>NC_139024.1:133932315-134583187 GCF_964662115.1 Mustela nivalis
TATAACAAAAAACCCATGATTTCTTTCTCTTACCTAATTGCATTGGCTAGTACCACCAGAACAATGCTAACTAATAACAGTAACTGTGGATCTTCTTGTCTTGTTACTAACTTTAGTGAGAATATTTCTATTTCCTCATAAAGCATGATGCCGGTTTGAGATTGAAATAGGTATCTATTGGGGTGCCTGGGTGGTTCATTGGGTTAAGCCTCTGCCTTCCGCTCAGGTCATGATCTCAGGGTCCTTGGATCAAACCCCACATCAGGCTCTCTGCTTGGTGAGGAGCCTGCTTCCTCCTCTCTCTCCCTACTTGTGATCTCTCTGCCTACTTGTGATCTCTCTCTTCTGTCAAATAAATAAATAAATAAATAAAATCTTTTTAAAAAAAGAAGTAGGTATCTTTTATTTTAAGGAAATATCCAATTATTGCTCATTTCAAACCAAAGTCTCAGTGGCTTAAACAAATAATAAAGATGGTTTTGGTTTGTTTGTTGGTTTATCCCTCAAATCACAAATTATAGCCCACCATGAATCATAGGATAGTGAGTGTGTGAGCTCTGCTCTCTGCAGTCACTTGAGGACCATGTTCTTCCATCTGCTGGTGCTACCTTTTCTCAGAGCCTCAGAGGTCTCCTTGAGTTCTCCATCTGGATTGCAGAAAAGAGGAGAGAACACATAGGAAATTGTTTGGGAAATGTCCTATGCATCAGGCCTAGAAAGGGCTGATAGCTCCTCTTTCCATATTTCATTGACAAGAACTCCTACCTGCAAGAGGAGCTGACAAATTTTGCCTATCTTTGCACTCAACTTCACAAAGAAGGTAAGGAAACAATTTGGTGACTGCTTTGCTATGTCCATTATTCCTGTCGCTTACCACTTACCTCTGCATTTTTACCCACATGTGTTCTTCTATATAACTATGCAGTTTTCTCTATCAGTCTGGACTGGTTAAGTTATGCTAAAGTAGTAGACAACCTAAATATCTCAGCTTATTTCTCACTAAAAATCCATATGCCCAGCAAGGGTCAGAGGAGTCGTTCTGTCCATCCCACTTATTCAGGGACCCAGACTGATGGGAAGACCAAGTGAAACGTGCTTCTATGATACCTGTGGTCGATGAACAAAAAGCTAGAAAATCAGACACTACATTTTGTTGACCAAAGCAAGTCACAGACTATGACTAAATGCTGGGACAAGGAAATGCAGTTCTCCTATGTACTTGAATGTGAGAAGTAAACCAGATACAGGTCACCTGAGGAAACGCCTGCCTCACTCAGTGTGTATGAAACTATGTGTAAGTGTCCAAAGCCTATCTCACATATCATCTATTAGTGTTTTCATGTATTAACACAGTTGGAAAGCACTGAAATGCACCTTACTTCAAGGAGAGGATAAAGTATCTAAGAAATCTCTAAAACAGTGGTCTACTTGGGTCTATATCAATACCATTAGTCATCAAACTCAACAGAGCCTGTCTAAAAAGAGTGTATATGCATTTGTTTTTGTAAAATGGATAAATCAGCCTTAATGGACTGGACTAAGCCATTCCACAGTCTCCATTCCAGGGGCTAACATTTTCTGTGGCCAAAGACTTTAGTTCAGTTAGAATCTGTCAAATACCATAGAGAGGCCAAAACCAAACTCTGTCAGCAAAGATTCGCAGAATTTAAATAAAAAACAAAAAATCTCTTAAACTGTTAAATTTTCAATAGTCCTTTTCTTCCAAACTTTAGAAACAAATTACCCCCTTTTTTTTTTATGGACTGCCAGGAATAAAGGATTGTAAGAAAGCGTATATATTCCAGGGAAAGAAATCAACAAAGAAATGTGAATTAAATTCCTACTACGTGCAAAAGCTCTTGGAATGTGAGTGATTTGCTTTTCCATTCCCAGTCATTATTCAAGTTTCTAACCTGAGCTGTGCTGGTGGTTGGATTGATCAGAATAGGTCACTAGAAAACCCGAGTTTAAAGTACAATTAGGAATAGATAATCTTCCAAGGTTTTCAAAAGAGTAAGAATAGTGAGTACCTTATTGCATAATTATCACCTGTTAATCAATATCCTTTCCCCATATTTTGTTTCTTTAGGAATGATATTTAGAAATAGTCTCTACCTTGACCAAGTGTTTGAGCAAATAATCTGGTTGACGCTATAGGCCTCTGTTAAAGAGATAGAGCAAAGGGGACTTGGAGAATTCCCTCAATGCCTGGGACTTCATTTGCTCCCCCTTCTTTGTTTGGGCTCCTCAAGGTCCTCCTGTGTTTGCAGTCTATCCTGCCCTCTTATTTGTCCCTTCAACTAACACTAAAGAGACCCACTGTGTCCCAGATTCTGTGCCAAGTCATGGAGACACAATGCAGAATAAAGGTTGGGCTCTACTTCTGAGAAAGTCACAATCTAATTTTTTAAATGGATATTCATTCATTTATTTATTTATTTTAAATTTCATAAACATTTTCCTATTTTTATGTAGGTAATGTACATTCCTATTACAAGTTGGCTTCTACAAAAATGAGTTCTATAAACTCAAAATATGATGCATCTTTTTTTAAATTTAAATTCCAGTGTAGTTAACACACAATGTTATATTAGTTTCAGGAGTACAATGTAAACATAGCGGTGCATATATTCCTTCAATTTAGTGTTTTTGTATTCTTTGGGTGAATACCCAGGAGTGCAACTACTAGATCATAGGGTAATTCTATTTTTAATTTTTTTAAGGAACCTCCATAATGTCCTGCACAGTGGTTGCACCAATCAGCATTCCCACCAACAGTGCACGAGGGTTCTGTTTTTTCCACATTCCCACCATTGTTTGTTGCATTTTTATTTTAGCCATTCAGACGGGGTGAGGTGGTATGGTATGAGGTGATGTTGAGCATCTGTTCACATGTCTGGTGGCCATCTGTATGTCTTCTTTGGAGAATGCCTGCTTATGTCTTCTGCCCATTTTTTAATTGGATTATTTGTGGGGTTTTTTTTGGTGTTTTATATGTTCTTTATAGATTTTGGATATTAGCCCTTTATCAGGTATGATATTTGCAAATATCTTCTCCAATTCGATAGGTTGTCTTTTAGTTTTCTTGGTTATTTCCAGCACTGTGTAGAAGTTATTTATTTTGATGTAATCCCAATAGTTTATTTTTGTTGTTGTTGTTTTTCCCTAGCCTCAGGAAACATATCTAGAAGGATTTGTTACAGCCAACATCAGAGACATTCCTGCCTGTGCTCTCTTCTAGGATTTTAAAGGTTTCAGGTCTCATATTTCAGTTCTTAATCCATTTTGAGTGTATTTTTGTGTGTGGTTTAAGAGAGTGGTCCAGTTTCTTTCTTTTGCATGTTGCTGGCCAGTAAGGAAATGGATATTTACATGAGGGCAGCACATAGAAACTGCTCCACAACACTTGGAGAATGGCAAGTACTGCCTCATTTACTTGACTTTTCCAAATTTCATCAGAACCAGCTCAAGCCTCCACCTACAGACTGGCAGGAATTCCAGAATCACAAACATGCACTTTCTTGTCCTCTTCTGGATCATCTGGGCATCCCAGAAGACTCCACCACCGTCTTCTTCCAAGTAAGGGAAAGCCCCATCATCATCCACCCTGCCAGCTCCACTCCCAGCCTGGTTCTTACTGTTCTTCTGTGCTGTCTTTGAGCTGGCTCCACACTTGCCAGCACTGCTGACCCCTGCTGCAGCCCACAGGTCCTTCAGGAGAGATGCTCTGTAGCATCCTTCACTCCCTCTCTGCTAAGTCCACTCAGGTCACCATCACCCAGTCTCCCGGGCTGTGGCTCCAAGCCTTCCGTGCCTCCACACAGCCTTCTTCACTCTCTTCCCAAGTCTCCTGTCCAAGACGCACCCAGCTTCAGGCCCTTCTAGAGTCCACAGTGACTTAAGGATTCCCCCAATGGCAGGGCTGCTTTCCTTTTCAGTCCTGTGAATACACTATGGTTTTATGTCTTCTCTTTTCCAGGCACCGTTGCTAAGACAGACCTAGATCTTTGGTCTACCTGGCAAGCAGGAGGACTTATTCCCAGATATTCTGGCAGCTCATCTTGTGGTCTTGAATCAGGGCCACAGCTTACAGTTGTGAAAGCGGCACATTACACAACGTCCAGAGTGGGCTTGCTGGGTCAGAGGACAGATGCACACTTAATTTCACAAAAGAACTGACAGTTTTCCAGAATGACTGTACCACTTTGCACTCCTGTTAGCAACGCCCTGTCTCCCCACATCCCCATCAGGGCTTGAGTCACCCGTCCTTCTCACTGTTGCCATTCTGATAGGTCTGAAGTGGTTTCCATTACAACTATTTCTAGAGCTGGACTGTTGGTGACACTGGGTCTCATCATTTATCATCTGTCTTGGCCATGAGCCTATGCCTTAGTGAGGAATTTGGAAATAAGCTTAATCCATATGGTATATTTTAAAGATGACAAATAATAGATCGTCAATCCCCTTCCTTCCAATTAGTTCCTCCAAAGCACTCTTTTTAAGTGCATCATGTCCTTGGGTCCCTAGAGCCATAATGTGCCCAGAGCTTTCCTATGGATGCCCCCTGCTGTGCGCTACTGAGAGCATCAAAAAGAAAGGCACTGTGGAGGGATGAGACAGGGCAAGACATAAACATAAGGATTGCACTGAAGTTCTGGAAATGGATGGAGGCGATGGTGGCACAATAAAGTGAAGGTCCACTGGACTGTACAGCTGAAAATATTTAGCTGGGTGGCTCAGTTAAGTGTCTGCCTTTGGCTCAAGTCATGATCTCAGAGTCCTGCGATTGAACCCCACCTTGAGCTCCCAGCTCAGCGGGGAGCCTTCTTCTCCCTCTCCCCTTGCAGTTCCCTTTCCTTGGGCTCGTTCATGCTCTCTGTCAAATAAATAAATAAAATCCTTTTTAAAATGATTAAGAAAAATAAATAATGACTCTTACGTGTATTTTACTACAATTATTAAAAGTCAAGCTGGTTGCCTTATGGAGCAGACGCTGGGAAGACAGAAGTGGAAGCAGAAAAACCAAATAGGAGGTAGCTATATTTGCTGAGGTGAGAACCAGTGGCTTAGATTAGAATGGCAGTGGTGCAGATGTGGGCATGGGGTGGGGGGTGGGGAGGCCAGTGGGGACTCGAGCTATCCCAGCATTCCCACTTGCTCCTGAAAATCTGTGCAAAACAAACAAACAAACAAACAAAAACAAAAACAAAAAAAACAAACACCACTAAAAGCCTTTTCCCCACTCTTTGTAAATGGAAAAAAGTTATACTATACTGCACGTCAACCTGGCAGTCTCTTAACCAACTGAGCGACCCAGGCACCCCTCTGGATTCCAAATTGTTTAAACAAAAACAATTTTTTAAACATTTATGTTAGTTTACCGTGTTATTTTCCAACTGATATTGACAAAATTATCAGGATACATGGTTTTATGCAGTTGATACTTCTCAATCAAATTTATACTTGTGAACACCAGAGTAACCAGACTAAAAATTCAAGTAAGTTACAGTAAAGATCCCAGAGAAATAAGGGGGTAAACACTTGCCCATAAAATCTACCAAATTAAAATCACTACTCGGAGCATTTAAAATTAATGTTCATTATTAAATGACATTTTTGAGAAGGAAGAAAAACTTGCTATATACATTTAAAAGATGGATGTAAAAATGCAGCTGGTCGGGGCGCCTGGGTGGCTCAGTGGTTAAGCCGCTGCCTTCAGCTCAGGTCATGATCTCAGGGTCCTGGGATCCAGTCCCGCATCGGGCTCTCTGCTCAGCAGGGAGCCTGCTTCCCTTCCTCTCTCTCTGCCTGCCTCTCTGTCTACTTGTAATCTCTGTCTGTCAAATAAATAAATAAAATCTTTAAAAAAAAATGCAGCTGGTCATATATGTGCTAACCCATTTTAATTTAAATGGAAATATAGTGTGCCAGCTTTTTCTAAATATGTATTTAAACTGGATATCTCAAGAGTCCTTATCAACATAACATTATGTTGCTTCTAAACATAAAAGAGCCCTGGAGAATGGGGCTAAGAAGAAGAAAGAGGCAAGGAAACTTCAGGGTCTGGTCTGTTTGAAAGGGGGATTAAAAATACCTTTGGTGAGTGCTGTGAAGTGTGTAAACCTGGCGATTCACAGACCTGCACCCCTGGGGATAAAAATATATTATATGTTTATAAAAAAATTAAAAATTTAAAAAAATTTTAAAAAATACCTACAAGAAGAAAAATGAGAATCAAGGAAAATACAATGCCACCTTTAAAAAAGATCTCTCCTCTTTCCTCATTTTATTTAACAGGGGGGATGTATAGTCGGCTTTTTATAAAGACAGCATATACGGGATGGATGAATGGACAGTTGCTTAGGAAGGTTCATCATTTAGGACCATTTCTAAGGAGAGTGGAAGAGACAGTAAGAACATGATTATTCGGCAGTATGACCATTTTCAATAATTTACCTCCTCTTTCTCATTTAGCAGCAGCCACACTTCCTGCCTACTTTTCAGCAGATCTGAGGGTTACAAGGAGTGCTAAAGTCTATCAGTGGGATTCAGCTTTTAATATGACTATAATTTCTGTGAAGGGTGTAAACCTGGCGATTCACAGACCTGTACCCCTGGGGATAAAAATACATTTTTATTAAAATAAATAAATAAATAAAAATAAACAAAAGCATATATACAGAGAATGAAAGAGAAAGGAAGGCAAAGAAAACAAGCATTCCCAAACAACCATGCCAACAGACAAGTGAATTAGAATTAAAAAAATATATATTACTATAATTTGAAATTACATGGATTCTATAAGGTTTTTATGTTATACACTCCAGGCATCAACACAAAATATAAACAAAAATATTTATAAACCCAAAAGATTGCTGTGGAAATAGAGTGGACCAATTAACGTGTGTACAACAGTCAATAAATAAATAAATAAATAAATAAATAAATAAATAAATAAAGGGTTCGGTTAGTGCTACGTAAGTTCACTCATTTGATCAGGAAGTGGAGTGCAAACACACAGTCCTTATTTAAAACTACATCCTAGTCCTGACCCGGTTAGAAACATGTTTTGATACTGTAGATCACTTAACTTGGCCATTTAAGAGCTCCATTTCCCTGACAAGAGGGTTGGATTGGGTGTCTGTTATGATATCTCTCAGTTCAAAAACTGAGTTCAAAAACCATCATTTTAGTGAGCAGTAGTTTGAACTAATGTGTAAAGAAGTACAAATGCCAAGCACTCCAACTAGATTTTAACCACTAAATAAGAAACTCTGGGCTATTCTCCAAGAATCTTAAAACTTCCTTAGAGTCCAAGGAGACAGAATTGCTGAAAACACGTTGTGTTGCCGTATGGATATAAACCAAAATATGTTTTCAACCAAAATAGTTTATTTATGTGCTCATTCAGACCTACTTTAGTTATCTACACCCAACCTTCAATATCATAAAAGTTATTTTAAAGTCTAAGCCTATAATTAATAATTTTCCAGGTTTTATTTGTTTGTTTTTTAGTTTGCAATGCTAAAATCTTGCCTAAGAATAAAGATTTCCCTGTTTGGAGCATGCATGCTGCTCTCCAAGTTACATAGGTTGGAACGCTTACGTGTGGTATTATCATTTTGTGCAGATTTTGGTATTTAGCTGATACAAGCTTTGATGGAGATTTCCCTAAACCAACCCTGCTTTGTAAAGCATTTGGCTCCTTTTAACTGTGCAAGTACTGCTTATTTGTGTTTCTTCCATGCAGCTCCTGTTGTTTGCAAGTACTCTATTTAAAAACTAACAAAATAATGTCAAATACTTCAGCCATATTACAGAGATAGTAGCAAAAATGTTCTGTTAGGTTAATTTCCAAAATCAAATCTGTGGTGCTCAACATATTTACTGGTAAGTAAATGTTTGTAGTAAAAGGGTGATACGGATATAAACATCAGGACCATTATGACAAAATAAGGAGAATGTCATTAAAATAATAGCATTCTATATCAGTGAAAATGGATTTTTTAAGATGTTATTTATTTGAGAGAGAGAGAGATTGAGAGCAGGAGTTGGGGGACAGAGGCCGAGGCCAAAGTAGAAGCAGACTCCCCGCTGAGCAAGGAGCCGGATGTGGCGCTGAATCCAGACTCTGAGATCACAACCTGAACCACCCTGGGATCATGACTTGACCCCACGGCAGACGCTTAACCCGCTGAGCCACCCAGACGCGCCTGAAGAGTGAATTTAAAGTACAATGATCTAGTAACCACAGACACTCATTTTAACCAGCAATTTCAAACTTCCCTTCCACTAAATGTTTGATAAATGCTGCCAACATGAGACACAACCGACCGATGTTAAGTTTCACCTTCTTTTGCTTACTTTGTCTCCACTATGGATATATTTTTTAAATGAATAGACAAAAGTTGGAATCAGGAGTACTTACGAAAGGAATTAATAACACCACAAAGTTGTATAGTACCCCTATAACTTTTATAAGTATATTAAAAACGCTGTGTAGCCAAATGTGATTTCAATACACCCACTAATATGAAAAAACTTGCATATGAAGCCACATTTTCGTTAAAACCACTGTCAAAGAGAAGGAAAGAGACTGAACTTTAAAATAATAGAACTTTGTAACGCGATTTAGTTTCATCCCACACTTTGTGAAAGAAATGCTCATACGAATAGCCTTCCTCAGTTCGGCCAGCAGGTGGCGGTATTGACCGTATGTCAAAAGAGCATAAACCTGGCTGGAACTTGTCATTGTTTCAAAAGAGTAATTCCCAAGAAATACAAATGAGTTAATCTTATCTGTGTTTTGAAACG
This sequence comes from Mustela nivalis, assembly GCF_964662115.1. Taxonomy (NCBI): domain Eukaryota; kingdom Metazoa; phylum Chordata; class Mammalia; order Carnivora; family Mustelidae; genus Mustela; species Mustela nivalis. The sequence continues at coordinate 133,941,130 of NC_139024.1, forward strand.
TTCAAAGATATTATTCCATCCTATCAGAGACTACTGTGAACTCCCTTTGTAAATCCCGATGATCCATCTATTTCTCTTGGCTCGGTGTATAGCATTAAAAGAGAAAGCCTTTCATTTCCAAGTCTTAGTTAACCAATGGATACACGCTTTATCTATTTCATGGTTAGAAAAGCACCGCTGTTTACCTTGCCCAGGAAAGAGGTTTGGAACTACATGGGAATTTTCCTATAAACATACAGAGCAACAGTATGCATGAGAGAAAAACAAGTTTATAATCGCAGTCAGAAACATTAGAATAGTCCAGGCTGTTCTTGAAATAATTTACATACTTAAACCGCGCTCATTCAAGACCAGATCTTCTGACAAAGTTCTCTTTAATTGCATTTTTTATTGTATTTTTTTTATTTGATATAACTTTATCTGTGGGGGGGTATTATTTGTCTGCTAAATGCAACAATTTCTGACATCAGGACTCTGAATCACATTAACAAAATAATGCTAATTGGTCATATCATCAAAGACACATTTATAGACTTAAGTACCAGTGCATCGTGTGACTAAAGCGTTCTCATTGTTTTTACCAAAGTTTCAGGTTTCTGCTATGCACATATACCTTTCAGTGGGCATTACTGAAATGCTAAATGAGTTATTTATCCCTTTCAATTAGAGCAGAGGTTGGCAAACTTCTCGTAAGGGGCCAGATAGTAAGTATTTCAGTCTGTGAGGCCCAAGAGGCAAAATTGAGGATACTCTGTGGGTACTTATACAATCTCTTAAGAATGGAAAAGAATCTTCTTAACTCAAGAACTGTACAGTACCCAGCAGCAGACCAGATTTGCCTGCAGGCTGTAGTCTGCCAAATAGTTTCTAGGCAATAAACTCTATTGCCTGGGGGGGGGGGGGGGGGGGCTTATTATGGTTTTCAAGCAAAGCCCAGGAAGACTCCCAGAAAGATAGATGCTAGCACTGCCTGTTATGTTAAATTCTTTTCTATTTAAAAATGTTGCCTGCTTAGAGTTAGTTATGTAGTAGAATTTGGCCCTGATTTTTAATGTTTTTAAAATATATTTATTTTCACTAGGACATAGAAAATCCTGAACCTGAGATCAGAAAGAGTGGCCCAAATGATACCCGAGATGCTGCCCAGTCGGCTGGGTGTGGTGAGGGGAGTGAGTGAGGAACAGAAGTGCGGGAGGATAGGCAGAAATCATAAGTCTTTGCACACACACACACACACACACACACAGACAACCACAGGTATGCTCTGTAGTGAGGACCTTAGAATGTCTTTACACACTCCGTGGTAGTGAGTTTTTATTTAAATTTATAAAAACTTTATATTTACATTTAAAATGTCTAACTTTTTAAAGACTTTTATTTATTTATTTGGCAGAGAGAGATACAGCGAGAGAGGAAATACAAGCAGGGGAAGTGGGAGAGGGAGAAGCAGGCTTCCAGCTGAGCAGGGAGCTAGATGCAGGACTTTATCCCAGGACCCTGGGATCATTACCTGAGCTGAAGGCAGACGCTTAACAACTGAGCCACCCAGGTGCCCCAAATTTTTAAAAATCATTAGCACTGTTGGCTTTTTTAAAATTCAAATTCAATTAATTAACATATAAAGTATTATTAATTTCAGGGGTACAGGTCTGTGATTCATCAGTCTTATATACTATTCAGTGCTCATTACAACACATAGCACTGTTGGGTTTTAAAGATTCCCCTTCTTGCAGACTGATCTGCACGGTGAGCTCTCCTGCAGTCAAGACCTATGAGCCTTAGGAGGTGGGCCGGTGTTGGTGTTTATCCTCCGTGGAGAGTTGAGGGCTAATGAACTAATATGTAGAACTAACTTAGAATGAAATGTGAGTTTCAGATTCCAAGTTTCTCTTTCTTCCATTTCACTGGGATCATAGGCTATTTTACAAAGTGGATTAGCTAGTAGGGAAGGAAAAACATAAAGTAACAGACTTGCACAATAATTATTTTATCTTTGACTTTGCAGTAGAGTCAGAGAGAGTCTCAGAAGCTGACTTTTTAGAAATGAAAAAAAGAAACTTGAGTAAGTGTGCCTGCGTGCTGAGCTGACTTTGAGCTAGAAGGGGACTTATCATTTAACCCCACCCTCATTTTTTAGATGTGTGAACGATGGTTCAGAGAAAGTGTGCAGCTTAAGCAAAGTCACACAGCAAGGAACTGGCTGGGCATATTATATATAGTCTGCTTAAGACAAACTGCACAGTTCTAAGGGTAGAGTTAAAAGCAAGATATTTTTCTTTCAATTGATAGGTCTTAGACTCACAAGATAAGGGGGAAATGCACGTTAATTTGAATGCCTCCTAGCATTGCCCAGAGACCCGTAAAAATGGGAAATTAAGGGTACAACTTTGCTCCGGGCTAGTTCTGATGTAAACTGTAGGGAGTTATGGGAGCAATAGATTTGCTTGGCCAGCCTGGATATGCCCAGGAACTGAATTCTGCCTCCTCTAGGTGGGGACCAGCAATACTATGTTGGAAAGTCTCGGATTGTGGCACAGACCAGCAGAATGTGTCATTTGTTCAGACAATTCCAGACAGAAAGATACTAGACCCTACATTTTCTGGAATCAAAGAAAGTGTTCAAAGAGACTAGGCATTTCGAGGCTGGGCTCTCTAAATACAAACAATATACCAACTCCTGAAACATAAAATAAACAAAGATTCTCACATCTTTCCATATAAACCTATCAAACTGCTCCGTTATAATAAATTCACATCAGCTAGTGTTGTTTTTAGACTTAAGACTTCTACTTTATGGGATACTCTGTGACCCATAAAATAAGTCTTTATCACAAACTAGTATTTGCTCAGGGAGGATTCCAGGTGTCTAAAGTGGATTACCCTTGGGCCCCCTAACAAGACCATCTAAACCTCTGAATTGCACATTGACTGGCACCTTTTCATTCTACTAAGTCATGCCACCCTCCACCCATAACCACATTACCATTCAGCCCCTTTACTCTTCTACCCATCTGGTCCAGAAAGGAATAGGAGGACAATATTTTTTTTAAGTTTTTATTTTAATTCCAGTTAGTTGACATACAGTGTTATATTAATTTTAGGTGTAAAATATAGTAACTCAACACTTCCATACATCACCTGTGCTCATCACAAGCGCATTCTGTGATCCCCACCTTCCATTTCACCTGTTCCCCCAACCTCCTCCCTTCTGGTAACCATCAGTTTGTTCTCTAGAGTTGAGTCTGTTTCTTAGTTTGCCTCTCTCTCTTTTTTTTTCTTTGCTCATATGTTTTGTTTCTTAAATTCCACATATGAGTGAAATCATATGGTATTTGCCTCTCTCTAACCGACTTTTTTCCCTTAGCATAATACTCTCTAGCTCTATCCATGTCATTGCAAATGAAAGGATCTCATTCTTTTTTATGGCTAAATAATTATATATATATATATATATACACACACACACACACACACACACACACACACATATATATATATAATAAATAAAGAAGATGTGATAGGGATATCACATCTTCTTTATTTATTAATCAATGGGCACTTGGACTGCTTTCATATCTTGGCTATTGTAAATAGTGCTATTATAAACATAGGGGTGTATGTATCCTTTGAATTAGTGTTTTTGTATTCTTCCAGTAAATATTCAGTAGTATGACTGATGAATGTTAAGGTAGTTCTATTTTTAGCTTTTTTTTCTTTTATTCTATTTTTAGCTTTTTGAGGAAACTTCACATTGTTTTCCAGAGTGACTGCACATTTGCATTCCTACCAACAGAGCAAGAAGGTTCATTTTTCGCCATATCTTGACCAGCACTTGTTTCTTGTGTTGCTGATTTTAGCCATTCTGACAGGTGTGAGGTAGTATCTCATATTTTTGGTTTGTATTTCCTGGATGATGAGTAATGTTGAGTATCTCTTCATGTGTCCATGGCCATCAGGATGTCTTCTTTGGAGAAGTGTCTGTTCCTGTCTTTTGCCCATTTTTAAATTTGATTAGTTGTGTGTTTTTAGAGTTGAATTGTGTAAGTTCTTTATTTTTTGGATACTAGCCCTTTCCAGGACATGTCATTTGCAAATATCTTCCCTCATTTAGTAGGTTGCATTTTAATTTCGTTGATTGTTTCCTTCACTGTGCAAAGCTTTTAATTTTGATGTAGTCCCAAGAGTTGATTTTTGCTTGTTTCCCTTCTCTAGGGAAACATATCTAGAAAAAAATGTTGCTATGCCCAATGTCAGAAACATTTCTGCCTCTTCTAGGATTTTTATGGTTTCAGATCTCACATTAAATCCTTAATCCATTTCGAGTGTAGTATTGTTTATGGTGCAAAAAAGTGGTCCAGTCTGATTCTTCTGCATGTTGCTGTCCAGTTTTTCCCAACATCATTTGTTGAAAAGACTGTCTTTTTCCCATTGGATGTTCTTTCCTGCTTTGTCAAAGATTAATTGACTGTATAGTTGTGAGTTTATTTATGGGTTTTCTTTTCTGTTCTATTGATCTGTGTGTCTGTTGTTGTGCCAGTATCACACTATTTTGATATCTACAGCTTTGTAATATAATGTGAATTGTGATGTCTCTGGCTTTGCTTTTCTTTTTCAAGATTGTTTTGTGTGAGACCCTTAATACAGATAAAGAATAACATAATAGAGATAAAGGGCTGAAAGCTTAAAATAAGAAACATGCTTGTTGGATTGACAGCTCAGGGAGGATTCCAGGTGTCCAAAGTGGATTAGAAGCAGAGAATGAATTAATGACCTAAAAGACAGTATTTGAAAATAATCAAGCTGAACAGAAGAGAGAAAAAAGAATTATGTAAAATGAGAAGAGACTTAAGAAACTTGGTGACTTCATCATTGTAATAACATTCACATTATAGGAGTCCCAGAAGAAGAAGAAAAGAGGGCAGAAAATTTATTTGAAGAAATGATATCTGAAAACTTTCCTAATCTGGGAAGCAAACACATATCCAGTTCCAGGAGATATAGAAACTCCCAAGAAAATCAGTAAAAGCAGATCAACACCAAGACATCTTAATTAAAATAGCAAAATATGATGATAAAGAAAAAAAAATTTTAAAGCAGCAAGACAAAAGAAGACAGTTACATACAAGGGAAACCCACCTCCCCCATAAAGCTACCAAGGGATTTTTTAGCAGAAACTAAGTAAGCCACTTTTAGGCTCAACTTCATAAACAAAGGAGATCATGTTCCACCAGCATCTTCTTTACCTCCTAAATTTGTCCAAAGGCATTTTCTAATCCATTCTGAAAATCTCATGTAATTTATCTCTTTTGTTCTGGGTTTTTTCTTGTTGAGGTATAATTGTCATGTAATATTATATTACTTTCAGGCATTATATTACTTTCAGGCAATATTTCTATACATTGCAAAATGATCATCACGTAAATCTAGTTAACATCTGTCAACATATACATAGCTACAAGTTTTTTTCCTTGTTGTGACAACTTGGTTATTTAAATAATGCTGCAATAAACATCAGGATACACATACCTTTTCGAATTAGTATTTTTATTTTCTTCAAATAAATACCCAAAAGTAAAATTGTTTAATCACTTAGTTGTTCTATTTCTCATTTTCTCAGGAAACTCCTTACTGTTTTCCATAGTGGTTGCATGAATTTACATTCCCACCAACAGTGCATAAGGGTTCCCTTCCCTGCACATTTTTTTTTGCCAATACTTAAATATTTTTTTTTATAATAGCCATTCCAAAAGGGATAGGTGATATTTCATCATGGTTTTGATCTGCATTTTCCCTGATGATTAATGATGATGAGCACTTTCTCATGTGCTTGTTGGCTATCTGTATGTCTTCTTTGGAAAAATGTCTATTCAATCTGCCCATTTTTTTCATTGAACTGTATGGGGTTTTGCTTTGTTTTTCTATTGAGTTGTATGAGTTCTTTATATATTTTTGATATTAACTTCTCATGAAATACATGTTTTACAAAATGAGCAGGGAGAGGGGCAGAAAGAAAAGGAAAGGGAGAAACAGATGCCCCAGTGAGAGTGGCTGGAGGCAGAGCTCAGTTCCAGGACCTCTTGGTTGCATCTGAATGCAATCAGATCATGGCCAGAGCTAAAGTCAGCCACTTAAATGACTGAGCCACCCAGGCACCCCATAGTATGGACACTTTAACAATATTGATTTTTCCAACCCATTAACATTTTATATCTTTCCATTTATGTTTGTCCTCTTCAATTTCTTTCATCAATGTCAGTTTTTAGTATACAGATCATCTCCTTGGTGAAATTTATTTTTAAGTATTTTATTCCTTTTGATGCAATTATAAGTATTTTTTCCTTAATTTCTCTTTCTAACACTTCATTATTGTTGTTTAGAAACACAACGGATTTTTGTATATTGACTTTGTATCCTGTAACTTTGCTGAATTTATTAGTTATAAGAGTGTTATAGTGCAGTCTTCAGGGTTTTCTATATATAATATGTTATCTGCAAAGTGACAATTTTACTTTTTTTTTTTCCAATTTGTATGCCCTTTATTTCTTTTACTTGCCTAATTTTATGGTTAGGACCTCTAGCACTATATCAAATGAGTGGTGAAAGTGGGCATTCTTGTCCTGTTCCTGATCTTAGAGGGAATGCTTTCAACTTTTCCCCCATTGAGTCTGATGTTAGCTGGGGCTGGTCACAAGTGGCTTTGATTATGTTGAGGTACATTGCCTCCACACACACTTTATTAAGAGTTTTTATCATAAATATATGCTGACTTTTGTCAAATAATTTTTCTGCATATATTGAGGTGATCATATGATTTTAATCTTTCATTTTGTTAATGTAATGTATCACATTGATTGATTTGTGGATGTTGAGTTATCCTTGCATCTCTGAAATAAATCCAACTTGATCAATGCATTTCTTCAATGCATTGATGATTTGCTAATACTCTGTTGAAGATTTTTTTGCATTTATGTTCATCAAGATATTGGCCTGTAACTTTCTTTTCTCATGGTATCCTAGTCTGGTTTTGGTATCAGGGTAATGCTGGCCTCATAAAATGAGTTTGGAAGCATTCCCTCCACTTCTTCTTCTTTTTTTGGAATAATTTGAGAAGAATTGGTATCAATTCTTTTTTGCATGCTTAGTAAAATCTACCAGTGAAGCCATCTGGTTCAACATTTGTTTGTTGAGAGGCTTTTGATCACTGATTCAATCTCCATATTAGCAATCAGTCTATTCAGATTTTCTATTTCTTCATGATTCAGTTTTTATAGGTTGTATGTTTCCAGGAACTTATCCACTTCTTTTAGTTTGTCTAAGTTGTTGGCATATAATTGCCCATAGTAGTCTCTTATAATCCTTCATATTTTGGGGGTATCAATTGTAATGTCTCTTCTTTCATTTTGGATGTTATTTGCTTGAGCCCTCTTTCTTTCTTGGTGATTCTATCCAAAGAATATATATCTTTTTTAATCTTTTTTAAAAAACAGCTTAATTTCAATATTTTCTATTGTTCTTTTAGTCTCTATTTAATTTTTTCCACTCTGATCTTTGTTATTTCCTTTCTTCTACTCACTTTGGCCTTTGCATGTTATTTTTCTTGTTACTTGAGGTATATACTTAAGTTGTTTGTTTGAAATTTTCTGTTTCTTGATATAGGTATATGAACTTCCCTTTTAGAACAGTTTTTGCCGCAACTCATAAGTTTCAGTGTGTTGTATTTCCATTTTAATTTGTCTCAAGGTATTGTTTTATTTCTTTTTTTATTTCTTTTTTGATCCATTAGTTGTTCAGTCACATGGTTTTTAATCTCCACAAATTTGGACTTTCATCTTTTTTGTTTGCATGATTAAATTATGGTCCAATAGATGTTTATTGGAAATTTTTTGGATATGACTTTTCAGAGATTTAAGCCTACATTTTTGGCCTTTTTTGACCTTTGGGTTTATTGAGAAAGGAGAGATCCTGTAGGTTCTTTACCAGATTAATCACCTTTTTCAGGTTAATCACTTTTTCTCACCTTTTCTCAAAATTCAGCATCTAAGATTCTGATCAACATATGTACAAGTTGATATACGTCAGGTAATTTTATCATATGCCCCCAAAAGAATTCTAAATTTTTACATGAATATTTGCTAGCTTTGTTTGGATTTAGGGAAATCTTTTGTGGTAGTTCTTTTAAAAAAATATTTTTTTTTGACGGGGAGGGAAAAAGGAAAAAAATCTCAAGCTGACCCCCTACTGAGCACGGAGCCTGATGTGGGGCTTGATTTCACAATCCTGAGATCATGACCCAAGTCAAAATCAAGAGTTGAAAGCTTAACCAACTGAGCCACTGAGGTATCCCAATTATAATTCTTAATTCAGCTCAGATTCATAGTTTAAATTCTGCAGTTGTCTGCATATCCAGCTCGTGGGAGGGATGGATATTTAGAGGTAACTGCAATTTTGGATGTTAGGAGAGCTGTTTGCAAAAGGTAGGGCATTTAGACAAGGGAAAAATGAGGGAGGAGTTTATAGAGGCACAGAAGGGGACATCAGAAGGATAAAGGGAAGAAGGCTAAGCTAGTCTAGTTCACTCTTGCTTAAGTTTGCTGATTAGCTTTGATCAAAGAGTCTTTTAGTGAAGACACTTTTTATTAAGAATTTTGCTTGAAGACCTCTGTATACCAGCCAAAAAATCCTACTCATGAGGTCAAATAAATATTGTTTGCTTTCTTCTTCTCAAATAAATATGCTGAAATCCAAAGTTCCCCAGGGTGACCACGAAGATCCAAGTCATCCTTGGTGAAATTATGTCATTTAGAAGATAAGTACAAGAACTAGGGCTGTAAAGAGAGTACCTATAAGAAGCAGGAGTTTTCCAGATAGAAGAGAGGATTTAGACTTAGACAACCCTATGAGAGCTGGCAACAGTCACTGGAATGTACTGCTTATGCCCCCTGCCAGAAAGTTAGTCACCTCCAAATGCAAACTCCACCATCTGCTCCCACAAGGCAGGAAAAAAAAAAAAAAAAAAAAAAAACCAGGGCAAACACGCTCTCTGGACCAATACTAAACTCCCAGGGACACAAAATCAGGACAGAAGGAGGACCTCAGCTAGTTTTATTTGTGACCTGCAGCAAAGTTTGTCCAAGTGGATAGTGGTTGAGTAAGAACTGCAAAGGCACCAGTATGAGAGGTCAGCTCAACTCACAGGCTTCTAGGTCCTATGCCTGTCTTCTACCCAGTGATTCTCCTTCTTGGGACAGCACAACACAAAACAATAACACAAACACAGCAAAAAGGAATAAAAAAAGAATGGTCTGACTCCCCCCAAGGATGCCCAGATTTGGGAACCAGGAACAAAAACCTAGATACAAAACAGAATAAACAGCAAAGGAACTCAAAGTGGTGAGAGAGAAGTTGAGATGCAGCACTGACTGACCATGTCAGCACGGTCAGCAGCAGGACACATGCACCCTTTGGAGGCTCCACATCTGCCTGAAGGCAATAAATATATCATATCTCAATGGGACCTTGGGACCTCCACTTTAATTGTGGAAATTATCAAAGACCAACCAAATGAGAAGAGCAAAGCCTATTTACTCAGATCTTGCTATAGTGAGAGAGTCAGCCACCACACCATGTTTAGCAAAGACTCAAAGGCAGGCAGAAGAGTGTGAAGGCCTTATAGTAGAATGAAGGGAAGACTTTAGATGTGCTCTGATTGGAGGTTGTTGGAATGGGGGAACTAGTATCCGGGCATTTGTGTCATTGGTTAAGGGTGCATATTTGGATTTCTCCAGTTGGTCCAAAGTTGGAAACAGGGGCAAAAATTAGGGAATCTATCAGTTATTAATCAAGTCCTGGTTGCTTTCAGCCAATTATTAGAGAGGTTATTGTTTGACTTCCTGAACTGGTTGCTGCAAATAATGGTTTGACTTTCTAGATCAGTTACAACAGATAATGAGTTGGTTTCCTGCATAGGTTGCTCAGGTTAAGGGTCAAAGCTCTATATTTTTATACAAAAAATGGTCTGGTCTGTGTCCATTGGTATGTTTAGTCCCTCAGCACAGAGCCTTCAACCCAGCAATTTCACTCCTGGAAATTTGTCTTACATCTATGAAATGAGCTGTATAGAAGAGTATGTATGCATGGTAACATTGTTTTGATAGAAAAAAGAAACAATTGAAAATAAAATTCTTATCATCAGGCCGCAGGACAAATTAGTGAGGGTGTAACCCTGTAATAGAATACTAAGTGTCCTTTTGTGTTCCCAAAGTCCATTGTACAGGCTTTGATGACAGTGCTCATATGGTATCCATTCACAACTCAGATCACTCTAAAGATCACTCTAATGCATTCTTAAGGGCTCAAGGCAAATTGAACTTTATTAATATTCGTGTTCTCTCAATAAATATTTGTCAATTGAGAGTGAAATACAGCGTCCTGTTCCTTTCCAACCAGAGGATAAGCAGTCCTAAAAAATAGCACAGAGTTTAAATTTCACTAATAGGAAAACACAGTTCTGTAAATTAAAGCCTTGTTTCAACAACTTTATTCTACCCTGAATTTGATTGTCAGAACATATTTGCAGAAACAATGTGACTGTTTAATTGAAAATACATAAGATTTTGGGGAAATATAAAAGAAGGGTTCAGAAAACTTTTCTTCTAAAGGGTTATATAGTAAATATTTTAGGCTCTGAGGTTCATATTGCATCTGTCACCTATTCTTGTTTTCTTTGTTTGTTAATTTATGTAGTTATTTATTTATTTAGAGAGTGCACAGTGAGAGTGGGGCAGAGGCAGAGAGAGAATCTCAAGCAGACTCCGTGCAGAATGTGGAGATGATGCAGGACTTGATCTCACCACCCAAAGACCATTATCTGAATTGAAATCAAGAGTTGGATGTTCAACTGGCTGAGCCACCCAGGTTCCCCTCTTTTTATTTTTAACAACATTTTAAAAACATAAAGCCTTCCTTATTTCAGTGGCTGCATATAAATAAGGCATAAACTGGATTTGAGGTTTAGAGATCTCTGTCTAAAAACCAACATTCACTAATTTCTTTCTATTTTTAAGAGAACATTTTGGAGAAATATCTTAGGATGACTATCCAAATATCACTGGAAGTATATAAAATGGAATTCTTCAGGGAGAGATTGAAATGACTTCTGGAACTTTAGAATCAGAATCACATGGAAAACTGTTAAAAACAGTTAAACACATGTTAAAAGCCCAGACTGTAACGGGTCTATGTTCCCAAGTGACATTTATGTTTCTTGTGCAGGGCCACACTTTAAGAACCACTGCTACAGAGGTAGAATCACTAAATGAAAGCCTCCAAGATCTTTATTTTGTGCACTCTTTCCTTGGCTGTGTCAGTAATCTCTTCCCCGACTGCAAATGCTTCTAGGCATTGACTCTTTTCTTGGCTGCCAAATCTGGCAATTTGTAGATGTCACACTGAAATTTCAGCCCACCTGACAAGGAGGACAAAAGGAAGAGAATGTTGTCAAACCAGTAGCATGCCCTCAGGAGCAGCTCCGGAACAAGAATACAGCAGGAATCTAAGATCGTGATCCCCTTTTGAACTGAGACCCACTGTGCCCCTCCCTGAACTGAGCCCTGGTCCCCAAGGCTGCTGACCTGCCTTGAACCATAATGGAACATGGTGACAGCCTGCATAATAACCTGTGGGACCAGTTCAGTCAATCTTCAGGGGCCATAGGCTGAAGAGAGTTTGAGATCTAATCCTTTTTTCCCCTATTTTTCTATACATTCATTTTATTCCATTCACATTGCACAACTGTTACACAACCTACAAAAAGTACAAAATCCTAACCATTTTCCAGTGCCAGTTCAGAGTTAAGTGGCAAAAAAGGAAAACAGTGTAGTAAGTTACAAGAAGAGTTTGGGTGCTCTGTAGGAGTCAACCTATCTGTCACATGATGGATTTAGAGCTGTGAATGTTGCCACAGCAGAATCTGTTGTCTTGGCAGGGACTGCACAGCTTCTGTCAATGGGGCTTCCTTAGTTTGATGCATCTGTTCTTTCAAGGACAGGACCAATGAGACTTTGAATAGGTCTGACATGGGTTGTTTCTACTCAATAAATGTCAAAATTCATTTGGCATTTGCAACAGAGTTGTTTGAAATAAACTTTGTTCCAGAAATGTACCACATGTAAGCACTCTCCCATCTGGTTTTACAATTTTACTGTGAAAATAGCCATATTTTGGTTCCAAAAACCTGGGGCTGAGCTTTCTGAGCACCTTGGTGGTGGTATCTCTTTGTGCTTCCTTTCCCAAGGATTTGCATCATCTTTCTACTCCAGCTCATCCTGCTGCTAGAGTTCCTCTTGGCCATCACCCTCTGGATGTTGGTGGCTGCTGTTGCTGGCTGGCCTCCACACTGTCTGAAAGTGCCTTGTCTTCTTCATCCTTCCCCAGCTGGATCAAGGCCCTCTAACCAACTGCTGTGCGTAGACCACTCAAGGTGGCAGGGGTGTCTTGTGGCCAGTGCCACCTCAGGAGAGGTGGCTGCGCCAGGTGTGAAGTCCCAGCAACATTTGCACAACTTGCCTACCCATGGGCTTGCCAGCATGCTCATCTATTGGTCTTGGCTTTGCAAAGCTACGGGCTTAAGCTGGAGTTCCTCTAGGAAAGAACGGCCTTGAGCTGAGCTCCCTTGCAATGGTCTGTGTAGGATTTGGAGGCATTCATGTGTGTCAGGAACCCTGGCCTGCTCAGGAGAAGGGAAGACTGGTGTTTTGCACCTAATCAGGCTGTTTGTACTCAGAGAGTCCAAGGTGGGACAAGTCATGGGGAGTGAAACAAAGCACTCTGTTTACCTGGTGCCCAGGTGCAGCACAACATCCTATGTCCTTGCTTGCCATCCACCTTCATTCACCCCTTTCTGCTCTTGATCAAGTTGGTTCTCCACCCTTTTTTGGTGGATTCGGATATTTGGTGTCAGTTTGATTTAATTGCCTTCCCAAAGGCGGTTAATCTGTGCCAGTTTATGTCATTGTCCTTATCAGACAATACGTATGTATTCCTCCTGGCCTAAAAGACCAGCTTATTCACTGAGTTTATTTAAGTCAAACACTTAGAACAGTACGTGGCACATAACCTGTGTTGTTTAAGTTTGCTATTGCTATTCACGGCACCAGCACAATGCTGGGCTCTTAGTAAGACCTCAATTTTTTAAAAAAAAATTTTATTTATTTACTTTTATTTACTTTTGCAAGAGATAGAAAGAAAGAGAGAGAGAGAGAGAGAGAATATGCACTAGCCAGGGGAGGGGGAAGGGGCAGAGGGAGAAGCAGACTCCCCGCCTAGCTGGGACCACAACATGGGACTTGATTCAAGGATCCTGGGATCATGACCTGAGCTGAAGGTAGATGCTTAACAGATTGAGCCACCCCAGTGCTCATACTTTTTAAATGAATGAATAAACAAACAATATGAGTTATGATTATGAGCAACCTCCCACCAAGGTTCTTGTACTTAACACTTGTAGTAACTTGGCAAAGCCCAAACCACACATGGCTGACATTGGGAGAGCTCCTGTCAGCCTCACTGCTCCAAAGTCTGGAGCCTGTGTCCGTCCTAAAGATGGGACGTGTCAGCCCAAGGAGAAAGTTCTAAATAATGGAGGAATTTCTGCACAGATAGCACTCTGACAAACGTGGACTTTCTGCAAGAAATGTGAGAAGCACCAACTCCACAAAGTGACACAGAACATGTAAGGCAAAGATTCCCTTTATGTCCAGGGAAAGTGGCATTAGGACAGGAAGCGGAATGGCTGTGGTGGACAGACTAAGCTGATTTCTAGGACAAAGGCCAAAACTGCAAAGAAGGTTGTGCTGAGGCTTAAATGTATTGAGCCCAACTGCAGATCTAAGAGAATGCTGGCTATTAAAAGATGCAGGCATTCTGAACTGGGAATAGATAAGAGAAAGGGCCAAGTAATCCAGTTCTAAGTTTCATATTTGGTTATATTATGAAGACAATAAAATCTTGAGGTTATGTTCACTTTTAAATAAATAAATAAGGAGCCATCATCACTTACAGAGAGCAGAAAAGATATTAGGAAACTAATGGGGTATACCACACCAGAGAATGTCAGTTATCGGCCTTATGTAACTTCTAACACATGAATATATGAAAGTCTTCACACTTTCCCAATACCTACACCTAAACTGACAAAAAGAATAGGACTTACCAATGGAAGAAAAACTTTGAAAACTGGGAGCAAAAGCCGTTTTAAGGAATTTCATTTCTAATACTTTAAAACAATATTTTCTTGTTAATTAAAGAAGTGTATGTCCAAGACCACTGTGAGGAACTACAATAGTAAGCATAGTCAAATTCCAACTCTCAAAAGGCTGAGGTATATTTTGTTTCCTCAGGGAGCCAAAGAACTATTGAGTTTTTATATGGGTGGCACATTCAATCAAAAATAGACTCTTTTAGTAGTCAAGATGGCTGAGGAGTAGCAGGCTGAGATGGCATCAGGTAGCAGGAGATCAGCTAGATAGTTTATCAAACCATTTCAAACACTTACAAATCCAAAAGGAGACCGAAGAGAAAAAGAGCAGCAATTCTAGACACAGAAAATCGACCACTTTCTGAAAGGTATGACCTGTGAAAAAGTGAATCCAAAGCTACAGGAAGATAAACCACATGGGGCCAGCTCCCAGCAAGCGTCGGAGCAATGGAGCACAAAATCAGAACTCTTAAAAGTCTGCTCCACTGAAGGACATCACTCCAGAGGCTAAGCAGGGGTGCAGCCCTAGTGGGGACAGTGTGGTCTCAGATCCTGCGGGATTACAGAAGGATCGGGAATGTCTGAGTATCGCAGAGCTTACAGGTATTAGAGTGGGGAACCCGGCTACAGAGACGGAGCCAAGGAGTTAGCTCTCAACTCCGGGTTACCTTAAACTGTGATTGATGGCACAGTCAGGACACTGCTCTTTGAGCAGGAACCCCACAAGTGGCAGATCTGGGGAGATCCCCTCTTCCAGAGGTTTGGAGACTCCAGGCAGGGCTGTGTGCCAGAGACAGAGATGCTCAGTCACATGCTGGGTGAGCTCGGAGCACAGCCAGAGGCCAGGGAGATGGGAGTGATTGAGCACATTTCTCTAAGGGCTCACTGAGGAGTGGGGGCCCGAGATCTTGTCACCTCCTGGCCAGAGATTGGGAGGCTGCCATTTTCATTCCCATCCTCCAGAACTCTACGGAAAGCATTTAGTGAACAAAAGCTCCCCAAAGCAAAACCGAGCGGATTACTTAGCCTGGCTCCTGGTAAGGGCGTTGCAATTCCACCTTGGGCAAAGACACTTGAGAATCACAGCAAGCCCCTCACCCAGAAGATCGACAAGAAATCCAGCCAAGGCCAAGTTCACTTACCAAGGAGAATAGCAGAATTCCAGAGAAGAAGAAAGCAGAACATGGAATTCATAGGTTTCTCCCCATGATTCTTTAGTCTTGCAGTTAACTAATTTTTTTGTAATTTTATTTTTTTCTTCTGTTAAAAATTTTTCAAACTTTTACCCTGTCCTCTTTTAATGTTTTTTAACTAGTTTATCTTAACAATACCTTTTATTTTTAAAAAAATCTTTTTTGAACCTTCATTATTATAGTCATATTTTATCCTTCATTGTATCTAACTTTATTTTTTGTATACACATAGGGATTTTTCTTCTAAAAAAAATTGGGGTACAACTTCCTCTAATAGATCAAAATATACCATAAATCTAGCTCCGGATTTGTTCTAGTCTCCAGCCTGAGCAAATTCTCTCCGCTTTCTTTTTCTTTATTCTCCCAACCAACTTACTTTATCAACTCCTTTTTCAGAAATTGAAAAAAAATTTTTTTCATCTTTGTAGGCATATTCCATCCCTTCATTGTGTTTACCCATATATATGTTCTTCATTCTTTAAAATTTTAGGAGGTAGTTGCTTCTAAGAGACCAAAATACTCCCCAAATTAAGTGGGTGACCTGTTCTAGTCACCAGTCTAATATATATATATATATTTTTTTCTTTCTTTGTTTTCTTTTATTAATTTTTTTTCCCTGAACTTCTTTTTATCCCCTTTCTCCACCACACAATTTGGGGTCTCTTCTGATTTGGTGAAAGCACATTTTCCTGGGGTTTTGCCACCCTTTTAGTATTTTATTTGTTCCTTCATATAGTCTTATCTGGACAAAATGACAAGGCAGAAAAACTCACCACAAAAAAAAGAACAAGAGGCAGTACCAAAGGCTAGGTACCTAATCAATACAGACATTGGTAATATGTCAGATCTAGAGTTCAGAATGACGATTCTCAAGGTTCTAGCCAGGCTTGAAAAAGGCATGGAAGATATTAGAGAAATCCTCGCTGAAGAAAGAAAAGTGCTTTCTGAAGAAATAAAAGAACTAAAAGTTAACCAAGTTGAAATTAAAAAAAGTTATTAATGAGGTGAAATAAAAAATGGAGGCTCTTACTGCTAGGGTAAATGAAGTAGAAGAAAGAATTAGTGATATAGAAGACCAAATGACAGAGAATAAAGAAACTGAGCAAAAGAGAGACAAACAAATACTGGACCATGAGGGGAGAATTCAAGAGATAAGTGACATCATAAGATGAAACAACATTAGAATAACTGTGATTTCAGAAGAAGAAGAAAGAGAGAGGGGAGCAGAAAGTATGTTGGAGAGAATTATTGTAGAGAATTTCCCTAATATGGCAAAGGGAACAAGCATCAAAATCCAGGAGGTGCAGAGAACCCCTCAAAATCAATAGGAATAGATCCACACCCTCTCACCTAATAGTAGAATTTCCAAGTCTTAGTGACAAAGAGAATAATCCTGAAAGCAACCCAGGAAAAGAAGTCTGTAACATACAATCATAAAAATATTAGGTTGGCAGTGGACTTATCCACAGAGAACTGGCAGGCCAGAAAGAATTGGCATGATATATTCAGAGTGTTAAATGAGAAAAACATGCAGCCAAGAATACTATATCCAGCTAGGCTATCATTGAAAATGGAAGAAGAGATAAAAAGCTTCCAGGAAAAAACAAAAACTGAAAGAATTTGTAAACACCAAACCAGCTCTACAGAAATATTGAAAGGGGTCCTCTAAGCAAAGAGAGACCCTAAAAATAGTAGATCAGAAAGGAACAGAGACAATATAAAGAAACGGACAATACAATGGCACTAAATTCATATTTAGGATACCATCAAAAAAGAGAACTACAGACCAATATCCTTGATGAACACAGATGCGATAATTCTCACCAAAATACTAGTCAATAGGATCCAACAGTACATTAAAAGGATTATTCACCACAACCAACTGGGATTTATTCCAGGGCTGCAAGGTTGGTTCAACATCCACAAATCAATCAATGTGATACAACACATCAATAAAAGAAAGGACAAGAACCATATGATACGCTCAATAGATGAGGAAAAAGCATTTGACAAAGTACAGCATCCCTTCCTGATCAAAACTCTTCGAAGTGTAAAGATAAAGGGCACTTACCTCAAATATCATCAAAGCCATCTACAAAAAACCCACCGCAAATATCATTCTCAATGGAGAAAAGCTAAAAGCTTTTCTGCTAAGGTCAGGAACACAACAGGGATGTCCATTAGCACCACTGTATTCAGCATATACTAGAAGTCCTAGCCTCAGCAATCAGACAACAAAAAGAAATTTAAGGCATCCAAATCAGCATTGAAGAAGTCAAACTATCACTCTTCGCAGATGATATGATACTATATGAGGAAAACCCAAAATATTCCACTCCAAAACTGCTAGAACTTGTACAGGAATTCAGTAAAGTGTCAGGATATAAAATCAATGCACAGAAATCAGTTGCATTTCTTTACACCAACAAGACAGAAGAAAGAGAAATTAAGGTTCTATCCCATTTACAATTGCACCCAAAACCATAAGATATCTAGGAATAAACCTAACCAAAGAGGCAAAGAATCTATACTCAGAAAACTATAAAGTACTCATGAAAGAAATTGAGGAAGACACAAAGAAATGGAATAATGTTCCATGCTCCTGGATTGGAAGAACAAACATAGTGAAAATGTCTATGCTACCTAAAGCAATCTACACACTTAATGCAATCCCTACCAAAATCCCATCGATTTTGTTCAAAGAAATGGAACAAATAATCCTAAAATTTATATGGAACCAGAAAAGACCTTGAATATCCAGAGGAATGTTGAAAAAGAAAGCCAAAGTTGGTGACTTCACTATTCCAAACTTTATGCTATATTACAAAGCTGTCATAATCAAGACAGTATGGCACTGGCACAAAAACAGACACATAGATCCACGGAACAGAATAGAAAGCCCAGAAATAGACCCTCGACTTTATGGTCAACTAATCTTCGACAAAGCAGGAAAGAATGTGCAATGGAAAAAAGACAGCCTCTTCAACAAATGGTATTGGGAAAATTGGACAGCCACATGCAAAAAAATGAAACTGGACCATTTCCTTACACCACACACAAAACTAGACTCAAAATGAAAGAAGGACCTCAATGTGAGAAAGGAATCCAGCAAAATTCTTGAGAGAACACAGGCAGCAACCTCTTTGACCTCAGCCTCAGCAACTTCTTCCTAGAAAGTTTGCCAAAGTCAAGGGAAGCAAGGGCAAAAATGAACTATTGGGATTTCATCAAGATCAAATGCTTTGGCACAGCAAAGGAAACAGTTAACAAAACCAAAATTCAACTGACAGAATGGGAGAAGATATTTGCAAACAACATATTAGATAAAGGGCTAATATCCAAAATCTATAAAGAGCTTAGCAAACTCAACACCCAAAGAACAAATAATCCAATCAAGAAATGGGCAGAGGACATGAACAGACATTTCTGCAAAGACATTTGGATGGCCAACAGACACATGAAAAAGTGCTCCACATCACTCGGCATCAGGGAAATACAAATCAAAACCAAATGAGATACCACCTCACACCAGTCAGAATGGCTAAAATTAACAAGTCAGGAAATGACAGATGCTGGCGAGGATGTGGAGAAAGGGGAACCCTTCTACACTGTTGGTGGGAATGCAAGCTGGTGCAGCCACTCTGGAAAACAGCATGGAGGGGCACCTGGGTGGCTCAGTGGGTGAAAGCCTTTGCCTTTAACTCAGGTCATGATCCCAGAATGCTGGGATCAAGTCCCGTATCAGGCTTTCTGCTCAGGGGGCGGGGGGGGGGAGGGTGCCTGCCTTCCCCTCTGTCTCTGCCTGCCTCTCTACCTACTTGTGATCTCTGTCAAATAAATAAATAAATAAAATCTTAAAAATAGAGATACCCTAGAGGGGGAGGAGTCAAGATGGCGGAGAAGTAGCAAGCTGAGACTGCTTCAGCTAGCCAGAGATCAGCTAGATAGCTTATCAAAAGATTGCGAACACCTAAAAATCCATCGGCAGATCGAAGAGAAGAAGAACAGCAATTCTGGAAACAGAAAAACAACCACTTTCTGAAAGGTAGGACCGGCGGAGAAGTGAATCCAAAGCGACGGGAAGATAGACCCCGGGGGAGGGGCCGGCTCCCGGCAAGCGGCGGAGCAACCGCGCACAAAATCAGGACTTTTAAAAGTCTGTTCCGCTGAGGGACATCGCTCCAGAGGCTAAACCGGGGCGAAGCCCACGCGGGGTCAGCGTGGCCTCAGGTCCCGCAGGGTCACAGAAGGATCGGGGGTGTCTGAGTGTCGCAGAGCTTGCGGGTATTGGAACGGGAAAGCCGGCTGCAGAGACAGAGCCGACAGTAGGCTCGCAGCTCGGGGTGACCTTGAACCAGTCGCAGGCTCGGTGAGCTCGGAGCGCGGCCGGAGGTCAGGCAGACGGGAGTAACTGGGCGCTGTTCTCTGAGGGCGCACTGAGGAGTGGGGCCCTAGGCTCTCGGCTCCTCCGGGCCGGAGACCAGGAGGCCGCCATTTGTGTTCCTGTCCTCCGGAACTCTACGGAAAGCGCTCAGGGAACAAAAGCTCCTGAAAGCAAACCTGAGCGGATTACTCACCCCGGCCCCGGGTAAGGGAGGTGTAATTCCGCCTGGGGCAAAGACACTTGAGAATCACTACAACAGGCCCCTCCCCCAGAAGATCAACAAGAAATCCAGCCGAGACCAAGTTCACCTACCAAGGAGTGCGGTTTCAATACCAAGGAGAGCAGCAGAATTCCAGAGGAGGAGAAAGCCAAGCACGGAACTCATGGCTTTTTTCCTGTGATTTTTTTTTTAGTCTTGCAGTTAATTTAATTTTTCTTTTTCATTTTTTTTTTTTCTTTTTCTTCTCGCCTTCGGGTAAAATTTTTTTTTTTTTAACTGTTACCTTTTTCTTTTTTAATGATTTTTTACTAGTTTATCTAATATATATATTTTTTCTTTTTTACATTTTTCTCAGGTGTTTTCTTTTTAAAAAAATTTTTTTTTCTTTTCTTTTTTTTTTCTTTCTTTCAATTTGAACCTCTTTTTATCCTCTTTCTCCCCACTCACGATATTGGATTTCTTCTAATTTAGTTAAAGCATATTTTCCTGGGGTTGTTGCCACCCTTTTAGTATTTTACTTGCCCGTTCATTTACTCTTATCTGGCCAAAATGACAAGACGTAAAAATTCAACGCAAAAAAAAGAACAAGAGGCAGTACCGAAGGCTAGGGACCTAATGAATACAGACATCAGTAATATGTCAGATCTAGAGTTCAGAATGACAATTCTCAAGGTTCTAGCTGGGCTCGAAAAAGGCATGGAAGATATTAGAGAAACCCTCTCGAGAGATATAAAAGCCCTTTCTGGAGAAATAAAAGAACTAAAATCTAACCAAGTTGAAATCAAAAAAGCTATTAATGAGGTGCAATCAAAAATGGAGGCTCTCACTGCTAGGATAAATGAGGCAGAAGAAAGAATTAGTGATATAGAAGACCAAATGACAGAGAATAAAGAAGCTGAGCAAAAGAGGGACAAACAGCTACTGGACCACGAGGGGAGAATTCGAGAATTAAGTGACACCATAAGACGAAACAACATTAGAATAATTGGGATTCCAGAAGAAGAAGAAAGAGAGAGGGGAGCAGAAGGTATACTGGAGAGAATTATTGGGGAGAATTTCCCCAATATGGCAAAGGGAACGAGCATCAAAATTCAGGAGGTTCAGAGAACGCCCCTCAAAATCAATAAGAATAGGCCCACACCCCGTCACCTAATAGTAAAATTTACAAGTCTCAGTGACAAAGAGAAAATCCTGAAAGCAGCCCGGGAAAAGAAGTCTGTAACATACAGTGGTAAAAATATTAGATTGGCAGCTGACTTATCCACAGAGGCCTGGCAGGCCAGAAAGAGCTGGCATGATATTTTTAGAGCACTAAATGAGAAAAACATGCAGCCCAGAATACTATATCCAGCTAGGCTATCATTGAAAATAGAAGGAGAGATTAAAAGCTTCGAGGACAAACAACAACTGAAAGAATTTGCAAATACCAAACCAGCTCTACAGGAAATATTGAAAGGGGTCCTCTAAGCAAAGAGAGAGCCTACAAGTGGTAGATCAGAAAGGAACAGAGACCATATACAATAACAGTCACCTTACAGGCAATACAATGGCACTAAATTCATATCTCTCAATAGTTACCCTGAATGTGAATGGGCTAAATGCCCCTGTCAAAAGACACAGGGTATCAGAATGGATAAAAAAACAAAACCCATCTATATGTTGCCTCCAAGAAACTCATTTTAAGCCCGAAGACACCTCCAGATTTAAAGTGAGGGGGTGGAAAAGAATTTACCATGCTAATGGACATCAGAAGAAAGCAGGAGTGGCAATCCTTATATCAGATCAATTCGATTTTAAGCCAAAGACTATAATAAGAGATGAGGAAGGACACTATATCATACTCAAAGGGTCTGTCCAACAAGAAGATTTAACAATTTTAAATATCTATGCCCCCAACGTGGGAGCAGCCAACTATATAAACCAATTAATAACAAAATCAAAGAAACACATCAACAACAATACAATAATAGTAGGGGACTTTAACACTCCCCTCACTGAAATGGACAGGTCATCCAAGCAAAAGATCAGCAAGGAAATAAAGGCCTTAAACGACACACTGGACCAGATGGACATCACAGATATATTCAGAACATTTCATCCCAAAGCAACAGAATACACATTCTTCTCTAGTGCACATGGAACATTCTCCAGAATAGATCACATCCTCGGTCCTAAATCAGGACTCAACCGGTATCAAAAGATTGGGATCATTCCCTGCATATTTTCAGACCACAATGCTCTAAAGCTAGAACTCAACCCCAAAAGGAAGTTTGGAAAGAACCCAAATACATGGAGACTAAACAGTATCCTTCTAAAGAATGAATGGGTCAACCGGGAAATTAAAGAAGAATTGAAAAAAATCATGGAAACAAATGATAATGAAAATACAACGGTTCAAAATCTGTGGGACACAATAAAGGCAGTCCTGAGAGGAAAATATATAGCGGTACAAGCCTTTCTCAAGAAACAAGAAAGGTCTCAGGTACACAACCTAACCCTACACCTAAAGGAGCTGGAGAAAGAACAAGAAAGAAACCCTAAGCCCAGCAGGAGAAGAGAAATCATAAAGATTAGAGCAGAAATCAATGAAATAGAAACCAAAAAAACAATAGAACAAATCAACGAAAGTAGGAGCTGGTTCTTTGAAAGAATTAATAAAATTGATAAACCCCTGGCCCAACTTATCAAAAAGAAAAGAGAAAGGACCCAAATAAATAAAATCATGAATGAAAGAGGAGAGATCACAACTAACACCAAAGAAATACAAACTATTATAAGAACATACTATGAGCAACTCTACGGCAATAAATTTGACAATCTGGAAGAAATGGATGCATTCCTAGAAACATATAAACTACCACAACTGAACCAGGAAGAAATAGAAAGCCTGAACAGACCCATAACCAGTAAGGAGATTGAAACAGTCATTAAAAATCTCCAAACAAACAAAAGCCCAGGGCCAGACGGCTTCCCGGGGGAATTCTACCAAACATTTAAAGAAGAACTAATTCCTATTCTCCTGAAACTGTTCCAAAAAATAGAAATGGAAGGAAAACTTCCAAACTCATTTTATGAGGCCAGCATCACCTTGATCCCAAAACCAGGCAAGGATCCCACCAAAAAAGAGAGCTATAGACCGATATCCTTGATGAACACAGATGCGAAAATACTCAACAAAATACTAGTCAATAGGATTCAACAGTACATTAAAAAGATTATTCACCACGACCAAGTGGGATTTATTCCAGGGCTGCAAGGTTGGTTCAACATTAGCAAATCAGTCAATGTGATACAACACATCAATAAAAGTAAGAACAAGAACCATATGATACTCTCAATAGATGCTGAAAAAGCATTTGACAAAGTACAGCATCCCTTCCTGATCAAAACTCTTCAAAGTGTAGGGATAGAGGGCACATACCTCAATATCATCAAAGCCATCTATGAAAAACCCACCGCAAATATCATTCTCAATGGAGAAAAACTGAAAGCTTTTCCACTAAGGTCAGGAACACGGCAGGGATGTCCATTATCACCACTGCTATTCAACATAGTACTAGAGGTCCTAGCCTCAGCAATCAGACAACAAAAGGAAATTAAAGGCATCCAAATCGGCAAAGAAGAAGTCAAATTATCACTCTTCGCAGATGATATGATACTATATGTGGAAAACCCAAAAGACTCCACTCCAAAACTGCTAGAACTTATACAGGAATTCAGTAAAGTGTCAGGATATAAAATCAATGCACAGAAATCAGTTGCATTTCTCTACACCAACAGCAAGACAGAAGAAAGAGATATTAAGGAGTCAATCCCATTTACAATTACATCCAAAACCATAAGATACCTAGGAATAAACCTAACCAAAGAGACACAGAATCTATACTCAGAAAACTATAAAGTACTCATGAAAGAAATTGAGGAAGACACAAAGAAATGGAAAAATGTTCCATGCTCCTGGATTGGAAGAATAAATATTGTGAAAATGTCTATGCTACCTAAAGCAATCTACACATTTAATGCAATTCCTATCAAAGTACCATCCATCTTTTTCAAAGAAATGGAACAAATAATGCTAAAATTTATATGGAACCAGAAAAGACCTCGAATAGCCAAAGGGATATTGAAAAAGAAAGCCAACGTTGGTGGCATCACAATTCCGGACTTCAAGCTCTATTACAAAGCTGTCCTCATCAAGACAGTATGGTACTGGCACAAAAACAGACACATAGATCAATGGAACAGAATAGAGAGCCCAGAAATAGACCCTCAAATCTATGGTCAACTCATCTTCGACAAAGCAGGAAAGAATGTCCAATGGAAAAAAGACAGCCTCTTCAATAAATGGTGCTGGGAAAATTGGACAGCCACATGCAGAAAAATGAAATTGGACCATTTCCTTACACCACACACAAAAATAGACTCAAAATGGATGAAGGACCTCAATGTGCGAAAGGAATCCATCAAAATCCTTGAGGAGAACACAGGCAGCAACCTCTTCGACCTCTGCTGCAGCAACATCTTCCTAGGAACAACGCAAAAGGCAAGGGAAGCAAGGGAAAAAATGAACTATTGGGATTTCATCAAGATCAAAAGCTTTTGCACAGCAAAGGAAACAGTTAACAAAATCAAAAGACAACTGACAGAATGGGAGAAGATATTTGCAAACGACATATCAGATAAAGGACTAGTGTCCAGAATCTATAAAGAACTTAGCAAACTCAACACCCAAAGAACAAATAATCCAATCAAGAAATGGGCAGAGGACATGAACAGACATTTCTGCAAAGAAGACATCCAGATGGCCAACAGACACATGAAAAAGTGCTCCATATCACTCGGCATCAGGGAAATACAAATCAAAACCACAATGCGATATCACTCACACCAGTCAGAATGGCTAAAATCAACAAGTCAGGAAATGACAGATGCTGGCGAGGATGTGGAGAAAGGGGAACCCTCCTACACTGTTGGTGGGAATGCAAGCTGGTGCAGCCACTCTGGAAAACAGCATGGAGGTTCCTCAGAATGTTGAAAATAGAACTGCCCTATGACCCAGCAATTGCACTATTGGGTATTTACCCTAAAGATACAAATGTAGTGATCCAAAGGGGCACATGCACCCGAATGTTTATAGCAGCAATATCCACAATAGCCAAACTATGGAAAGAACCTAGATGTCCATCCACAGATGAATGGATCAAGAAGATGTGGTATATATACACAATGGAATACTATGCAGCCATCAAAAGAAATGAAATCTTGCCATTTGCGACAACATGGATGGAACTAGAGCGTATCATGCTTAGCGAAATAAGTCAAGCAGAGAAAGACAACTATCATATGATCTCCCTGATATGAGGAAGTGGTGATGCAACATGGAGGCTTAAGTGGGTAGGAGAAGAATCAATGAAACAAGATGGGATTGGGAGGGAGACAAACCATAAGTGACTCTTAATCTCACAAAACAAACTGAGGGTTGCTGGGGGGAGGGGTTTGGGAGAAGGGGGTGGGATTATGGACATTGGGGAGGGTATGTGCTTTGGTGAGTGCTGTGAAGTGTGTAAACCTGGTGATTCACAGACCTGTACCCCTGGGGATAAAAATATATGTTTATAAAAAATAAAAAGTTAAAAAAAAAATTATACCATTTAGGGGTGCCTGGGTGGTTCAGTGGGTTAAGCCTCTGCCTTTGGTTCAGGTCATGATTTCAGGGTCCTGGGATGGAGTCCTGCATCGGGCTCTCTGCACAGTGAGCAGCCTGCTTTCTCCTCTCTCTCTGCTTGCCTCTTTGCCTACTTGTGATCTCTGTCTGTTGAATAAATAAAGAAAAATCTTTAAAAAAAAAAAATAGAGATACCCTATGACCCAGCCATCACCTTACTGGGTATTTACCCTAAAGATACAAATGTAGTGATCTGAAGGGGCATGTGCACCTGAATGTTTATAGCAGCAATGTCCACAATAGCCAAACTATGGAAGGAGCCTAGATGTCCATCAACAGATGAATGGATGAGGAAGAAGTGGTATATATACAATGGAATACTATGCCACCATCAAAAGAAATGAAATCTTGACATTTCCGATGATGTGGTTGGATCTAGGGGGTATTATGCTTAGAGAAATAAGTCAATCAGAGAAATAAGTCAAGTATAGCTTAGCAAAATGTTATATTTATATATTTATATAAATATAAATAATTATATCTTAGTGAAATAAGTCAATCATATCTCCCTGATATGAGGAAGTTGAGAGGCAACATAGGGGGTTTGGGGGTAGAAAGGAATAAATGAAACAAGATGGGATTGGAAGGGAGACAAACAATAAGAAACCCTTAATTTCATAAAACAAACTGAGAGTTGCTGGGGGTAGGCAGGTAGGGGAAGGGTGGTCGGGTTATGGGGAAGGTATGTACTATGGTAAGTACTGTGAAGTGTGTTAACCTGGCAATTCACAGACCTGTACCCCTGGGGCTAATAATACATTATATGGCATATATATTGGCATATATAATATGCCAATTTAAAAAATTAAAATTAAAAAAAAATAAATGAAGACACAAATTTTTAAAAAAATAGACTCTTCTAATGCCAAAGGGCTTAGTGGTTAACTGTCTGCCTTTGGCTCAAGCCATGATCAGGGTCCTGAGATAGAGCCCTGCATCCTGATCCCTGCTCAGTAGGGAGTCTGCTTTTCCCTCTGACCCTCCCCCCACTCATCCACACTTTATCTCTCTCTCAAATAAATAAAATGTTTTAAAAAAGAAAGAAAGAAAGAAAGAAAGAAGAAAGAAAGAAAGAAAGAAAGAAAGAAAGAAAGAAAGAAAGAAAGAAAGAAAGAAAGAAAGAAATTAAAGGGGTGCATGGGTGGTTCAGTCCAACTCTTGCTTTCATCTCAGGTCATGATCACAGGGCCGTGAGAGCAAACCCTGCATGGGGCTTGGTGCTGGGTATGAAGCCTGATTAAAATTCTCTCTCCCTCTCCCTCTGCCCCTCCTCCCACTCATGTGCTCATTCACACTCTCTGCCTCTCTCACTTAAAAAAAAAAAAAAACTTTAACAAATTAGAAAGATTTTGAATGAATATTCTAACTTTATACTTCAAGAAACTGGAAGAAAATTAGCCCCAAGTTAGCAGGAAGAAGAAAGTAATAAAGATCAGAGCAGAGATAAATGAACTGGAGACCAGAAAAATAATAGAAATGATAAACAAAACTAAGAGCTGATTTTTTTATACAAAATTGACAAACTTTTAGCTAGACTAAGAAAGAAAAAGACTCAAATTAGAAATGAAAGAAAAGATATTACAATGGATACTATAAAAATACACAGGATTATGAGGCTCATAGGAAAATTATATGCCAACACATTAGATAGCCTGGAAGATATGGATAAATTCCTAGAGACACACAACTACCAACACCAAATCAGAAGAAATAGAAAATCTGAATAGACCAATAATGAGTAAAGAAACTGAATCTGTAATCAAAAGTCTCCCAACATGGAAAACCCTAGGACCAAATGGTTTCACTGGTGATTTCCACCAAACATTTAAAGAAAAACTAACATCAATCCTTTGCAAACATTTCCAAAATATTGACATTGGGAAAACTTCCAAACTCATTCTAGAAGGCCATCATTACCTGATACCTAGGGCAGAAAAGGACACTACAAGAAATGTATTCTTCAATATGCCTGAAGAAAATATATGCAAACATTCTCCACAAAAAATATTAGCAAACCGGGGCACCTGGGTGGCTCAGTGGGTTGGGCCTCTGCCTTCGGCTCAGGTCATGATCTCAGGGTCCTGGGATCAAGTCCCATGTCAGGCTGTCTGCTCACAGGGAGCCTGCTTCCTCCACTCTCTCTCTCTCTGCTTGCCTCTCTGCCTACTTGTGATCTCTCTCTATCAAATAAATAAAATAAAAATAAAAATAAAAAAAGAAAAAGAAAAATAGAAAACATTAAAAAAATCTATATATTAGCAAACCAAATTCAAAACACATTAAAAAGATTACACACAATGAGCCAGCAGGATTGAATCCCTGGGATGCAAACACCATTCAACATGTACAAATCAATAAATGTAATGGATCATATTAATAGGATAAAATATAAAAACTCACATAAATATAATAAAAATGGAGAAAAAGCATTTGCCAAAATAGAACATCCTTTCATGATAAAAACGTTCAATAGTTTGGATACAGAAGGAACATACTTCAACATAATAAAGGCCATTTATGACAAATCCACAGCTAACATTATACTCAACAGTGAAAATTTGAAAGTATTTCCTCTAGGATCAGAAATAAGATAGAATGCTCACTCTCACTATTCTTACTCAATATAGTGCTGGAAGTCCTAGCTAGAGAAATTAGGCAAGACAAAAAAATAAAAGGCATATCAATCAAAAAAGAAGAAAATTATTGATATTTGCAAATGATATGATTTTATATGTAGAAAACCCCAAAAACTCAGCCAAAAAGCTTTTGGAAATAGTCAACAATTTCAGTAAAGTTGCAAGATGTAAATCAACATACAGAAATTAGTTAAATTTCTGTACACTAATAATTTAATATCTGAAAAAAATCTTGAGGACATTATGCTAAGTGAAGTGAATCAGACACAGAAAGACAAATGCTCTATGATATCACTTATTTGTGGAATTTAGAAGACCAAACTCATAAAAACATTGTATAATAGTCTTTACCAGGATGTTGGGGTAGAGATATTGGACAGATGTTGTTTAAAGGTACAAACTTGAGGGGTGCCTGTGTGGCTCAGTTATTGGGCTTGTGTCTTTGGCTCAGGTCATGATCCCAGGGTACTGGGATCGAGTCCTGCATTGAGCTCCTTGCTCAGAGTGGAGCCTGCTTCTCCCTTTCTCACTCCTTTGGCTTGTGTTCCCTCTCTTGTTGTGTCTCTCTCTGTCAAATAAATAAACAAAATCTTTTTTAGAAAGTATAAACTTAAAACAATTAGTAAATAAATCCTGGAGCTCTAATTCAAGTATTGTGAATATAGACAACATAATTGTATTATGATCATATAAATGTATTACAAAACTTGCTAAGAGACTAGAACTCCATTATTCCAACCACTAGAAAGAATAATTATATATATATAATGTGATAAAGGTGCTAATTATTGCTACAATGGTGATCATATAATATATAAATGTACCAAATTAACATGCTGTACACCTTAAATCTACAGTTATATTTCAAATATATTTCATTTTAAAAATGAGATGCACAACATAAATAACAGCAAATAATAAAAAATGTCCACCAAGGGATAAATATATCAACATAATGTGTATATACCCACACGGAAGAGGAAAGAAAACCCAGTGCATTTTTGCAATATGGATGAAGCTTGGTAATATTATGCAAAGCAAAATAAACCAGATAAAAAGAACAAATATTGTACAATTCCACTTTTATGGTGTACCTAGAATTGGAAGATTCAATATAGAAATATCTATTAAGTGTTTTTTGCTTTTGTCCTTTTAGAATTTTTTTTATCATTCCATTTGCTTTCTTCTTGACTCATATGTTATTGTTGTATTAACTCTATCTTTTTTTTCTAATTCTACAAGACATTGTCATTACTTGTGTATAGTTATTTAGGCACACCAGATATTTACCACTGTTTTTATTCATTCTTACACATCAGATCCTCCATTAGGATTATTTTCTTTTGCTTGAAATATATTCATTAAAATTTCCTTTAGTGAGGACCTGTTTTCATCATCAGAAAATGATCTTTTTACAAGCTTATTTTTGAAAAGCTGTCTTTTATTCATTACAGAGTGCAAGAATGACAACTATAATCTTTCAGCACGTTGTCTTCTGATTTCCACATTGTTATCATTGCTTTCACTCTGTATTTTGAATATGTTTGCTTTTACAGTTTTCCTTTTGTCCTTGTCTTTCAGGTTAATTAAGGTTTTGTTATTTTATTGTATTATTTACATGAAGTTAGATGAGGATTTCTTTTTGCTTGGTAGACTTTTTGAATTTGTGAATTGATCTTTTATTAGTTCTAGAAAAGCTTCAGCCATTATCTCAGATATGACCTCTCTCATTCTCTCCCTGTTTTGTGTGTGTGTGTGTGTTGGGGGGCGGGAGT
The DNA here is from genome assembly GCF_964662115.1 of Mustela nivalis. Classification (NCBI taxonomy): domain Eukaryota; kingdom Metazoa; phylum Chordata; class Mammalia; order Carnivora; family Mustelidae; genus Mustela; species Mustela nivalis. Next base: position 133,971,317 of record NC_139024.1, read on the forward strand.
TGGTGTTTTTTGAAACTCCACTTAAACATCTGAGAGCTCATTTTCTAACTCTTCTTTCATCTTTTGTACCTTTTTCTTTCTTCATTCTATATTCTGGATCATTTATTCTGATCTCTTTCAGTTTACTAATTTTCTCTTCAATAGAATTAAGTCTTCTGTTAAACATATTCAACAAATTTTTAAGTTCAGTTTTTCTATTTTCCATTTCTTATTCTCTTTGGTTCTTCTTTACATTCACCAGGTCACTTTTTATAGTGTTTTATTTCCCACTATTTTTTCTTTACACTTAGTGAACATGACTGTTTTATAATCTATGATACTTCACTACCTAAAGTCTTTGCAAGTTTATTTCTAAAAACTTCTAATTCTGCCCATGATATAGTGTATATGTGACACTTTCTTTTTATTGTGTGCTAGCAGCTGTCCATGAAAAATTATTTGTGGTCATCTTTTTTTTTTTAATTTTTTATTTTTTATAAACATATATTTTTATCCCCAGGGGTACAGGTCTGTGAATCACCAGGTTTACACACTTCACAGCACTCACCAAAGCACATACCCTCCCCAATGTCCATAATCCCACCCCCTTCTCCCAAACCCCCTCCCCCCAGCAACCCTCAGTTTGTGAGATTAAGAGTCACTTATGGTTTGTCTCCCTCCCAATTCTATCTTGTTTCATTTATTCTTCTCCTACCCACTTAAGTCTCCATGTTGCATCACCACTTTTTGAAGCTGAAGCTGAAGATATTTCTACCCGGTATCAGGGAACCTAGTGGCTCTCAGTCCAGCATCACATTAAAAAAAAAAAATTAGGGAGGCCTGGGTGACTCAGTTGCTTAAGCATCTCCCATCAGCACAATGTGACCCTATTTGGCAATAGGGTCTTGCAGATGTAATTTAGTTATGATGAAGTCATCCTGGAGTAGGGTGGGCCCTTAATTTAATACCATTGTTGTACTTATAAGAAGAGGAAACAGAGACACACAGGGAGATCACCATGTTAAGATGGAGGCAGAGATTGGAGTGATGCATCTACAAGCTAAAAGATGCCAAAGATTGCCAGCAACCACCAGAAGCTAGGTAATATCCCACACTAGAGACTCCCTCAGGTCCCACAGAAAGAACCAACCAAACTTTGTCTTAGACTTTTTATCCCTAGTACTGTCAGATGATAAATTCCTGCTGTTTTTTTTTTTAAGATGTATTTATGAATTTGATAGAGAGAGGGCACATGCATAAAGGGAGGGGCAAAGGGAGAGAGAGAGTCCTAAGCAGAATCTCCACTGAACACAGAGCCTAATACAGGGCTCAATCTCATGACCTGAGATCAGGACCTGAGCTGAAGCCAAGAGTCGGATATTTAGCCTATTGTGCCATAGAGGTGCCCTAAATTTCTGCTATTTTAAGGCACCTAGTGTGCGGTACTTTGTTATAGCAGCCCCAGAAATCTAGCACACTAATAGGAGAAAAAGTGCTTATTGTTCAATGCAGAAATTCATTAGTTTGAAAGAATGTGAGGAAAGCCCAAGTACCAGTGAAAGAATGTCAATTTAAAAATAGTACAAACTTTGAGAGATAAAGATAGAAGCCCTGCTTCTCACAGTGCCTCCAGGAAGTATCAGGACCTCTGATGGTGTTGATGCATTGGACTACTCTAAAAGTGTAGCTCACAAAGCAGGTGGACATCCTGGGGAAAAGAGTTGCTGATGTTCCAACAGATAACATGGTCTTAGACAATAAATATCTTGGTTGCATCCCTGTGGTATGGTTTAATGTGTTTCTTTATCTCCCATACTTGAGGTGTGATGTAGATGATAATAAACAATAGCACCAAGCAAGATGATGGAAGAGTAGGAGATCTAAATTTCATCTGGTCCCAGGAATTCAGCTAGATAGTTATCAAACTATTCTGAACACCTATGAACTCAACAGGAGATCGAAGAGAAGAATAACAGTAATTCTATGAACAGAAAAGTGACCACAGTCTGGAAGGTAGGACATATGGAGAAGTGAATCCAAGCTGATATATGGGGGAGATAGACCATGCGGGGAGGGAGCCTCCATCAGCAGGCTATCGGCAAGTGAAAGAACAGAGGAGCACAAAATCAATTTTAAAAGTCTACTCTGTCCAATTTTCCCAACACCATTTATTGAAGAGGCTGTCTTTTTCCCATTGGACATTCTTTCCTGCTTTGTCAAAGATTAGTTGACCATAGAGTTGAGGGTCTATTTCCGGGCTCTCTATTCTGTTCCATTGATCTATGTGTCCGTTTTTGTGCCAGTACCATACTGTCTTGATGATGACAGACAGAGTTTGAAGTCTGGATTTGTGATGCCACCAACTTTGGCTTTCTTTTTCAATATTCCTTTGGCTATTCGAGGTCTTTTCTGGTTCCATATAAATTTTAGAATTATTTGTTCCATTTCTTTGAAAAAGATGGATGGTACTTTGATAGGAATTGCATTAAATGTGTAGATTGCTTTAGGTATGTGCTTTGGTGAGTGCTGTAAAGTGTGTAAACCTGGCGATTCACAGACCTGTACCCCTGGGGATAAAAATACATGTTTATAAAAAAATAAAAAATTAAAAAAAAAAAGTCTACTCTGTGGTGGAGGGGTGTCACTCCAGTGGCTAAGTAGAGGGTGGAACACTTGCTGGGACAATGTGGTCTCAGGACCCTCATGGTCACACAGCAATTGGGGGTGCCTGAGTGTGGCAGACCTCCGAGGTATCAGAGCAGGGAAGCCAGCTGCAAAGATGGAGCCAAGGAGGGGGCTCTCAGCTCAGGGTTGCCATAAACCATGATCCATTGCACAATCAGGACACTGCTTTTTAAGCAGGGACCCCACGAGTGGCAGATCCAGGGAGATCCCCACTTCCCCCACTGGGAGTAGTGGTGCAGGAGTGCACTAGAGAAATCTGCTAGGTTTGGAGACTCCAAATGGGACAGTGTGCCAGAGATAATAGCATTCAGTCACAAGCCAGGTGAGTGCAGATGGAGACGAGGGAGACAAGTGTGATTGCTTTTCTTTGAGGGTTCACTGAAGAGGGGGGCCAGGAGCTCTCAGCTACCTGGGATTGGAGATGAGGAGGCCATCATTTTCATTCTCATCCTCCAAAGCTGTACAGAAAGCTTTCAGGGAACAAAACCTACCAAGACCAAACCCAAGCAGATTACTTAGCCTGGCCCCTTGCAATGGCAATGCAATTCTGCCTTGGGCAACTGCATTTGAGAATCACTGCAACAGGCCCCTCCACCAGAAGAGCAGCAATAACAACCAGCCAAGACCAAGTTTACCAATCAATGAGAACTGAAAATACCAGCACTAGGGGAATATAGCACAGAATTCATGCCGTTTTCCCATGATTCTTTAGTCTTTCAAAGTTAAATTTTTAAATTTTTGTTATTTTTTCTTGTTCTATTTTTTAAAAGTTTTCCTCTTTTAACTGACATCTTATCAATACCTTTTAAAAAATCTTTTGTAATTCTCATTGTTAGAGTCCTATTCTATCCCTTCATTATATTTAACCTTGTTTTTTGTATACATGTAAGTTTTTCATTCTTTAAAATTTTGCAATACAGTTTCTTCTTACAGACCAAAATATACCCTAAATCTAGCGTGTGCCTTTGTTCTAAGGAATCACTGCAACAGGCCCCTTTTTCCTCTCTTTAAAAAAAAAAAATCTCTTTCTTTTCTCAACCAACTTCTTATCAATTCCATTTTCAAAATCTTTTTTAATTTTCATCTTTACAGTCATATTCCATCCCTTCATTATGTTCACCCTGATTTTAGTATATACATGTTCCTCTTTCTTTAAAATTTTGGGAGGCAGTTTCATCTAATGGACCAAAATACACCCCAAATCAGGTGTGTAGATCTGTTTTATTCACCAGCCTAATCATTCCCTTTCTTTCCCCCCTGGTTTTGGTTCTCCTCTGATTTAGTTAGTGTATATTTTTCTGCAGTTCTGGTTGCCCTTTTAGCAAAGTTGGGACAGCTAGGGACCTAATCAATACAGACATTAGTAAGATGTCAGAACTGGAGTTCAGAACAGTAATTATAAAGATGCTAGTTGGGCTTGAAAAAAGCATAGAAATACTACAGAATCCCTATCTGGAGAAATAAAATCCCTTTCTGGAGAAATAAGAGAACCAAAATCTAACCAAGTTGAAATTTAAAAAGCTATTAATTAGGTACAATAAAAAGTGGAGGTTGGATAAATGAGGTAGAAGAGAGAATTAGTGATATAGAAGAACAAATGATAGAGAATAAAGAAGCTGAGAAAAAGAGTGATAAAAAAACTACTGGATCATGAGGGGAGAATTCAAGATATAACTGATAACATAAGATAAAACAATATTAGAATAATTGAGATCCCAGAAGAAGAAAGAGAGAGAAGAGCAGAATCAATACCTTATATTGAAGCAAATTATAGCAGAGAAATTCCCTAGTTTGGGGAAGGAAACAAGCATCAAAATCCAGGAGACAACAACAACAGAGAACCCCTCCTCCCTTAAAATCTCAAAATAGGTCAACAATCCCTCATCTAATAGTAAAACTTGCAAATATCAGAGACAAAAGAAAATCCTGAAAGCAGCTCGGGACAAGAGGTATGTAACCTAATGGTAGAAATATTAGATTGGCAGCAGACCTATCCGGATACCAGGCAGATAAGAAAGGACAGGCATGATATATTCAGAGCATGAAATGAGAAAAATATGCAGCCATGAATACTATATCCAGCTAGGCTGTCACTGAAAATAGGAGATATAAAAAGCTTCCAGGAGAAACAAAAACTAAAGAATTTGCAAACACCAAACCAGTCCTATAGGAAATATTGAAAGGGGTTCTCTAAGCAAACAGACAGCCCAAAAGTAACAGACCAGAAAGGAACAGAGACAATAAACAGTAACAGTCACCTTATAGCCAATAAATGGCACTAAATTCATATCTTTCATTAGTTACCCTGAATGTAATTGGGCTAAATGCCCCAATCAAAGAACATAGGGTATCAGAATGGATTAAAAAAAAAAAAAGACCTATTGATATGCTGTCTCCAAGAACCCCATTTAGACCCAACGACACCTCCAGATTTTAAGTGAGGGGTGGAAAACAATTTACAATGCTAATGGACATCAGAAGAAAGCTATGGTGGCAATCCTTATATCAGACAAATTAGATTAAACCAAAGACTATAATAAGAGATGAGGAAGGACACTATATCATGCTCAAAGGGTGTGTCCAACAAAAAGATCTAACAATTTTAAATATGAATGCCCCTAACATGGGAGCAGCCAACTAAATAAACCAATTAATAACAAAATCAAGGAAACATACTGACAATAGTACAATAATAGTAGGGGACTTTAACATTTCCCTCACTGAGGGGCGCCTGGGTGGCTCAGTGGGTTAAAGCCTCTGCCTTTGGCTTGGGTCATGATCCCAGGGTCCTGGGATTGAGCCTCACATCAGGCTCTCTGCTTGGCAGGGAGCCTGCTTCCTCCTCTCTCTCTCTGCTTGCCTCTCTGCCTACTTGTGATCTATGTGTGTCAAATAAATAAATAAAATCTTTAAAAAAAATTACCTCACTGAAATGGCCAAATCATCAAGCAAAAGATCAGCAAGGAAATAAAGGCTTTAAATGACACACTGGACCAGATGGACATCACAGATATATTCAGAACATTTCATCCCAAAGCAATAGAAATCACATTCTTCTCTTGTGCACATGGAACGTTCTCCAGAATAGATCACATCCTGAGTCACCAATCAGATCTCCACTGGTGCCAAGGATTGGGATCATTCCTTGCATATTTTCAGACCACAGTGCTTTGAAACTAGAACTCAATCACAAGAGGAAAGTTGGAAAGAACTCAAATGCATGGAGGCTAAAGAGAATCCTACTAAAGAATGAATGGGTCAGTTAGGAAATTAAAGAAGGATTTTAAAAATTCATGGAAACAAATGAAAATGAAAGCACAACTGTTCAATATCTTTGGGATGCAGCAAAGGCAGTCCTGAGAGGAAAGTATATAGCAATACAAACCTTTCTCAAGAAACAAGAAAAGTCTCAAGTACACAACCTAACCCTACACCTAAAGAAGCTGGAGAAAGAACAGCAAAGAAAGCCTAAACCCATAAGGAGAAGAGAAATAATAAAGATCAGAGCAAAATCAATGAAATAGAAACCAAAAGAGCAGTAGAACAGATCAACAAAACGAGAAGCTGTTTCTTTGAAAGAATTAATGATATTGATAAAGCCCTGGACAGATTTAACAAAAAGAAAAGAGGAAAGACCCAGCTTAATAAAATGAAGAATGAAACGGAGAGATTACAACCACACCAAAGAAATATAAACAATTATAAGAACATATTAAGAACACCATCAATTTTGACAATCTGGAAGAAATGGATGCATTCCTAGAAATGTATAAACTACCAAAACTGAACCAGAAAGAAATAGGAAACCTGAACAGACACATAACCAGTAAGGAAATTGAAGCAGTCATCAAAAATCTCTCAACAAACAAGAGCTCAGGGCCAGATGGCTTCCCAGGGAAATTCTACCAAACTTTTAAAAGAAAAACTAATACCTACTCTCCTGAAACTGTTCCTAAAAATAGAAATGGAAGGAAAATTTCCAAACTAATTTTATGAGGCCAGTATTACCTTGAACCCAAAGCCAGACAAAGACACCATCATAAAGGAGAATTACAGACCAATATCCTTGATGAACATGGATGCAAAAATTCTCACCAAAATACTAGCCAATAGGATCCAACAGTACGTTAAAAGGATTATTCACCACAACCAAATGGGATTTGTTTCTGCACTGCAAGGTTGGTTTAACAACCACAAATCAATCAATGTAATACAATGCATTAATAAAAGAAAGAACAGGAACCATATGATACTCTCAATAAATGCAGAAAAAGTATTTGACAAAGTACAGCATCCTTTCTTGATCAAAACTGTTCACAGAGTAGATAGATGCCTCAAAATCATGCCTCAATATCACCAAAGTCATCTATGAAAATCCCACAGTGAATATCATTCTTATTGGGGAAAAATTGAGAGTTTTTCCCTTAAGGTCAGGAACATGGCAGGGATGTCCACTATTATCACGGCTATTCAACATAGTGCTGGGAGTACTAGCTTCTGCAATCAGACAACAAAAAGAAATAAAAGGGAAACAACAAAGAAGAAGCCAAACTCTCACTCTTTGCAGATGAAATTATACTTTTATGTGGAGAACCCAAGGACTCTCCTCTAAAGCTGCTAGAACTCATACAGAAATTCAGTAAAGTGTCAGGATATAAAATCAGTTCACAGAAATCAGTTGCATTTCTATACACCAATAACAAGACAGAAGAAAGAGAAATTAAGAAGTCGATTCCATTTATAATTACACCAAAAACCATAAGATACCTAGGAATAAATAGCCAAAGAGGCAAAAAATCTGTACTCAGAAAACCACAGAATACTCATGAAAGAAACTGAGGAAGACACAAAGAAATGGAAAAACGTTCCATTCTCATGGATTGGGAGAACAAATACCGTGAAAATGTCTATGCTACCTAGAGCAATCTACACATTCAATGCAATCCCTATCAAAAATACCATCAACTTTTTTCAAAGAAATGGAATTTGTATGGAAACACAAAAGACCCCAGATAGCCAAAGGAATGTTGAAAAAGAAAACCAAAGTTAGTGGCATCCCAATTCCAGACTTCAAGCTCTATTACAAAGCTGTAATCATCAAGATAATATCTTACTGGCACAAAATTAGACACATAGATCAATGGAACAGAATAGAGAGCCCATATATGGACCCCCAAGTCTATGATCAACTAATCTTTGACAAATCAGGAAAGAATGTCCAGTGGAAAATAGAAAGTCTCTTCAACAAATAGTGTTGGGAAAATCGGACAGCCACTTGCAGAAGAATGAAAATGGACCATTTCCTTACACCACACACAAAAATAGACTCAAAATGGATAAAAGACCTCAATATGAAACAGGAATCCATCAAAATCCTAGAGGAGAACATGGATAGCAACCTCTTTGACCTCAGTTTCAGGAACTTCTTCCTAGACACATCTCCAAAGGCAAAGGAAACAAGGGAAAAAATGAACTATTGGGACTTCATCAAGATAAAAAGCTTTGGCACAGCAAAGGAAACAGTCAACAAAACCAAAAGACAGCTGACAGAATGGGAGAAGATATTTGCAAATGACATATCAGATAAAGGGTTAATATCCAAAATCTATAAAGAACTTATCAAACCTAACACCCAAAGAACAACTAATCCAATCAAGAAATGGCCAGAAGACATGAACAGACATTTCTGCAAAGAAGACATCCAAATGGCCAACAGACACATGAAAAAGTGCTCAAATCAGTCAGTATCGGATAAATACAAATCAAAACCACAGTGAGTTACTACCTCACACCAGTCAGAATGGCTAAAATTAGCAAGTCAGGAAATGACAGGTGTTGGCAAGAATATGAAGAAAGGGAAACCCTCCTACATTGTTGGTTTGAATGCAAACCACTACTAGGTATTTACCCCAAGGATACAAATGTAGTAATCTGAAGGGGCACGTGCACCAGAATGTTTATAACAACAATGTCCGCATAAGTCAAACTATGGAAAAAGCCTAGATGTCCATCAAAAGATGAATGGATAAAGAATAAGTAGTGTATATATATATATATGCAATGGAATACTATGCAGCCATCAAAAACTGAAACCTTGCTATTTGCAATGATGTAGATGGAACTAAAGGGTATTAAGCTAAGTGAAATAATTCAATAAGAGAAAGACAAATATCATATGATCTCACTGATTCAAAGAACATGAGAAACAAGACAGAGGATCACAGGGGAAGGGAGGGAAAAATCGAACAAGAAGAAACCAGAGAGGGAAAGAAACCATAAGAGACTCTTAATCTCAGGAAACAAACAGGATTGCTGGAGTAGAGAGAGGTGGGAGGGATGGCATGGCTGGATGATGGATATTGGGGAGGGTATGTGCTATGGTGAGCACTGTGAATTGTGTAAGACTGATGAATCACAGACCTGTACCCCTGAAACAAATAATACATTATATGTTAACTTTAAAAGGGGGGGGCATGTACTCTTTATCTTAAAAGTTGTGTATTAAATATTTCTCAAATGTTTGAAAAAAATAGACAATAGCACCCTAGAAGACAGATTCAGGACCCAAAGATGTCAATGGAATATGGAAAATACTGTGGAGTTTCCTAAAAAATTTAAGGACTATCATATGATCCAACACTCTCACTTTCTGTTACTTGTTCAAAGGAATTGAAAACGGGATCTCAGAAAGATACTTGCTCTTTTAGGTTCATTATAGCATTATTCACAATAGCCAAGATGAGAAAAGAATCTAAATGTCCATCAGTTCATGAATGGACAAAGAAATATGATATATACATAAAATAGAATATTATCCTGCCCTGCTAAAGAAGGAAATTCTGTCATATAACATGGGTGAACAAAGAGGACATTATACTAAGTGAAATAAACCATCATAGCAGGACAAATACTGCATGATTGCACTTAAATAAAGTATCTAAAATAGTCACATTCATAGAAGCAGAAAGAAGCACAGGGCTGCCAGTGGTTGGGTGTAAAGGGAAACAGGGAAGTGCTGTTCAATGGCTTATTGAGTTTTGGTAGTGCAAGATGAAAAAGTGTGCATATGGTTAACAAGACTGTACTATACACTTAAAAATTTGTTAAGAGGGTGGATCTCATGTATATTTTCACCACAATAAAAAATAATTTAGGGGCACCTAGCTGGCTCAGTCTGTAGAATATGAAACTCCTGATCTCAGGGTCATGAGTTCAAGCCCCACAGTGGGCATGGAGTCTACTTAAAAAATAAAAATTAATTAATTAATAATTTAGCTATTATAATGGCAAACATTCAAAACATGGACAACAAACTGTTGACAATGGGGAAATAAGTACTCTCATACTTTGCTGATAGGAATGCAAAATTATACAACTTTTATGGAGTTTGGCATTATTGGAATTATTACATCTGAACATCCTTCAAAAATTCTTTGACCTGGCAATCCTAATTCAAGGAATCTGTTCCATAAATACACTGGAAAATATAAAAAGATAAATGCACAAAACTATTCTGTGCAAGGCTATTTGTAAGACTAGTATCAAAAACATAATAGACTGCCATGCAGCATTTAAAAAAGAGTGAGAAATATCTCCATTGTTACGGACTGAATGTTTGTGTGCACCCCTTTCCTCCACGGAATTCATATGTTGAAACACTAACCCTCAATATGGTATCTCCTTTGGGAGATAATTTGGTTTAAATAAGATCATGAGGGTGGGACCCCCATGATGGGATTTACTATCCTTATAAAAAGAGGATATGTAGATATATATACTAAAACAATTATGGATGCACCAATAGAATATCTTTGGTTTTCTTCAAAAAATGCAGAGGGGAAAGAATAAGTAAAGATAAACATGAAGCAAGGTTAGCCATGGGTGATCATTGAAACTGAGTTCATTATGCTAATCCACTTATCTTTCTACATAATAGGAAGAAGACCTAGCACAGTCTTCCAAAGAACAAGCAAATTCATGTATCTTGGTTCCCTTGATGTTTTGTCAGAGGAAAACAAACAAACAAACAAAAAATTTTCTTCTACACTTTCAAATCCAGCGTTGGAGTTCGTGAATCAAATTGACAAAGACGGATTAGTAGGAGAAATAAGTTTATTGCATATGCATATGGGGGGCCTCACAGAAATGAGATGAAAATCCCAAAGAGGTGATCGGACCCAGGGGCTTATATAGTATTTTAACAAAGGGTAATAAATTTTTATAGAAGGAGAATGTATTATGCTAAGCGAAAAAATTCAGTCAGAGAAAGACAAATATCATCTGATTTCACACCTATGTGGAATTGAAGAAACAAAACAGATAAACATAGGGGAAGGGGTGGGGGAAGAGAGACACTGTAAAAGACTAACTATAGAGGACAAATTTAGGATTGCTGGAGGGGAAGTGGGCAGGCGGATGGGCTAGATGAGTGATGGGTATTAAAGAGGGCACTGGTGGGGCGCCTGGGTGGCTCAGTGGGTTGGGCCTCTGCCTTCCGCTCTGGTCATGGTCTCGGGGTCCTGGGATCGAGCCCCACCCCGGGCTCTCTGCTCGGCGGTGAGCCTGCTTCCCCCTCTCTCTGCCTGCCTCTCTGCCTGCCTCTCTGCCTACTTGTGATCTCTCTCTCTCTCTCTCTGTCAAATAAATAAATAAAATCTTAAAAAAAAAAAAAAAAGAGGATACTCTTGATGAGCGCCAGATGTTATATGTAAGTAATGAATCACTAAATTCTACTTCTGAAACCAGTATTACACTGTATGTTAACTAACTAGAATTTAAATAAGAACTAGAAACAAACAAACAAAAAATTGCACAGAAGTTAAAAGACAAAGGAAAAGGGCTTGAAGCTTTTAGGGGCAGTACATTAGGGAAGGTGGCTTAAAAAAATTAGAACTTTCTTTCTTTCCCTCTCATTTAGTCTTGGGCAGGGTTGGCAGATCCGTGACCGTTAAGGATTCAGAGTCTTTCCACCTTTTCGCTCTGCCATCTTCAACACATGGCTTTCCACCTCATCATTCCTGCTTGCTCCTTGAGTCCAGCCATGATACCCATATTCCAGCCAGCAGAGAGAAGAAAGGATGAACAGCATGCCTCTCCATCACGATAGTCACTAGTTTTCCATGTTAGGTACAAAATTCTAAAAATCCATCACGAATTTCATTAGAGCCCAGAGTCCTGATACAAGGGATTCGTCTTACAAAGTAGGAGGTTCCTCATATTTCTACCTTATGGCTACTATTTCCCAGTAGCAACAAAGCAAAATATGACACTTTTTTCCACCAACTCTCTTTTCCAGTATGCAAGCAGAAATATACCATGGTATTCAAATAAAATGACTTCTGGTATGGAAAATGGCAAGTCTTATACCATAAAACTTCAAAACCAATATAATATTGGTATAAGAACCCCAAAGGAGCCCTTACATCATTAAAAATGGAATGAAAATATTAAAATCGAATTTTCAAAGACCAAAGATATATGATATTTTGCATAGATGTGGGTAAGATATTTCAGTGGCACCATCTTGGGACTGAAATAAAAGAGAACTGGTGTTTGTATGTATACTCATGTATACTTTTTCCTGAATTCTCATCATCCTTAATTTTCTTGATCCTGGAAAAAGCTTACTCAACCCTGAGGCTCTTTTTGTAATAAAACCTTTCCAGAGGTCTCTGGTTTGATGGCACTTAATAAATCTTTAAAACAGTAAAATTGAAAGAAACATTTTTTAGATGCCCCAGGATGATATTCTATCTCACAAGTATTAGGATTAATACTCAAGGAAAAGAATTTCTCACAATAGTCTGGAGATCTCTAAGTGCTCACTCCCTAGTGAATAAAACTAAAACTTTTTAAACAGGCTGATGATTAGATTATTATGGATAATCTGGTCCCTGATCCAGTAGTGATTCTCAACCATCAGCAACTTGATGATGGGTAGGCTACAAGGAATCATAAAGAAAGAAGTAAAAGACATTTCAATCCTGTCTGGTGATGCATATCTCATTATTCCAGGCAAAAATGAGATATCCAGCTGTTAAAAATTTTTATCTGAATTTCAGGCGAGTAATGAAATGTCTGCTTAGAAAGAATGGAGTATTATAGCTACTTGTGGAGAATATATCCTGTTTACTTTTTAAAGAGACATGAAATAAAATCATTTTCTTTCCTTAATAATTTGCATGTATAGTTTGTAAGATGTGACTATAAGCCACACTTACCTTACCATTGTGGGGACCCATTAGGACCCCAACAGTTGGTATAAAAATTATTTTAAAGGAAAAACATTTGAGTTACAGAAGATGCAGAAAGAAATCTTATCTGAACTACCCATACCTGGCTAAAGCAGAGCCTCCAGAGAAATACAGCTCTCACTAATCCCCCTTTTGACGGAGTCCCTGCAAATTCAGCTTTCCATGGAAACAGACTTCCCATTTCTGTGAGCATCAAAAAGCCCAACAGAACCCTCTCTACTTTGCCACTGAAGCCTTCAATGTCCCCTTGTTATGTTGGCATATAAACCTTTATTCTGGCTATTCAGTGAGTTACTCATTACCGAGAAACTATCAAGGGGATATGTACCTGAACTTTGTCTTTTCTCTTATTAATCTTTTCATTATCACCACACCCAGCCATTCAAATCTAAGGTGGTAGAAGAAAAGATTTAGGCATTTTAGTGGAAGGGGAGGAACTTGGCCACTGGGGGCGGGGGGGGGGGGGAGCCAACTTACCAACAATAAGTAAGTGCTTTATTTGTTGTCTTACTGAGCCTGAGAGATAGTATTTCAGATTGCTCTGAAAGAATGGCTCAAAAGCTTGTCAGTATTCAGGGGATTATATACAAAAAAGGGGAAGAGGTATACATGCTTGTGAGCAACTCTCTCCAAGGAATAATTGCATGTCACATGGTATAATTTGCTCAGGTGTAAAAATCAAGGTTTATTGATTTCCATACAGTCATGAGAAAGATCCTTAGATCATCTTAATATGTCATGTTTCTTTTTTTTTAATATGTCCTGTTTCTATCATATCTGTTTAAAAACATTGTTTGCATGTTTCCACTTAACTGTTTGTTTGTTTTTTCCATTCTTCTTGTTTTTGGTTTCTCCTTGAGGTCACTTTAGACAGTCACAGGAGGCTGACATCAGTCATCTACTGCAATTTCAGTGCACAAATTATCACCGGCACAGGGGAGCCCTACCAGCATGGTTGACTCTAGGTCCTCAGGAGCAGCCTTGGCAGCATTCAGAGCAGTGGACTAGAGTTGTGGTATCTGCCTTCATTCAGCCTCCCTACTACTACCTTCTGCTTAAATTTCCACTCTGTCCTAAACCATTATCCCCATGCCCTCTGCTCTTCCCTCAGTTCAGTTTGGGATTTTAAAGTATTATTTTTAAACTTGCCCCATCACTCCTCCCTAGAAGACTCTCCTTTGCCTTGGGAAAACACCTCAGCGGACTCTGGCGAGAGACAAGCTCCAGGTATGATTAGAGGGGCAGAGGAATGACACAGGAAGAGCTAAATGGCCTAGTCTACATCATAAGGAATCTGGAGTTTCTGAGAAACCCTTCAGAGAAAACTCAGGATCTTGCAGCTCAGAACGCTGGAACCCTCCTGGAGAAAGGGGGCTGGGGAGATAAGAGTGAAGGAACTGAAGAATGAGGAGTAGCACCTGACTATAATTCCCTTTGTTACCTCCACCCCCCTTCACCAGAAAAGACCTGTGGTAAAAGGCTGCTCTACCTATCTGCCCTGCATCCATCATAGTTTGTGAACAGCGACAACAGCACCCAGACTGGCTGTGTTCCACATTCGTGGGAAGAAGTCTGAATACAAGAAGGAAGATGGGTGAGATGGAGAATCTAGCAGAGGCACAGGGAACAAAGGACAATGACCAGGAGACTTCCCGGGAGTGTGGGGATGGAGCGCCAACCAATCGCATGTCACATTAATATATCGTATGCCTACAGAAGACCAAGCCAGTTAGAGTCGTGTGAGAGCTTTGATGTGGGAAACAAAGGCAGAAGAAAAATTATTACATTTCCTTACTACTTACAACCCATTGACAAGTCCTTGAAAACGGCAGAGGGACCTTCTTCTAGGGACCCAGTGCTTCCATGTTAATACTTTGCTAAGGGCAAAAGGAAGTCTTAGCCTGACCCCCAGGATCCCGTTAAGTCTACTTTAACATACAAAAGTTTCCTTTGGAAACTTCCTTCATCTCTACCCCTCAAAATATATGTTGGCAAACATCCCTTAAGCATATAACCCACTGTATACATCTGAAGGGTATAACTTCATGACTGAGTTTTTACTAAACAGTAATAAATGATCTTTCCTAACAATAGCTAACCCCCTCAGGATCCTGGAAACCTACCTTACAAAATAACTTGGAGACTTATTCTATCCGTAACGCCCTCCCAACTTGAAAGTATATAATGGGCCACTCCTCATGATCCCAGTGCAGCTCTTTCTGCCCACAGGTCCTGTCCCTGTGCTTTAATAAAACCACCTTTTTGCACCAAAGATGTCTCAAAAATTCTTTCTTGGCTGTCAGCTTTGAAAACTGTCTTCCTCATCAAGCCTGACACTTAATTATACTACTTTGAGGTTCCTCTTCCAGCCAGCTCTAAATCCTGAAGAGATTCCCTAAAGTAAGTGGCTCCTCCCCTCCCACTGGTGCCCCAGTGACTCTTTCCAGTTTTATCAGCAGTTCCTGTGTTCCCTTTGGTTCCAGGCCCTTGGCTGTTAACAAATGATTCAAGAAGATAATTTAGGTGATACAAACAAATTTTATTTAAAAGCTTCATGAAGCAGACAGTCTCCTTTCAGAGAACTGCAAAATGGGAAAAAGGTAATAAGTTTTTGCATGGTAAAAAGGTATTGAAAAATAAAATTCACCTGAATCGGCTTGAAGTTCTAATTGGCTTTATTACAGGAAGCTAAGCATGAGTGACAAGGAGGATGGACCTTAGACATCCTGATAGAGAGCCCCAACAGAGGACCACCATCTAGCAGGTGATTTGGTTTGTGGTTACAACAGTTAGAGTGAAGTTTACTGTGCTTGTTGCATTTCTGTCAAAAGCGGCCCCTTTGTCCTTCTTTGACCTATGTCTCTAGAATAAAAATAACCCACTTTCCTTCCCCCAAGAATCATCTTGGGAAAAGATATGCACAATTGGCTAATTATGTATAAATATAGGCCTGTCATTCAAATGTTGTCACCTCAGGACTCATGCAAAAGAAAGAATTGATTCAGACCCACAGCCCAGTTTCCAGGACCTTTGCCTCTTGTGACTGGCCCACTCTCCCCTTGGAGCATACTTTAATAAAACTTTGCTCGCTTTACTTTCATTTGCCAATTTCTTTCTTTCTTTCTTTCTTTCTTTTTAATCTATATGAATGATAGGTGTTAGCTAAGCTAACTGTAATTCTTTACTCTGGCAGCGAAAAGAACCGAGGCTTCTTTCCCTTTCCATCTAACCTCTGGTAACATCTTTATTAAATAATTCATGAATGGGGTGGCACCCCAGCCAGCATGTAGAGGGATACTCTGAGGTGTTCTACAAAATGGAAAGTTTTTATAGATGGGAGGGTGGCAAGAAAGTCATTAGTGAAGAAAAGGAGTGTTCCAGAGGGGGCTTTTTCCTAGAGGAAAGAGCAGGATGGCTTCTCACACAGCTTATGTCATCTTTCTTCAGTGGATGGAGAGGACCCAGATAACAGATTCATTGTTGCTGATGGATAGAAAAATTTCCTGACTGACTGCTTAAGGACAGGTTTCTGGAAAGGTTGAAACTGCACTTAGGACAGGTTTCTGGGGGAGGTTGAAACTGCACTTAGTTTAGGTATTAAGCCCCAGTTTGGAAATCCAGTCTAAGTCACACCATTTGGGACCTGTGGCTTTCTTTTTAATAGAATAAAGAACAAGGAAGAGACAAATAGAAAATATCTGATTGGCTAGGGCCACAGGGTCAGCCTTTTTTAGAGTGAGAAGGCCCAGAGCTGGCTTGGCTTTGGGGATTGGCTGACTGAATACACTACATTTCTAGTCAAGCAGAGCACTTTCAGGGTCATGGAAGTATTATTACCTAAATTTTAGTTTGCTGATGTGGCACTCCAAGCAGGAGTAGCTCCATCTAAGGCCTACACACTTTTTTTCAGTAGCTTTCAAAATCAGTTTTGCCCTCAGCTTTCATTTGTACTTTTCATTATAATATCTTATTGATTTTATTTATTTCTATATCCCTTACAGGTTCCAAGTCAGTTGACAGGTATATACTCTGCAAATATCTATGTCAAGACTGTCTTGTCTTTCACTCTTGTAATGGTATCTTCTGGGGGAACTGCAGCTCTTACTTTTAATATAGCCCAACTTATCAATGTATCACCTTTTCCATTTATGGCTAGTGCTTTTTTTTATGAAGACTTTGCCAACCTCAAGATCAGGAAAATATGCTTTCTTCTAGAAGCGTTATTAGGAAACAACAACACTGACTCAGGGAGATATCAGCACTGCCATATTTGTAGGAGCATTACTTACAACAGCCACAATGTGGAAAAACCAAAGTGTACATTAGTGGATAAATGGACAGAGTAATTTGTGATTGTATATAGTATGAATATGATTCATATTATTCAGCTATTAGAAAAATGAGGAAATCCAACCATTTGTGACAACATAGGTAGACTTTGAGAGCACTATGCTAAGTGAAATAAGTCAGACAGAAAAAGGCAAATACCATATGACCTTACTTAGATGTGGAATATTAAAACAACAAAACAAACATAGAAAAAGAGGTCAGACTCTGGTTATCAGAGGCAGGAGACAAGGGGAAGTAGAATTAGAGGAAGACAGTCAAAAGGTGCAAACTTCCAGTTATAAGATAAATAAATAGTAGAGGTAAAATGTACAACATGATTACTATAGCAAACACTTCTGTGTGGTGTATAAGTTAAGAGAGTAAATCCTGAGTTCTCATTACAAGGAGAAAATTTTTTTCCAATTTCTTTTTTTTTGTATCTGTATAAATGATGGATGTTAAATAAACTGATTATGGCAGTTATTTCACAATATACATAAGTCAAATCTTTATGCTGTATCCTTGAAATTCATACAGTGTTGTATGTCAATTATATCTCAATATAAACCTGGAGGGCATTACATTTAGATCTATTATCTTTCCTGAATTCATTTTTGCAGTAGTAGGAATTGCAGTAGTAGGAATTCCAGACATACTTATTTTACTTACAGATATCCAACTGACACGATGACATTTATTAAAAAGGCCATCCAAACCCCATTATACTATCTTTATAATAAATTAAAGGTAGTCTGTTTCTGAACTTTGTATTCTGTCCAACTGGTCCATTTGTCTATCCCCAACCAATACCACATCGTATTTACTATTACTCTAAGTCTTGATGTCTAGTAGCAATATCTACCAACCTTGTTCTTCTTAAAGAAAACCTTTGCTATATTTGGTTCATTTGTTCTCATATATATTTTAGAATCAGTTTGACTATTTCCTACTTATCTGGTGGGATTTTGATTGGGATAAAGTTAAATCTATTTATCAGTTTGGGAGAACTCAAATTATTACAATATTGAATCTTCTAATCCTTTAGCAGGGGACAACCACTGCCACTCCACCATTTGTTCAGAGCCACTTTAATTTCCCTCAGTAATATTTTATAGTTTTTGGTGTACAGTTCTTATACATTTTTTGGTAGATTTATTACAAGATGTTTTTTCTCCCATTTTTTTGAAGCTGTAAACCATCATCTTTTAAAAGTCTTTTTTTGTTGTTGTTGCTCCATAAAAAAACTATAATTGAGTTTTGTTGACCTAATTTCAAGAACTTTTTAAACTTATTTATGAATTCTAATAGTTTTTCTATGGAGCCTTTTGGATTTTATAAGTACAGCATCCTGTTGAGTGAAGATTTCTTTCACCTTTTCTCTGTTAATGTGCCAAGTTATGTGATTGATATTCAAATGATAAACCAACCTTGACTTCCTGAAATCAACCCCATTTGTTCATGGTCGTTTCTATTTGCTAAAATTGTTTAGAATGTTTTAGTAGAAATGGGCCTGCAATTTTTTTTTTCTCATATGTTTTGGAATTGGGATTATACTGACCTTAAGAAAGAGTTGGACAAATTCTCTCTCCTCTATTCTTTGAAAGGGTTTGTAAAAGATTGCTGCTGTTTCTTTATTAGTTGATTAGAATGCATCATTGAAACCATTGAAGTTTCAATGCGATAGATTCATATTTTAGAATAGATATATGAACTTTTTAATTTCTCCTTGTATTCAATTTGGCAAACTATGCTTTCCTAGGGATTTTTAAATTTCACCAAGATTTTTAATAGCATATAATTATTCACTGTATCCCTTATTGTTTTTTCAATATCTGGAGAATTTCAGGGATGCTCCATTTTTTTCTCTTCATATTGACAATTCATGATAGCATACAAAAGGTTCTACCAATTTTATCATCTTTTCAAATAATATTTTCTGTTTTGCTTATTTTCTCTTCAAACATTTGTTTTTTGTTTTATAAATCTTTTTTCTTTCATTTAGTTTAGGTTTTAAAATTCTGCATATATTTTAATCTTTATAAGATAATAAATTACTGCTTTATATGTCTAATATTTAGTTACATTTAACCTCATAGTGTCCTTTTCCACTTACTTTAATTATGGCCCCATGTTTCCATGATTTTATATGAGATTCTTTTTCTTCTTTTTGTAGAATTCCCTTTAGTATTTCTTTTAGTGCAAATCTACTAGTGATAAAAGTTTTCTATTTTGTTTGTTCTAAAATATATTCAATTTGCCTTCATTTTTGAAGAATATTTTGGTTTGTGAGGTTCAAGATGAGCAATTACTTTCTGTCAGCTCTTTTAATTTTTTTTTTCCTTTAGGAAGAGAGAGAGAGAGATTATGAGCAGGACAGGAGATGCAAGGGAGAGGGAGAGAAAGATTCCTAAGTAGGCTCCATGACCAGCACAGAGCCTGATGCAGGATCTATCTCACAACCCTGAGATCATGGCCCAAGCCTAAATCAAGAGTTGGATACTCAACCGGTTGAGCCACACAGGTGCCCTGATTTCTTTCAGTATTTTTAAATTTTATTCCAAGAGTCTTGAAACTTCCCATCATTTCAGTTGAGAAGTCAACTATCAGTCTTTTTGTTGCTCTTGCCATTATAGTGCCTTTTTTTTTTTTTTTCCATCGAGTCACTTTAAAGATTTTCCTTTGGTTTTTGGTTTTACCTAAAACATGGTTAGGTGAAATATAATTAATATTCTGCCTTGTACTTGTAAATTTGCATCTGAGGTTTTTTGTTGTCTTTATCTTTCATTAGTGTCAGGTAATTTGCAGCCATTGTTTATAAAAATATTCTTTTTGACCCATTCTTATACTTTTCTCTTTGGAATACTTCAATTTCAAGAATACATAATACTCTTTTCTGTATTACCCATCCTTTGTTATTCATTATGATTCCAACTGCATATTTTGTTGACCTTTCTTATACTTCACTAACTTTTTTTTTTAATTTTTTAATTTTTTATAAACATATATATTTATCCCCAGGGGTACAGGTCTGTGAATCACCAGGTTTACACACTTCACAGCACTCACCAAAGCGCATACCCTCCCCAATGTCCATAACCGACCCCCTTCACCCAAACCCCCTCCCCCCAGCAACCCTCAGTTTGTTTTGTGAGATTAAGAGTCACTTATGGTTTGTCTCCCTCCCAATCCCATCTTCTTTCATTGATTCTTCTCCTACCCACTTACGCCCCCATGTTGCATCACCACTTCCTCATATCAGAGAGATCATATGATAGTTGTCTTTCTCCGCTTGACTTATTTCGCTAAGCATGATATGCTCTAGTTCCATCCATGTTGTCGCAAATGGCAAGCTTTCATTTCTTTTGATGGCTGCATAGTATTCCATTGTGTTTATATACCACATCTTCTTGATCCATTCATCTGTTGATGGACATCTAGGTTCTTACCATAGTTTGGCTATTGTGGACATTGCTGCTATAAACATTCGGGAGCATGTGCCCCTTTGGATCACTACGTTTGTATCTTTAGGGTAAATAACCAATAGTGCAATTGCTGGGTCATAGGGAAGTTCTATTTTCAACATTTTGAGGAACCTCCATTCTGTTTTCCAGAGTGGCTGCACCAGCTTGCATTCCCACCAACAATGTAGGAGGGTTCCCCTTTCTCCACATCCTCGCCAGCATATGTCATGTCCTGACTTGTTGATTTTAGCCATTCTGACTGGTGTGAGGTGATAACTCATTGTGGTTTTAATTTGTATTTCCCTGATGCCGAGTGATATGGAGCACTTTTTCATGTGTCTGTTGGACATCTGGATGTCTTCTTTGCAGAAATGTCTGTTCATGTCCTCTGCCCATTTCTTGATTGGATTATTTGTTCTTTGGGTGTTGAGTTTGCTAACTTCTTTATAGATTCTGGACAATAGTCCTTTATCTGATATGTTGTTTGCAAATATCTTCTCCCATTCTGTCAGTTGTCTTTTGATTTTGTTAACTGTTTCCTTTGCTGTGCAAAAGCTTTTGATCTTGATGAAATCCCAATAGTTCATTTATGCCCTTGCTTCCCTTGCCTTTGGCGTTGTTCCTAGGCAGATGTTGCTGCGGCAGAGGTCGAAGAGGTTGCTGCCTCTCCTCAAGGATTTTGATGGATTCCTTTCGCACATTGAGGTCCTTGATCCATTTTGAGTCTATTTTTGTGTGTGGTGTAAGGAAATGGTCCAATTTCATTTTTCTGCATGTGGCTGTCCAATTTTCCCAGCACCATTTATTGAAGAGGCTGACTTTTTTCCATTGGACATACTTTCCTGCTTTGTCAAAGATTAGTTGACTGTAGAGTTGAGGGTCTATTTCTGAGCTCTCTATTCTGTTCCATTGATCTATGTGTCTGTTTTTGTGCCAGTACCATGCTGTCTTGATGATGACAGCTTTGTAATAGAGCTTGAAGTCCAGAATTGTGATGCCACCAACGTTGGCTTTCTTTTTCAATATCCCTTTGGCTATTCGAGGTCTTTTCTGGTTCCATATAAATTTTAGCATTATTTGTTCCATTTCTTTGAAAAAGATGGATGGTACTTTGATAGGAATTGCATTAAATGTGTAGATTGCTTTAGGTAGCATAGACATTTTCACAATATTTATTCTTCCAATCCAGGAGCATGGAACATTTTTCCATTTCTTTGTGTCTTCCTCAATTTCTTTCATGAGTACTTTATAGTTTTCTGAGTATAGATTCTGTGTCTCTTTGGTTAGGTTTATTCCTAGGTATCTTATGGTTTTGGATGCAATTGTAAATGGGATTGACTCCTTAATATCTCTTTCTTCTGTCTTGCTGTTGGTGTAGAGAAATGCAACTGATTTCTGTGCATTGATTTTATATCCTGACACTTTACTGAATTCCTGTACAAGATCTAGCAGTTTTAGAGTGGAGTCTTTTGGGTTTTCCACATATAGTATCATATCATCTGCGAAGAGTGATAATTTGACTTCTTCTTTGCCGATTTGGATGCCTTTAATTTCCTTTTGTTGTCTGATTGCTGAGGCTAGGACCACTAGTACTATGTTGAATAGCAGTGCTGATAATGGACATCCCTGCCGTGTTCCTGACCTTAGCGGAAAAGCTTTCAGTTTTTCTCCATTGAGAATGATATTTGCGGTGGGTTTCTCATAGATGGCTTTGATGATATTGAGGTATGTGCCCTCTATCCCTACACTTTGAAGAGTTTTGATCACGAAAGGATGCTGTACTTTGTCAAATGCTTTTTCAGCATCTATTGAGAGTATCATATGGTTCTTGTTCTTTCTTTTATTGATGTGTTGTATCACATTGACTGATTTGCGGGTGCTGAACCAACCTTGCAGCCCTGGAATAAATCCCACTTGGTCGTGGTGAATAATCCTTTTAATGTACTGTTGAATCCTATTGGCTAGTGTTTTGTTGACTATTTTCGCATCTGTGTTCATCAAGGATATTGGTCTATAGCTCTCTTTTTTGATGGGATCCTTGTCTGGTTTTGGGATCAAG
The DNA here is from genome assembly GCF_964662115.1 of Mustela nivalis. Taxonomy (NCBI): domain Eukaryota; kingdom Metazoa; phylum Chordata; class Mammalia; order Carnivora; family Mustelidae; genus Mustela; species Mustela nivalis. Next base: position 133,994,083 of record NC_139024.1, read on the forward strand.
GTGATGGTGGCCTCATAAAATGAGTTTGGAAGTTTTCCTTCCATTTCTATTTTTTGGAACAGTTTCAGGAGAATAGGAATTAGTTCTTTAAATGTTTGGTAGAATTCCCCCGGGAAGCCATCTGGCCCTGGGCTTTTGTTTGTTTGGAGATTTTTAATGACAGTTTCAATCTCCTTACTGATTATGGGTCTGTTCAGGCTTTCTATTTCTTTCTGGTTCAGTTGTGGTAGTTTATATGTTTCTAGGAATGCATCCATTTCTTCCAGATTGTCAAATTTATTGGCGTAGAGTTGCTCATAGTATGTTCTTATAATAGTTTGTATTTCTTTGGTGTTAGTTGAGATCTCTCCTCTTTCATTCATGATTTTATTTATTTGGGTCCTTTCTCTTTTCTTTTTGATAAGTTGGGCCAGGGGTTTATCAATTTTATTAATTCTTTCAAAGAACCAGCTCCTAGTTTCGTTGATTTGTTCTATTGTTTTTTTGGTTTCTATTTCATTGATTTCTGCTCTGATCTTTATGATTTCTCTTCTCCTGATGGGCTTAGGGTTTCTTTCTTGTTCCTTCTCCAGCTCCTTTAGGTGTAGTGTTAGGTTGTGTACCTGAGACTTTCCTGTTTCTTGAGAAAGGCCTGTACCGCTATATATTTTCCTCTCAGGACTGCCTTTGTTGTGTCCCACAGATTTTGAACTGTTGTATTTTCATTATCATTTGTTTCGTGATTTTTTTCAATTCTTCTTTAATTTCTTGGTTGACCCATTCATTCTTTAGAAGGATGCTGTTTAGTCTCCATGTATTTGGGTTCTTTTCAAACTTACTTTTGTGGTTGAGTTCTAGCTTTAGAGCATTGTGGTCTGAAAATATGCAGGGAATGATCCCAATCTTTTGATACTGGTTGAGACCTGATTTAGGACCGAGGATATGATCTATTCTGGAGAATGTTCCATGTGCACTAGAGAAGAATGTGTATTCTGTTGCTTTGGGATGAAATGTTCTGAATATATCTGTGATGTCCATCTGGTCCAGTGTGTCATTTAAGGCCTTTATTTACTTGCTGATCTTTAGCTTGGATGATCTGTCCATTTCAGTGAGGGGAGTGTTAAAGTCCCCTACTATTATTGTATTATGTTGATGTGCTTCTTTGATTTTGTTATTAATTGGTTTATATAGTTGGCTGCTCCCACGTTGGGGGCATAGATATTTAAAATTGTTAAATCTTCTTGTTGGACAGACCCTTTGAGTATGATATAGTGTCCTTCCTCATCTCTTATTATAGTCTTTGGCTTAAAATCGAATTGATCTGATATAAGGATTGCCACTCCTGCTTTCTTCTGATGTCCATTAGCATGGTAAATTCTTTTCCACCCCTTCACTTTAAATCTGGAGGTTTCTTCAGGCTTAAAATGAGTTTCTTGGAGGCAACATATAGATGGGTTTTGTTTTTTTATCCATTCTGATACCCTGTGTCTTTTGACAGGGGCATTTAGCCCATTAACATTCAGGGTAACTATTGAGAGATATGAATTTAGTGCCATTATATTGCCTGTAAGGTGACTCTTACTGTATATGGTCTCTGTTCCTTTCTGATCTACCACTTGTAGGATCTCTCTTTGCTTAGAGGACCCCTTTCAAGACTTCCTGTAGAGCTGGTTTGGTGTTTGCAAATTCTTTCAGTTGTTGTTTGTCCTGGAAGCTTTTAATCTCTCCTTCTATTTTCAATGATAGCCTAGCTGGATATAGTATTCTTGGCTGCATGTTTTTCTCGTTTAGTTCTCTGAAAATATCATGCCAGCTCTTTCTGGCCTGCCAGGTCTCTGTGGATAAGTCAGCTGCCAATCTAATATTTTTACCATTGTATGTTACAGACTTCTTTTCCCGGGCTGCTTTCAGGATTTTCTCTTTGTTACTGAGACTTGTGAATTTTACTATTAGGTGACAGGGTATGGGCCTATTCTTATTGATTTTGAGGGGCGTTCTCTGAACATCCTGAATTTTGATGCTTGTTCTCTTTGCCATATTGGGGAAATTTTCTCCAATAATTCTCTCCAGTATACCTTCTGCACCCCTCTCTCTTTCTTCTTCTTCTGGAATCCCAATTATTCTAATGTTGTTTCGTCTTAGGGTGTCACTTATCTCTGGAATTCTCCCCTCGTGGTCCAGTAGCTGTTTGTCCCTCTTTTGCTCAGCTTCTTTATTCTCTGTCATTTGGTCTTCTATATCACTAATTCATTCTTCTTCCTCATTTATCCTAGCAGTGAGAGCCTCCATTTTTTTTTGATTACTTAAACATGCTTAATCATATAGACATATTTTTATGTATTTTTTAATACAATTTTTAATTTTTTATAAACATATATTTTTATCCCCAGGGGTACAGGTCTGTGAATCACCAGTTTTACACACTTCACAGCACTCACCAAAACACATACCCTCCCCAATGTCCATAATCCCACCCCCTTCTCCCAAACCCCCTCCCCCAAGCAACCCTCAGTTTGTTTTGTGAGATAAGAGTCACTTATGGTTTGTCTCCCTCCCAATCCCATCTTCTTTCATTTATTCTTCTCGTACCCACTTAAGCCCCCATGTTGCATCACCACTTCCTCATATCAGGGAGATCATATGATAGTTGTCTTTCTCCGCTTGACTTATTTCGCTAAGCATGATACGCTCTAGTTCCATCCATGTTGTCGCAAATGGCAAGATTTCATTTCTTTTGATGGCTGCATAGTATTCCATTGTGTATATATACCACATCTTCTTGATCCATTCATCTGTGGATGGACATCTAGGTTCTTTCCATAGTTTGGCTATTGTGGACATTGCTGCTATAAACATTCGAGTACACGTGCCCCTTTGGATCACTATGTTTGTATCTTTAGGGTAAATACCCAATAGTGCAATTGCTGGGTCATAGGGCAGTTCTATTTTCAACATTTTGAGGAACCTCCATGCTGTTTTCCAGAGAGGTTGCACCAGCTTGCATTCCCACCAACAGTGTAGGAGGGTTCCCCTTTCTCCGCATCCTCGCCAGCATCTGTCATTTCCTGACTTGTTGATTTTAGCCATTCTGACTGGTGTGAGGTGATATCTCATTGTGGTTTTGATTTGTATTTCCCTGATGCCGAGTGATATGGAGCACTTTTTCATGTGTCTGTTGGACATCTGGATGTCTTCTTTGCAGAAATGTCTGTTCATGTCCTCTGCCCATTTCTTGGTTGGATTATTTGTTCTTTGGGTGTTGAGTTTGCTAAGTTCTTTATAGATTCTGGACACTAGTCCTTTATCTGATATGTCTTTTGCAAATATCTTCTCCCATTCTGTCAGTTGTCTTTTGATTTTGTTAACTGTTTCCTTTGCTGTGCAAAAGCTTTTGATCTTGATGAAATCCCAATAGTTCATTTTTTCCCTTGCTTCCCTTGCCTTTTGCGTTGTTCCTAGGAAGATGTTTCTGCGGCTGAGGTCGAAGAGGTTGCTGCCTGTGTTCTCCTCAAGGATTTTGATGGATTCCTTTCGCACATTGAGGTCCTTGATCCATTTTGAGTCTATTTTTGTGTGTGGTGTAAGGAAATGGTCCAATTTCATTTTTCTGCATGTGGCTGTCCAATTTTCCCAGCACCATTTATTGAAGAGGCAGTCTTTTTTCCATTGGACATTCTTTCCTGCTTTGTCGAAGATAAGTTGACCATAGATTTGAGGGTCTATTTCTGGGCTCTCTATTCTGTTCCATTGATCTATGGGTCTGTTTTTGTGCCAGTACCATGCTGTCTTGATGATGACAGCTTTGTAATAGAGCTTGAAGTCCGGGATTGTGATGCCACCAACGTTGGCTTTCTTTTTCAATATCCCTTTAGCTATTCAAGATCTTTTCTGGTTCCATATAAATTTTAGAATTATTTGTTCCATTTCTTTGAAAAAGACGGATGGTACTTTGATAGGAATTGCATTAAATGTGTAGATTGCTTTAGGTAACATAGACATTTTCACAACATTTATTCTTCCAATCCAGGAGCATGGAACATTTTTCCATTTCTTTGTGTCTTCCTCAATTTCTTTCATGAGTACTTTATAGTTTTCTGAGTATAGATTCTGTGTCTCTTTGGTTAGGTTTATTCCTAGGTATCTTATTGTTTTGGTTGCAATTGTAAATGGGATTGACTCCTTAATTTCCCTTTCTTCTGTCTTGCTGTTGGTGTAGAGAAATGCAACTGATTTCTGTGCATTGATTTTATATCCTGACACTTTACTGAATTCCTGTATAAGTTCTAGCAGTTTTGGAGTGGAGTCTTTTGGGTTTTCCACATATAGTATCATATCATCTGCGAAGAGTGATAATTTGACTTCTTCTTTGCCGATTTGGATGCCTTTAATTTCCTTTTGTTGTCTGATTGCTGAGGCTAGGACCTCTAGTACTATGTTGAATAGCAGTGGTGATAATGGACATCCCTACCGTGTTCCTGACCTTAGCGGAAAAGCTTTCAGTTTTTCTCCATTGAGAATGATATTTGCGGTGGGTTTTTCATAGATGGCTTTGATGATATTGAGGTATGTGCCCTCTATCCCTACACTTTGAAGAGTTTTGATCAGGAAGGGATGCTGTACTTTGTCAAATGCTTTTTCAGCATCTATTGAGAGTATCATATGGTTCTTGTTCTTACTTTTATTGATGTGTTGTATCACATTGACTGATTTGCTAATGTTGAACCAACCTTGCAGCCCTGGAATAAATCCCACTTGGTCGTGGTGAATAATCTTTTTAATGTACTGTTGAATCCTATTGACTAGTATTTTGTTGAGTATTTTCGCATCTGTGTTCATCAAGGATATCGGTCTATAGCTCTCTTTTTTGGTGGGATCCATGCCTGGTTTTGGGATCAAGGTGATGCTGGCCTCATAAAATGAGTTTGGAAGTTTTCCTTCCATTTCTATTTTTTGGAACAGTTTCAGGAGAATAGGAATTAGTTCTTCTTTAAATGTTTGGTAGAATTCCCCCGGGAAGCCGTCTGGCCCTGGGCTTTTGTTTGTTTGGAGAATTTTAATGACTGTTTCAATCTCCTTACTGGTTATGGGTCTGTTCAGGCTTTCTATTTCTTCCTGGTTAAGTTGTGGTAGTTTATATGTTTCTAGGAATGCATCCATTTCTTCCAGATTGTCAAATTTATTGCCGTAGAGTTGCTCATAGTATGTTCTGATAATTGTTTGTATTTCTTTGGTGTTAGTTGTGATCTCTCCTCTTTCATTCATGATTTTATTTATTTGGGTCCTTTCTCTTTTCTTTTTGATAAGTCGGGCCAGGGGTTTATCAATTTTATTAATTCTTTCAAAGAACCAGCTCCTACTTTCGTTGATTTGTTCTATTGTTTTTTTGGTTTCTATTTCATTGATTTCTGCTCTAATCTTTATGATTTCTCTTCTCCTGCTGGGCTTAGGGTTTCTTTCTTGTTCTTTCTCCAGCTCCTTTAGGTGTAGGGTTAGGTTGTGTACCTGAGACCTTTCTTGTTTCTTGAGAAAGGCTTGTACCGCTATATATTTTCCTCTCAGGACTGCCTTTATTGTGTCCCACAGATTTTGAACCGTTGTATTTTCATTATCATTTGTTTTCATGATTTTTTTCAATTCTTCTTTAATTTCCCGGTTGACCCATTCATTCTTTAGAAGGATACTGTTTAGTCTCCATGTATTTGGGTTCTTTCCAAACTTCCTTTTGGGGTTGAGTTCTAGCTTTAGAGCATTGTGGTCTGAAAATATGCAGGGAATGATCCCAATCTTTTGATACCGGTTGAGTCCTGATTTAGGACCGAGGATGTGATCTATTCTGGAGAATGTTCCATGTGTACTAGAGAAGAATGTGTATTCTGTTGCTTTGGGATGAAATGTTCTGAATATATCTGTGATGTCCATCTGGTCCAGTGTGTCGTTTAAGGCCTTTATTTCCTTGCTGATCTTTTGCTTGGATGACCTGTCCATTTCAGTGAGGGGAGTGTTAAAGTCCCCTACTATTATTGTATTGTTGTTGATGTGTTTCTTTGATTTTGTTATTAATTGGTTTATATAGTTGGCTGCTCCCACGTTGGGGGCATAGATATTTAAAATTGTTAAATCTTCTTGTTGGACAGACCCTTTGAGTATGATATAGTGTCCTTCCTCATCTCTTATTATAGTCTTTGGCTTAAAATCTAATTGATCTGATATAAGGATTGCCACTCCTGCTTTCTTCTGATGTCCATTAGCATGGTAAATTCTTTTCCACCCCCTCACTTTAAATCTGGAGGTGTCTTCGGGCTTAAAATGTGTTTCTTGGAGGCAACATACAGATGGGTTTTGTTTTTTTATCCATTCTGATACCCTGTGTCTTTTGACAGGGGCATTTAGCCCATTAACATTCAGGGTAACTATTGAGAGATATGAATTTAGGGCCATTGTATTGCCTGTAAGGTGGCTGTTACTGTATATGGTCTCTGTTCCTTTCTGATCTACCACTTGTAGGATCTCTCTTTGTTTAGAGGACCCCTTTCAAGATTTCCTGTAGAGCTGGTTTGGTGTTTGCAAATTCTTTCAGTTGTTGTTTGTCCTCGAAGCTTTTAATCTCTCCTTCTATTTTCAATGATAGCCTAGCTGGATATAGTATTCTGGGCTGCATGTTTTTCTCATTTAGTTCTCTGAAAATATCATGCCAGCTCCTTCTGGCCTGCCAGGTCTCTGTGGATAAGTCAGCTGCCAATCTAATATTTTTACCATTGTATGTTACAGACTTCTTTTCCCGGGCTGCTTTCAGGATTTTCTCTTTGTCACTGAGACTTGTGAATTTTACTATTAGGTGACGGGGTGTGGGCCTATTCTTATTGATTTTGAGGGGCGTTCTCTGAACCTCCTGAATTTTGATGCTCGTTCCCTTTGCCATATTGGGGAAATTCTCCCCAATAATTCTCTCTAGTATACCTTCTGCTCCCCTCTCTCTTTCTTCTTCTTCTGGAATCCCAATTATTCTAATGTTGTTTCGTCTTAGGGTGTCACTTATCTCTCGAATTCTCCCCTCGTGGTCCAGTAGCTGTTTGTCCCTCTTTTGCTCAGCTTCTTTATTCTCTGTCATTTGGTCTTCTATATCACTAATTCTTTCTTCTGCCTCATTTATCCTAGCAGTGAGAGCCTCCATTTTTGATTGCACCTCATTAATAGCTTTTTTGATTTCAACTTGTTTAGATTTTAGTTCTTTTATTTCTCCAGAAAGGGCTTTTATATCTCTCGAGAGGGTTTCTCTAATATCTTCCATGCCTTTTTCGAGCCCGGCTAGAACCTTGAGAATTGTCATTCTGAACTCTAGGTCTGACATATTACCAATGTCTGTATTGATTAGGTCCCTAGCCTTCGGTACTGCCTCTTGTTCTTTTTTTTGTGTTGAATTTTTCCGTCTTGTCATTTTGTCCAGATAAGAGTAAATGAAGGGGCAAGTAAAATACTAAAATGGTGGCAACAACCCCAGGAAAATATGCTTTATCCAAATTAGAAGAGATCCAAAATCGTGAGGGGGGAGAAAGGGGATAAAAAGTGGTTCAAAAAGGATCAATAAAAAAAAAAAAAAGAGAAAAAAAAAGAATTTTTTTAAAAAAGAAAACACCTAAGAAAAATATAAAAAAGAAAAAAAATATATGTATTAGATAAACTAGTAAAAAATCGTTAAAAAAGAAAAAGGTAACAGTTAAAAAAAAAATTTTAACCGAAGGCAAAAAAAAAAAAAAAAAAAAAAGGAAAAAGAAAAAAATTAAATTAAATTAACCGCAAGACTAAAAAAAATCACAGGGAAAAAGCCATGAGTCCGTGCTTTGCTTTCTCCTTCTCTAGAATTCTGCTGCTCTCCTTGGTATTGAAACCGCACTCTTTGTTAGGTGAACTTGGTCTCGGCTGGATTTCTTGTTGATCTTCTGGGGGAGGGGCCTGTTGTAGTGATTCTCAAGAGTCTTTGCCCCAGGCGGAATTGCACCGCTTTTACCCGGGGGCCGGGGTGAGTAATCCGCTTGGGTTTGCTTTCAGGAGCTTTTGTTCCCTGAGCGCTTTCCGTAGAGTTCCGGAGGACGGGAATACAAATGGCGGTCTCCTGGTCTCCGGCCCGGAGGAGCTGAGAGCCCAGGGCCGCACTCCTCAAGTGCGCGCCCAGAGAACCGCGCTCAGTTACTCCCGTCTGCCTGACCTCTGGCCGCGCTCCGAGCTCACCGAGCCTGCGACCGGTTCAAGGTCACCCCGAGCTGCGAGCTTACTGTCGGCTCTGTCTCTGTAGCCGGCTTTCCCGTTCCAATACCCGCAAGCTCTGCGACACTCAGACACCCCCGATCCTTCTGTGACCCTGCGGGACCTGAGGCCACGCTGACCCCGTGTGGGCTTTGCCCCGGGTAGCCTCTGGAGCGATGTCCCTCAGCGGAACAGACTTTTAAAAGTCCTGATTTTGTGCGCGGTTGCTCCGCCACTTGCCGGGAGCCGGCCCCTCCCCCCAGGGTCTATCTTCCCGTCGCTTTGGATTCACTTCTCCGCCGGTCCTACCTTTCAGAAAGTGGTTGTTTTTCTGTTTCCAGAATTGCTGTTCTTCTTCTCTTTGATCTGCTGATGGATTTTCAGGTGTTTGCAATCTTTAGATAAGCTATCTAGCTGATCTCCGGCTAGCTGAAGTAGTCTCGGCCTGCTACTTCTCCGCCATCTTCAGAGCCTCCATTTTTGATTGCACCTCATTAATAGATTTTTTGATTTCAACTTGTTTAGATTTTAGTTCTTTTATTTCTCCAGAAAGGGCTTTTATATCTCTCGAGAGGGTTTCTCTAATATCTTCCATGCCTTTTTCGAGCCCAGCTAGAACCTTGAGAATTGTCATTCTGAACTCTAGATCTGACATATTACCAATGTCTGTATTGATTAGGTCCTAGCCTTCGGTACTGCCTCTTGTTCTTTTTTTTGTGTTGAAGTTTTCCGTCTTGTCATTTTGTCCAGATAAGATATATGAAGGAGCAAGTAAAATACTAAAAGGGTGGCAACAACCCCAGGAAAATATGCTTTAACCAAATTAGAAGAGATCCCAAATCGTGAGGGGAGAGAAAGGGGATAAAAAGAGGTCAAAAAGGAAGAAAGAAAAAAAAAGAAAAGAAAAGAATTTTTTAAAAAAAGAAAACAAATAAGAAAAATATAAAAAAGAAAAAATATATATGTTAGATAAACTAGTTAAAAAACGTTAAAAAAAGAATAAGGTAAAAGATAAAAAAAATTTTTTTAACAGAAGGCGAGAAAAAAAACAAAAAATCAAAAAGAAAAAAAAATAAAATTAACTGCAAGACTAAAAAAAATCAGAGGGAAAAAGCCATGAGTTCCGTGCTTTGCTTTCTCCTCTTCTGGAATTCTGCTGCTCTCCTTGGTATTGAAACTGCACTCCTTGGTAGGTGAACTTGGTCTCGGCTGGATTTCTTGTTGATCTTCTGGGGGAGGGACCTGGTGTAGTGATTCTCAAGTGTCTTTGCCCCAGGTGGAATTGCAACGCCTTTAACAGGGGCCAGGGTGAGTAATCTGCTCAGGTTTGCTTTCAGGAGCTTTTGTTCCCTGAGCGCTTTCCGTAGAGTTCCAGAGGACGGGAATACAAATGGCGGCCTCCTGGTCTCCGGCCCGGAGGAGACAAGAGCCCAGGGCCCCACTCCTCAGTGCACCCTCAGAGAACAGCGCCCAGTTACTCCCGTCTGCCTGACCTCCAACCGCGCTCCGAGCTCACCAAGCTTGCGACCGGTTCAAGGTAACACCGAGCTGTGAGCTTACTGTCAGCTCTGTCTCTGTAGCCGGCTTTCCCGTTCCAATACCCGCAAGCTCTGCGACACTCAGACACCCCCGATCCTTCTGTGACCCTGCGGGACCTGAGGCCACGCTGACCCCACGTTTAGCCTCTGGAGCGATGTCCCTCAGAGGAACAGACTTTTAAAAGTCCTGATTTTGTGCTCCGTTGCTCCGCCGCTTGCCGGGAGCCGGCCCCTCCCCCCGGGGTCTATCTTCCCGTCGCTTTGGATTCACTTCTCCGCCGGTCCTACCTTTCAGAAAGTGGTTGTTTTTCTGTTTCCAGAATTGCTGTTCTTCTTCTCTTCGATCTGCCGATGGATTTTCAGGTGTTTGTAATCTTTAGATAAGCTATCTAGCTGATCTCCGGCTAGCTGAAGTAGTCTCACCCTGCTACTTCTCTGCCATCTTGACTCCTCCCCCCCTGTAATCTCCTTCACTAACTTTTGATATTGTATAGCTAATCTGCTTTAAACCACTTATTGAGTCCTTAATTCCAGATATTGTATGTTTTTGTTCTAATATTTCTATTTGCTTTCTTTTTATGAATTCAAATTTTCTTGTCAAATTCTCCATTTTTTTCTTCATTATTTTAACATTAACCATAGGTATCTTAATTTCCTTTTCTAATAATTCCAATATCTGAGTTTACTTGGGATTGTTTTCATTTTCCTTTTTTTCTCTTGTTTTTAATCATAAGGTAGACCATGCCTACTTTATCTTTTATCAAATGTTGGGCATTGTGTATGAAAATCTTTCTTCAAAGAAGATTTAATCTTTCTTTTGTTTGCAGATAAAATGGACAATTAATATTCTGTTCAGTAAAGTGTCAGGATATAAAATCAATGCACAGAAATCAGTTGCATTTCTCTACACCAACAGCAAGACAGAAGAAAGAGATATTAAGGAGTCAATCCCATTTACAATTGCATCCAAAACCATAAGATACCTAGGAATAAACCTAACCAAAGAGACACAGAATCTATACTCAGAAAACTATAAAGTACTCATGAAAGAAATTGAGGAAGACACAAAGAAATGGAAAAATGTTCCATGCTCCTGGATTGGAAGAATAAATATTGTGAAAATGTCTATGCTACCTAAAGCAATCTACACATTTAATGCAATTCCTATCAAAGTACCATCCATCTTTTTCAAAGAAATGGAACAAATAATGCTAAAATTTATATGGAACCAGAAAAGACCTCGAATAGCCAAAGGGATATTGAAAAAGAAAGCCAACGTTGGTGGCATCACAATTCCGGACTTCAAGCTCTATTACAAAGCTGTCCTCATCAAGACAGCATGGTACTGGCACAAAAACAGACAAATAGATCAATGGAACAGAATAGAGAGCCCAGAAATAGACCCTCAAATCTATGGTCAACTCATCTTCGACAAAGCAGGAAAGAATGTCCAATGGAAAAAAGACAGCCTCTTCAATATTCTGTTCTAATTAGGTTCAATCTAGTTCTAGTTCAACTGGTACTCTTTGGTCACAGCTTCCAGGTGTTCCAACTGAGAAATTGTGGGGACCTGAACTCTCATAATTCTCTTCTTAGTACTGAGATATTGCCAAAACAGTTGCTCTACTTTGAAATATTTTTATTTGGCCTCTAGCCTCCATCCCAGCACAACTTCAAAATTTAGCAAATGCCTTGAGTAAAATCCAGTAGTGTATGAAGATTAGTTGCTTATCTCTCTTCTCTCATAAAAATCTAGCTTCTAAGTCTCTAATTCTGTTTCTCTTGCATAGACTGTGAAAAACTCTATTGATTTTTCTGCTCTTACTCGCAATCATTTCTTTAATCCTCTTTTTTTTTTTTGAAGATTTTAATTTATTTATTTGACAAAGAGAGAAGGCACAAGCAGGTGAAGCAGCAGGCAGAGAGGGAGAGGGAGAAGCAAGCTCCTGGCTGAGCAGGAAGCCCCACACAGGGCTTGATCCCAGGACCCCAAGATCATGACCCAAACCAAAGGTAGTTGCTTAACTAACTGAGCCACCCAGTTGCCCCTTCCTTAATCCTTTTGCCTGAATTTTTGACCTGTTGCTCTACAAGTGTCAACAAATGCCCTGAGGAAAAAAGTATAATGTCAGTCAGTTCTATACACAGTTCCTTCTTCCTCAAGATTTTATCCCTTTAATTGCTATTTTCCTCAGGAGCACTTTGAGGCTTTCAAATGTATTTCTAAACTACATATTTAATTGATTTTTCTAACTATTCCTAGAGGAAGTATTGTTTGATCCAATCTATTATGTTATACCTGGAAGCTGGTTATCTTTTTTTAAATGCAAGTTTTATTATATTCTCCCCAGCTTGAGTTCCTTATTGCTTACAGCATAGAATCCAAACTTCTTGCCAGGATGGACAAGTTTCTTTTCACCATCTGGTGCTAGTGTATCTTTCTAGTCTCATATTCTGGTGTTCCCTTTTATTCATCCTATAATTCAGTCAAATTAAGCTCTTCATCAATCATCACATACATGATACTTTTCCACCTTTTTAAACTTTTTCACATGCTATATCTCTTGTTATAAATTTAGTTTCCCTTCATAATTCTTCCCAAGTTACTACTGATCACTAAGGCTCATCTTAATTGCCACTCCCTCTATGAAGCCTTTGCCAGTGTTCCAAGACAAAGTTAGATGTTCCTTCCTCTATATGCTCATGTTGATGCTTCCATTTAAGTACTCTTTTTTAAAATAATATCTGTTGGGACGCCTGGGTGGCTCAGTTGGTTAAGCAGCTGCCTTCGTCTCAGGTCATGATCCCAGCATCCTGAGATCGAGTCCCACATCTGGCTCCTTGCTCGGCAGGGAGCCTGCTTCTCCCTCTGCCTCTGCTTGCCATTCTGTCTGCCTGTGATCACTCTCTCTCCCTCTCTCTCTCTGATAAATAAATAAAATCTTTAAAAAAATTGTTTAAAAAAATAATATCTGTTAATATATCTATCTTCTATAGCTTATCCAACAGACTCGAGAAGCTTGAAGGCAAGTGTGTGATATTATGAATGTTTGAATCTTCAATGACCAGTATAGTGCTTGGCATTATAACAAACTCAGGTTTAGGAGACTTTAATATTTTTTCACCAAGATCCCTTGATCTTTTTAATACTTGCCATTCTAACCATTCCTCTTACCCTCTTGTCTGTCACAGCCCAACTTTTACCACAATGGTCTACTCCATATTAATTACCTTAATTTCTCCATATTAATTACCATATTAATTACCTTAATTTCTCCATCATCCAATATTTCTTCTTCTACCCAAATCTGGGTACTTTACAGTACTCACTACTTTACAGAAACAACACTTTTAAAACTCCTAATAATTTTCTCTCTTATTACATATCTTCTTTTAAAATAATTTGTGTATTGGGCGCCTGGGTGGCTCAGTGGGTAAGCCACTGCCTTCGGCTCAGGTCATGATCTCAGGGTCCTGGGATCGAGTCCCACATCGGGCTCTCTGCTCAGCAGGAGCCTGCTTCCTCCTCTCTCTCTGCCTGCCTCTCTGCCTACTTGTGATCTCTCTCTGTCAAATAAATAAATAAAATCTTAAAAAAAATAAAATAAAATAATTTGTGTATGAGATATACAAAAGGCTAACAGGTACCTGAAAAGGTGTCCACATCACTAATCATTGGAGAATTGCAAATCAAAACCACAATGAGATATCATTTCTCACCCATAAGAATTACTATTATCAAAAAGAGAAAAAAGTAACAAGTGTTGACAAGGAAGGGAACCCTTATGCACAGTTGGTGGGAATGTAGATTGATGCAGCCAATATGGAGAGCAGTATGAAGTTTCCTCAAAAAAATTAAAAATATAACTACCATATTATCCAGCTATTCTAATTCTGCATATTTATTCAAAGGAAAATGAAATCACTAACTCAAAAAGATATCTGTACCCTTATGTTAATTGCAGCATCATTTACAATTATCAAGACATATAAACAAACTAAGTGTTTTTTAATGGATGAATGGACAAAGAAATTGTGTGTATGTGTGTGTATGCATATTCCAAGCGTATGGAAATTCTGTCATTTGTAAGAACATGGATGGACCTTGAAGGTGTTATGCTAAGTGAGATAAGTCAAACAGTTAAAGGCAAATACTGTATGATCTCACTTAGATGGAGAATTTTTTAAAAAATCAAACTCATAGATACAGAGAACAGATTGTGATGTTGCTAGAGGCAAATCGGCGAAATGAGTGAAGGTGGTCAAAAGGAATAAAATTCCAGTTATAATATAATTGGAACCCATGGGGGTGTAATGTACAACATGGTGACTATAGTCAACAATATTGTATTATATATTTTAAGGTTACCAAGAGAACAAATCTTTAAAGCTCTCATTATAAGGAATAAATTTGTAACATATATGTAGTGTTGGATGTTGACTAAACATTGTGGTAGTCATCTCATGATATATACATATATTAAATCATTGTGTTTTAGACCTAAAACTAATACAATGTGATATATGTCAATTACATCTGAATTAAAATTAATTAATTTAAAAATCTTTTCTATATAATTTGTTTATTTGATAGATAGGCTCTTAAAAACTGCTAGTTGAGATTTTGTGGATTTTTTAAAAATTTTTTATTGAATTTTATTTTTCCAGGGTTCCAAGATTCATTGTTTATGTACCATACCCAGTGCTCCATGCAATACGCACCCTCCTTAATACCCACCACCAGGCTCACCTAACCCCTCAACCCCTCCCCGCCAAAGCCCTCAGTTTGTTTCTCAGAGTTTTTGTGGATATTTATATCAGAAGGTCTTACACTTAGTAAGTCAGACAACAAATAAAGGTCTCACTCAAAGGTCTTACTAAAGTACCATCCCTCTATGGCTCCTTTGTCTGAGCTATGACTGCTGATCTTCATATTCTTTCAATCTCTTCCCTCAACTTGTGACAATACACCATTTTGGCACTTTTTTACTTCTACTTCCTTTATATTGAATTTTGTGAGAATGAATGAGATTTCAAAGGGTAAGTGGTCAAAATATGATTGACTGTGACCTGCTGAATGATGAGCAATGCCACTACAATTTTGACCAGAGATAGCAATGGGGATTGCATCATAGCCTAAAGACAAAGGTTTGTAGCTAGTGTAGTTGTGGTCAGAGGCAGTTCTTCCCTTCCTGTTGTGCACAGGCACGAATAAGTGCTGAGGATAAGAATACCTCAAGTTACTGAGCAAAAATCCCTGGTGTCTATTTTGGAGTAAGAAGAGGTGGAACCCAAGTTATCGAGAAATGGGGCTAAGGAAGGGAAAAACAAAACAAAACTAAACTAAAAGAATGAGGGGAAGCTGCATTAGGTTATAAGCTAAAAGGTTATTTGGTAACATATCTGAACTGTACAGTGGTCATAATGATCGGGCATGTTCTGGAAGGAGTAGGCGGAACTGCACAATCTCGTAGTGGCAACGCACAAAGTTGTCAACTGGAACTCCTAGTGCTACCCCATTTTTTATTCCCACACCAGAATGGGTACTAGGAAAGACTTTGGCACCATGTAAACTTCTCTAGCTCCCTTTTTTTCTCCTATTCCAGATCGGGGGATTTTTTAAATTCCCAAGTCTTCTATTTTTAGAGAACTTGGGAATTCAAAACTTCTCCCAAGTTCTCTATTTTTATCCCTTTCTTCACAGTTTCATTTGCCTACCTGCTTTCAGTGATCTCTCTGCAGACATCTCTGCTGCTGGCTTTTAAGAATCTCTGAGCCTAGGAAATCTCTAAATGTATATCTCTAACCTTATACTTTGCACAAAAGCCACATATTTGTAACTTTCTATTAGTTATTACCACTTTCACATCCTTTCATCTCAAATTCATCATCTTCCTCCTTGTACTTGTCCTGACTTTCCTATCTCTTGTACTTACCCAGACTGAGCCTTTGTTTTGTCATCACAAAATGAATATAATATTTTCCATATAGAGTTGTGAGGGCAAGAAACAAACTATGTGAAACACCGCCATTGCTAGCACACAGTTAGGGCTCAATTAATTGTTCTTCTTTATAAAAGTAGTACATTTATTCTCCTGGTATCCTGATCATTTAAGTTCATGGTAACTCCTGCTTCTCTGCATACTCATTCTTTATATTCAATTATACTAAGTTCTGTCATACAAACTCTAAAATATCTGGCCTCATTCTCTGCTTTAGATCCTTTTTTCTCCGACATTTTATCATGAAAAATTTTAAACATAGCAAATTGAAAGAATTTTATAACAAACATCCTTATGTCTACCATCTAGCTTCTACTGTGGACATGCTATTACACTTGCTTTATTTCATATCTTTCCACCTATCAATTTATATTAATTTTTGATACATGTCAAAGTAAATAAGAGCTATAAATACACTTCCCTCTAAGTATTGCCGGTATGCGTGTCATTAACTCGGGCTCTGTATTTGTTGACAGTTTTTCTTCTGCAATAAAACTTACATATGATATAATGTACGAATCTTATGTGTACATTCACTGATTTTAACAAATGAATATACCTTTTAACCCAAATCTCTATCAAAACATAGAATACTATTATCACCCTGAAGGTTTTCCTCATGCCCCTTCCTAATCATTCCCCATTTTTACTCCCCAGAGCAACCACTGTTTTGATTTTTTTGAACCATAGATGAGTTTCGTCAGGCCCTATTAACTCACACCAACTTAGACTATTAAATAGTCTTCTAATTCGTATCTTGCCTCAACTATAATTACCCTTTACCTACCATAATTCATGGCCTATCCAGAAGCTAAAATAGTCTCCTGACGCACACTTTGTCATGCCACCGCAGCACCCAATCATTTCATAAATTCCCCATTGTCTGTGACGTGCAAGCTGCCAAAATAACACCTTCCCTACTGTGGCCCTAACCTATTTTCAGTTTCTTCTCCACCATTCCCGATGTATAAACTTTTGAAACTCTCTCAAGGCATTATACACTGCCTTAGGTTTAGTTAGTTGTGGAAAGCCAGACCAAAAGCACCTTGAAGATGACAGCAATGCCCAAGTATTTTTTTTTTTAAATCACACAATATGTGAGGATATTTCCTTGCACCATAATCAGCAATCAGTACATATTCATGGGATGAACTGATGGCAAATTTGAAAAAGGGAATGAATGAAATTGGAAAAGAAAAAGTCTTTAACTTTCTGACACTACCCTGGTATCAATTTAGATTAGTTATATTTATGTGTATCTTGTAAAAATGTGGTGAGACTGTCATGCAAAAAAGTCTGCAAGGAACCCTACAAGATTTAGAGATGATGAAAAGAGAAATATTCAGTGGGCAAGAAGGGGAATCCTTTGAAAACTTTTTATTAGGATTCTAGAGTATAACCTCATGCCACTGGTGTGGAGATGGAAATTTTGATTTTTCTAAGTTATATCCCACATTGTCAACTAAAGACTAATTTTCCAATTTTAAATGTAGAGCTTAGAACCATGGATCTCAATCTTGGCTGCATATTGTCAGTATCAAGAGAGCTTTTAAAATTTCCTGATGCCCAGGATCCTCCCTTAAAGATTCTAATTCCACTTGTCTGAGGTTCAGCCCAGGCACTGGCATATTTTTAAAGTTCCCCAGATGATTTTAATGTGTAGTCATCACTGCCAGATGAATGGTCTTTACACAGAGACACAGCCTCACAGCCAATGATAAATACACAAGCAAATTTACTGCCTCCTCCTCTCCCTCCAGAGACTCAGCAGGAAAGGAAAGAGGAAATTCTTAGGCAAAGAGGAGAATTAAGGGTGTTAGTTTTTCACCACTCCTGGTAGAGTAGAGAATGTGTGCACCATGAAGGAGGGCAGGGGTTTTTCCAGGAACTACAGGTTTCCAGAAAGCCAGGCCCTTGCTCTTAGAACCAGAAGAATAGGTCATCAGCTGCCAGGCAGGAATCACATCAAAAGTAAGATTCATGCAAGTCCAATTGCTTCAGGTTGTCCCCAGGGAGAAGTCATGAGCTCAAACACATGACCAATGACCAGAAGGGCAGGGACTGTGTTTTGCTTACAGGCAAAAATAACCATTATACCTTTAAAAATATGTAACCAGAAGACCTCCATATATTGTATTTCCAATTTAGAGTTGGGACCTGCCTGTTGGAAGCATTGGAGGCAGAATGTGCAAGTCAAGTTTCCTTCTAATAACCATAGGTCATCAGTGCTCCTCAACCCTTTCACTTCGTGGCAGTAATGGAAAGTAATATAATTATCCACATATTGGGATGTGTATAATAAAAACTGGATGATTTGGATGAGAAGGCATTTGTGTTGGACCTAATGAAAAAATTGTTACATTTTCTTTGTATCATGTGACCCAAAGAAAAATAAAGTGCTAAGCATGCAAGAAAATATAAAATACTCAATTTATTTAAATTTTCAAATACAACTCTCATTAAAATTTTCATGAGAGAGTTGAATTTACTTTATTTTATTTTATTTCTTTTCAGTGCTCCAGCATTCATTGTTTATGTACCACGCCCAGTGCTCCATGCAATATGTGCTCTCCAAAACACCCACCACTAGGCTCACCCAAACCTCCACCCTCCTTCCCTCCAAAGCCCTCAGTTTGTTTCTCAGTTTGTTTCTCATGGTTTGTCTCCCCAACTCCCTTCTCCTCTCCATTTCCCAATATCCTCCATTTTATTCCTTATGCTCCACAAGTAAGTGAAACCATAATGATAATTGGCTCTCTTTGCTTGACTTATTTCACTGATCATAATCTCCTCCTGTTCCATCCATGTTGATAAAAAAGTTGGGTATTCATCCTTTCTGATGGAGGCATAATACTCCATTATATATATGAACGATATCTTCTTTAACTATTCATCTGTTGAAGGGCATCTTGGCTCTTTCCACAGTTTGGCAATTGTGGCCATTGCTGCTATGAACATTGAGGCACATATGGCCCTTCTTTTCACTACATCTGTATCTTTGGGGTAAATACCCAGTAGTGCAATTGCAGGGTCATATGGTAGTTCTATTTTTAATTTCTTGAGGAATCTCCACAAGAAATGTGGCTGCACCAATTTGCATTCCCACCAACAGTGGAAGAGGGTTCCCCTTTCTCCACATCCTCTCCAAGACATGTTGTTTACTGTCTTGTTAATTTTGGCCATTCTAACTGGTGTAAAGTGGTATCTCAATGTGGTTTTGATTTGAATCTCCCTGATGGCTAATGATAATGAACATTTTTTCATGTGTCTGAGAGCCATTTTTATGTCTTCTTTGGAGACATGTCTATTCATGCCTTCTGCCCATTTTTTGTTGTAATTATCTGTTTTGTGTGTGTTGAGTTTGAGGAGTTCTTTATAGATCTTGGATATCAGTCCTTTGTCTGTAGTGTCATTTGTGAATATCTTCTCCCATTCTGTGGGTTGTCTCTTTGTTTTGTTGACTATTTCCTTTGCTGTGCAGAAGATTTTAATCTTGATGAAGTCCCAAAAGTTTATTTTCACTTTTGTTTCCTTTGCCTTTGGAGACGTATCTTGAAGGAAGTTGCTGTAGCCAATGTTGAAGAGGTTACTGCCTATGTTCGCTTCTAGGATTTTGATAGATTCCTACCTCATGTTGAGGTCTTTTATCCATTTCGAGTTTATCTTTGTGTATGTTGTAAGAGAATTGTCGAGTTTTATTCTTCTACGCATACCTATCCAATTTTCCCAGCACCATTTATTGAAGAGACTGTCTTTTTTCACTGTATATTTTTTCCTGTTTTGTCGAAGATTATTTGACCATAGAGTTGAGGGTCCATATCTGGGCTCTCTACTCTGTTCCACTGGTCTATGTGTCTGTTTGTATGCCAGTACCATGCTGTCTTGGTGATCACAGCTTTGTAGTAAAGCTTGAAATCAGGCAATCTGAGACCCCCAGTTTTGTTTTTCTTTTCAACATTTCCTTAGCAATTCAGGATCTCTTCTGGTTCCATACACATTTTAGGATTGTTTGTTCCAGCTCTTTGAAAAATGCTCATGGAATTTTGATTGGGATGGCATTGAAAGTATAGATGGTTCTAGGCATTTTAACAATGTTTATTCTCCTAATCCATGAGCATGCAACAGTCTTCCATTTTTTTGTGTCTTCTTCAATTTCTTTCATAAGTGTTCTATAGTTCCTCGAGTACACATCCTTTACCTCTTTGGTAAGAGGTATAGTAGCTTATGATTCTTGGTGCTATAATAAATGGAATCAATTCTCTAATTTTTCTTTCTGTATTTTCATTGTTAATGTGTAAGAAAGTAACTGATTTCTGTACACTGATTTTGTATCCTGCCACATTACTGAATTGCTGTATGAGTTCTAATAGCTTAGGGGTGGAGTCTTTTGGGTTTTCCATATAAAGTATCATGTCATCTGTGAAGAGAGGGAGTTTGACTTCTTCATTGCCAATTTGAATATCTTTTATTTCTTTTTGTTGTCTGGTTGCTGTTGCTAGGACTTCTAGTACTATGTTGAACAAGAGTGGCGAGAGTGGGCATCCTTGTTGTGTTCCTGATCTCAAAGGGAAGGCTGTCAGCTTTTCCCGATTGAGGAAGATATTCACTGTGGGTTTTTCATAGATAGATTTTATGAAGCTGAGGAATATTCCCTCTATCCCTATATTTTAAATCATTTTAATCAGGAACTGATGCTGTATCTTGTGGAATGCTTTTTCTGCATCAATTGAGAGGACCATGTGGTTCTTTTCTCTTCTTTTAGTGATTTGTTCTACCACATTGATTGATTATTCACCATGACGAGCTGGAATTTATCCATGGGATACAAGGGTGGTTCAACATTCACAAATCAATCAATGTGATTGAACTTGTTTCTTCATGATAGTTTATTTTTATTTCAAACCCCAGTGGGTTTTCTATACCCTTCAGTTATATGATTGGTCCCAGCAAACCTTGTTTTTCCCTTATTCCACTTTCATACACTCTGCCCTGTTCCTCCACTAACTTCAGTAACTTTATTTTGTCTGATGGGTATTTTTGTGTGTGCTCTTATAAAATGTGCTTTGTTGCTTTGTATGATGTACTTTTCAATGCATTATGTCATGTATAAATGTCATTATGTTATATAAAAAATTTTATTTCCTTTATTTTCAGTAAAAACTCTTTTCTAAGCCCTATCCATATTGTTCTATATATTTTTAACCCATCAATTCATTGCTGTGCAGTGCTTCATGGAGTGCATATACACCTTTCACTCACTCACTCTCTCAAGGATGGATATATGGGTTGCTTTCAACACCCTGTCATGATGGAAGAGTTTCTGTAATTGAGGGAACTCCCTTTTCTGGCATCATCTAGAATTCAGGTAATTCAGTCCCTTTAAATCTTACTCCTTCAGTCTAACTTCTCTTCTTTCAAGTTTGAATCTATTATTAGAAATTCAAATGTTAAATCATAATGTAGTGGATTTCCATTCCACTTAAATCTTTTTATATCATGTTTTATAAAATAATAATGATTTTTCCTGAAGCATACTCTCTATTATATTTGTCACTGTATTATTTTCAATAATTTTGTTGAATGATTGAAATTATAACATCACTAATTACCAGTGAACTTCATTTTTGCCTCATTTTTTGAAGGTTGAAATTTGCTTTGTTCCCTTAAATTTTATCAGCATATGGTAATATATATTTTCATACAGCCTTTATGACTTTTTATGTCCCAACTATAAGCCACAACTTTAAACTTCTTTTGCATTTGAAAGCTGATGCTTCCCCTACTTTTCTCACTTGTGACAGGTCAGGCCAGTTTTAGGTGGGAAGTCTATCATTGGGAAAGGCAAGAAGCAGTTGGTTTCTTCTCTCCTTTTGCAATTTGCCCTCTATTCCTCCTCCCTCATCTTGCCAACTTTGGTTTCTGACCCCTCTCTGAAATGAAGGTAGAAGAAAGAAAAGTAGGGATAGGAAAATTATACCTTGCATGGTACTGTCCAGTTGCATTACTCTCTAGATCTGACAGATATTTAAAGTTGAGGTTTTCTCAACTATAGCTCCCTTTTTGTGGTGATAAAAAAAAAAATTAGGATATTACCTCAGGACCTCAGCCTGTGGTGGTTCACTTCAGGCTCCTTTTGACAAGTTCCATTTGTTGCTCTGGCAATCCTTGGGTATGACTTCAGGTTCTCTGGTTTACTCTTGCACATGACCCACACCTGGTCAGTAGAGACAGTACATGTATGCTTTACCCTGACCAAATCTGGGAGTGAAGAGCCATCTCATTGCAATAGAAATCTTTTTTTATTTCTTTTTTTTTTTTGCTTCCTTTCTCTAAGGAGCAGCTTACCAGCTTGGCCCCCATCTCTCACATTGTCAAGACAGGAGGCAGACACCAGTTCTCTGTGTCTCCCAAACATCTCTTGTCCAAGTGAAACCGTTTATGGGCATCCGGAGAATTTAGACAATCTCACCACCCTGGGAATGAGATTTCCACTCGGAGAGAGTGAGACTTTAAAACACTGCAATTCTCTCTTAAAATATCTCAAATTCTCTTTCAGTCTTGACTCTTAGTCCCTTTGTGCCCTAGACATAGGGTGAGAGGTTCCATTGCATGTGTTATGAGGCTGGCACTGACACAAGGCTGACACAGGTTGAAAACTTTTGAGGAAAATGACAGAGGCAGCAGGAAAACAAAGCACATGTACCATTTAAGACTTGTTCAGCTAGTATATGATTCTGCTGCTAGCATAAACTTCATCCGAGTCCTTTCTCATAAAAACAAACTTAATCTCTTGATACCAACATTAAAAATTGGGTATATCCAAGCTTCTCTTAGTACTCATGTGCAGCTCTGCTTATTCTAAACTTGATTCATTCTTTTGGGGTCAAATTCTACTTTTTTTTTTTGCCAATTTATAGAATGGAAGGAAGGGCAACAGAAAGCCCTCCGGAACACCAGTCTGGAGCTTTGCCATAACAGAGGGCAGTAGAGACAAATACCAAAGTAGGACAATAGGCAAAGGCAATATCCAGGCAGATACCATGAGGTCCTAAATGTTGGGAGACTTGGTCATATTATTGGAAAATAACTGCCAGATTTGGGAGACTCTGAAGCTGACACATGAACAAAACCAGAGAATTTGCCACCAGGAGGTTGAAATTAAGAGGAAGAAGAAGGAGGAGGAAAAAGAAGAAGAGGAAGAGGAGGAAGAAAAAGAATATATTTTTGTTTGTGTGAATTATCTGTGTGTATAAATAATATAAGCAAAATATTTTGGTATGTATCTTGTATATTTTCACACATTTTGATCAGTTTCTTAGTTGTAACCATCTTTAATACTACTGGCCAATGATATTTCCATGAAGAGTTTTATTTAGTGTTATTATTATTAATTATTTTCTCACAAAAGTTGCTTGCACTCTTCCTCAAAGTGACATCTTGTGGTTAACACTTTTGAGAGATTTGACTCCTTCAGCTGACCTTCTCAGTCAATCATATTACTTTTAATTGACAAAGTATTCTCTCCATGGGACCTAAGGTACATGGTAAGCTACAAGCAAATTGTGCAAATGGTGGCCATTCTCAAATTCTAGTTATTTTGGTATTAAAATATCTAAGTATTCAGTGTTGAAATGTGTAACTATTTTTAGTTATTTGGATATTAAAATGTGTACATGTTACTAGGCATTGCCTTGTGCCCCGGACCCCAGCTTTACAACCTTGGCCCCACCATAAGCCTGGTGACCTAATGTCACCAGGTCCAGAAGTCCATTGGAATCTGATCTCCATCCTTCCATACACATCTTTTCAGCTGACTGCAATTCTTATTCTTTCCAGCTCCTCCAACTTCTCCCATATTCTTTCTAGAGCAGCATTGTGAAGAGAAAGATACTGGAGTCATATATGGAACTTCAAATTTTTCAGTCTCCACATTAAAAAAGTAAAAAGAAATAGGAAATTACTTAATTATTAAAAATTATAATATATAATTTTTTAAATTATAAAGAATATAAATTTAAAAATTTATATTTATTTTATTTTAAAATTTAAAAAAATATTAAAAAATTAAAAATTAAAAAGAAAAAGAAAATTACTTTTAATTAATAATTGGATATGGATAATTTCATATATCCACAATCTCATCATTTTAATATGTAACCAACATAGAAATTCTTGAGATGTTTTATATTCATTTTTTTAATACTAAGTCTTCAAAATTTAATGTGTATTTTACTCTTACAGCATATTTCTAGTGCTCAATAGTCATATATGGCTATTGACTACCCTGTTGGACAGAACAGATTAGTCTCAGAACTTCTGCACTCAAAGTATGATTCACAGATCAGCAGTGGCAGGGTTACCTGAGAATTTGCTACATATACAGAATCTCTGAGCTTGCTCATGGCTTACTGAATTGAAATCTGTGTTTTAATAAAATCCCAGATGATATAGTTGCACATGAAAGTTTGAGAAACTCTGCTTTGAAGACACAGTAAGTTCTCAGTAAAATCCCCCATATCTTCCATCTAGCTGGCCTTCCTGAGAGTTAGCCTTGACCTGGAGGCACGGCTTCCCCTGTGGCTCTCATGGGTGGTGCCTGTTTTCTCTGCCACAACCTTGTACCATAAGCCTTTAAGTAGGGTGGATGTCCTCTCTCTTCTTCTTTGATCCTTGAGCCATTCTTCTTCCCACCTCACTAAGCTCTCATAGCGTTGAATCTCATGTCAGCAGATTCTACCATGCACCTGTTCTCATTGTTGCTGTCATCAACTAAACCCCCAGGTCACTCATCATCATTCATGTCTATCATTCCAACATGTCTTGGTGATTTAACATTATCTCAAACCTCTACTAGGGATGGAGGATTTACTTCCAAAGCCATTCATTGATTATTGACAGGTTGCAGTTCCTTATAACATGCTGGACTAAGGGCCTCAGCTCCCAATCATGCCATGTGGTCTTCTCCCTAGGGACAGCTCCCAGAATGGAAACTCGTTTCCTAGACTACGAATGATTCAAGATACACACCCACACACACATACACACACACCCACACACACACACAGAGGGAATGTATAAGACAGAAGGTACAATCTCAGAAGTCACATCCCATCCCTTATACCATTTTCTATTTGGTAGAAGCAAGTTAATAATGGTAGCCACACTCAAAGGAAGCAATCACAGAAAGGGGGAACCCCAGGAGTTGGGGATCTTTGAGGCCACCTTGAAAACTGCCTACTACAGTGATATTTATTCTCCCCTTTCCCTCACCAGCTCACAGTGTTCTTGTCTCTCTGGCTTCTTTTCTGTTCTCGAGGAATTCATGCATGTGCTCAGCTCTGAGATTTTGCCTTTGCTTTCCCTCTTGCCTTGAGCACTTCCCCTCCAGATATACTCATCATTCACTCCCTCACTTCCTCAAGATTTCTGTTGAAATGTCACCTTCACAGTGAGATCTTCCCTAACCACACAATTTAGAATCACAGCCCTTGAGCCCTCTCTCTGATCTAGTTTTCTATTTTTCTTATTGTTACCTAACAGGATTTATGTATTTATTTTTGTTTTCTAACTCCTCTCACCACAGCAACATTTTCTTAATTGACATTTTGGCTTTAATCATGAATTTCTTCTATAATCAAATGAGTATGCCAGTAAAAAGGCAAATCTGATAATTATTGCCTCATAGTCTAAAATTCTTCAGTGGCTCTTGATAGCCCAAAGCAGTTATCCTGTTGAGACAGGATAGGTTTGGTACTGACCTCCAGAAAGACATTTAGAAACAAATAGGCTATGTAGCAGATAATGTTGTTTCTCCGCTTATATATCCTTTGGAACTTAACACTTCAGTATGTCCCATCCCTTTCAAGTCTATCTATTTTTGAAAAAAATATTCTGTATACCCCAAATATACCAGTAGACTTCAAACAAGACTGACAGAACTCAGAGTATAAATACTTCTGCTCCCTTGTCTGGTGAGATAACTATAAGATGTATTCTATACTATTTCCAAGTTATTGTAGGTGATTCTGCTCAGTCATCCACAGCAGCAGCTAGCTTAATAACACACCCTTTCTGGTTGTCCTCCATTGTTTATATCATTTTTTCATCCCCCTACTAGTATTTCCTGCACCTCCCAAATAATATTTACATTCAAATCCTGTCTCAATATCTGCTTACAAAAGAATCCTAACCCAAACAGGGTATTGGTGTCACAAAAACCAGTTATCGGAAAGTCAGGTTTGCTTCATGTCTTACAATGCATAAGCAGTACAATGCAATGATGAATTTTCCCTCCCAAAATGTCAGTAACACAGTCTGGCTCCTTATTATGGGAAATAAGACATAACACTCTCTATTTTCAAATTTTCTCTTCACTCTCATTCCCAACTTGCCTTATTAGGTTTAACCCCTTGTTTTACCTTTGGATGTCATTTTTGTTTATTTTTAGCTCTTAATTTTGTTATTCCAATTCAGGATGGCAGAAAGGATAAAAGAATATTTATACTTATTAGTATAATTCCTAGACCCATTTCTGAGAATGGTTGCCCACTCTGGTGATCTACATGGGGTCTCTGAAAGAATCAAAATCTCTTGGGATCCTTAAAGAAACCACCAGATCTAGCAAGGGCTCTCAATCAGACTGTCATAGTTGCTCCTACAATGGGTTGCACTTAATCTACATCACAGGTTTTTAAGTGGAAGAAAAGTTTCACCATTAAGTTCGTTATGATTGTGGAATTATATCTAATCGCTGATTCACTAAACTGAATTATGTTATTCTTCACTAAATGCTTGGTTTTATTTCTCTTAATTACATTATTGGAAGGTTAGGTAACAAAATGGTGCCCATAGCTTTATCTGGTCCTATCAAATTTTATGATCTTCCAGTGGCTTATAAATCAGACCCAGGGAACCTGGGTAGCTCAGTCCATTAAGCATTTGAGTCTTGATTTCGGCTCAGGTGATGATCTCCGAGTCCTGAGATCAGGCCCCAGGTGGGGATCTGCACTGGACATGGAGCCTGCTTAAAATTCTCCCTCTGCCCTTCCCCAACCTCAGAAAAGAGAGACAGAGACGAAGATACCTTGAGTTTTATCTAGCTCCATTTCCTGTTTTCCTGTTAATCTTCCAGGGTAGATGGAATCTCACTTCTCATCAAAGATCTGCAATGATTCATATTATGTTACTTCCTTTAGTAGCTTACTCCAGCAGCTAAGCCAGGATTAACAACTAGTTATCACAGTGCCTGGTATGTAGCAGGCACTTATAAATATTTTGAGAGAATATTGACTAAATAAGATGTTTAATCAAAGTTTAAATTTAGGTCTTGGACTTCAGCAAAAAGAAAACGGCTCAACATTTTTCTCAAAGCCATTTATTGGACTTGAAGAGAACACTTAAAAACGTCTTTTCTCTTGACAAGAAAACTTTTTAAAACTTTTAATAGGAGCACTTATTTTTGCTTTTAATTTTTTATTATAGTTCTGGTTGCTAGTCTCTGTATTTTGTACACAGTGGAATACTGACTGAATACAGTAAGCTGAAAAGGCTTCTACAAATAGAGTGAGAAAGAAGGAAGGAGAACATTCTTGACCTGGAATGTTATAATCTAAATGGATTAATTTTTAAGCTGCCCC
Source organism: Mustela nivalis (assembly GCF_964662115.1). Taxonomy (NCBI): domain Eukaryota; kingdom Metazoa; phylum Chordata; class Mammalia; order Carnivora; family Mustelidae; genus Mustela; species Mustela nivalis. The sequence goes on from NC_139024.1 coordinate 134,021,479, forward strand.
CTTAAAATAGAACTAATAGTTAGAAGAACAGCATTGTCCGTTTCTCATCAAGATCCAATTCAGTAAGCGTTTGTTGAATATCCTTTCAGTGTGTTTTGGGTGTGTTCAAAAAAGTAAAATGTGGTGTCCTGGTTCTGAAGAGCTGTTAACTTCAGAGGTGCTCTACTTTCTCAACAGTTTCTTAATTCATTAAGAACTCTGTTTTGATATACTATAATCCAAGAAGGCTTTTGCAGGAAACACTAATTTCTAGTGTTTACATGGCTTAGAGCTTTGAATCAAGAGGCAGAAAAAGACAGGAGGTGTGAAATTTTTTAAATAACCATGAATTTCCATTCACTTTGATTCCTTCCATTTTGCTATTTCATGTGTTTTCCCCTCTCTTTTTTTTCTAAACACTATCAAAGGTTTATGCTGGATTCCAAAGTTCATATGAACTTTGCATACAAGGAATTCCCAGTGTAAGAGTGGAATGTATGCTAGTGAGAGTAAGAGCTTTATAACTATTTCCTTTTACTTATTCTCATTACCCTTTACACCCATGAATTAGCCCTTTATGCGAATTTTTTTTTTTTGCAGGGATTTTTTAAAAGGCAGGCAGCAGCTTTCTACAAGTTGCAATAACCATTCTTAGGTGATACATTAAAAGGTCTGGACCCTGTTTCAATGTGTGTGTGGTGGGCACGGGGATGTTCAGGGTTTCCCACACCATTATGGGGCAACTGTTTGACACCAACTGATGGTCCTACAATTCAACTCAATTCTGACACTGATAACCCTGAGATAACATCAGATTTCTCAGGGTAAGGTCTCAATCCTGCAAGACTGCTCTCCACCTCAGATATCAAACGTAAGCCCTGCTTCTGACTGACTGGCTACAGATTGAAGGTTACCATGATCCCTTCCTTGGATTTGATTAGTTTTCTCGAATGACTCACAGAACTCAGGAAACCTGTTTACTCACTGGATTAGTAAACAATAACGTAGCAGCAGTTTTTATACCATGGGTGTTCATACCATGAGTAGCCATCCAGGGATCAAAAGTTCCTTATCCCACCACATTTTACCTTTTCTCTCAACAAACCACATATTTCTGTGAACCATGGCTGTTCTGGCAAATCCCATTTTTCTGACACCAGCTAAAGGTTCTAGTCACCACTTCCAAAGTGTGGAAGTGGAGGGTTTTCCCCACACCACCAAGCAACTTGGGGATACTCTCTAAAGACTTCAGATACCAGTGACCAGTTTGAGTTGTCACCTGTGCTTTTGACTAATGTGCTTTAGGCTGAGCGTTCCTGTGATCCCCACCTTGGGTTTGATCAATTTGCTAAAGCAGCTCACAGAACTCAGGAAAACATTTTATTTATAGATTACTGATGTGTTATAAAGGTTATTACTCAGGAACAGCCTGATGGAAGAGATGCATAGGGCAAGGTATGGGAACCTTTCATGCTCTCTGCCAAGTGCATCACTCTCCCTGAATTTCCACGTATTCACCAACCTGGAAGCTCTCCAAACTTGTCCTTTTGGATTTTTATGGAGGCTTCATTACATAAGCACAATTGATTTGCCATTGGTGACTGATTCAATCTCCAGCCCTGCTCCTCTCCCTGGAAATCTAGGGTGGGACTGAATGTTCCAAGCTCTATTCGGGTTGGTTCTGTTGGCAACCAGCCCTCATGCATAGATGATTTCCAAAGTCACCTTATTAATAATAAGCCCTGTTGTGGTTGTGAATAACAAGATACCCATTTCACTTTTATGGCTCTGAAGTGGATTTCAAGAACTGAGGACAAAAGACCAAATATGATGAAAACAGGAACTCCCATTGCTCTTATTGCTCAAGAAATTCCAGTGGTTTCAGGAGCTCTGTGCCAGGAACCATGAAACCAAGACCAAATACATATGATAAATATATTTTGGTCAATAACAAAATATGTATTTATTATTAATCACAAAATTGACACATTCAACCAGAAACATAAAATAAAGACATTATTAAAGTATCCAGTTTTCATATTTTAGATTAGATTTATTACTAGCTACTGTTATTCACTCAATAATATTGTTTATTTGAAATCATCTTAGTTAAATACAGGATTGAGGATTGACTTGGAAGATATATAATAAGCATTAATAAAAAGTTCCAGTAACATTCTTATTTTAGGATATCAACAAACAGTAGTAATGTTTGGTCTAATTTATGCCTTGGTTGATTTAAATTCATGCTAATATAGGGACCACTTTGACATAAAGGTTATTTTGAATTAAAAAGCAACCAAACACGGGCACCTGGGTGGCTCAGTGGGTTAAAGGCTCTGCCTTCAGCTCAGGTCGTGATCCCAGGGTCCTGGGATTGAGCCCCACATCAGGTTCTCTGCTCAGCAGGGAGCCTGCTTCCTCCTCTCTCTCTCTGCCTGCCTCTCTGCCTACTTGTGATCTCTCTCTGTTAAATAAATAAATAAAATCTTTAAAAAAACACAAAAAAACTTAAAAAAAAAAAAAAAGCAACCAAACACAGCAGACCCAGGAAAAGCTCTTTATGTCCTCCACAACAGCCTAAAAAAAGAATTTAGATAGAGAAACAGCTCCAGGAAGAGAGCTATCACCATAGATAAATACATTATACTATGCACTACATATGGTAGACAGGGAGGAAAATAGCATGGCGTGTTTGAACCAAGTTTTCTACACCCTATTGTTTCTGAGTGGCCCAGCAAATATTTGTTTACCAAACATTTACTCTATTACATTTCCCTGTGATTTGCATTTCTTGCCTTGGAAGCCCCAGACCCCCATCCCCTTCTCCTTAGTTCAGGATGATGTATAAACTTCCTTTTGTCAGACTGTCTTTGGAATTTCCAAGTGTGGGTTCCCTCTATTATGAAATTACATTTGATTTTCTCTGATTCATCTGTCTCATGTTAATTTGGTTCTTACACTAAAAGAACCTTTAAGCGGACAGGAAATCTTCTCTCCCAACTCTAATTATTTTAAACATTTATTTATTTTTAAATATTTTATTTATTTATTTGACAGACAGAGATCACAAGTAGGCAGAGAGGCAGGCAGAGAGAGAGAGAGGAGGAAGCAGGCTCCCTGATGAGCAGAGAGCCCGATGTGGGGCTCGAACCCAGGACCCTGGGATCATGACCTGAGCTGAAGACAGAGGCTTTAACCCACTGAGCCACCCAGGCACCCTCTCCCAACTCTAATTATTAACTGAAAGGGAAAGCTGGCTTTATCAGGAGGTATCAGGTATCTTAATCACAGATTTCAGATTTTAGAATAGACCAAAACCAGTGATTTTCCCCAAACCTCTAAGACTTTAGCTCCTTGAGGGGAAGGCCTGTGTCTTAGTCTCTGTGTGCTTGCAAAATGAAGAAAGAGGAGTGGAGGGGGAAGGGAACTCTCTATTTAATTGTAAAGCAATTGAGGACCAGGAACTTTCCTCAGATTATATAACCAGACAGGGCTGCAATTTCAGGTTTTCTGCATCCTCATAGAATACATTTTGCTCTGTTAAGCCTTTTACTACTAGGACCATGTGTTTTTCTGATAGTATTTCTTTTTTAGACAAACTAATTGTCCCATGTTTCTGCCTCTGAGTGAGGGGTGGAGAGAGATTTAGTCCAAGTCTCTGTCTTCTTCCTTCTTCTTCCCTGGGGAAAGATTTAAGGGAAATTTTTGACTTGTACCTCTACCTTTTTCTTCAGTTTATACCAAAGGAGGAAGTGTGATGAGTCTAGTCATGATTGGTGATGAGTTGCTGGGTTATTGTGCTGAAAAGCAGGAATGAGGTTTCTTATTTCTTTTACTCCATGCCTGGGCTCTTCAGGGTCTTGCCTGTCCAGCTCCCATATGAAGAGCTCACCAAGTAGAGAAGATAGATAATAAACACAACTTCTCAGGGCAGCAGAGAGATCCACCCTTATTTCTTGGTTCCAGCTTAGCCAGCAGTTCTTGAGTGCATAAATCAGACAGGTCTTCATTTTAGGCCAGATGTATCCAAATAAGGAGGAAGATAGTAGGAAACCACTAGGTTTCAGAACTTAGCGATATTCTCTAATAGTTTTTTAAAAGGGGGTTATGCTGTGCGCCAATACAGATATGATACTCTGTATTGGACTTTCAGTCACTTGTTATCCTTATTTGAGTTCTCTGTCAGTAGCAAATGCTAAAAGCTCAGAGGGCAAAGTTTGGCCACTTCAACATAACAGTTATCAGTACAATTGTTTATTGTTGTTGTTTCTAACTATGTAGTATGGAGAATTTCACCATCTACAAAAGCAGACAGAATAGTTTTAATAAATTCCCATGTACTCATTCACAAACCCCAACAACTATGTATTCATGATCAATAACTTCTACATCTGTTAATCCACTGAAGTCTTTTTCCTAAATAACAAGTGTTCCCTGCATGTAGCTTTTACTTTCTTAGCCCATACAACTAGGGATGGATGGTAGTTAACACTTGGGGTTAACAATAACAACAAGACAATAATAATATCTAACAAGTAACAAGTGTGACTTGTTCCTCTTGGCTTCCATCCAATAGCAACAAAGGGATCCCAAGCTTTCCTTGTCACTCTTCTTTCTCTGAAAGACTTCTGGGTGATTCATGCATTGTTTTTGGCATCCTCGATATTTTTCTTACCATGGTCAGAGATGTTCTTTTGCCACTTAGAGACCTTGAGGGACAGTTACCATCTCTTCTGCTATTTTTATCAGTACAGGCTTTTTGTTAAAGATAGTTTTTTAGGTTCAAAGCAAAATTGAGAGGAAGGTATAGAGATTTCCCATATACTTCCTGCCCTCACCTGTATAGCTTACCACATTACCAATATATATATTGGGGATATAGTTGTTATAATTGGATAATCGAGGATATAGTTGTTATAATCAATGAGAATGTATATTGATATATCATTATCAGCCCAAGTCCATAATTTACATTAGGGTTCACTCTTGTTGTTGTATGTTCTATAAGGTTAAACAAATGTATAATGACATATATCCACCATTACCGTACCACAGGATATCTTGGTTACTTCCAAGCTTTGGCAATTGTGAATAAAGTTGCTGTTAACATCTGTATACAGTTTTTGTGTGGACATAAGTTTTCAACTCATTTGGGTAAACAAGCAAGGAGTGTGAATCCTGGACTATATGGTATAAGTACATATAGTTTTATTAAAAACTGCTGAACAGTCTTCCAAAGTGGTTGTACTGTGTTGCATTCCCATGATAAATGAATGAGAGCTCCTGTTGCTCCACATCCTCATCAGCATTTGGTGTTGTCAGTGTTCTGAATTTGGGCTATTCTAGCAGATGTGTTGTGGTATCTTGCTGTTGTTCTAATTTGCATTTCCCTAACGACCTATGGTGTGGAGCATATTTTCATATGTTTATTAGTTATTTGTATATCCTTTTTGGTGACCTGTCTTTTAAGATCTTTGGCTTTTTCTTTAAGTGGGTTGTTTGTTCACTTATTGCTGAGGTCTAAAGCATTCTTTGTGTATTTTGGAAAACAGTCCTCATCAGATATGTTTTTTGTAAGTATTTTCTTCCACTCTGTGGCTTGTCTTCTCATTCTCTTGACATTATCTTTCACAGAGCAGAAGTCTTTTTAATGTTAATGAAGTCTAGTTTATCAATTATTTCTCTCATGGATTGTATCTTTAATATTGTATGTAAAAAGTCATCACCATGCCCAAGGTTACCTAGGTTTTCTCCTGTATTATCATCTAGGAGTTTTATAGTTTCGTATTCTAGATTTAGGGGTCAATGATCCATTTTGAGTTAACTTGGGGGAAGGGTATAAAAACTGTGTTTAGATTTAGACTGTTTTTTGCATGTGACTGTTCTAGCGTTATTTGTTGAAAAGACAAATAGTCATTGCTTCATTGACTTGTCTTATCTTTGCTCCTTTGTGAAAGATGAGTTGACTCTATTAATGCAGTTGATTTCTGGGCTTTGTATTCTGATCCACTGATCTCTCTGTTTCTTCTTTTGCCAATACCACACTCTCTTGAATACTGTAGCTTTATAGTATGTCTTAAAGTTAGGTAGTGTTAGTCTTCCAACTTTGTTTTTCTTCTTAAATATTGTGTTGACAATTTGGGGTATTTTACTTCTCCATATACACTTTAGAATTGATTTGTTAATATCAACAAAATAACTTGCTAGGATTTTTATTAGGATTGCATTGAATCTATGGACCAAGTTAGGGAGAACAGACATCTTTACAATATTAAGCCTTCCAATCCATGATTATGAAATACATCTCATTTATTTAGTTTTTCTTTGACTTCTTTCATCAGGGTTATATAATTTTCCTTATATTCTATAGTTTTTATGTATATTTAGATAGATTAATACCTAACTATTTTCTTTTAGGGGTGCTAATGTAAATGGTATCATGTTTTAACTTCAAATTCCATTGTTCATTGATGATATATAGGAAAGCATATTTCTGTTTCCTACTGTTTTGCATATTAGTTTTGTATTCTGCAGTCTTGCTATAATTGCTTATTAGTGCTTGGACTTTTTGTTTTTTGTTTTTGGGTTTTTTTTTTTTTTTTGCTTTTTGTCTTTTTTTTTTTTTGGATTTTCAACATAAATAATCATGTCATTTGTGAATGAGGACAGTTTTATGTCTTCTTTCCTAATCTGTATATATTCTATTTATTTTCCTTGTCCTATTGCATTAGCTTACTTTATTGCAAATGCTTTTTCTGTACTTATTGATATAACCACATGATTTTTCTTTTTTAGACTGTTGAGCCAGCCTTGCATACTTAAGATAACTCATACTTGGTTGTGGCATATAATTCTTTTTACACTATTGTCAGGATAATGTTGGCCTCATAGAATGAGTTAGGATGTATTCCTTCTGCTTCTATCCTCTGAAAGAGATTGTAGAGAATCAGTGTAATTTCTGCCCAAGTGTTTGGTAGAATTCACCAGCAAAACCACCTGGGCATGGCACTATCTATTTTGGAAAATTATCAATTATTGATTCAATTTATTTAATAGATCTGAAGCTATTTAAAATGCCTCTCTTTTATTGTGTAAGTTTTGGCATATTTTGACTTTCAAGGAATTGATCCATTTCATCTACATTATCAAATCTGTTGGAATAGAGCTTTATATAGTACTCTTTTATTATGCTTGTAATATCCATGTAATCTGTAGTGATGTTCTTTCTTTCATTTCTCATAATTTGTGTCCTTTCTTTTTTAGTCCCCCCTTGGCTAACCTGCCTATGGGCTTATCAATTTTATTCACCTTTTCCAAGAACTGGCTTTTAGTTTCACTGATTTTCTCTACTTATTTCCTGTTTCCAATTTTATTTATTTCTTCTCAAATGCTTATTACTTTTTTCTTCTGCTTACTTTGGATTTAATTTCTTATTCTTTTTCTAGTTTCCTAAGGAAGACTTTAGATGATTGATTTTTAGATCTCTTCTTTCCTAATATATGCATTCAATGCTATACATTTCCCTCTAAGCACTGCTTTTGCTGCATCTTACAAATTTTGATAAGTTGATAAGCTTTCATTTTCATTTAGTTGAAAATATTTAAAAATTTCTCTTAAGATTTCTTCTTTGATGCACTTGTTATTTAGAAGTGTGTTGTGTGAGGTGCCTGGGTGGCTCAGTGGGTTAGGGCCTCTGCCTTCAGTTCAGGTCATGATCCCAGGGTCCTGGGATCGAGCCCCGCATTGGGCTCTCTGCTCCACAGGGTACCTGCTTCCTCCTCTCTCTCTGCCTCTCTGCCTACCTGTGATCTCTGTCCGTCAAATAAATAAATAAAATCTTAAAAAAAAAAAAAAAGAAATGTGTTGTTTAAGCTCCACATATCTTGGGATTTTCTAGTTATCTTTCTATTATTGATTTCTTGTTTAATTCTATTGTAGTCTGAGAGCAGATATTGTATGATTTCTACTCTTTCACATTTGTTAAGGTGTGTTTTATGACACAGAATATAGTTTATATTGATTAAAGTTTCATGTGAACTGGAAAAGAATGTACATTCTGCTGTTGCTGGATAAAGTAGCTGATTGACGTCAATCATATGCAGTTAATTGATGGTGCTGGTGAAGTCAGCTATGTCCTTATTGATTTTTTACCTGCTGAATCTCTCTGATAGAGGTCACTAATAATGACTTCTTGTCATTATTGTTGCTGTAGTTGGTGTTCCTGTTGCTAATCTCACTTTGGTCACTGCTGTTCTTGTGAATGCACTATTCTAGCTTCAGTATGAGGTTCCTTTTTAAACTTATTATTTTTATTTATTATTAGTATTTTTTAGGTTTATGGGGTATCTTTTTTTTTTAAGATTTTATTTGGCTCTCTCAGCCTTAGCACCATCTTATTGGAAACCTCTGTGCCATGAGAGCCAAGTGGAGGAAGAAGCAAATGCTCAGGCTGAAGTGTAAAAGAAGAAAGATGTGGCAGATGTCCAAATAAACCAATAGCTTGTGCACTCATGGAGCCATAGAAGCAGAAATAAGGAAAGCCAGAGGCCAGGTACTCTTGTACCAATTGTTGGATTATATGCCTACTTTCTAGAGCTTGATTTAATAGATCTAGAACATCTATTGCCATCTGATCACAACAACTTCATACCAAAACAATCCCTTTTGGTCCTTTGCCCTGGACCTGGGACTTTCAGGACTAATTCTATTTTCATTTGTGGCTGGATGTAATATGTGTGCAATAAATCATCTCTTCTGCCATCTTAAAAAATATATTTTATTGATTTATTTGAGAGAGAGAGAGAATGAGGAGGGGAGAAGGGCAGAGGAGAGAGAGAAGCAAACTCAACTGCTGAGCCAGGAGCCCCATGTAGGGCTAGATCACAGGACCCTGAGATCATGACCTGAGCTGAGGCAGATCCTTAACCAACTAAGCCACCCAGGAGTTCCTATGAGGTACTTATTTTATATGTATCCCTTGGATTGGTATTGTCCTTTGAATTCTTCTTGTCACGTTTTTCTTTGAACTTGGGAGAGAACTGATAAGGAGGCTGGACGAAGAGGCATTTGAATAGTTCACACTTTGAAGTATTTCTCCTTGCCAATGATGAGTTAGTGCCAGGATGAGTAGTGGATATCTCTGTTTTTTCCCATATCACACCTTATTAATCTGGGGCACTTTCCTCAGAGTTGGGGTAGTGACTGTCTTTGTGTCCCCTCTTATTTACTTCTGATGTCCTAAATCAAACATGACCTACAATCCTAAAGCAAATCAGTGTCTTATTCTTGAGGTAGAGACAAGATTCTTCTGTATGTACCCCTTGCTAAGCCAGCACCCTTATCCAAATTATGGTAATGTATTAAGTCTGCAAAAGGAGAATTTAGAATCTCCTAAGACTTGGAAGAAATGGGTCCAAAATGGTGACTGTATGTGTATCGTACATTTCCTCCAGGAAAAGACACAATATATTGAACTGAGTTATGGGATAGGGACATTACTTCTAGCACTACCTTCCTCCCACCTCCATCTTCCACCCACCTCAATCTACCTCCCACCTCTGTACTCCTCCTGTATCTGCCCTCTCCCTTCACCATCTTGAGATTATTTTTGCTCTGGTTATTGAGCCTAGCTAAATTATCTCGAACAATACAGGGGGTACTAAACAAGTGAAAGGACAGGACTTTTGTCATCCTCCTAAAGGAGGATCCTCTATTCTTGTACTGTCTTGGGGAAAAGAAGTTGGCTTGAAGACTGATGAGCTAGGTAATTGGTCCTACCTCCAGAGTCTTTACCAAGTCTCCTTGGGTGTGGTTTGATTCACTATTAATTTGGCACACAATGAGTGAGTCTTTGGCACACAAATATCTTGACTGATAGTTTCCATTAATTCCAGTTTCAATTCAGTGGGAACAGTTTACTTCCTGGACCTTCTCAGGATTGTCTTATCCAAGCTCTAACCATGTTCAGACAGGTGTAAAGGCTAGGCCCTAGTAGCAGATATGCTACATATTTTCTTGTGCATAGATCCTATGTATGAGTGGGAGCTCTAATCTTTTCATCTGGACTCCACTCATTTACTTAATTTTTATTACTTTATTTTATTTATTTATTTTTAAAGATTTTATTTATTCATTTGAGAGAGAAAGAGAGAACACAAGGAAGGGGAGAGGCAGAGGGAGAAGAGAAAGCAGACTCCCCACTGAGCTGGGATCCTGATGCAGGGTTGATCCCAGGACCTGGAGATCATGATCTGAACCAAAGGCAGATGCTTAATCATCTGAGCCACTCAGGTACTCGTGGACTCCAACCATTTACATAAGGATTTCTAGAATCCCAAGCCTCAAGCTCTTCTACCACCTTCACGTCTCCCTAAAGCACACTGGTTCCTTAATCACTAGTGGGGAATCTGTTTGTCTCTTTGTTCTACCTACATATAGTCAGCTTCTTATGAGAGTGAAAAAATGGCAGATATATGTACCTTATGGGTTTCTTTACATGGCTGGCATGCTCCCTTTACAAAAGCTCTTAATAATAAAACTGCTTTAATATGGTTGATGTTTGTTTGTCTACATTAACATTCGTGGCCTAATGGGACTATTAGGGCCCAGTCCAGATAATTTGGACTTTTTCCCTTTCATGATCCCTTGATATCTGCATTTACATTTCCTACTTTCATATAAATGTATGACTATGCAGATTATGGTGAAACCCTAAAGTATGAGAACAAAGATTAAGATATAAAAATTGATTCTGTGTTTGTTTTCTATTTTTTAACAGTATCCAGTTAGGAAATATTGGGAAAAGTAAACTCCCGCTGACAATAACTTACAAAGTATAAAATCTTGGTATGAATCTAACAAGAGTAGTATCTGAACTATGTGACAAAAACCATAAAACTTTAAAATCCTAAATTAAAGGGTGGGAAAAATTTTATAAAGATATAAATATTTTATATTAATCTATAAATTTAATGTTATTCCTCCCAGAAGCCTCAGTGAAAAGAATTTGACAAGATGATTCTGACTTTTTTTTAGGAAGAGAAAATATATAGGAATAAGAAAAAAATTTTAAAAACAAAGACAAAAAATATTATGTCAACTATAAAGCTATTATATTAAAACTTTGGCATTGACAAAGGAATAGATAATTTTAAAAAATGAAACATGAAATTCTGTATAAAGTTCATATTATAAATTATAATTTAAGATATAATAGAGGAAAAATAGACTGATCAACAGATGGCTTTAAGATAGTTGGTTATTTGGGAAAAATGTACTTTATTACATTTTATATTATAGTATAAATACAGAAAATAGAGAACAGTTAAAAAATCTTACTGTGAAGAATACTTTTGTAAGTAACTCACTGAAAACAAAAGGAAATGAAAAGAAGTATAATGAAAATAATATATTTGTAACTTGTAAAATAACAGAGTATTAAAATCTATCATATATCAAATCTTTCATAAATCTGTAAGAAGATAAACCCACCAGAAAATGAATAGACAAGGGGTGCCTGGGTGGCTTAGTCAGATAAGCGTCAGTCTCTTGATTTCAGATCAGGTCATGATCTCAGGGTCATGAGATTGAGCCCCAAGTAGGGCTCTGGGAGCTGGGTGTTTAAGATTCTCTGTTTAAGATTCTCTTAAAGAATCGGGGTGCCTGGGTGGCTCAGTGGGTTAAAGCCTCTGCCTTCAGCTCAGGTCATGATCCCAGGGTCCTGGGATTGAGCCCCACGTCAGGCTCTCTGCTCAGCAGGGAGCCTGCTCCTCCAACCCTGCCTGCCTCTCTGCCTACTTGTGATCTCTGTCTGTCAAATAAATAAATAAAATCTTAAAAAAAAAAAAAAGATTCTCTTAAAGAATCTTAATCCTATTTAAGATTCTTTCTCTCTCCCTCTGCTCCTCCCCACCCCCTGCATGCTCTCTTTCTTTCTCTCTCTCTAAAAAAAAGAAAGAAAGAAAGAAAGAAAGAAAGAAAGAAAGAAAGAAAGAAAGAAAGAAAGAAAGAAAACAAGGGAAAAAAAATACAAAAGAAGAAAATGGTTGGACAAAGGACAAAATGTATGACAAGGCAAGTTAGAGAAAAATGAATAAAAATTGTAAAACAATCATTTGAAGAGATGTTCAACTTCACTAATACTCAATAAGATGCCAACTAAAATAAGGTACCACTTATACTATCAAATCTTGAAGAATTCCAAATTGAATATTCCATTTGGAGAATGAAGTGGAGAATCAGGTACTTTTATGCACTGTGAGTGGAAATATAAACTATGATTACTTTTACTGAAGGCAGTTTGGCAGCATCTGTTGACATGTACACTCTGGTCCAGTATGTGGCATATGGTAGGCATGCAATAAGTATTTGTTGACTTAATGCAGGATGACTTTTGTGAATGGAAAGGGCATAGAAGGAGCTGTTAAACAAAATTGAATTTTATTCCTGGCCCTGCCATTTGTTTACTAAGTAAACTTTAAGCAATTTACTTACCTTCCTTATGCTCCAACTTCCTTTTCTAGAAAATGGAGATATTTCCTACTTTTTAGAGTTGTAAGAAATAATGGAACAATACATGCAGTGTTTCAGCCATGGCATCTAAGTTGCAAGTGGTAGAAAATGAAAGACTTTATTCTCTCCCACAAGATTTTTCTGGCTACCCAAGGGGGTTCTAATTCTTCAGATAACTTTATCCAGGCTCTTCTACATTCTCCTTTCTCACCATCCAATCACCTCTCTATTTAAATTTAGCCTTTCCAAATCTGCTCTTACGTTCATCTTTTTTGGTGCCAAGAATTCATTAGGATCTTCCAATTAAGGATGATATTCAGTATCACCCAGATACCCACTTCTCCACAATTTCTGACTTTCCCCTCATAGTCACAAGATGGTTACAGGAGTCCTTTAATACACTCATCACCAGTGCCTGTTGTGGTTTGAATTGTACGCCCTCAAAAGACATATTCAAGGGGTCCTTTGACTGTGACCTTATTTGGAATAGGGTCTTTGTGGATATAATCGAGTTAAGATGAGGTTGAACTGGAATAGAATGGGCCCTAAATCTGATAGAACTAGTGTCCTTATAAAAAGAAGGAAATTTGGACACAGACACACATGGGAAGAACATCATGTGCTCATGGAGGCAGATACTGGGGATAATGCATCATCAAGCCAAGAATTCCCAAGGACTATTGACAACTACCAGAAGCTAGGGAAAAGCAAGGAAAGATCTCTCTTAGAGCCTTCAGTTAGCATGACCTTGATTACATCTTAGGTTCAGACTTTGAGCCTCTAGAACTATGAGAAAATAAATTTGTCTTAAGTCACCAAGTTTGTGGTACTTGGTTAAAGCATTCTGAGACTGATATACTTCCCCATAAAAGGTTATTTAATTCTAACTCTGGGTTTAGTAATAATCTGTGGAACAGATGGAGACAACACCATTTTTTTTTATAATTATGGATAAATTCCCTAAAATATAACCTTGGTATTCCAACATGAAGCTAGCCTTAGAAAAAGGGAGAATGTTTAATGATTAGAAAGGGTGTAAAACAATCTCTAAGGAAACAAAACAACAAACTTGTTTTCTCAGGACACCTGGCCTCAGAAAGAATAGTTAAGGAGATGATTCCCAGCCAGTGAGGCCCCCAAACCTCAACTTTCCTTATAGTATGCCAGATGATTATATGTCCCTAGTAGCCATTAAAGTCCCTCTGTGCCACATTCCTTTCCTTTCCACTGCTTGGTGGTCTGATATATGTATCAATAAGAACACATTGAGTTGTAAGTAACAGAACTCTCGGTTAAAGACATTTACAAAATAAGGAACATTCTGTCTCACATAATAAGAAATCTGGAGGTAAGAATTTTCAGGATATGGGGCGCCTGGGTGGCTCAGTGGGTTAAAGCCTCTGCCTTCAGCTCAGGTCATGATCTCAGGGTCCTGGGATCGGCCCCGCATCGGGCTCTCTGCTCGGCAGGGAGCCTGCTTCCTCCTCTCTATCTCTGTCTGCCTCTCTGCCTACTTGTGATCTCTATCTGTCAAATAAATAAATAAAATCTTTTAAAAAAAAAAGAATTTTCAGGATAGTTTACTATAGCTACTCAGCAGTTCCCAGTTGCTTCTCTACAATTTTTTCTTAAGATTGATTGATTGATGAGAAAGAGAGAGAAAGAGAGGGAGAGGGAGAGAGAGCAGGGAGAAGAACAGAAGGAGAGGAACAATTAGACTCTGTGTTGAGTGTGGAGACTGACATGAGGCTCAATCTTATGATCGTGAGATCAGGGTCATAAGCTGAAATCAAGAGTTGGATGCTTAATTGGCTGAGCCACCCAGACACCCACTTCTCCACAATTTCTGACTTTCCCCTCATAGTCACAAGATGGTTACAGCAACTCCAGGCATCAGACCTTCACATAACAACACCCAAAAGCAGAAAGATAAGTTTTTCCTCACCCATTTCTTTTCAGGGAGGAAAACCCTTTCCAGAAGTTCTTAGCAGACCTTTTTGTGAGGGTCTTGTGTAAGGCCCTGTCAAGCTATCCAAGATAATGGATGATGCATGTGCATGGCTTGCCATAGTTACACAGTTTCAGGGTGACTAGGTGTATTTGACAACTCATTATTAAATAACTAGTGGGTAATGCAAAAACATGGCATCGGTTGCTTAGTCAAAATTACATCTGGAATATAGATACAGATCTAGGTGATATTCTTGTGAAACAAAGTTTTTGAAACATTATAAAGTAATTATGCTGATTTTCCCAGGTTGCCATATTTTAGGTTTTAATAGTCTCCAAAAATGTCTCCCACACTGATCTATGACTGGGTATTCATGCTCTGGTGTAGTCCCTACTCCCTGAATATGGACTAGCTTTATAACTCTTATATCTTGCTTTTCATCAATAGAATGTGACAAAAGCCACACTGCATGAATCCTGCATGAGTCTAGGACTCACAAAACCATGAAGCTTCTAACTGGGACTTTTGAAATGTTGACTTTTGTGAAGCCAGCTACCATGTAATATGTCTAATTATTCTGAGACTCCCACACTCCAAGGAAGCTCATGCTAGACACATAGAGAGGCTATATGGAGAGACAGAGATGCCCAGTCAGGCTGTAACATGCTAGTTAACCAGTGCAGGCATGAAGCATGTGATTGAAGAAGCATCTTGGACGTCTAGACCAGTTGGGCCTTCAGATGATTCCAGCCCCGGGTCTCAATGATCTAAAACCAGAAAAGCGATCTTAAGTAAAAACTTTCCATCCGAGCCCAGTGAATACCCAGAAATATAAGCAATATTATAATTTTTTTTGTCTGTTTGTTTAAGCCACCAAATTTCGGGACCTCCATAGAAGAAGGATTGTGGCCAGCCCATAAGGGCAATAATTTCCATCCCCTGATATTTATCCCTTCATGAGCTTTCCTCCCCTTGAGTGAGGGTGGGATCTGTGACTTGTTTCTAATCAACAGAATATGGCAAAGGTGATGAGATGTCACTCCCTTGTTTAGATTATATTTAAATAAGACTCCATCTTAGCAAACCAGAGTGAGAGATTTCTTCTTGCTGGCTTAATGAAGTGAGCAGTTGCAAGGAACTGCAGGGTATCTCTAGGGCTTGAGCCTGGCCTCTTGATAGCCAACAAAATGCCAGGGTTGGCAGGGATTTATCCATAAGTAAATGAATTCTGCTACTCACCCAATACACTCAGAAGCTGATTCTTCCCCTGTCACATGTCCAGATGAGCACAAAGTCCAGCTGGACTCTGCTGAAGGGGAGCAGAGGACCCAGGCAAGCTGTCCCCAGACTCCCAAGCACAGAAGCTGTGAGATAGTAAATGTGTGTTGTTTTCAGTTGCTACATTTGTGATCATTTGCTACAGGGCATTGGAAAACTAACACACAGGGTGGATGTATTTTGCATGAAGAAGGGGTGTGAATTGAATGGCTCAAGGATGTTCTGACATAGACAGTTTCCAAAGAGGGCTGCCACATTCCTCTTCCCACATTCATGCTACTCCTCACATCAAGAGGTATATAACTTCCTTCCTTTACCCTGTGGTGGTTTTACTGTTTTTTTGTTTTGACCAATAGAATGTGGTGGAAGTGATATTCTGGGACTTCAAGGCTATCATAACGATTCTTAAGGTTTCTTCCTATGTCTTTAGAGCCCTTACACTTGGTAGTCCTGACCCATTATGTGGGTTTTTTATCATGCTGGAAGGACCATGTATAGAGACCACACAGAGAGACCAGATGGAGAGAGAGACATGACCATGTGAACTCTCAGCTGAGCTCAGCCTTCCATCCTTCCCTGCTAAGGCACCAGATATTGGTGAAGACTTTTTGGACCCTTTAGCCCATGCTTACCATCATCTGAACACCAGTGAATAATCCCAGATGACATCATGAAAAGCCGAAGGATGGCCCAGAAGAGCTGTCCTTTTAATTACTGTCCCATAGAACCATGAGCAGTTGGCTAAACACAGCATTCAGGCAGGATTTGGTTGGGTCTCTTCCAGGAAAGGCAGAATACCATCAATACTAACCTGAGGATATCTCCCATGGAGGGTGGAGGAAGGGGGGACTCAGCAGAACAATTTCACCCATCATATCTCATTGGATAGAATTGTATCACCTGTCTGTCAGTCCTTCACTGACAAGGAGAATGGGGTTTTTATACATTCAGATTAATTAACATGCAACCCCTGGTGCTCCTTTCCCTGAACACTTGTGTTGGAAGTCAAGCCACAGTATCTGCCATGATGATTATCTGCTGCCACAGTCATCATCATGCCAGGACCATGGCTGATCCTGATTTTGCCTCAACCATCTCACTGCTTGCTGATAGCTGAAGGCTCTGTCCCCACCAGTGCTTACTGCTCTTCAGTGAGGTTCCTGACTTTTGGGGGGCTTATGGTTTGTTTTGAGCATTTGGGACAAATTACCCCTGAACTGCATCTAAGGATTATTTAATGGTTCTATCTACTATCACATCAAAAGTAAGTCTTCTCAATAATGATTAGGACATACTGTAGGACGGAGTTCAGGTATTCTTTAGTCCTCTTTCTATCCTAGAGTGAAGCATTCTTAAGGTTTGCCTCCCAGAAGTTGAAGGAATTTCTCTCTTGGTGGGAAAGAGAAGGCCATTTAAAAAATTCATTAGGATCAAAACTCTCTTTGCCATTTCTCTAAGGAGGTATAGTAAATTCTCTAACACTCAGTTAGTCCTTACAAGTCAGGATTTGTGGTGCTTGCCTTTATAATCTTAGCATTCCTCTGTTACCTATATATATTAGGCTTATTGCTAGGAAGGTTACCAGGCATACAAGTAGTAGAAGGAAGATAAAAAAGTCATTACTAATTGAAGTGGGCTCTGCCTGAAGGAGTTTGACACTTATAACAGCATCTTGAATATGTTAAACATGTCAGTACAAAAGGAAAGTTCCTTTGGAATTAGAATGTTTAAGATTAAAAATGAGACCTATATCTTAACCTTGAAGTATTTTGACATAAAGATCAGACTAGTAACCAGGAACTGGAAATTTTCCATAGGCCAGAAAAGGTGTTTTATTACCTAATTTAATTTAAAGAATAATGCATTATTTAATCTTTAGTATTTTGAGATTCACTTTTTATTGAACAAGTCTTTAGGGAATATCACAAAGAGAGGAGTGAACACATATGCGTTCTCAAATCCAGACAGGAGAATGCTGAAAACAGGAGCCAAAGAAGACTTAAAACTACACATACTTTCCTCCCTAATGGTTTGATGACACTAATGGAAAAATACTGTTGTAGGCATCAAATGGAGATTCTAATTAGACAGCATAGTGATGATTCTAAGGCTCTGATCCCTGGGGTTTTGTTAATTAAGAAACTCAGATTACCACAGTGGAAAACTTTCTCAATAAAATAGCTCTTCTGTTGAAAACAATTAGTCCAACTAAAAAAAAAATTAGAAATTAAAAATCAGAGGATAGAAAGGCAACATGACGTTAGGCACACATGCTCTACTATCGGGCCCAGAACTCATATTTCTAAAATACTCATTTGCCTGATGACAGAAAGCTGTCTGATGGAAAATTTCATGAGTGAAGATATGAGAAATACACATCTTCAATTATTTTGAAATTTTTCCCCTTTTCTAAGAACATAGTCTAAAAAACTTGCCATGGTGTGATTTCATTAGTAGAATGGGATAGCCCAAGGGGAGGTGACAGATTTCAGGAAGTCCTTACAAGTCAGAGTTATCTTGTCACCTTCCAATTCTAATTCTAACTCTGTTACTTTTGCCATGAATTCTAAGAAATGAGACTCACCCAATTTAGTGTTATTCTAAAGAGAAATGTAGTATAAAACAGGGATCTAAGTTTTCCCATCTTCAATAGAGTTGGATTTTATAAGATTTAACTCATAAAGTCACTTCTTCTATCCTGTTATTTCCTGAGCTGGAAAACTGGTATAAATCCTGAAGTGGAGGTAAAGTAAAAAGGAAACAGTGTCTACTTCCCCCTTGAATGTTTTCCCTAATACAATGCTTCCTTTCAATCATACTCACACATACAAGTAACTATTTAATTGGTCTTTCAGTTGTGGTTAAAAGCCCTGAGACTGGAGTTTGTGTCTTATCTGTACTTCTGTGTCAGCCAGATTGTCGAGTGGGACATGGAAACTACCACAGACATTCTGAGCAGAAAAAGATTTAGTGCAAGAAGTTCTGTTTACAGACTCTTTGCAAAAAACAAAAACAAAAACAAAAACACAAACAAAACAGTTTGACATCTTTTAGAAAAAGTAAATATGCAATTATCATACAGCTCAGCAATTGCACTTTTATGTAAAATGGAAACTATATTCACACAGAAACCTGTACATGAATGTTCAAGCAATTTAATATCTAGCAGCCCCAAAGTGGAAATAGCCCAGATATCCTTCAATAGGTAAATGGTGAAACAAGGTATGGTACGTTCACACCATGAAATAATACTCCACGATAAAAACACCAAAGCAACTATTGATCCATGCACCTTGGATGCACTTCCAGGAGATTTAGACTGAGTGAAAAATGCCAATCCCAATTAATTATAAGCTGTATGATTCCACTTACAATGTTTCTTGAAATGACAAAACTTTGGAAGTGGCATGAAGCATCCATGTCAGAACTATTCAGTATTTTTACTTTGGTGGTAGATGAATGAACCCTCATGTATGATAAAAGGCATTGTATAAACCATGCACACTAACACACCCAGACACACATGTACAAATGAGTACAAGTGAAACTGGGGAAATCTTAATAAGATCAATGACTTGTATAAATGTCAGTACTCTACTTATAATATTGCACTATAATTTCAGAGGATGTGACCAAGGGGGAAATTGCGTAAAGGGTTTGTGGGATA
The DNA here is from genome assembly GCF_964662115.1 of Mustela nivalis. NCBI lineage: Eukaryota > Metazoa > Chordata > Mammalia > Carnivora > Mustelidae > Mustela > Mustela nivalis. The sequence goes on from NC_139024.1 coordinate 134,040,867, forward strand.
TCACTGTACTATTTCTTAAAATTACATGTGAATTCTACAATTATCTCAATAAAAACTTCAGTTTATTTATTTATTTATTTTTAAGTGATGGAAGAACAGAAGCCAGGGGGCCATCACTGGGTTGTTGACATCAAGGGCACACCACCATAGTTCTTAGTCAGAATTTAGGAAACTGCTGTTGCCCCACCCCACATGGCTACTGTACTCATGAAACTTGTGTGACTAGACCCAAACTTGGAGTCTAGTTGCCACAACTCTCGGGTTTGTCTGACCAGGAGTAGAAAGATGGCTTTTGTTTCACTTCTACCTACCAGAATGAGGAGGAACACATCTGATTGGCAGAACTCAATATGCTTCCAAAACACCAGCTGCAAAATGATCTGGAAAATATGGGTTTTAGCAGTTCGATTTTTATACATAGAATATGGAATGGGAATTGAAAGAACCAGTAATCATATCTACCATAACCAGCCACTAGTTATTTTACCTTAGGCAAGTTTATTAACCTCTCTGACCCCCAGTTTCTACCAAATAGAGATCATTATCATAATTACCTCATAGAATTAAATGAGATATGGCATACTTTGGTGCAGCTTACTTGTTCACTTAATACATGCTAGTCACTGTCATTGGTTTTCTAACCTGATGTACAGAGAAAGAATATTACAAATATTCTATAAGGTAAAAGCAAAAGAAAGAAAGATTAAAAAAGAAGAAAAGAGAAGAGATAATTTGGAGGAGAAAGCCAAGGTGTTACTCTTGAATACTTGGTATTTATTCAATGTTAAGAAATAAGGATGTGAAAAAACTTATTCAAAATAATGAATATTGTATAGAATGGTTGATGCTGTGAACTGAATTGTATCCACCCAAAATTCATATGCTGAAGCTCTAATCCACCATATGATGGTATGTGAAAATAGGGGCCTTAGGGAGGTAATTGGGTTATAAGGGCAGAGATCTCTAATGAGATTATTGCCCCTATAAGAAGATATGCCTTCTCCTCTCTCCACCATGTAAGGACACACAAGATGGCTCTTTGTAATCCAGACAGAGAGCTCTCACCAGGAGCCAAATAAGCCAGTGGACAATTCCTCTGAACTCATGGATATTATTAGCATTGACCATGTAGCACATCCTTCTCAGAGGCTTGTTTGGAGTTTACTGGACCTGTTATGGGTCAAATTGTGTCTCTCCTCCAAATTCATATGTTGAAGTCAACTCCCCCACCAGTAATTTAGCACATTACTTTATTTAGAAATAAGGTAATAGCAGAGGTAGTTAAACTAACGAGATCATATTGAGCCATCCCTAATCCAATATGAGTGGTGTCCTTATAAAAAGAGGAAATTCAGACTGAGATATGTGTAGAAGGAGAAAGCTATATGAACATGAAGATGGCCATCATAGGTCAGAAAGAGAGGATGCAGAGGAAAATAACCCTGACAACACCTTGATTTTGGATTTTCAGAACTGTGAGGAAATACATTTCTATCGTTTGAGCCACCAGTCTGTGGTACTTTGTAGTGACAGCCCTAGCAAACCAATATATGGCTCTATTGCCTTTCCTCAGAAAAGTTTCCTAGAGAAATAGCCCTCATTTTTTCTCGACCTTCCACTGTGTTTCAAAACTACAATTTCTCTCAACATTTTGTAATTACTTTATTTACAGACCCTACAATACGATCAGTTTTCTTTCTATAGGTCTTCTACTGTCATACTTCTTACCAGGAAAGGCAAATGTTCAGTATTCAGTAGTGTCATTGGATGTCTCACGGCTGCAGTATAAACTTGGTATGTCCTCTCTTGGTAACCGTTTTTCCCCATGATTTAAAAAAAAATGTTAAACAGTGTATCTGAAAATTAATCCAAATAATATTTATATTAAAACAAACATACATTTTTAAGATAATCTAGTAGATTTCAAAGACATTTCTTGCTTATAGTGAGTTCCGCTGAATTAAAGTGTTCACCATCCTCTGCATTAGGGTTTCTTCATTTACCATGCAGAAGCGGACTTCTGCTTCTTTAAAAAAAAAATTATATTTATTTATTTAAATATTATTTATTTATTTATTTGAGAAAGAGAGAGAGAGCGAGCACACACAATTATGGGGGTGGGGGAGGGGCAGGGGCAGAGGCAGAGGGAGAAGCAGACACCCCACTGAACAGGGAGCCTGATGCCGGCTGGATCCCAAGACCCTGAGATCATTACCTGAGCTGAAGGCAGATGCTTCACTGACTGAGCCAACCAGGTGACTGACCACAGCCTTCTGATACTGTATGTAATACACATTTATTCAGTCATTCTCCATATAGAATGGACAAATGAGAGCCAAGGTGTGAAACCAAAGACCTGTCTATATATAAAGCTAAGGAATATTCCCAAGAAGCTTAGGGGACAAAAAGATTTTTAACTTAACCCTGAGTTTTTCTGATTTGGGGATTTGACGTAACAACTTGCATGATAGGTTGTGCACTCTCCTAGGCACTCAATTTGTGACTTGAGGTGATGATCTGAGGTAATCTACTGGAGAGAGGAAAATGTACAGATTAATAGAGCAGTGTAAATAGGGAAATTTTTGTCTCTTCCATGGATTCCGGCCACCTCCTTAGGTACACACACCTGCCATCCTCCCAGTGAGTCACCTCTGGCCTTCTCTCTCCCCAAAGTGCACCTGCCACGTGAAAGCCAGTTCAGGAGACATCAGGTTAGGACCCCACCTTGCATTTGATTTACTTTTTTTTGAAACTGGCCATGTCCAGGTTTGTCTGACCCTGCCGTCTTTACAACATTTCCTCAAGCTGCACATGAGTGGGGTCAGGCTTTCTTGTACTCTGCCAGTCCTCTGAACTAGAGTACTTTGAATCTAGTTACTTGGAAACTTGTGCTTGGTTCCAAGCTTCAGGGAAACGTGAGATGAGCCAGAAAGCCGGGCTACAGGTGAGGTTAGTCATTCCACACACCTGTGACCCCATTTAGGGGCCTTGCGCCCCTCAGGAAACATAAAACCAAACTCATCAAAAGGCAATGCTATAGGTTTCCAAGAATTATTTATCAAAGCTGATGACCCAGGCCCCGTGACACCTAGATTTGGCATTCAAAGCTTTCTCCTAATGAAAAGGTCGGCGCTACTTCCTCTCAGCATCCTCAGATAATATTAGCATTCCCGGGACGGCCAGAAGGGCCGAGGGCAGGAGACAGGGGTTCCAAAGAAGATAAGCCGGTGAAGACCAAGCCGCCAACCGCCTGCGCCCTCTTCGCCAGGGGACTGGCGTGGCCTAAAGACCCGGCAACATTTCCTTTCCTGAACCTGCCTAACAGCCACGGCCGAAGGCTGCAGAGCCCCGCTGCAAGACCGCCCCTCAGGCGCCCCGCCCTGGCCGCGCGGCCCGCGGCGGAGGAGGCGTGGCGTAGCGAGGCGGCAGACGGCGGGGGGCGGGGCCTGCCGCGAGCGCCACGGGAGCGTCGCGGCCTGACGCGAATGACGCGGCGCCCGTCAGGCCGCAGTCCCGCCGCCCCGCAGTGGGGCCCGCCTTGGCCCGCCCCCGGCCCTCCCCGCCCGGCCTCCAGAGCGCCCCTGTCAGATTGTGGCGGCGGGCCGCGCGGTGCGCTACTTCCCTGCAGCTTGGGCGAGGAGGCTTGTGTGCAGGCACACCCCCACGTCCCTTCGGCACCGCTGTCTCTGCTCCACTGGCCTCCGCTCCGCCCAGCCCTCGGCCACAAGCCGGTAGCGACATGGCACACGCGGCGGTATGCTGCCCCAGCGCTCGCGGCTCCGGGGACGGAGAGATGGGCAAGCCCAGGAAAGTGGCGCTCATCACTGGCATCACGGGCCAGGTGAGTCCGAGATGGGAGTTCGAGCCAGGCCTCCTGCTGCTGGGGCACGTGTGAGCCCCGCGCCCGGGGCTGCCTGCATTTCCAGGAACAGCCTTCTGGGCATCCCGGAAGGTTTCCGATGTAGCTTGTTGTGGAGGTCGGCGACAAGATGTGTCTTGTGGAGAGTGTGCTGAATGCGTGGAATGCTTCTAGGCTTCCCTCGGGGCATGGGAGCGCGTGTCCTACTTGGGACGTGGTTCTCGCACCTGAGCCAGACTACCTACCGTCTCCCACCTGCCCAGCCAGCGACTGCAGTGCTTGTTTCTCCGAGGTCTCTAGGGTGCACTTTAATTTAGCTCTTTGCAGATCCCAGTGCTGGGGGAGGGAAAAGGACTGGTTTTCTGTGTGTGTGTGTGTGTGTGTGTGTAGTCAACTTGCTATACTTCCGTGTAAGGGCCAAGGCCACTGACCTGCTAATGCTTGGGAAGCAGGGGAGTTCTTGCGGTTTTGGTTCCCCCTCACCAGCTTTCCAGACAGAAGAAAACAAATTAAAAGAAAGTAGTGCCGAGGAGTCATAGACTAGGAAATATTTTTTGTTTAAAAAGCACACCTCACAAAAACTTTTTAAACACACAAACTCCTGAGATTCATGTTAATACATTTGAAGTGTATCTGACAGACTGGTCCAAAGTTAGGCTAAGGTTCTATTTACAAACAAAAGGAGTTCCTTAAGTGATGTAATCATGAGGAGCTGTCCTGCATGTTGGAACCCCATCTGCAGACTGAGCATGGCTGTTTCCTGACAGTTATCTCTTAGAGATACTGCAACAGGTAGGCCCTCACCACTGTATCTAACCAAGCTGTGCTGCTTTAGATTCATTCAGGATGGAATGATTTTACTCATTATTTTTGTAGACAGAATGTTACATGTGTGTTCCTGGAGCTCTTGCTAGTGGCTAATATTACTCTGTAATGGAGGTGATAATAATGGCTAATAAATGTGCTTATCATGTATCAGTCACTTGACCAATATTAACTCATTTAGTTTTTACAAGTACTCTTTGAAGGGGTGCTTTTTTTTTTTTCACCTCCACTTTACAGATGGGGAAAGTGAGGCATGGGAGTCTGATTTGTCTGAAGTGAAACAACTACAAGGGTCTAGCTGGGATTCAAACTCTGCTTTCAAAGCACTCTAGCATTAGAAAAGAAATTGGAATTGGCCAGATTTAGAGTCCAAGAATACTAGACAGTTTTAATTATTGGATATCTAAGTATTTTCTGGTTATTCATCTTACTTTGTTTAAGGTTATTACAATAAACAACTGTTTGAAAACTGGTGGAAGAGGTGGATAGGAAATAGGAAAAGAATTTGAGACTGAGGAAGTGAACCATTCAGTTTAGGCAAGGGCCTATAAGCTTTCAAGTCGTGGCCTACAAACTTTTTTTTTTTTTTTTTTTTTCCTAATGGTGAGGACTCTTTGGTAGATGGTTTCCCTTTTTCCAACTTCTTAGACTGAATCTGAAGCTCAAAAGTTTACTTAACTTGTGTGAACTCTTGAAGATAGAAAATTTTTTTAGTACCTTGAAGAAAATGGTTAAGCTATTAAGATAACACTTGGTATGACTTATACCAATTTAAGTGACCAGCACTATCGATCAGTGCAAGTTAGAAATGGGACCTTCTTTAAAGCTTTGGAACACATCATCTAGTTGCTACTGAATGGCAAGAGAGGTGCAGAAGTGGCCTCCATTGTAGTTTGTCCAAAAGGCTGCTCCAGGGAAGTCTTCTTTAAGCACATGTTTAGTGTGCAATGCTCTAACCAGATATTTTTGGCTCATCACTTCATTTTGGCTCACTACCTCATTTCCAACTTTAAATTCCTTGGGTTTCAGGCCCCTTTTACCTTCAGCACCAATATTTCCCTCTTTCCTCGCACATTTACCCTCTGCATTGTCCCTTTCCATGTTGGGTTCTTGTGTTGGCTTTTATACCCCTGGCACAGTGCCGAATTCTGTAGCTGCACATAAATCCTTGCTAATGGAACTTGCTGCTTGCTATGCTTTGCATTTGTCTTCTAGGACAGTGATTCCTAACTTGGGTATCAAGGATCTCCAGAGGACTGTGAAGTTAATACAAGAGGTCTAAAAATCCATACATTATTGTCTATTTTTAAAATAATATATCGTGAGAGCTTACCGAACTACTCACTCTGCTAAACACTATATATCCCTACCTTAGAGGCAGGTACAAATTTTATTCCCAATTTATACCTGGCTAAGTAAGGTTAAGTATGTTCCCTGGGAGTGCACACCCAGTGAGTGTCAGAGCTGAGATTTGAACCAAGGCATTGCTTAGAACAATTTTGTTAATGTTGCTTCAGTAGTAAACTATACACATTAAAATACAGCTTTGTGTGTCTTGTGTCTGTGTGTGAGAGAGAGAGAGAGAAAGAAAAAGAGAGCTTGTTCTACTCTTAAGAAAGGTCTCAGATTCAAGAAGGTAAGGTAGATATCATTGCTCTTAGGGTATTCATGGTAATTGTGCTGTGATGGGCTCTTAAATGGGTTGTCCTAGATTTCCACTTGAGAAAGTGCAGATAGTCATGGTGCCCTGTTTGCTATGCATCTCTAATATTTACTGTCAAGCTTCATATACTAGCTTTCTCCCTCCTGTCTATTCTTATTACAGTAACTGTGAATCATTTTCTAAAGTTTTTACCTTATTAAATCTCCTTAAAGAAAACCAGGCTTGGGGGCACCTGGGTGGCTTAGTCCTTAAGCCTCTGCCTTTGGTTCAGGTCATGATCCCAGGGTCCTGGGATCCTAGGGTGCAGGATCTAGCCCTGCATAGGGCTCTCTGCTCAGTGGGAAGCCTTGCTTCTCCCTCTTCCACTCCTCCTGCTTGTGTTCAGTCTCTCGCTGTGTATCTCTCTGTCAAATAAATAAATAAAATCTTAAAAAAAAAAAAAAGAAAAAAGAAAACCAGGCTCAGGCTTGACTTTGTTGCCTCTAGGCCCTCTACCAGCCATCTTCAGAGCTCATCTCCACTGTCTTAAGGTACTTTTGGTTCTTTACTACACAGTTGGAACTGTTCTTGCTTTTCTTTGAATACTCTCTCTTTGTACCCCACTGGAGTCCTTTTGTGGCTGAATGCCCTCACAGGTGTTACTCCTTTTCAGTCACCTGAAGCCTCTGTGTACTCTAGATAATCCTGCCAAATGCAGCCATTCCAGGAAATTTCTTTGTATTTACATACATGCAATCTCTGTTGGCTATATAGGTAATTTGCATATCTTACTTCTTTGGTTTAATTACTTTAAGGTAGAACCTTTCAGCATATTATCTCCTACTTAGTTTTGCCTAATGGTCTTTCAAAAATCTTGACTTTTCTCATGAAGAACACAGCTTTACTCTTTCTGCTGGGTACAGGGCTTGTTTTGATGCTGGTGGGAATATCATGATATACTCATTGCCCACTAGGATCTTATAGTTTTCAAGGAACTTAAGACCATGCAGATGAAAAAAGTAATATTCAAGTATGGTAGAGATGTAGTAAAGTTGTATAAGTAGCGAAGTAGTATTTTAAAAGTATGTTAGAGCCCAAATGAATGGTTTATCCAGCCTCAGAACTCTGGGAGAGGTCACTGAATGCTTGAAATAGCTAGCACTGTGTTGGTTTGAACAGCATGCACAGGAATGAAGAGAGGGGACAGTTTTGGGAACAGTGAGGACACTGTAATAATAATGGAAGGAACTTAATTTGTTAAATTATTTATACCTCTTGCTCATTTCCAAAAAGTTTCTGAAGTGGCATCAACAAAAAACATATCATTGGACCATCATAAAAAGAATGAAAAAAGAAGTAATCCACAAAACACCAGTCAATAACTCAAAACAAAAAACAGGAGTTTGCAGGGAAGGCCAATAGAAAGATGGGGGTAATGTACTAAAACCCAAAGCTAAGGATAGCTGCTCTTCTCCTCTAGGATCCTGATGGATTCCTGTCTCATGTTGAGGCCTTTTATCCATTTTGAGTTTATCTTTGTGTACGGTGTAAGAGAATGGTCGAGTTTTATTCTTCTACATATAGCTGTCCAGTTTTCCCAGCACCATTTATTGAAGAGACTGTCTTTTTTCCACTGTATATTTTTTCCTGTTTTGTCGAAGATTGTTTGCCCATAGAGTTGAGGGTCCATATCTGGGCTCTCTACTCTGTTCACTGGTCTATGTGTCTGTTTTTATGCCAGTACCATGCTGTCTTGGTGATCACAGCTTTGTAGTAAAGCAGTAGTAATGTGATGCAGTAACGTGATGTAGTAAAGCAGGTAACGTGATGCCTGCAGTTTTATTTTTGTTTTTCAACATTTCCTTAGTGATTCGGGGTCTCTTCTGGTTCCAGCTCTTTGAAAAATACTGATGGAATTTTGATCGGAATGGCATTAAAAGTATAGATTGCTCTAGGCAGTATAGGCATTTTAACAATGTTTATTCTTCCTATCCAAGAGCATGGAATGGTCTTCTATCTTTTTGTGTCTTCTTCAATTTCTTTCATGAGTGTTCTGTAGTTCCTCGAGTACAGATCCTTTATCTCTTTGGTTAGGTTTATTCCCAGGTATCTTATGGTTCTTGGTGCTATAGTAAATGGAATCGATTCTCTAATTTCCCTTTCTGTATTTTCATTGTTAGTGTATAAGAAAGCCGCTGATTTCTGTACATTGACTGCTGTCAATATGGACATAAAATTCAGCTTTGACTTTCCTGCAAATCAAGACAAAGTGGATAGGCTAGTCAAAATTTTTATTAATACTACACTCTTAGAGAAATAACTTTAAGCAACAGAACAACATGATGGACAACATGCTTGCTAGTAGTTTTTTAAAGAAGACAGTCATCTTCCTAGGACATTTTATTACTCCCTAATGGATGGCATAAGCACACTTTTTGGTAGATAGAGACTTAAGTAATTGAATAGTTAGTTTTTGTGGATTTTTCCTTTGTTAAATGGATATTTTTCCAGTCTGTTATTTCAAGCTGGTTTCTGCCAAGGGAGCAGACAGGCTGGAACTGTAGATTACATTGTCAGGTGTGTTGATTATAAGATTAATATTGGTATTTTGAAAGTGGAAGTATTTGACATGGTGAGGCCCTTCCTAACCTGTAAATTGGGCTAGATTTTCCTTGGGAGGTTTGGATCTGGCCAAACATTTAAGCAAGTACTAATTCAATGCTTCAGATTTCTGCATCACGACACATGGAAGAGAAAGCATTTATCTTTAAATAGCTACAGGCAAGAAGAGTTAACTTGTCTGTGGTTGGAAGACAACAGACTTCTGGTAAATCTTGCAAAAATGAAAGAGATGGACACTTTGAGTTATCAGGTCATATTCTTTAAGCCATATTTTGTTTCAGAATTTTGTTTTTATGGCCTTGTTTCTAATTTTCATTACTTTTGTTAGTTCTTGGTCTTTAAAGAAAACAGGTAAAATGGATGACCTAATTTTCTAGACTCAGGTAGTTCTTTCAGGCTTCGTATTCTTCATTTAAGAGTTAATTTAGTATGTTAGAAAATGGTAATTGAGAATTGGCAAGAGGTACCTTTCTTCCCACAGTTTTCCTTAACCCCATTTAAATAATGCTTCAGTTGAATTGTAATAGATGACTGGGACATTACCTCTTTTGGTTTTACTTTCTAATCCATATTCAATTTCTCATAAGTTTCTACATTCCAATATAGGTATAAGAATCATCACTTATGTAGATGGAGATTTAGTGAAATGTGATGTGGTCTGTTAAAACTTGATTTCTAGATAACACATTCAATTTTTTTATGAGTGTAATTGACCCACAATGTTACATTAGTTTCAGGTGTACAACCTAGTGATTAAACCTCTCTCTGCTTGATGCTGTGTTCACCAGAAGCATAGCTACCATCTGTCACCACGCAACACTATTAAAAGACCTTTGACTGTGTTCTTTCTGCTGTGCCTTTTTTGACTTTCTCATTTCATAACTGGAAGCCTGTATCTCCCACTCCCCTTCAACCATTTTACCCATCCTCAACCTAGCAAACATCATTTAGTTCTCTATATTTATAGTCTGATTCTACTTTTTGTTTGTTTATTCATTTGTTCTGTTTTTTAGATTCCACATATGAGTGAAGTCGTATGGAATTTCTTTCTCTGACTTATTTCACTTAGCATTATACCTTCTAGTTCTATTCACATTGTTGCAAATGGTAAGCTCTCATCATTTTTAATAGCTGCGTAATATTCCTGTATGTATTTGTGTGTGTGTGTGTGTGTGTGTGTGTGTACACTATGTCTTCCTTATGCATTTGTCTATTTATGGATGGATGCTGGGTTGCTTCCATATCTTGGCTATTGTAAATAATGCTGCAGTATAGGGGTGCCTATATCTTTTCAAATTAGTGTCTTTGTTTTCTTTGGGTAAATACTCAGTAGTGGAATTATTGGATCATATGGTATTTCTATTTTGAAGAACCTCCACACTCTTTTTCTACAGTGGCTGTCCAATTTGCATTGGTAGCAACAGTGCATAAACGTTCTTTTTTCTCCACATTCTTGACAACACTTGCTATTTCTTGTTTTTTTTTTGATTGTTGTATTCTCACAGCTATGACTTGATATCTCATTGTGGTTTTGATTTGTACTTCCCTGATGATGAGTGATATTGAGCAGCTTTTTGTGTTAAGACAACACGTTCTTTAGAGACCTTAGACATTCAGTGTTCATTCAGGATTATATACTGTCCTGAGCTGGTAGTTTGCCTCCAGTGCCCCAGACTTATTGAGTGCTACCTTATCTACTCATGACATGGGAAAATCCAGTGCTCCACAGTCTCCATGGTTGGCTTCAGGACCCCAGGACTGAAACTGAGAGTGACTTTTGTTAGTTACTGACTTGATTTCTAGATGAATTGAAAGTACTCTTAATTGTTCTTGTGATCCTGAATGGCTCTTTGAGTTATAGAGTTCTCAACCTGCCTGTCTGTCCTCTGAAGCAGCTGCTTCTGAACTTCTGTTAAGTAAAAGTTACGATTAAATGAGAATTATCTGGCTATGAGTCAGGTTTAAGGAAGGCAACATGTTTGTCTTCTAGATACTTAGTAGCTAATCATTTGGGTTGAAGATACAGAAGAAAAAAAATTACTGACATCAATAGAATGATTACTGTGTGTCATGCAATGTACCAAGCACTTTCTACAAATTACCTCATTTAGGGGCTCCTGAGTGGTGCAGTTGGTTAAGTCTGACTCTTGGTTTTGGCTCAAGTGGTGATCTCAGGATCATGAGACCCAGCCCCACATCAGGCTCTGTGTTCGGTGTGAGTCTGCTTAAGTTTCTCTCTCACTCTCCTTTTGACGCTCCCTGCCTCTAAAATAAATACTTCTTTAAAAAAAAAAAAAAAAAAGACATTATCTCATTTCACCCCAGATGGTTCAAATTTTTACTGTCCACCTTATATCAAAAAAGGAAACTGTCACTTGGGGAACTTCAAACTTGCCCAAGAACCCTTAATGCACTAGATTTTTTTTCCTCAGGACCTTCTCTCCTGTCTGGTTAGAGTACCTCGCTTGGGCAGTTTGTCAACAAATTGCAGAAGTTTTCAGCTCTCAAGAGGCTGTTTTTAAAGGCTGTTATATATTTTGATTGGTACCTTACCATGTCCATTAGGTGATGTTAACATATTAGTGTGTGTGTCTTAGTAGAAGTCAGGAATAGGGGTGAGGAATGGAGGTGGAGCACTATGTTCTCTGACGGCTTTTGAAAGCTTCTGGTGTCTCTTTTCTTTCCCTACTGTTCTTTTCAGTTTTCTAAGGGATTTTTCAGCAAGAGAGGAAAATGGTCAGAGCAAAATGCTTTCTCATGCCCATAAACCTTCTCCCAGGGGAGGACAAAGAGCCAGTAGCCAATTAATAGGATCCTCAGAAGTGGTAGGTCCCTGGGCCTGCAGCTTGGGTGATGGGTTGTCTGGATGAAAACTGTGCCTGGAGAACTTGCCCAAAAGCTTTGATGAGCATATGGATAGTCCAAGTGTTCAGTGTGGTGGAGAGAGGCAGGTGAGAGGCTGGGTTGCCTGCTTGTATGGCTGCTACAACTTGTTCCCAGGGATCCTTCTATTTGTACACAGACCTGAGAGTTACAGCTCCCAGTTTGCTTGTTGTGCCCTTTGATACATTTTTTTCCTTTCTCTAATGCCACTTGTCCTTTCTATATTGTGGTGTTTATCCTTGCTGTCAAGGTCCAATTAGATTTTCCTTAGGAGACTCAGAAGTCCTCTATTCTAGATTTGTATACCCTGTTATGAACTGGGAAGCCTGGTCTAAGCCTGAAAATGTTCTGCTTGCAAAATGATCTTAGCAAGTACTTTTGACTCAACTTTTCTTTTTGTGGGTTAGTTTAATCTAAATAGATAGTTCCTTGACTTGACAGTAGCCTCTCCTCTTCTCTCTTCCAATAGCATTGTATTTGTGTTACTAGCAATTCTCTATTTGGTACCTCTTCTAAATTTCCAGGTAGCAATTTTTTTCATGCTTAATTTATCTTTTCTCCTGGAGGCAATTATATTTTGGTGTGAGTCATCCTCTACTTAGTAATAGAAGTACTAATAATCATAATTAATGCACTTAAGAAATGTTTGAGTCCCAATTATGTGTCAGGCACTGGGGATTCAACAGTGAACATAATGTAAAAAATGACCATCCTTAAACATTGATGTTCTGGTAACATTGTGTTCTGGTATCATAACATTAATGTTCTAGGTGGTGACGATGGTGATGTTAATTATGGTAATTACAATAATTAACACATGTTGAGCATTTACTCTGGGCTGGGTACTGTTCAAAGGGTTTATATTTGTTACCACAGCAAAAGAGCATCCTGTGATGCAGTTTTCTTATTATCTCCAAAGAATACAGAGGTTAAATATATTGTCATCCAAAGCTCTCTCCAGTCACTGTTTGAAAAATCAGATCTTAAATGTAAATCCCATTAATTTTATTTTCTATGAAGTTTGTAATTAGTATCAACAAATAACTTCTAAGGAGAGACAAATTATTTATTAAGATTCAAAAACAAAACCTATTCAAGAGTTGTGGAAAGGTAAATTATAGTAGTAAAATAAGCTTGTACTGATCATTACATTACATGCCTCTCATTTTATTTTATTAGCTGCGTGGGTCATATCTTTAATTAGTTCTTTGGAGGGCCTATGTTGACAGCTAATCTTGCAGACTCTCTAAAGGCTGGGGCTCTATGTTGGATAAAGTGGAGAAGAATGAGTTAGATTTTTTAGCCCAACTTAAGTTTGAATTACTGATTAGTTATTTATGAGGTGCATGACTTTGGACGAGTTATTTACCTTTGCTGTCAGATTGGATGAGTAATTCTGCTAAGTAGAAAATAATTCTGGAACGTAGCAGGGACCTTTGTGCCATTACTAGAATGAACCTTCTCTTCAGTGTTAAGAAGATAATAAAAGATTACTTGAATTCTAGGAAATAAAGTTGAATCAGGAGAGGATTAATATTTACCCTTGTGTTTTCAATGGGGAGTCTATTATCCAGGGGCAGAAAGTTCTGTAGTATTTGGAATCATTCACAAGGCTACAAAGTACTGGGAGGCCAACAGATTTGACATCAGTAAGTCTTACAGACTGATAGTATAAGCAGATGTGGGAGCCAGGCTTATCTTCATGTATAAGAAGATTGTGGGCAGTGGACCACGCTCTGAATCTTCCTTACTGGGATTTCAATCCTGTAGGAAAGGTTTGGCAAAATTGGAAATGAGAAAGATGTTTTGAGTACTGTCCTATTTTTTTTTAAATTTTATTTATTTATCAGAGAGAGAGAGGGGGAGAGAGCGAGCACAGGCAGACAGAATGGCAGGCAGAGGCAGAGGGAGAAGCAGGCTCCCCGCTGAGCAAGGAGCCCGATGTGGGACTCGATCCCAGGACGTTGGGATCATGACCTGAGCTAAAGGCAGCTGCTTAACCAACTGAGCCACCCAGGCGTCCCGAGTACTGTCCTATTTTGATCAAAGACTCTTATGTGGTGGAAAGGGTTTTTTTTTTTTTAATGCCTTTACATTACATGTAACTAATTGATTAACTGAGGAAAGAGCATGGAACTGAGAATCAGAGGCTGGATTTTAACACCAGTTAATTTTATAGCTTTAATTTTTTCTTAGTCTGTTTCTTTCTTTTGGTTTTTGTTTGTTTGTTTGTTTGTTTTAACTTAGAACTTTTTTTTAAAATATTTTATTTATTTATTTGACAGAGAGAGATCACAAGTAGGCAGAGAGGCAGGTAGAGAGAGGAAGCAGACTCCCTGTTGAGCAGAGAACCCCATGCAGGGCTTGATCCTAGGACCCTGAGATCATGACCTGAGCCAAAGGCAGAGGCTTAACCCACTGAGCCACTCAGTACACCCCCCCCCCCGTCTGTTTCTTAATTTTTATTGTGAAGGGATTACTTCGTCATCTCTTAAGTCCTTTCAGAGTATAAAGTGCTAGGACTTTAGGATTGAACACTAAATTACAGTTGATAATGTGTAACGAAAATCTTATTTTTAAGTGGTTTAAAGATAAGGCCATTAGGAGAATTTTTTAAGAAACAAAATGAACTGTGGTGGATTTATAGTTAAGTGTGCAAACTAAGAAGAAATTCTTGTATTAGTTGTATTTTGTCAGAATTTGTAAGGTTGAAGTGAAAAATCTGAGCTGTCTGTCCTTTTAGGTTATATTAAATGAGGTAGTTTTTTGATGCGGGAGAATTTTAAAATTCTCGTTATTTATTATCTATATTTTGAGCTTAGGGTTTAATAGTTGAGGTTTTATTCATCCAGTAGATATTTGCTGAGATTTCTTCTGTGTTGAGGTAGGTGCTGGAGATATAGACACCAGGAAGATGGACATGATTTTGTCTTCAAGACCTGCTAGTCTGATGAACAACAAGCAATTTTATAGCATGTTAAGTGGTATGATGGTATAAATCAGTCACAGAATCACAAGAAGATCTTTCCTTAAAAATGCTCTGAAGTATCATTAATTCAGTAGATTTATTGAGCATCGATTACCTTGGAAGTTTCTGGTTATAAATGCTATTATATTAAAGGGTTAGTTGTGAGGCCTTCTTGTAGAAAGGAAAGCTACTTAAGGACCACCTATAACTACTTTTTCTTTTTTTTGACGTGGAACTCTTTTGTATAGTCTTGGATTCTGTGAAGGATGGTTAAAGATGTTACTATTTTCATGCTCATTCTTCTATCTTAGAAGCTGTATTTCCACCTTTTAACAAAGGCAGAAGTGCTTAGATTTGATGAAATAAAGCAGTGGGGAGTCAGAGACCCTGTGATGTGACAGAAAGAGCTCAGCTTTGGGTAAGTCTCAAACCTGGGCTCAAACCCTGCTTTCAAAAAAAGTACATTAAAAACAAAAAGAAAAAAGTACATTTAGAAATGTCTTCCATTTACTGGCTGAATGTCTCCAGTGAGTTACTTAATAAACTTGAACCTCAGTTTCCTCTCTAAAATGCAGTTAATTATACTCACATTACAAATTGATATGTGGATTACATATTATGATTACAATAATACCTCACACAATGCCTGGCACACACTTTGTGAAATGATAGTGCTTACTATTTATTATTGTATAATTAATGATTCTTTATGTATAATACATTATTAGGTCTAATAAATCCTTAAAGTCAGGAGGTATGAGAAAAGGGTAGAGAAGTGTTTTGAGAATGCAGTTTGATGTAGGTAATACAGAATGAATTTGAGTAGCAAAACAACAGAGGCAGGAAGACCTGCTAGGAGCCTCAATTATAATCATGAAGATGTAGATGCAAAGGGAAGGGAATCAAAGGGACAACAGGACTTTGTGATCATTTAGGTGTAGGGAATGTGACAAGGGCAGGAGTTACAGATCTCAAGGCTATTTTAATTTTGGAGACTGGCTGGTTGGAATTACCATGACCAGAAATGTAGTCACTGGGAAAGAAAGCCAGTTATCTGGGAAAGATAGTGAATCCAGTTTTCCTCCTGTTGAATTTAAGGTGAGAGTATAACATTCAAGTTCAAATAACCTGTAAGCTATTTGAAATATAAGGTTGGTATGCAGGTGAGAGATCATGGCCACATAGTCTTGTATAACAACCTGGACAGCAGCTATGGATTGGGAAAGCCCTAGGTGTGTCTATGCTGCTCTACAGTGCTCATCACCAGTACTTTTACTCCCCAGAATTTTCTGTTGCTCCCACTTATCTGGCATCAAAATTAACATTTTTCCTTTTGGTTTGATGATTGAATTTAGCTAGGTTATTTTAGTATACTTCAGCTCTCCCTGCCTCTTTATTTATCTTACTATTTAAATTTTCCTATTGTCATGTTTTTATGCAAGATTCCTCCAACTTTCAGCTTGTTGTCCCTTTCTTCCTTCCATAAAGAATTTTGGGAATCCCATTCTTCCGAATTGGAAACAAGGTGCTCAGTCCCATTAACTATTTCCATAGGAGCTTAGTACATGGGGAGTGACTGAGTGAAGCATACTTGGAAGATAATCATGTGGGATAGAAAGCCAGTTATCAGTACTATTCTTGGCAGTGGGGCACTAGTGTGCCAAACTTAGCCTTTTGCAAGCCAGTAAGTGGTTTTCCTGCCAAATCTTATGACTTACCATAAGTATCAACACAATCATATGTAGAAATCCATTCATTGAAATGACTGCTTTTAGGAGGTTGTTTTGGAGTTCGGTTACATAGAACTGTGTTACAAGGAATTGAAATTAGATGGTTTTTATATGAAGGGATTTTGCTGAAGGGTGTGTTTGCCTTATTTTTTTTTTTTTTCAGACTATTCCTGCTGTGCCTTTTAAGAATTCCACTACATGTAAATTTTAGGGGATCCTTTCTCTGACTTTCATATGATTTATTTTTAACTTCAAGGATGAAGAAAATAAGAATTTATTTAGTATTTATAGAAAGTGTTTAAACTTCATAATTACACTTGAAAATTGTGCCATGAGAGCTTGGTCATATGTTATATGCTTGAATATTGGATTTGATTATAATGCTGAAGTGAATAGCTCAGTCACGTATAATGGAAGCATGTTCCTTAATGTAGAGTGAAAAAACCTTAAATTTGTACCTCTAGCAGTCTTTTCTTAAAAATTATTATTTTTTTAGTTAATATATAATGTATTATTTGTTTCAGGGGTACAGGTCTGTGATTCATCAGTCTTATATAATATCCATACTCATTACAACATATACCCTCCCCAATATCTATCATCCAGTCACCCCATCTTCCTACCCACCCTCCCCAGCAACCCTTAGTTTATTTCCTAAGATTAAGAGTCTTTTATGGTTTGTTTCCCTCTCTGCTTTCATCTTGTTTCATTTTTTCCTCTCTCACCGTATAATCCTCTGCCTTGTGTCTTTAATTCCACATAGCAGTGAGATCATATGATAACTGTCTTTGTTTGATTGACTTATTTATCTTACTGTGGCTCCGTTTACATTGTAGCAAATGGCAAGATTTTATTTTTTGATAGCTGCATAATGTTCCATTATATATACATACCACATCTTCTTTATCCACTTTTCTGCAATGGACATCAGTGGACAAACTTCCAAAGTTTGGCTGTTGTGGACATTGCTGCTATAAACATCAGGGAGCAGATGCCCCTTCAGATCACTACATTTATATCTTTAAGGTAAATGCCCAGTAGTGTAATTGCTGGGTCTTAAGATAACTCTATTTTCAACTTTTTGAGGAAACTCCATACTGTTTTCAAGAGTGGCTGCACCAGCTTCCATTCCCACCAACAGTATAGGAGGGTTCCCCTTACCTGTGTCCTTGCCAACACCAGTCGTTTCCTGACTTGTTAATTTTAGTCATTCTGACTGGTGTGAGGTGGTATCTCATTGTGGTTTTGATTTGTATTTCCCTGATGCCAAGTGATGTAGAGCACTTTTTCATGTGCTGTTGGCCATTTGGATGTCTTCTTTGCAGAAATGTCTGTTCATGTTTTCTGTCCATTTCTTGATTGGATTATTTGTTCTTTGGGTGTTGAGTTTGATAAGTTCTTTATAGATTTTAGATACTGGCCCTTTATCTGATATGTCATTTGCAAATATCTTCTCCCATACTGTCGGTTGTCTTCTGGTTTTGTTGACTGTTTCCTTTGCTGTGCCAAAGCTTTTGATCTTGATGCAGTCCCAATAGTTCGTTTTTGCCCTTATTTCCCTTGACTTTGGTGATGTTCCTAGGAAGATGTTGCTGTGGCTGAGGTTGAAGAGGTTGCTGCCTGTGTTCTCCTCAAGGATTTTGATGGATTCCTATCTCACATATAGGTCTTTCGTCCATTTTGAGTCTGTTTTTGTATATGGTGTAAGGAAATGGTCAAGTTTCATTCTTCTGCATGTGGCTGTCCAGTTTCTGAACATCATTTGTTGAAGAGACTGTCTTTTTTCTATTGGACCTTCTTTCCTGCTTTGTCGAAGATTAATGTTGACCATAGAGGGTCTATTTCTGGGTTTACTATTCTGTTCCATTGATTTATGTGTCTGTGTTTGTGCCAGTACCGTATTGTCTTAATGATCACAGCTTCATAATGTAGTTTAAAGTCTAAAATTGTGATGCCACCATGTTTTGTTTTCTTTTTCAATATTCCTTTGGCTATCTGGGTCTTTTGTGTTTCTGTACAAATTTTAGGATTATTTGTTCCACTTCTTTGAAAAAAGTTGATAGTATTTTTATTTTATTTTTTATTTTTTATAAACATATAATATATTTTTATCCCCAGGGGTACAGGTCTGTGAGTTGATGGTATTTTGATAGGGATTGCTTTGAATGTGTAGATTGCTCTAGGTAGCATAGACATTTTCACAATATTTGTTCTTCCAATCCATGAGCATGGAACATTTTTCCATTTCTTTGTGTCTTCCTCAATTTCTTTTATGAGTACTCTATGGTTTTCTGAGTACAAGATTCTTTGCCTCTTTAGTTAGATTTATTCCTAGGTATCTTATGGTTTTTGGTGTCATTGTAAATGGGATCGACTCCTTAATTTCTTTCTTCTGTCTTGTTGTTGGTGTATAGAAATGCAACTGATTTCTGTGCATTGATTTTATATCCTACTACTTTACTGAATTCCTGTATGAGTTCTAGCAATTTTTTTATGGAGTCTTTTGGGTTTTCCACACAGAATATCATGTCATCTGCAGCGAGTGAGAGTTTGACTTCTCTGTCAATTTGGATGCCTTTTATTTCTTTTTGTTGTCTGATTTCTAGTACTGTGTTTAACGACAGTGGTGATAGTGGACATCTCTGTCATGGTTCCTGGCCTTAGGGGGATAGCTGTCAGTTTTTCCCCATTGAGGATGATATTTGCTGTGGGTTTTTCATAGATGGCTTTGATGATATTGATGAGGCAGGTACCCTGTATCCTTACAGTGTGGAGAGTTTTACTCAAAAAAAGAATACTGTACTATGTCAAATGCTATTTTGCATTTATTGGGGGGATCATATGGTTCTTGTCCTTCTTTTTATTAATGTGTTATATCACATCAATTTGCGGATGTTGAACCACCCTACAGTCCAGGAATAAATCCCACTTGATTGTGGTGAATAATCCTTTTAATGTACTGTTGAATCCTGTTGGCCATTATTTTGGTGAAAATTTTTGCATCCATGTTCATCACGGATATTTGGCTGAATCTTTGGTTTTGGGATCAAGGTAATGCCGACCTCACAAAAAAGAGTTTGGAAGTTTTCCTTCCTTTTTGATTTTTTGAAACAGTTTCAGAAGAACAGGTAGTGATTCTTCTGTAAATGGTAGAATTGCCCTGGGAAACTGGTCCTGGATCCTTGTTTGTTGGGAAATTTTTGATTACTGCTTCAATTTCCTTGCTGGTTATGGGTCTGTTCAGGTTCTCTATTTCTTCCTGGTTCAGCTTTGGTAGTTTATACTTATCTAGGAATGCATCCATTTAGTCTAGGTTGTTTAATTTGTCTGCATATGGTTGCTCATAATATGTTTTTACAGTTGTTTGTGTTTCTTCACTGTTGGTTGTGATCTCTCCTCTTTCATTCATTATTTTATTTATTTGGGTCCTTTCTCTTTTCTTTTTGATAAGTCTGGCTACAGGTTTATCAATCTTGTTAATTCTTTCAAAGAGCCATCTCCGAGTTTTGTTGATCTCTTCTACTGTTCTTTTGGTTTCTATTTCATTGATTTCTGCTCTGATCTTTATTATTTCTCTTTTCTTTCTGCGTTTAGGCTTTATTTGCTGTTTTTTTCCCCTCCAGCTCCTTCAGTTGTAGGGTCAAGCACCTCTATCAATCTTCAAAAAAAATTATAATATGATTTTTTATGTTTCTTAGAAGAATTTTGTATTTTTATAACTTTTCACAGAAGAAGTTGGTTTTCCAGTATTCCTTTTTTTTTAAGCAGTATTTTTTCATTTGTTTTTTAAAAATGATGAATTGGAATTTTACAGAGATGTGTAGGCCATCATAATATTTTTTGGTGACCAATGTCGAAAAACTAAGCATATTTATTTTAGCTTAAAGTTAGATCTCTCAAAATGTAATCTTTGATTGCAAGAAATGTGCAATGGTGGCATGTATTCCTGTTGCAGTGAACTGAGTACAGGAGAAAGAATGGGAAACACAGTTTGTCAGGAATTGAGAGAGATTCACCCTGCTTGTGGGCTAGCAAGTAAGCCTCCTCCAGTTCTGCGGATGAGTGCCTAAAACATGATGCTCCTGGGTTGGAGACCAAGGATTTATTATTCGTAGCACAGAAGGCAGCATGAATTTCATGTTTGTAGCAGTTTAGTTTGCATCAGATCCTCTTGCCCTCCCAAGGCCTCTGGGGGCAAAAAGGTGGTAGGTTTAGGAAGATGTTGCAAATGCAGTGGGTATGCATCGCAGTTGGGAAACTAAGGTTGGGGAACCCTAATCTTTTATAAGGGTTTTATAAAGGCTGCTGGCAAATCTGCCCAGCCTTTGCTTGGGAGAGAGACGTTATTTTTCTGGATAGCAAACAAATCTTCCCTTTGCGAGAGAGAGAGAGAGAGAGAGAATATGAATATGTTCATCTTAAAAGGCTAGCTACTTATTACAAATGTCCTTGGAAAGATAGTACTGAATAAACACTGTCAGTGGACCTGCTCATAAGATATGCAGAAATGGGTGAGACTCATGGAGAACTGCCTCCCAATATTGTTTACTCTGTTAACTGAAACTCACCAGTTTGACAACTTACAGACACTTTCTCCTTATTTCTCCATACATCTCTATGGGAAGCTTGAACTTTGTTTTGGATCCCCACTCTCTTTTATCTTTTTTACTTGAAGAACAAAATGATAACGGGGACGTGGGTGAATGTGCCTTGCCCCTGAGGAATGCGTTTTATATTTTGTTTTATGTGTAGTAGTGGGTAGTACGGTAAAACATTGAATCAGTTTAATCTGATAGATTCATCTCAGTTGGCCTGAAGAACCATACCTCAGAAGTTTTCTGGGGCACTTGGCTGGCTAAGTTGAAAGAGCATACAAGTCTTGATGTTGGGTCACCCACATTGGGTGTTGAGATTACTTAAATAAATTAAAAAAAAAAAGGAGAAAATTTTTCCAGCCTTGGGGAAAAGTCCACATTCATACTTCCACTGCCTATGATCCCAACTGGATAATTCTAACTCTTGTTAGCATAGAACCTTCTTTTCCTCATTGGGACCCTGTGAACACATGCCATGTCTCACGAGTGACGTTAAACTTCTTTCATTATTTTTAATGCTTTTTCCTACTTTGTTTTAAAATCATACCTAATTTAAATTTTCAGCTTCACTCTGAGATTAATCCTATCATTTATGACAGTGTTTATCTAGTGCCTATTGTGTGATAATAGGCCCTGTCTTCAAGGTCAGAAACCTTTCATCTTTTTAGATTTTCTTAAAGGTTCCCTAAGTCTTGTTTTGATTTTTGTGAATTTTGATGTCATCATCAGAATGTATTCTAGCAGCTTGCATATTTTGTTAAAGAATCTGATTTTTGCACTCAAAGAATCCTTTTTTCTAAGTAAGTCGGGTGTCATTGCTCAGCAAGATCAAAGGGCTTTTGGAATGAAATAGTGTGGTTACTGCTGATGTGTAACTTTGCTTCACTCCTCTTAGTTATAAAACCTACATTTGTATATTAATTTATTGTTTCCAAAGAATTTAAACATTGTTTCCATTGTTCTTAATAGTACTCTGTGAGGCAGGCAGGGCAGGTATTACTGTCATTTTACAGATGTGATGACCAAGACTCAGAGTGATCAAGTGACTTGCCAGTGTCTTGGGGCTAGTGATTGTCAACCACAAAAACTACAGGCATTTTTTTCTTTTTAATTTTTTAAGGATTTTATTTATTTGAGAGAGAGTGGGTGCATGTGCATGAGCAGGCTGGAGGGGCAGAGGGAGAAAGAGAGGAAGACTCCCCGCTGAGCAGGGAGCTTGACTCAGGCTCCATCTCAGGATGCTGAGATCATGATCTGTGCAGAAGGCAGGTGCTTAACTGACTGAACCACCCAGGCTCCCCTAACTCCAGGCTTTTTGGCTCTGTCTTCTGGATTTTTACATTTTACTTGATTTAATTTAATTTTCTCCTACTTACTGTCACCAGTGTTTTACTGTAGGCTGGTATTTTTATTTAGTGTTCATAAACAGACTCTGATAGGTAGGGTACCATCCCTCACCCCCAACCCAAGGTGTCCATGTCTTAATCCCTAGATCCTGAAAATATGTTACTTCCACTGCCAAAAGGGACTTTGTAGATGTGGTTAAAATAAGGGTATTGAGATGGAGAGGTTATCCTGGGTTATCTGTGTGGGTTTAATATAATCATGAGGGTTCTTAAATGGGATGGAGGGAGACAAGAATTGTCAGAAACAGAAAGATGGCATTGTGAGAAAACTTGACTGGCCATTGCTGGCTTTGAATGGACCATAAGCCAAGAAATGTGTGTAGCCTCTGGAAACTGAGAAATGTGAGGGTATGGATTCTCCCTGGAGCCTCCAGAAAGGAACTAAGCCTTTTGGCACCCAAATTTTAGCCCTTTAAGGTCCATGTCAGACTTCTGACTTACTGAATGATAAGATAATGAAAGTGTGTTAAACCGGTAATAGGAAACAGATATACACATCATGTATTTGTCTATCCTTTTTACCTACTTAGAATTCTCTTTTCCCTCTTGCTTTTGCCTACTTATATTTGTCCTCAATTCTACCCTCCTTTCATGTTCTAGCCCTTATTCATTTACATCATCTTGGATATTTTTGCATATTTTTTAGTTATACAACAAATTTTTTTTGCTTCAAGTTTTTTTATTTTTTTTTTAAAGATTTTATTTATTTATTTGACAGACAGAGATCACAAGTAGGGAGAGAGGCAGGCAGAGAGAGAGAGGAGGAAGCAGGCTCCAGGGAGCCTGATGTGGGGCTCGATCCCAGAACCCCGGGATCATGACCCAAGCGGAAAGCAGAGGCTTTAACCCACTGAGCCACCCAGGCGCTCTTGCTTCAAGTTTTTATTCGAATTCTAGTTAGTTAACATATAGTGTTGTATTAGTGTCAGAAGTAGACACCCAGTGCTCGTCACAAGTGCTCTCCTGAATACCCATCACCTAGCACATGTCCCTGCCCACCTCATTCCATCAACTCAATTTATTCCCTATAGTTAAAAGTCTTTTTCATAGTTTGCCTCTCTCTTTCTCTCCCCCTCCATGTTCATTTGTTTTGTTTCTGAGAATCCACATGTGAGTGAAATCATATATTTTTATTTCTCTGACTCATTTCACTTAGCATAATAAAACTTATCTCTATCATTGCAAATGGCAAGAGTTTATTCTTTTTTATGGCTAAGTAATATTCCTCTGTGTGTGTGTGTGTGTGTGTGTGTGTGTGTATCACATTTTCTTTATCCATTCTTCAACTGATGGACACTTAGGCTGATTCCATATCTTGGCTATTGTAACTAATGCTGTTATACACATTGGGGTGCATGCATCCCTTTGGATTAGTGTTTTCATATTCTTTGGGTAAATATGCAGTAGTGTGATTACTGGATCCTAGGATGGTTCTATTTTTAACTTTTTGAAGAACATCCATAGTGTTTGTCAGAGTGATTGCACAAGTTTGCATTCCCACCAACAGTGCAAGAGGGTTTCCCTTTCTCTACATACTTACCACACCTGTTGTTTCCTTTGTTGATTTTAGCCATTCTGATGGGTGTGAGGTGGTATCTCCTTGTGGTTTTGATTTGTATTTCCCTGATGATGAGTGATGTTGAGTATCTTTTCATGTGTCTGTTAGCCATCTGTATGTCTTCTTTGGAAAAATGCCTATTCATGTCTTCTGCCCATTCCTTAACTGGATTATTTGTTTTTTGGTTGTTGAGTTTGATGAGTTCTTTATAGATTTTGGATTCTAACCCTGTATCAAATATGTCATTTGCAAATATCTTCTTCCATTCTGTCAGTTGTCTTTTGGTTCTGTTGACTGTTTCCTTCACTGTGCAGAAGTGTTTTATCTTGATGAAGTCTCAGAAGTTAATTTTTGCTTTTGTTTCCCTTGTCTCTAGAGATATGTCTAGTAAGAAGTTGCTACAACTAAAGTCAAAGAGGTTGCTGCTCGTGTTCTTTAGGGTTTTGATGGATTTCTGTCTCACATCTAGGTCTTTCATCCATTTTGAATTTATTTTTGTATATGTTATAAGAAAGTGGCCCAGTTTCATTCTTTGGCATGTTGCTGTCCAGTTTTCCCAACACCGTTTATTGAAGAGACTGTCTTTTTTCCATTGGGTAATCTTTCCTGCTTTGTTGAAGATTAGTTGACCATAGAGTTGAGGGTCCATTTCTGGATTCTCTATTCTGTTCCATTGGATTATGTGTTTGTTTTTGGGCCAGTACTGTACTGTCTTGGTGCCTACAGCTTTGTAATAGAGCTTGAAGTCTGGAATTCTGATGCTTCCAGCTTTGTTTTTATTTTTCAGGATTGCTTTGGCTATTTAGGGTCTTTTGTGGTTACATACAAATTTTAGGAATGTTTGTTCTAACTGTGAAAAATGCTGATGGTATTTTGGTAGGGATTGCATTAAATGTCTAGATTGCTTTGGGTAGTATAGACATTTTAACAGTGTTTATTCTTACAATCCATGAGCATGGGACTTTTCCCATTTCTTTGTGTCCTCTTCAATTTCTTTCATGAATGTTCTATAATTTTCAGAGTAGAGATCTTTTGCCTCTTTAATTAGGTTTATTCCTTAGGTATCTTACGGGTTTTGGTGGAGTTGTAAATGGGACAGATTCCTTGATTTCTCTTTCTGCTGCTTTATTATTCGTGTATAAAAATACACCAAATGCAACGGACTTTTATAAGGTTGATTTTGTATCCTGCAACTCTACTGAATTTATGTATCAGTTCTAGCAATTTTTTGGTGGAGTCTTTCAGGTTTTCTACATAGATTATCATGTCTGTGAACTGTGAAATTTTGACTTCATCTTGCTGATTTGGAAGCCTTTATTTCTTTTTGTTGTCTGATTGCTGAGGTTATGACTTCCAGTGCTATGTTAAATAACAATGGTGAGAGTGGACATCCATGTTTTGTTCCTCCAACAAATATATTTGAGTGTCTGTTATGGAGAATACAAAAATGTCCCTATTTTCAAGGAACTTAATCTAACAAGGAGCATTAATGTGTCATTTCAGCAAATAAATATTTGAACACTGAACTTTGTGACAAGGATGTGTATGAAATTTATACCAATATGTTCCTAATGATAAAGCTGTTCTGTCATCATCACCATTATTGTTATGTAAAAACAGAATTATCCTTTGTTGGCTTTGAAGATGCAAGTGGCTCAGGAACTATGGGTGACATCAAGGAGATGAGGGGAGTATTTGGGTGATAGCCAGCAAGTAATCTAGAGTTTATGATCCTGGAATTCTGCCATTAATTGAATTCTGCCAACAGATGGAGCAGATCCTTAGAGCCACTCAGGCTTTAGACAGGCCTGGGACCTGGCTTGCAGAGGACCCAGCTAAATGTGCCAGACTTCAGACCCATAGAAAATGTCAGCTAATAAATATATGGTGCTTTAAGGCACTGAATTTGTGATAATATTGTTAAGCAGCTTTAGATAACTAATAGGAGAACTAACATATTGACACAGCACATACTGAAATAGCTGTAAGACAGGGTAGGATGAAAGCCACATGAGGAATGTAAATATGTATTATGCTTATCCAGGGGGGATAACTATGATTGGGGAAATAAAGGAGAACCTCACTGAGGAGGTGGTTCTGAACCATACTCTACAATATGGCAGGACTTTGAGATGATAGACTTTTCTGGGCAGAGGGGCATTACCAAAAGTGTCAGGAAGAAGGCATTAAACTTCTCACAGGGATGTTGATCACATTATTTGACTGACTTGTAGAGATCATGTGAAAATTTGGAGGATAGTCTACTAAGATTAGATGGATGAGATTATGGTGAACCTTGTAGGTTAAACTCTAGGGTTTGAGCTTCATCCATTAAGTAGTTAGAAGGCATTAAAAGTTTTTGAATAGAGAAGTGATATGACATAATTTGTTTTAGGATATTGATTGGGAGAGAAGGAGGTAGAGAAAGCAGTTGGGAAGGTAACTAGAAGAAAAAGGACAATTTATTTTTTTCAGTACAGGTGTGGGAAGATAAGCATCTGAACTAAAGTAATAGTTATTCATTCACTCAAGAAATATTTACTGAGCACTTAACTTGAGGCCAGCATGCAGAAAGACTATGAGAGGAGAATCAAAGGACTTAGCTACCGACTGGATTGTTGGATTGGTGGGACCGGGGGAGAAGCAGTTGTTTCTGGGGTGGGTGCCAATGACACTCAATTAATCTGTGTCCATAAGGAGAACTATATTTCACTGCTGTATTCCCAGCACAGTGCCTGGAACATGATGGGCTTTCAGTAAATATTTTGAGTGATGCCTGGAGTTAATCTTTTTTTTTTTTTTTTTTTTTTAAGATTTTGTTTATTTATTTGACAGAGAGGGAGAGAGCAGAAGCAGGCGGAATGGCAGGGAGAAGCAAGCTGAGCAAGGAACATGATGCAGGACTTGATCCCAGGACCGTAAGAGTATGACATGAGCTGAAGTCAGACACTTAACCAACTGAGCACCTGGGCACCCCTGGAGTTAATATCTCTTTTGTAGAAGTCCTGGATGAAATATTTGCTGCATAAAAATAGCACTGGGAATGTAGGGGTTCAATATGTCATATTTAGAGGTTGACAAAAGACAGCCTATGGACCAAGGGCAGGTGCTGTCTGTTTTTGTAAATAAAGTTTCCCTGGAACACAGCCACATCTATTTCTTTACTGTCTGCAGCTGCTTCCACATGGAGTTGAATAGCTGCAATGGAGACTGTTTGCCTTACAAAATCTAAGATGTTTACTGTCTGGCTTTAAACTGAAGAAGTTTGCCAACCTTGCTGTCGTTACTTTCTTAGAGTAGATAGTTGAATTGCTATGGCTATAGATATGGTCTCTCCAAATGGAAGAATGTACTGATGGAGGAATGAGGGTAGGATGGAGAAATGTTCACACCTCAGGATTAGAGGAGGGGGAAGAGGCAGTGAGGGAGAGAGAACAGAGAGCAGGTGCAGAGTAATAGGATGAAACTGGGGCAAGGACAGAGGTGTTTGTTGGTGGTGGTAAAACACAGATACAAAAAATTTACCATTAGTGACACTTTTTTTTTATTATTTTATTTATTTGCCAACAAGAGAGAAAGAGCAAGCACAAGTAGGGGAAACAGTAGGCAGAGTGAGAAGTAGGCTTTCTGCTGAGCAAGGAGACCAATGTGGGACTCTATCCCAGGACTCTGGGATCATGACCTGGGCAGAAGGCAGGTGCTAACCAACTGAGCTACCCAGGCTTCCCACTATTAGTGACATTTAGTACATTCACAGTGCTGTGTAACCATTACCACTAGTTCCAGAACATTTTTATCATCCCAGAAGGAAAACCAGTACCCACTGAGTATTTTCTCCCCTTCTCCGGTCCTGCATTCTGTCTCTATGGATTTCCTATTCTGGATATTACATATTAATGGACCATACAACATTTGTCCTTTTGTATTTGGCTTCTTTGACCTGGCATAGTGTTTTCAGAGTTCATCCATGCTGTAACATGAATCAGAATGCCATTCCTTTTTAAGGCTGGGTAATATTCCATTATATGGATACACTATATATTGTTTAACTGCTCGTCTATTCTAGGACATTTGGGCTGTTTTCACCTTTTGAAAACAGGTGGCTTCAGCAAATAATGCTGCATTGAACATTCGCATATAAGATCTGTTTGGACACCTGTTGTTAATTCTCTTGGGTGTATTTCCTAGAGTGGGATTGCAGAGCTGAATTTTGAATAAGAAGGCTTAGTATTATTGCAAATACTTCAGGGGAGGTTAGGACAAATTAGGGCTGAGAAAGGGCTTTTTCATTTTAGTAACAAGAAGTCATTTGGAAATTTTCAATAGAGTTAAGAAGCCAGCAGCAATCACATTATGGTGGGGGGCTGCAGGTGTGGGTGACAAGTTCGTAAGGTTTGGTTGAGAAGAACTAGACATAGTTTCTTATCTATTGAAGTCATCCAGGTTAGTGAAGATTTTTGTTTTTCCTCACAGAAGAGAAAGACTTTCTTTTTGGTTGGTGTGGAGTCAGTAGAGTAAAAGATGGTTATGGAAGAAGCTAGAGTGAGGAGGGTGACAGGCACAGATGGGTCTGAGTGGTAAGAGCAGGTAGTGCTGCATAATGTGCTAGTGGCTGAGGCTGGCCTGTTTGCTTGCAGCAGTGCTATCCACGTGGGTCCTGCTCTGGCAGTGTGATTTTCGGTGGTGTTCAAGTTGTGAAGTTTCTCAGCAACTTTGGTCTGTGTAGTAGTCTTAATAAATGTCTGATTCAGTTGACTGCAGAATGATTTATTTATATGGTGTGCCAGTAAGATCCATAAAGGATTCTGGGGTGGAAAGTGATAGTATATGATGGCAGATGAGAGTGTGGACAGGAAGAGAACAACCAGATTTTGAAGTCTCCTAAGAACACAGGAGTGCTTGTGAGTAGATCACACCAGTGAGGTGGCTGTGGTTTGGTTAGGATGGTATAGGTACATTTTTTGGTGAGAAGTACTAAGAAGCAAAGAGAGTTTTGTGGTTTGTTTCAGAAGTGGCATCAGGAATCAAGGATAAGGTGTTTTATCCTTTTTTGCATCTAGAGGAATGAGTAACTAGAGCCCTGAATGTCAGCAGCTCCCAGATTTTAAGATTTCATAGACTGATAAAAACTTGAGATTGATATATGGTGGCCAGATTTTTATTTTGAAGGTAAGAACCTCAAGAATAGCAAATTCCTACCTGTCACCAGTCATTTAGTTAAAAAGAAGCATTTTACACACTCCAATGTAGGAAGGATATGCTTTCAGAATAAAGAACAGTCATCAAATTATAGGTTTTTGGCTATGTGACCTACTTTAGTATGATTATCATTGTCATTTTGTCAAAGAAAGGGTTAAAAATGTGCCATGGATTAGCATTAGTCTATTGACTGCATTGGGAGCCACCTTTGAATACTGTTTTATTAAAAAAAAATTACTCACTTATGTGATTCTCAACTCAAATATAAATTTCCTGGCTTGCAGTGATCATTTTTTTCTGGACTCCAAGGTGGGACACATGATCTCATGACTATATGGTTTAGAGTGCAGCTGAATATTGGAAGCTGGGGCTGTCTGGGAGAATTTGGAGTTACTGTACTTTATAATACTTTGTCATTCCTGGTACCCATTTGATATTTAACACCATAAGAGGTGCTTGGTAAGCATTAGTTAGTTGGTTAGTTGAGATTTCATTTTTTACCACTTCCTTTGGTATTCTGGGCAGACTCCTTAGGCAGTTTTCCTGCTTCATAACGAATACCAGCAGCAGCAGCTAGTAGGGTCAGGATCACCAGTTAACCCTTACAGCTGTCTCTGCAGCTGTCCCTAGTCTCTTCATTGTGCTTGGAAAGAATATTCAAGTTACTGTTGTGTTGTTTCTGCTTTAACTTGGGAACCTGAAACTGAAATCAAGTTTGGTGGAGCTTCTGAGTGTTTTCGACTTTGTTTTTGAGATTGGTCAACCCCAAGTATACTGGGGAAAGAAGTACTAAGTGAATTAATTTCTCAAGGGTGAATGCAAAGATTTTAGAGGTTGTTTTTGAGGGGAAGTGATAATACATAACACATAATGGATTTTTCAGAGAGTTTTGCTTTTCTCCATTTAAATATAAACCCTGAAA
Source organism: Mustela nivalis (assembly GCF_964662115.1). Lineage (NCBI taxonomy): Eukaryota > Metazoa > Chordata > Mammalia > Carnivora > Mustelidae > Mustela > Mustela nivalis. The sequence continues at coordinate 134,071,076 of NC_139024.1, forward strand.
GATATAGAAATTGGAATAAATAATGAACTGTGTCTATTGTTTCTTTTTTCTTTCAGCTTTTTGTGGCCTATAGTGGCTTTTTGTTTCACCCCCATCCATTTTTCTGTTTTGACTAGTTTAGAAAGTTTTGAGTTATTTTAACATCTATAGTATTTTCTTTCTGTTGTCTTATAAATTTTTTGTTTTAATTTTTGAATATATAGATTTTAAAATATTTAAGCATAATGAAAAGTTTATACTATTTCCATACTGTTAATGTGGGAATTTTGATTTTAACTAAAAAAAAGGGAGCATTTTAAAAGGAATTCTTTTGAAAGGAATTCTCTTAAAAGGCAAATCACTGGGATCCCAACTGGAAATCTTAGAATATTCTCTATGTAAGGTACAGAACTGCTGTGAAGGCCTTAGGGTTGGGTCCAGGAAACCTGAAATTACTACTTTGCTCTTTGAACAGTGCAAATCACTTACAACCTTTATGGGCTTTGGCTTTTCTTCTCTTTAAATACACATTTCAGGAAATAGATGTAAATATATAATAAATAGATGTAAATATATACATATAAGGCCATCTAAATTTACTTTTTGCTTTCTTAAGTTAACCTTTACAGCATATATAATGGAGACTAAAGTTTAGTAGGACATTAATGTGGATAATTTTAATGTTTGAATTTGGGAAGGATTTTAGGAATTAGTCCACTGCAGGACCCTACAGAAGAAGTCAGCTCTGGTTCTTCACAGGCGTCCTGCAGTGTCACAGATGTTGTCACTGAAGAGGCAGCCTTGGAACTTGGCCACAGTAAATGTAGTGGCTGAGGCCGTTTCTTGGGACTCTGGGAAGGAATGAGCCTTCCAGGTTTACAAGGCAGAGGCATATGTAGGACTTACTAGGTTGCAGTTTTGCCTTCTTCAGATAGAACAACTGAATGTGTCTTGAAAGTTTAATTTATCTTTTTAACTCGACAGTTTTTGTTTTTTGTTTTGTTTTGTTTTGTTTTTTAGTTGCAGTAAGATTGTATTAATATGCAAATATTTTGGTCAGGAGTGATTTTTGGCAGAATCCCCATTTCTGGCCTTGGAATTGAGAGAAATCTGTTCCTAAAGGAAGAGGAGAGCCAGATGAACATGGGTTTGAATCTTGACCTCAGTATTTTCTGGGTGCCATGGGCAGGTTTCAGCATCTCTCTCTATATTATTCTTACCTGTGCTAAGAAGTGATATACCTACCTTTGAGTGCTATGAGGATTGAACTGTAAGAAAGTGCTTTTCACAGTGGCATTTAGGAGATGGGAGCATCATTATCCTAAAGGATCATTTTGGGTTTTCCTGTGCTGGGGACAAGATTCAGGCAGTCCCTTATCTCCTGACTCCGGATTAACACTTCTCCATGCTCCCTCCACCCCAAGCCCCTTTCTGCTACCCCAGGCCCTCTGCAGCAGAGAACTGGGTGGAGGTGGAGTCACAGGAAGGAGAGAGGGATTGGCAGTCAGCCTCAGAGAATCCTGCCGCTATTCCTCTTTGCCTCCTCCTCCCCTAGTACATGGAGCTGTAGGCTTTTCCTCAGGAGCCTCAGGTTGCTGTTGTTGCCAAGAGCCTGGCTGCTCCCATCTAGTCCCCATTGTTGTCTGGAGCCTCATTTTACCCCATTTCTCAGACATCATACCTGGATCCCCACATGATGAAAATGTCAGCATAGAGTGTGGGTCAGAAAGGGAGCTCTGCAACACACCCAGTTGGAACCAAGAAAGCTATTCCATGTAGAAAAAGCATCATCAAGGGTTACTTTTAATACTATGTATTATTAGCTTTAGGAACTAAATTTTATTTATATTCTAGAGAGAGAGAGCAAGTGAGCACAAGCAGGGGGAACAGCAGACAGAGGGAGAAGTGGGATCCCCACTGAACAAGAATCTCGATGGGGAACTTGATTCCAGGCTCATGGGATCATGACCTAGCTGAAGGCAGACACTTAATGGACTGAGCCACCCAGGCGCCTTAGCTTTGTGCTATTTCTATGGAGAAGTGGGTTTCATGTTTCACATAGCAAGTGTATTTTTATAAGGAATTGTTAAAGCACACTCTTTTGGCCAGTTAGTACTACCAGTCCCAAAGCCCACCAAATAGGCTGAAACATGACAGCTTGATTGCATTCTGCAACAAGTGGCTCCTTTCTCTGTTCAAAATGGCTTTTTCTGCTCAAGGCACTCCATTTAACATGGGGGTGGAAAGAGGTTGGACTGACAGTGAAGAAACAGGGAGAACTTTATAAAGTAGAAGAGGAGAACAGGAGAGGCAGAAGGCCATAGAATTGCTAAGAAAGGGAGGGTAGTAGTGGCTTTTTGTTATGAGCATCTCGACTTCTAAGTCATTTCTCACTGTGAATAGATCGTTTAAATCAGTGATGAGATATCATAAACAATTTAATGCTGAAGGACATTCACATTGATAAAGCTTTGCTGTTTATATCAAAGAAGAGTCAAGGACATTCTGATAGGTATCTGTTGTTTCTTTTTCTTTTCTAAGTAAACATAGGTCTGTTCCCACATGCTTCTACACATACACTTACAAACATGTATATATCAGTGAAAGAATATTACTTGAAGACAGTTTGTACATAACTGTTGTTTCAGTGAGGTAAGCATTTGGCTATTAGCACAAACTTCTACGCATATATATGGAAACTCTCATATCTTAATGAAGGAAGATGTTATTTGAAGGATACAACATACATAGTGTAGTTTCTTTCTTTCTTTTTTTTGCATCTACACTTATGTTTATTTTTTTAATTTCATCTAGTGAACATGCAATTCAATATTAATTTCAGGTGTAGAATTTAGTGACATCACTTATAATACCCAGTGCTCATCACAACAAGTGCCCTCCTTAATAGCCATCACCTGTTTAACCCAGTCCCCCCCTGCTCACCTCCTCTCCAGTAGCCATCAGTTTGTTCTCTATAGTTCAAGAGTCTGTTCCTTGGTTTGCCTCTCTTTTCTCCCCCTGCTATGTTAATCTGTTTTGTTTCTTAAATTCCACATATGAGTGAAATCATATGGTATGTCTTTCTCTGGCTGACTTGTTGTGCTTAGTATAATACCCTCGAGTTCCATCCACATTGTTGCCAGTGGCAAGATTTCAGTCTTTTTTATTCTGCCCTTCTTTCTTTAGGGAAGGATGTTGAAGGTGAATTTTGTCTCTGCTGCATAGGGGGGTACGTTTTTATTCAAGTTCAGCTCTGGCAGTTTTAAGTTGCTGCTTACTTTCCTTTTATTCTGTACTACCCAGTGTGGGGACTGCACAAACTTAGCCCATGTGCTAGAGAGAAGAAGGGCTTGCATAGCAATGCCTTGGCTGTAGGAGTGTGTAGATTGCCCAGGTTGCCTGGAGATGCTGCCCAGAACTGAGAAGATGGAAACAGGCTGGTCTTTGGGGAGCTATGGGCAAAGTCTGAGCATCCATATACATATGGCCGTGTCCAGAGGGATCAGGCCCTGCCTTTTTTCACACTTGTGTGGCCACCGAAATCCATCTGCCATTGTGACCCACGGTTCACCGTGCAGAACAGCTCTTTATTCTGGAATCCCAAGGAAACAACTCCTGGTCTGTCGAGTTAGCTCTGTCGAGTTCCAGCCATGATTAATCTGTTACCTCATTCACTGTATCCATTTTGGTATTTCCTGCTGAGGTTTCATTTTTCCTCATTCACTCTAGGAATTACTAAAATTCTCCCTGGAATCAGCTGTGTCTCTAGATTTGGAGTTCATTCCAAAAGAATATATTTTCTTTTTGGTGTTTTGGTCCCAATTTCAATCCTTTCCAAAGAAATTAATCTTTTGTAGATGAAGTAGGAACCATCTATAAAGCATAGTTGTTGGTGGCACAGTCGAATCACTACATTAGCTTGAAAAATGTTGGCTCTTCCCCTATTCAGGTTAGTGGGGTTAGGGGTGGGACTAGAACCTGGCAGTTTTTAAAGACATTCCCAGTGAATCAGAAGTGAGCTTGGGGAGAAAAAAAAATGTGAGCTTGGGCAGACAAGCCCTCATTTTAGGTGATTGTGATAGTGACTTGAAGATTAACTGATTTTTTTCCTTAACATTTTCCCAATAATTAAAAAAAATACCTTTTACTATAGAAAATTAGAAAAGTATAGGAGGGTATAAAGTGTCAGGGAAAAAAACCAAACAAACCAACAACCAACTCCTATAGTCATACTGACCAGAAGTAATTATTGGTCGTATTATTATCTTTTTCTTCGCTGTTTTGACTACACTGTTTCTGATTTGCTTCAGTGCTTTTCAGCAAATGTTACTGGCCTAGAATAGCATATGGATCTTATAGGGGATGTGGAATCTTTCCCAAATGCTTCTTTAGGAGTCAGCAAGTGCTAATTGAGTATAAGGGCCTGTAGCCGACCGTGGAGCACACCTTGGGGTTCAGGGATGAGAAAAATCCCATCTTCAGGATTTCTCAGGTGATCCACATGGTACTTCCTTGGCCTCTATTACAGTTGTCACAGATATCTGCTTAGAGATTTTAGCACAAGTGTTGTTTTTATTGGTTTTACATTTTGAATGAGATGATGTGATTTAGTGGAATAAATGCAAATAGAATCAGAGTTCATTAATTTTTGACATGGCATATACAACAACTTAAAAAAAAATCCTGCAATGTTTATTGAAGATAGCAATTGCAGATATTCCTATTCCATTACTGTTCATGCTTTCTAGGATGATTATGATACCTTCGTTGTTTGGGAATATTGCTCTTGGTATTTTTTTTGTTAATTTTTATTAATGACATACCATGGGAGAGCACTTTAATAACTTATTAACGTTTAAATTTATTATAACATACAGGAATGCCACAATTTGGTTGTACTTTTATTCTCCTGGACAGTTCTCATATGTAAATCTGCCTCTTGGATCCAGCTAATGATCACCTTCCCACAGGCCTCGTAACCGCTCTGACATATTTTTTCCAAGTTTATGGACTGTGTTCTTGGCCACTGCTGTAGAGGAGACTCTAACTTCACAGATTTTATATCATTTCTACCCAGGAACCAGGATTCTGCATCCAACACTAGTTTTGAAAAAAGTCAAAGTGTCCAGAACAGGGTGGGCACTGGGATAGCTTCTTATACTAGGTGAATGGAGACAGAGTCCTCACCTAGCTAGAGGGTGAGGGTTTGTTTGTTTGTTTGTTTGTTTAAGATTTTATTTGTTTGTCAGAGAATGAGGAGAGTGCTGGGAGTTCAAGCAGGGGGAGCAGCAGGCAGAGGAAGAAGCAGGCTCCTGGCTGAACAAGTTGCTCCATGCAGGACTCATGATCCCACCGATCATGAACTGAGCCGAAGGCAGACGCTTAACTGACTGAGCCACCAGGTGTTCCAAAGGGCGAGGTTCTATCTGGATTTCTTAGTTGCTTCTCTTCTTGACAGTAAGTCTTGTGTTATGTAGGCATGGTGAAATATTATAAAATACCAGTAAAAACCAACCAAACAAACAAACAAAAAAACACAGTGTGTTAATCTTGACTGCTAACCTGGCAGGGTGCCATCTTTTAGAAAGTGCCTCCTTGCATAATTATTTGTTTTCTGTAACAAATAATTTCTATTTCTTCCTCTTTACAGCCCCCCCCCTTTTCTATTCTGCCCCACTCTCCCTACTTTTTACCCCTTCTTCACATTAGGCCTTCGAGTAATAGCTTATCATGTGGGGACAGAGTTCACATGGCAGGAAGTAAAAAATGGCAGGAGAGCTGTAATGGCAGCCCTTGTCCTTCTGTGGTCTCAACTGATTGCCTTGTGGTTGGTAATTGTGCCCTAGGAGAGTTTCGAAAACAAACAGTAGACTCTTATTTAAATAGTTCTGGAAGGAGCATTAATGATGTTTGCAGGTCATGGTCCAGATGGAAGTTGGCACTTTTTCTAAATTTACCCTTCTCAATTTACCCTTGAAGCATTTCCTTATTCTATTCTACTTTGGGGTTTTGTAATCACTCCCTTCTGATCCCTAGCTCAATATGTAATTACAGGCGCTTTTCTGTTTCCTTTTTGCTGTGATATTGATCATCAGTGTTGATCTATAGCAAGCACAGTGATCCGGATGCCAGGCTTGAAAATCTAAGGGTTAGCAAATGAGTCATTATTCATACAGAGTGACGTGGGACGAATCAGAATGAACTGCAGAAGAGAGAGGTGGTTTAGGAGTAGGGCCTTCAGGAACAGGAGAAAGTAGAAGTCTTTCATAAGGTCAATAGAATAAAGGCTCATTGTTAACCTCAACCAGTATAGAAATTGTGGAGACACACCTGTGTGCAGATGGCCTCTTTCCTAATTTGTAGTTCTGTGCCTTTGAGGTAGTTATTCATTCTCTCTGTGCCTCCGTTTTCTCTTTTGTTATGGGGATAATAACACCAACTATCTTATAGGGTAAGGGGTAGATGAGTTAATGCATGTTAAGGACACAGTGACTGGCACATGATAAGTAGGCATGATTTTTTTACTATTAACCATCCTGAACAATAGTCTACCTTGTCATATAATTCTTTTCCCAAAGATATGCTATAATTTTGACAGGAGTACTCCACCAACCCTTCATGCCCAAATAAATATTTTGTTTTTCTAAAGATTTTGTTTATTTTATTTGAGAGACAATGGGAGAGAGAGTGTGAGCTTATAAGCAGGGGGAGTGGGTGAGGGAGAAGTAAACTTTCCGCCGATCTGGGTTTTGATCCCAAGACCCTGGGATCATGACCTGAGCTGAAGGCAGGCACTTAACTGACTGAGCCACCCAGCTGCCCCCAAATAAGCATGTTCTTATAATGGTACTAGATATTAGTCAATAAATGCTGTATTCATAATTTTGTCTTTATCAGTATCATTCTGAGACACGACACCAAGCTTGTACACAAAATATTTCTGATCACTAATCCCTTTTACTAAATGTATTTCCTCTGTAAGAAGCATCTTTGAGGGGCGCCTGGGTGGCTCAGTGGGTTAAGGCCTCTGCCTTTCGGCTCAGGTCATGATCCCAGGGTCCTGGGATCGAGCCCCACATCGGACTCTCTGCTCAGCTAGGAGCCGGCTTCTTCCTCTCTCTTTCTCTGCCTGCCTCTCTGCCTACTTCTGGTGTCTGTCAAATAAATAAATAAATAAATAAATAATCTTTAAGAAGCATCTTTGAGACCTTTTAATCAGGAAGCATTGGTTGGGGCACCTGGGTGGCTTAGTCAGTTAAGCATCCGCCTTCTGCTCAGGTCATGATCCCAGGGTCCTGGAACCAAGCCCTGCACTGGGCTCCTTGCTTAGTGTGGATCTGGCTTTTCCTCCTTGCCCTCTGCCTGCTGTGCTCTCTCATCAAATAAGTAAATAAAATTAAAAAAAAAAAAAAAGCAAGCAATTGCTTGCAAACTGAAAATTGTTTCCAGCTTTTTAGCATATTGCCAGGGTTTCCAATATCCTACTCCAGCTGAAAATGCCTGGTTGTCTAATGGCCAGAGATCTTTGTTGCCCTGTGGTCAGTGGTCTGCCTCAGAGACCCCTGCAGTGAGAGCTGCATGAGGATGGAGTAAATATGTAATCCATCACCTGTGTCAGCGGGAACAGACAATTTCTAGGGTTCCACAAAGAGCTGTCAGGATGTGATTATTTCCACAGCGTTTGTTTCATAGCTAAGTATCATCTGTCACTTAGGTTTACTTTCGTCTCTCTTAAGTACTGTTCAACTCTCCATATTTGGTCACTGCCCATCATATCCCCAAACCTTATTATTATTAATCTAAGGTCATCAAAGATCTTTCATTGCTAAACCAGTGTTACTTCATTCTTTGTCTTACTTGTTTTCATGGCACCTGCTGTACACTTTCTTTTGACCTTTTCCCTTCTGCTGGTTTTCCTTTTACCTCACTTTTAGTGCCACCTCCTCTTCCTCTTCCTTGTCTTCCCCCCACCTTTGAAGATAGGTGCGTCTCAAGATCCCATTTCTGGCTTTTCTGCTCTACCCACTTTCTGTGCCCACTTTCTCAAACTCTGATTGGTTTCCTGAGTTCTAGACCTTAATTCCAGATGCCTCAACATTTCCATGTAGGTATTTCATGGAAATACTCCATATGTCCAAAGATGAATTCATTTCCTTGCTTCCTCCTACTCATTTCTCTGTTTGTTCCCATCCTAATCCAGAGCAGCACCACAGTTAATTCAGGAATCAGTCAGAAATTGTGCAGCCGTCCTGCTCTTCCTTCATTGCTCCTGTCTTTACCAGCAGGTCTTGTTGGTTTTATCCCATTAACCTAACTTTTGTAGTAACTTCCTCTGGTCCTCTTACTGCCCAGGTTGGTCATGTTGTCTTGCCTGGGCTATTGTTACCTCCTATCTGGTCTTTTGGCTTCTAGTCTCTCCCTTTTCCATTCACTGGCTGGCCAAAATGACCATCTGATCATGTCACTCCTCTGCTTAAAACCCTCTGTGGCTCTCTCTTGCCCCAACGGGTAGTATGAACTCCCAGGGTCCAGGATTTTTGTGACCAGTACTTTCCTGTCTTTGTAACAATGCCCCTCCTCTCTGTCTGTTCACCTTGTAATCCATTCATTTTGTATGCTGACATAAGGGAACTCACTATATATGTATTAGGATATCCAGACAAACAGAAACTGTTTATCTGCATATATACAGAAAGAGAGATTTATTTAAGGAATTGGTTGGCTCATGTGATTGTGGAGTCTGGTTAATCTGAAATTTGAAGGGCAGGCAGGTTGGAGACCTACATTGCAGCTTGAGTCTGAAGGTTGTTTGGAGGCAGAATCCCTTCTTTGATTGAGTGGATGGAGCTTGTCCACATTATGGTGGATAATTTGCTTTAATAATGTCTACTGATTTGAATGTTGAACTCATTAAAAGAATACCTTCATGGCGATATGTAAACTGGTGTTTGACTATATCTGAGTATCCTCGCCTAGCTAAATTGACACAAAGAATTAACCCTCACAATACCTTTCTCAACTTCTCTCTTGTTCTTATCTCTATCCAGATTGCTCCCTACACCCACTGTGTTTCCCACTGACCAGCAAGAAAACTTCTACTACTTCTGTACTCAACTTTCTTTCTGTCTGCCCTGACCTTCCCCAGCAATACAGCATTTCCTCTTTTTGTTCCTAATTGGCTGGTAATCACCTCTACTACAGTATCATTGCCCTGCAGTGTGTCCTCTTTACTTGCTTGTCTTCCCTAACAATGAAAATGCCTCAAGGACTAAACCTTTGTTCTCTTCACACTCTCCAAGGCTTAAACTACTGGTGCATTTGCCTGGTAATGGTGTAATGAATTAGTGAATAAATGGAGGAAGTTTGGGCCAAAGGATCTGAGATAAGCAGTGATAATGGAAGCACTTGTCATTGAGAAAAGCAGAGGTTTTGGAACCATCTTGAAATTCAGGAATCATTAGTCACAACACTAGGGTGAGATCCATAACCCCCTGGGGAGCTGTTAAAGGTGCCAAGGGAAATTAGGCCTGCAGTCAAATTTAGAGGATTAGAGTGAAACTCTGAGAAACTCCAAAACTCAATACCAGAGTATGCTTAGTGCTGGTCTGAGGATTTCCTGAGAATCTACAGCTCAGATGCTATGATTCTGTAACAACAGGCAAAAGCGGTGCGTTTTCAAACTTCAGAATATTACATGCTTCTTGCTAATCAACACCCAGCAAGTGAGCCCTGTTGGAAAAATGCATTTCTTTTGTTTCTCATTATCTTGGAGAATAATTAGGTGGAATTACTGTAGAATATTTTATTTTTTTATATAAGAAAGCCTATCCTTTTATAGCCTTTAACTTTCATTTTCCTTTTTTTTTCTTCATAATGACCTGGCTGCCTCTTAAAAGGGCTGAACCAAGTTTCCTGCTTGTCCTGTTGGCAGTGGCTACTGATTGTGGTTTCTTTTTCTCTTATACTGTATGGCACATTCTGATGTAATTTTTTGTTTTGTTTTTGTTTGGGACTATAATGTTGAGTAAGAATTTTCAACTAATTTTTTTTACACATGTTGTAAAATTCCCTAAAGTCATTTTGTTAAAATAACATTTTAGATGATGTTTTTTGAAATAATGTAATACTGTATTCAAGGGAGCCTGATGAATATAACAAGATACAATATAATTGAAGTCAGATACCTGGATAATTGTGACATTAAAAGAGAGAACTGGAATTCTAAAGTGAAGCCAGATGTAAAGCTGGGAGATTAATTGTATGCCACAATTCTGTACATCTTTTCTTAGAAGAAAGCCATAGTTTTGTCTTGAAGCATTACTATAACCAAACACAGAAGGAAATACAATTACTTCCATAATTTATGATATTTGAAAAAAAAAGAATAAAAGAAAGCAACTGGGCTGCTTATAAGCAATATTCACTGTTCAGAAATCAGAGTGAATTTTTTTATAGTTCCCTGGTTAAGTCAGTGTTCAGAGGGTGTGGTCTGTCCACAGGTATGGTCCTTGAGCTGTTAATGAGTGTGACTAAGATAAATACAGAAGATGATAGTAACTTTAGAAGCTTTTATAGCAAGTTGACTTTCCTTTGACATTCACATGTGTGGTCATTTTCCTATTATTTCTCTTTAAATTGTACTTACAAAAGAACCAGTTCATGATGGACTAGAAATTTAAAATAATGGCTAGATGACAGTCTTCACTGCAGCTAGGTGAGAGGCACTGGTTTAGGGGAGCACATGTCAGGGGTTTGCAGTGTTGCCTTCTCACAGCGGACATACTATGCTGTTGGCATGATTTGTATGCTCTGCAGTTAAAGCAGTTCTGTAGGGACTTGCAGCTCTCAGATAGTGTGGCTTTTAGTGAAGTTTTGCTTTATTAAGAATTTTTACTTTTCTTTTTTGAGTAGGTGATAATTCATCTAATTTAAATACACAAAATGCAAATGGATTTTCAAGTGAGTCTCCTTCCCACCCTACACCTGGCCATTTCCTCTTTTCAGAGAGGCACATGTCCTGTGTCTCCTGCTAATTGTCTTTCAGTGTTGGAGTGGATCACTCAATTTCCCTCAGATAATCAATCCTCTGTGAGTATTTTTTTTAAGTTTTAGATAAATATGGAAGCAGAATAGATCCAGAGTCAGCTTTTCTATGTTGCTCATTAGGTGCAGAGCATTTTCTTTTGCTTTCAATAAACAGTTGTCTTTTAAGTAAATGATGAGAAGAAAGAAGGTATAGTGTTTTATGTTTACTGAGTTAACCTTGAGGTGAGAATGGGAGACCCTTAAAGATGTCAGGCTGCCAGGCCAAGGCAACAAAGTCGGAAGGCATCTCCCCTCTGCATGGAGTTGGGTTTAAGGTCAGTCCAAGGTTCTCAGGGAGGCTTCACTGTGGCAAGGTGGAAAACTGGCCATAAGTTTTACCTCATATAGCTATAGTAATTTTAGTCTAGAGGAGTATTAAACTGGACATAACATAATCTTGGCTATAAAATAATCTCAGCAAACACCTAAAGAGCATTTAATTCTGAGCAATTTAAATTTTTGTTCAACTTCTGAGATGTGTTCCAGAATGTCTCAGTATGTATAGCCTGTGTACCCAAGGGCAAGGACTTGTTAAATAGGGGAGTTAAACTTTTTTTTTTTTAAAACAAGGTAGTTATTCTAAGAACTGTAGTGATTGGTTAACAGGAAATCTGTGCAAATGAAGAGTGTACAGAAGTAGAAAATGGAATGCAAAGCAGCATGGTATGATATTAGGAGCACAGACTTTAGATCCAAGTTTGGGACCTTTGTGACCTTCAATAAACTTTACCCTCTGTGAACTTCAGTTTCTCAACCTATTGAATGAAGATAGTTACCACTTTATTGCAGGGTTATTGGCATATAGTAATAAATGGTAGGACAGTTATAATCTGAAACACTTTAAGATATACACACATTAAAATATATAAAAGATTGGGGTGCCTGGGTGGCTCAGTGGGTTAAAGCCTCTGCCTTCGGCTCAGGTCATGATCTCAGAGTCCTGGGATCCAGCCCCACATTGCATCAGGCTCTCTGCTCAGCAGGGACCCTGCTTCCCTTCCTCTCTCTCTACCTGCCTCTCTGCCTACTTGTGATCTCTGTCAAATAAATAAAATCTTTAAAACAAAAATCTTTAAAAATATATATATATAAAAGATTAAAAAATTACAAATGTACATATTTAAATATACTGAAGATTATCAGGGAAGCATAAAAATCAAGGTAGTATTAATGTCCTGTATGCTCTCAGGTGTATTAAAAAATCCCCTGTTTTTCATTTTAGGATGTGAAAGTATGGTGCAAAAATCAATCATTAATTTCTGACAAAGATAGATTCTTAATCCAAGAAACCGTGTGTAAACTTGAATATCTTGTAATTCCTGAATGTCTGATCTAACTGGTTTGCCCTTATCCTGTACTTCCTGTGGGTGAAGACTTTTCCATTCCCTGTTTTTCCTGATTATATCTATGAGGAGAGGGAACTTATATTGATTTACAGAAAGGTGGGATTTGTTTTTTGTCATGTAACCTCCAAATTTCCTAAGGATGGGTTCTGGGTATCTTGCTATTCAGATAAATTCATTATAACCTTTAACTTTCTCTTCTTGTTTTTCCTTGAGGGTTTTATTCCAGTTCTGCAGATTTTTTTTTTAAAGATTTTATTTATTTATTTGACAGAGAGAGATCCCAAATAGACAGAGAGGCAGGCAGAGAGAGAGTGGGAAGAAGGTTCCCCGTGGAGCAGAGAGCCTGATGCAGGACTTGATCCCAGGACTTTGAGGTCATGACCTGAGCCAAAAGCAGAGGCTTTAAACCACTGAGCCACCCAGGCGCCCCCGGATTTTTTTTTTTTTTAAAGATAATCGTTAGTGAGAAAATGGCTTATCAGGCTTGGGATGGTGTGATTGTAGGGCCAGGGAGAAGGGTGTTCTAGGAAGAAGTTGACTTAGGGGCATGCCCACAGACTACATGTAAATAAATATGTTTTACAAACCATTTCTCAGGTCTTACGGAACCTGAGAGCATTTGCTTTCAGTCAGCTTGTCTTTCAGATACAACTAGACTAATTGCAGAGTCTGAATGAACTTGATGAAAATAATTGCTTGGCTTTTTATTTTCTGGGATAAAGCTAATTTTGTCTTCCCTCTTTCCAAAGAAGGACATGCAGACCTCTTTATTTCTTGGTAGACTTTGGCGCCAGGTGACTCCGTTCATGCAGTAAATGTTCCCTAGCAGTCTAGGTGTCCAGGGCCCTGGTGGGGTTGGGGAGCTCTGAGAAGAGTTAAGAGCTACTTTGCCCTGCAGGAGCGCATTTATTTGTACTAAAATACCCTAAAATATCAGTTATTAACACCGAAAGCCATTTTGCTTATAATCTATCGTTAGGAATATAAAAGCAGCTGAAACATACTGAGTTCTTCTATGTGCCAGGCCCTGTGTGTGCCAGAATCTTCACATGTTTAATCCTCACTAGGATACCGTCATTGTATTAGCCATTCACAAAATTATTATGAGCATAGTTTGATGTTTACTATTTAAAACAGGGTTGGGAGACCTTTCTCCTACCTTATCCCTATAAAAGGCTTAGTTCAAAAGCAAGTTAGTGAAATTATATTTATCCTCTTTAAAATTAACAAACCACAAATACAAACCTTCACTTAATATTTAAATATTATATTACATACAATGCACTATTATGTTTTATTATATGACTATTATGTCATACTATAAAAACATTACAGTATATTAGAAATGTACCACAGGCCTATATTATGGGATAGCACAATTAACAACACTCCACAACCCTTGGTGCAGTAGAGTTTAAGGTGAGGCAGAAAAAAACCAAAGAGGGGAAAAAGCAGGGGTGGGGTGGGGGATGCTGGTTAAGGACATTTTTCCTATGGGATTGGGGTGATTGACAGAATGGAAGAGTAATGGGTAAAGCAAAGGTACTGTTTGGAAGCCAAGAGTAGAGTCAGGTGGGAGGGAAGTGAAGCTGAGAGAGGCTTAGAAGGCTTTTAAGCAGATTAAGAGGTGTCACAGTTTGGGCTTCAGAGAAACTGCCTTCTAATGATCTTTAATCCCTCTCTCTGGTTGAGCTGCTTACCTGCTTACTACTTACTCAGAAGAGCCTTCCAAGTGGGACAAGAGTGACAGCTCTAATCCATATCCCTCTGCAGTGGGTAGGGCACTGCCTGGCCCTCAGGACCCAGTGAACAACCAAAGACAGGTGTGTCCTTTGGGTGCCCCAGTCTCAGAGGGGAGACACACTGTGTAGGTCCTTATGCACAGTAAGAGTGGTGGTGAATACTGGCTTTGGGCCTTGGGGCACAGTGGTAGAAAGGGCAGGCATTCTGGAGCAGGTCATAGCTGAGTTCAGTTTCTTTGAAGAGGAGTAGGAATTAGATGACCAGGAGGAGGGAATGGTTGGGGTTTATGCCAGATGGAGACACCTGCATGCGGAAAGAACAGGTGAGCTAAGAAACAGCTATGGTTTGTTCAGCCAACTTAAAGCACTTTTAGTGTATTTGGAGCATGTGTTAAATACAGTGTGAAAAGTCCTCTTGTGGGAGAGTATCTGCAATTTTAGTGATTCTGTTTTATTTTTGGAAATAAAATTTTTATGTATGAGCATTGACAGCAGTTCTGAATGAGCCAACTTTTTTTTTTTTTTAAACTCTTCTTGAGTTACAGACCTTTTTGACTAAAGCCTGGCTGGATCTTTCTCAAAGAAAAGCATGAGTGTAATAAGTCCATGCAGGTGCACGCTTACACATAAACATGTTCACACAAAGATGCACACATTCACATATATACACACTCACGTACTCCTTCATATTATCCTGGAGGTTCACGGCTCTCTTATTAAAGTGTAACATACTCCTCCAATTAAGTTAGAACCTGTTTTATGCTAACTTGAGCCAGTGGAGATGGTTTTTCTTAAAATGTTCAAAATAATTTATCATAAATGTAGGAATTATGATTATGAAAGAGAAAGGGATTGGCTATTTATTTCATGTGTAGCTCTATACTTTTCCATGACCCCCTCTCCCCAAGTTTTTTACAGTAGATTGTGGGCATCATACTACATGTATATGTATTGTATGCCTCTAAATGATTCTCTTTAATAACTATACTGCCATTATTGCACTTAATAAGTTAATATAATTAGATATCTTCCTATATTTACGTTTCTCCAGTTGTCTCATTGTGGTTTTTAATTATTTGCTTGTTTGAATCAGGATCCAAAATGGGGTTTATATGTTACAATTGGCTGATATCCCTTAAGTCTTTTAATTTTCTCTTTCCCCCACTTTCCCTCTCCCTCCCTCCTTGTTTCCTTTCTGCCCTTTCTTCTCCTTTTCTTTCTCCCTTTCCTCCCCCCCCCTTCCTCTGTCCTTTTCTCCTCCCTGCTCTCTTCTCTTTCTCTCCCTCTGTTTCTCTGTCATAATGTATTTGTTAAAGACACTGGGCTATTTGCTGTCTTGTTTCCATAGCTTGATTTAAGCTACTTGTATTCCTGAAGTGTTTTCTCATCCCTTGTATTTCCTGTAAATTGGTATTTAGGTTTAACATGTTCATTTTTGGTTTTTTTGAGGGGGGTGATGAGATTAAGAGTACCCCATTGTTGGTTTTGTGTACTTCCCTAGGGGGTCATATAATGTTTTGTAACAGTAGCTATTGAATATCAGTGGTTAGGATCCATTATTTCATTAGCTGTTGCAAAGGGTGATAATTGAAATCTGTAATTCCTTCTGCATTAATTAGCTGAAATCCTTCTAAAAGGAGACTCTTGTATTTGGTTACCTTGGGGTATAGGAAAGGCAAAATAAATGATGTCTTTTCTTTACCCATATTTATGAGTTGGTCTATACCATCCTACAATGGTGACCTTTTTTTTTTTTTTGGTGTCATTAAAAACTCATGGAATTATATTTTGTGTTTCAGATCATTTGAAACTTGTTGATGCTCAAATTGCCTCATCTTTAGCTGAGGAAACCTTTTCATTTGGCCTCTGCATCTTTTGATGCAGCCTAGGTAGTTGTTGCTTTTTGGTAGAAGAAGATGAACCATGTATTTTTCCTGCTTCAAATCTGGAATCAGTTATTTTTTCAAGGGCCTCAGTAGCAGGTTTATTTTTATTTTGAAAGTCTTCAATAAAAAATAACGGTACTTTGTTTATCATGCTACAGCTGCTAAAGTACTGATTTTGGTTAAAGCTTTGGAGTGTAGGGAACTTTATTTGTTCACGTCTTTGTCAGGATATTTAGAGCAGTGTTTTAGACACAGTAGGAGCTTAATAAATATTTGCCAAATCATTGTGTGGATTGTTTTATTTGACCAAAAACTGAGTAGTAGTAATTCAGTCCTTCTTCCCCTTTAAGCTTGAGTTTTAGTCTCTCCTATCTTTATTCTCAGTGATGGCCTTATCTGAGATTGTTGAGCCTATAGGGCTCCCACATCTAGTGGCTTCCTCTTCATCTCAGAATGCTTTCATGTCTGCAAATTGTACAGCCTTTAAAAGTATCCCTGATTCTGGCCTATTACTCCTTACTCCCTGTCCTAACTGATGGGATTGCTCCCATATGTATGAAAACAAACTAGGAGATAGCCCCTTGCATTTAGTCTTCCCATGGCCTCCAGGAAGTCTCATTCCTCTTTCCTAACACTCTCTGACCAGTAAGTAGTCTTCTGAGTTGCAGCTTCCTAGGGTTGCTTATTAAATAGTGCTTTTCCCCTGCACTGTGACCATGCCCAGCAATCTCTCCTATGTTTGTCATTGTTTTGCTTTTTTTTTTTTTACTGTACATATGCCCTAGCCCCTGTACCCTCACTCAACATAAAAGAACTTTTTCATGTACCTTAATGACAAAATTTATTTGTATATTTGCTTTCTTTTTTCAACGTGAGTTCACATAAGTATCTCATTTAATTCCTACACAACTGCCCTGTTAGGACCACTGGGTCTGTATTATTTTCATTTTATGAGTGAAGAATGGAAGCCCAAATCTTGTCAGGTCTAAGATCTCACCATTAATAAATGACAGATTAATGAGGAGCTGGAATTAGAATTTAGAGCTATAAAGGTTTTTCACTATGCTTCATGGGCTACCATAAATCAAGGGACTCCTTGCAAAATTCTTTGAGGCATTCTTGAGTTAAGATGGTCTAAAATGGCTTTTCTGAGTGATATTTGCCCCATTATGATGAGCTTTTACTTTGCATTATGGTTTTATGATTTCTAAAGTAGTGAACAGAACTTTTCAGTGAAAGATCATGTTCCCTTTATTGAGTTCAAAAATGTTGAAAAATAATGGACAGTAAGGAGTATTTTTTACTTCCCTGTCTGTTAAATCATCTGGAGAGAGAATAACCTTTGGAAAGAGAATTTAAGTAAAAAATGCTACGAGGAAACAGAAGAAATTATAAGAAGTTATACTTAAAAAAAAAAAAAAAACCTTTTAAACAGTTATTTAAAAAAAAAAAAAACAATTCAGAAGATAACTGCCCCTTCTTACTTTTCAAGAAGAGGACAGTGTGCTCTTATCATCTGAGATTAGCGTCTATGTCAGGCTGTATGTGTATAAAATTATTTTAAGATTATTCTCAAGTGGTAAACTGAGTGTTTCTAATTTAGTTTTTCAAAATGTTACTGTAACTTCAGTATGGTGAAAAATGTGACAACTAAAAGAGTAAGCAGACCCTTTCTAATGCAAAGACTATAACCAATGTTTTTATCTGGTGACTGTAATCTTTATAACAATTTTATCATTTTTGTTTCCTTGTCAAGCATGAGTTTGGGGCTGTGTAATTTTCATAGCCTATGTATGTTTAAGTGTAAATTGTAAGTGTAATAAGGAGTATCCTATAACTTGTATTATAACTAAAAATTTTTGTAATGTTTTTGAAATTTTTTCTCCTTGATTTTCATTTCTTTTTCTGTTAGGCTAAACTCTTCGAAATGGTAGTCCTGCAAATACTTGCTGCTAAAACAATATTTTACCTAAGTTTGGGAGTATTACAAATCATGAACATGTTTATATGCTGTCCTACTTAAGTCATTGAGAAAGACATTCTTGATTTCTAGCTTTCCCAAGTAGAAAATAACATTTGAACCACTTAAGGAGTTAGTCGAGGTATTGCTGTTTTGTAATTGAATCCAGATGCTAAAAAACGTTCATGTCAGAGGTAGTAGAACTTTTCTTTATCACATCACAAAATATCACATCTAGTTGGCTTTTTAATCAGTTGAATTACAGAGAAATGTTACAAGTCCTAAATGAAAAAAAACATTAAATTCCCCACACAATTCTATATTTGTTTAATTGTATGAACTATAATTCAAAAGGGATGGGTTAAATAATCAATTGTTCAAAGTTTAATTAAATTTTAGGTGCTTAATCTGGAAAAAAATGATATGAATAAGTTGTACCTTTGGAATGCTTCTGAATTCTCTCCTGTAAGAGTACTTGATTTTAGTTCCTGCTTGGACTTACTGAAAAAATTAGAAGCCGTTAACTTGGTAGTCTTATTTTCAAAGGGAATAAATATTTTAGGGGAATTTAGAATTCTGTGGCAATTTTCTGGACTCCTCCTTGTTACTACTGATCCTGATCCTATAGGACAGATAATTTTAAGAACAATACTGTGAAACTTTTTTTTTTTTTGTGCACCTTACATGTCCTTTGGGATTTTTTTTTTTTTTAAGATTTTATTTATTTGATAGAGAGAGATCACAATTAGGCAGAGAGGCAGGCAGAGACAGAGGGGGAACCAGGATCCCTGCTGAGCGGAGAGCCCAATGTGGGACTCCATCTCAGGACTCTGAGACCATGACCTGAGCCAAAGGCAGAGGCTTAATCCACTGAGCCACCCAGGCGCTCCCCACCCCCTTTTTTTCTTTTAACTGCCTACACTTTTTTGAGGAGAGGGGTTTTACTAAAGAAGCATCCAGGGACATAAACCCTGTTTAAATAACATGTAGGACAGATGTTACTACTGAACTGGTCTTGTCTGAAGTTTAATTTTAAACTAGAGAATTTAGTTTTATACTAGAGAATTTTAAATTAGAGAATTATAGAGGAAAGAATAATAAACAATCAGATGTATTTGAAAAACATACTTTTTCAAAGATGCTTGCCATGGAATAAGATTATTTTAGTTACTTCTTCAACAAATATTTGTTGAACTTTCCCCATATTCAGGCCCAGTTCTAAGGACTGGAGATGGGAGCCAGTGGGAGACTGCTTACCTTAGTAAGTAAGTACTCTAGCAAGGGGCCTTATATATGCATTCCAAAAGACAGCTTTCCTTTCACTTCTGGGATCGTGCAGGGAGGGTAGACATATAATAAACAAGTAAACAGAACTATTTTAGGTAGTCACTAAATACCATGAGAGTGATTAACCTCATGTGGTATGAGAGGGTGCAAAGTGGTTTAAAGCATTTCCAGGTGCTCTGTCTTGAGATGAAGATTTAGAAGAAGGAGAATCCTTTGTTCCTGTCACTTTCTGTGTCTTTCTCTCTTAGGAATTAGAAAACCTTTCCCCGAAGCCCCCAGCTGACTTTCTTTTTGGTCTCATTGGTCTCTACTGAACCACATGTGTACCCCTAACCTGTCTGTTCATCCATTGGCTTGCTTCTGGGGCTGAGTTAGCATGGGAAGGGATGACTAAATACTTTTGGGATTTCGTTAGAAAACTTGGTAGTTAATAAACACTGACCATTACAGTTTTGCTTAATAATAGCTAAAACTGTATGCCAGGCTGTATGTCAATACTTTATGTACATTATTTCATTTAATTCTTTTACCGGTATGTTAAGGTAGGTGCAGAAACTGAGGTGTATGAGATAAACTTGGGCAGTGCTGCACTGTAGAACTGGAATACTAACCTAGCACCCCAGTTCTAGACCCAGCATTCTCAAAATGCCATCTGTGGAAAGTAGGAAGCATGTTTTTGAAATATTTTCTACATATCTGTTAATTATAATAAAAAATTGAGGATCTGAATTGGTTAACTAACCTTTAGCAGCTAGAAAACTCATATGAAACTTTTTGTTTTTCTGCAATGTGGAACAATTATTGTTCCCCTTCCCCAACTCTGTGTATAACATGATATGTCACCTTTTTTCAGGAGTCTTTCCTTATTGAGACTATGCTATTCAGGAATCCTTTCACATACATCAGCTGGACTTTTGGGTCCTGATGGGTAAGGAGCATATATTCTGTCTGTCTCTGTGTGGCTCATTGCCATAGTGCTGAGCTAGGCACTTCGCTCAGTGAGCCCTTGTTTTATCGAATCTGTTAAACACTATGATAAGTCATGTGTTAAAATTCCCGAGAGACTTTCCCCTTAATTTTAAAATTATTTTATCTTACTTTGTCTTTTTTTTTTTTAGGACCACTTATCTGATTTCTAGAGGTTTTAATAAATGCACATGTTTGATAATGCTAAATATAAGCAGTATAAGTTTTTCTCCACTTCTGTTCTTTGAGAGAAAGTGTGTGTGTGTGTGTGTGTGTGTGTGTGTGTGTGTGTTAGAGATACATTATACTTCAGGATTTGAGTATGGCTTTTATCTTTTTACTTGGCAGTTGTAGAATCTCAGGCTACAGGTGTGTGGGATTCCTATCTGTTATTGAGGAGGTGTTGGCTAAGGACACCAGCCTGTTGTGCAGGCACTGCACCCCCTAGAGGAGGAAGAAATTCAGTAATTAGTCATTGAGCTGAAGAAATGTGAAACATGACATCTGGAAGGGAATGGTTAGCAGCATCTACCCTGCAATATATATTAATTCTGGGTTTAATATAGATCAGCCAATCCTCTTATTTTGTCACCCAGGGATATTTAAAATAAAACAACAAACGAAACCCCTCCCATATATGAATACTAAATATTGCCATCATTTAAAATGAAGGATATTTTGGGGGCACCTGGGTGGCTCAGTTGGTTAAGCCCCTGCCTTTGGCTCAGGTCATGATCCCAAGGTCTTGGAGTAGGGCTCCCAGCTCAGCAGGGACTCTGCTTCTCCCTCTGACCCTCCACTCCTCTTGTGCTGTCTCTTGTACTCTCTCAAATAAGTAAATAAAACCTTTAAAAAAACCACTAGAATAGTTAGGAAGTAATCTCAAGAATAGATTTTATAAGAAGCTTGGATATTAAGCTGTGGGTTTGTCTGACATTATCTTAATTAATTAATTATTATTATTATTATTTTTTGCTTTGTAATAGTTTGGTGAATCCTCAGGGATCTGCATGATAAAGAATGGGGTCCAAAAATGATGGTGATTTTTTAGGAGATGGAAGGGATGGTTATTACCTATGCTGTTGAGGAAGTGAGGTCATCTTGACCCAAGATACCCTTATTTTTCCATAAATGAGGATGGTAATAGTGTTTAGATGGCTGTTTCATAGCTTTCTGATGTAGTTCACTCTACAGATCTTATAATTCAGTTAGTGATAGTTGCTTAACAAACATGTACACATACTGTTTGAAGAAAATAGTAAAAGAATAGTCTTTCTAAAATTATGGGTTTTCAAATTATCACATTTTGGGCATGCTATTTTCTATAGTCCTTTTACTTCCCTTTAGGTATTTCAGCTACACTGAGTTCTTCTACAGTCAGGCTGCCATCCGCCTACGGGAAAAATGTTTTGAATAATAATGTAGACGTTTCCTGTAAGCATCTAAGGTATGTGGACTATACTAGTACTGACTCTTTGTGGCCCTGTAATGTAGTGAGAAAGTAGTATGTATATCCTCTGCATGACACTCTAGGTAGTTATCCTGTGTCTGCAAGGTAGATGGACTGAGGATCAGGAATAGTAGCTTCCGTTTTCATCTTTGCTGTGAGTTTAATATTTATCCCTGGGTGAGTTGCTCAGCTTTTCTCCGTGGCAAGTTTGTCATCCATAAAGCTGGGAATAGTGAATGCTGACAAATAAGCTACACTGGTCAGTTGTGATACAGCTGGATGCGGAACAGGTCATATTTTTAGGATGATGGATGGATTCTTTCTAATCTGGGACAGGGAATCATTTACCTACATTTACCAGCTCATCTCCCCCTCTCTTTCCCCTAAGCCTGGAAAAATGCTATTAAGTTGGTAAATATTTATTTGCTTCTTGGTTCTCAAGATCTTGTTTTAGAGAAATGTTCTCAATTTTTTTTTTCTTTTTTGCTACCCGGAGGAATTTACTTGTGTAATTCCCCTTAGTACTTAAGAAAATGGCTTCTGGCCATGTTAATATTGCAGTCTTCCCAGGAGAACCTTAAAAGGGGAAAACCTTTCATCACAGAAGAGGAGGAAGGATCTAATATGAGAACCACTTATTTAATGATAGTATGTAAATTGCTCTTATAGATAGTATTCATTCCTTCAATAAATATTTATTTTACATCTGTTAAGAAAGAAACAGTTCTAGGAACAATGTTGATAAACTAATAGGCAACTTGAATCTGATACAAATTTTGTAACTCTGATCATAATTCTAAACTCTGTCATTAGAAGCTCAATATTTCATTCTCATTGTAGCATAGACAAGCAGTTAGTTGTTCACCATTCTTTTCTTCCTTATGGGACACAATCACTGTATTATTTGGATTCAGCTCAGTACTTAGTTAAAGGGTGACATTTTCCAGCTTCCTTAGCAGTCACTGATTCTTTGACTGAGTTCTGGCCAATGAATATAAGAGGAAGTCCTGTGGGTCTTGAAGAGAGTTGGGCCCCATTAGCATTTACCTTCCTCTTTCCTGCTATGTGATATGTGGATGTGATGTATGGAGGTCCAGCAGCATTTTAGATGATTAGATAAACTTGAGGAAAGATAGAAGGAGCCCAAGTCCCTTTTTATTGTTGACCTGATAATCAGTAGCCACATCAACCATGGACTGACAACCCCCAGACTTCTATCTGATACACGTGTGTTAGATTTTAACTTAAATGCAGCTGTACCTAATCTTTATTGAATAATTTGTGTTTTCATGGTCGTTTTCAACTTTAGCAGCCTGATTATAATTACAGCACCATATCTGAGCAGACTTTTGGGGGTCCACCAGTGTGCTTATCCCCCCTTCATGGCTGTTGCTGACAGTCATTCCAGGTTGCAAGTAAGGAAAACCTCAGATTAAGGAATATCAACTGCACTGTTCTTGAACAGATATGCCTGGAAAAATAAACAGAAGTTCTTAAAATATGTTATCCAGGTCAGCAACACTGGTATCAACCTGTGTTCTGTGTTCTGAATAGAACTCTGGAGGGTGAGACCCAATAGTTTGTATTTTAATGGGCAACTCATGTAAGCTAAACTTCGAGAAGCACTGCTCTATGATTTATGATTTTATGCACCTTGTCGCTCAGATGTTTCCATATGAAGTTGGCCAGGCAGCAGTGGGCTGGTTGGGTTTGAAATTGATGAAAATGACCATTTGGACACTGCTCAAGTTGTTTTGCCTTATTTACTATGGAACTGACAAAAGACCATTTAAGAAGGTGAATGAACTCATGCACAAGATAAGTATACTCCTTGAGGAGGACACCACAGCGCTAGTGTTTTTCAGGGCTTCCCAGAGTCACACCTGGAGTTTGCCAGTCAGTGTAGCCCACCTGAGGTAAGAACACAGAGCCATCCAATAGCAGAGGAAAAGATACTTTCTTTGAGTGGGAAATCTGATTTCAGATTTGGGTATCTGTGCTTTTTATGTTCCCTATTATACCATCAAACTATTCACTGAAAAATGGACAAATTCCTTAAAAAAGACAACCTACCAAAACTGACTCAGGAAACTGAGCATGTGCATAATAGTATGTTTATTAAGGAAATTGATATCATTACCACAAACCTCTCTCACAAACAATGCAAAAGCCATCTCAAACCCAAATCCTGAAAGCTTAGACTGAATAGTGAAAAAGAGCAAGCCATGTGGTGTTCTGGGTTACAGTCCGCAGGAGGTAAGAACAGCAAGAACAGAGATACCAATGTAAGAACCTCTTAGGTTTCTGATGTGTACAAGGACCACGTCATTTAGGACCTATAAGAACTTAACAATGTTTGGATTTTTTTCTAATTGAAATTGGGAATAGATGGAAGGTATTACCTGGAAGACTTATTATGATCTGATTTGAGATTTGGTAAGTCTGTCCTGGCTTCTGCATGGAAGATAGACTATAGAAGGCCACAGTGGAAGAAGGGAGAACACTTAGCATGCTGTTGGAATAACTTGGACACAAGAAAACTGTGACTTAAACTAGAGGGCATGGAGGGAAGAGGTCAGATTTGGAATACAGTTCCAAATGTGGTTCAGAGATACTGTAGGTTTAGTTCCAGACCACTGCAATAGAGGAATATTGTAATAAATTGAGTCAGATGGGTTTTTTGTTTTCCCAGTGCATATAAAAGTTATGTTTACACTGTACTGTGATCTATTAAGTGTGCTGTGCACACCTTGATTTAAAAGTACTTTATTTCTGAAAAATGCTATCATTTGAGCTTTCAGTGAGTTGTAATCTGGTGGAGGGTTTTGCTTCAATGTTAGTGGCTGCTGACTGATCATGGTGGTGGCTGCTGAAGGTGGGGTGGCTGTGCCTATTTCTTAAAATAAGACAATAATGAAGTTTGCCACTTTGATTCATCTTTCACAAGCAACTTTACTGTAGCATGCAATGCTGTTTTCTAGCATGTTACCCACAGTAGAATTTTTTTCAAAACTGGAGTCAGTCCTCCCATCCCTGTTGCTGCTTTATCATCTAAGTTAATGTAATACTCTAAATCCTGTGGTGTCGACAGCATCTTCACCAGGAGAAGATTCTAGCTCTAGCAAACCACTTTCTTTGCTCATACATAAGAAACAACTTATCCATTCAAGTTTTATTATGACATTGCAGCAATTCAGTCACATCTTCAGGCCCACTTCTAATCCTGGTTTTCTTGCTGTTTCTGCCTCATCTGCAGTTATTTCCTCCACTGAATTCTTGAACCCTTCAAAGTCATCTATGAGGGTTGGAATCAACGTTTTACAAAGTTCTATTCATGTTGATATTTTGATTTTTCCCACGAATCATGAATGTTCTTTTTATTTTTTTAAAGATTTTATTTTTTTATTTTTTTATTTTTTTAAAATTTATTTGACAGACAGAAATCACAAGTAGGCAGAGAGGCAGGCAGAGAGAGGGGGATAGGCAGGCTCCCTGCCGAGCAGAGAGCCCGATGCGGGGCTCGATTTCAGGATCCTGGGATCATGGCCTGAGCCGAAGGCAGAGGCTTTAACCCACTGAGCCACCCAGGTGCCCCGTCATGAATGTCCTTAATGACCTCTAGATTGGTGAATCCTTTATAAAGTATTTTCATTTTACTTTGCCAAGCTGCATCAGAAGAATCACTGTGGTAGCTATAGCCTTAGAAATGTGTTTCTTAACTATAAGACTTGAAAGTCAAAATGACTCCTGATCCATGGGCTAGCCAATAGATGTTGTGTTAGCAGTCAAGAAAGCAATATTAATCACATTGTATCTCTCCATAAATAAGAGCTCTTGTGTGGCCAGGTGCACTGTCAGTGAGCAGGAATATTTTGAAAGGAATCTTTTTTTCTGAGCAGCAGATCTCAGTAGTGGGCTTTAAATACTCAGTAAACCGTGTTGTAAACAGATGTGCTGTCATTCAGACCTTGTTCCATTTATAGAATCCTGGAAGAATAGATATAGCATAATTTTTAAGGGTTCTAGGATTTTAGGAATGGTAAGGGAGCGTTGGTTCCAATTTTAAGTCACCAGGCTGACAAGAGAGTCAGCCTGTCCTTTGGAGCATTGAGGTCAGACATTGACTTCACTTCTCTAGCTGTGAGAGTCTGAGATGGCATCTTCTTTCAACAGAAACCTATTTCATCTAAACTTAAAAATCGTTCTTCAGTGTAGCCACCTTTATTAATAATATTTGCTAGTTCTTTTAGATAACTTGTTGCAGCTTCTACATCAGCCCTTGCTGCTTCACTTAGCTTTTTTGTGGCTTCTTAAACCTTATGAACCAGCAGCCTCTGCTAGGGTCACACTTTTCTTTGGCAGTGTCCACACCTCTCTCAGCCATCATAGAAATAGAGTTAGGGCCTTCCCTGGATTAGGCTTTGTCTTAAGCGAATATTGTATCTGTTTTGATCTTCTATCCAGACTTTCTCTCTATCAGCAGTATAAGGCTGTTTTGCTTTCTTACCATTTGTGTGATCACTAGATAGCACTTTTAATTTTTCTCAAGAACTTTTCCTTTGCTTTCACAGCTTGGCTCTTTGGTGCAAGAGGCCTAGTTTTTGGCCTGTGTCAGCTTTTGACATGCTTTCCTCCCTAAGCTTAATCATTTCTAGCTTTTGATTTAGAGTGAGAGACATATGACTCTTCCTTTCACTTGAATATTTTGAGGCCATGTAGGACTATTAATGAGCCTAATTTCAATATTGTTATGTCTCAGGGAATAGGGTGGCCTGAGGAGAGGGAAAGTAATGGGGGAATGCCTGGTCACTGGAGCAGCCAGGACATATACAACATTTATTTATTAAGTTCACTATCTTATATGAGCATGGTTCGTGGTGCCCGCAAACAATTATAACATCCAAGATTACTGATCACCATAATAAATATAGCAATATTGAAAAAGATTGAAATATTGCGAGAATTACCAAAATGTGACCCAGAGACGGAAAGTGAGCAAGTGCTGTTAGAAAAATGGTGCTGATAGACTTGCTCAATGCAGAGTTGCCAAAAACCTTCAATTTGTAAAAAAAAAAAAAAAAAACTCAATGTCTGTGAAGGCAATAAATTGAAACACAGTAAAACAGGGTGAATCTTTATACTTTAGAGCCAGGATATATGGAGTTTGCTATAGGATTGAACGTTAGGAGGTAAACTTTTCAATGAGGGCATTTTATATATGCAACTAATGGTGACTTAGGCAGAGGATGAACAATACAGGTTTTAGACCATCGAATATACAACTCTGAGTTGGTTGCTTCAGCTCTGTCACTTTTTATCAGAGTGACTTTGGTCAAGGTATGCTGTATCTTCAACTTCATCATTTGTAGAGTGGTGTTGCTTGGAGATCTTTGGGAGAATTAAATGAGAAAATGTATGTTAGAATATTTAGAACAATACCTGTCTCATAGTAAATTGTTAATATCTAATAGTTTTTATTGTTTTCCTTTGTAAAACTTTACACATAAAAAATGTCAATATTAGAGAAAGCTCTTTGTCAGAACACACATACTGTAGATTTTTTTTTTTTTTTTTTTGTCATCAAAACAAATGGTCATGATAGTTTTAGGTCTTGTAATAAATGTAGGAGATAACAGCCCCTGACATGAGCTTGAGCTAAAGAAGAGTGCTCCAGTCAAGTTGTAGAATGGTCTAAGTAGTATAATGAGACAGATGATAGGATGATCCCTGGTGTTCTAACTTGATCCAGAACCATAAAGGCCAACATAAAGACAATAAAAATGACCTTTGTTATAGGCCAGTCCACAGTTGTAGGGATAGGAACTTAATACAAGAGGGATGCTGGGCACTTAGAGAAAAATGCTAGGAAGAATAAGCTTATCGAAAGAAAGGCAACCTGAAGTGCTAGTTTTATTGTTTCCTGAAAAAAACTTTTTTAAGAATGCATGTCACCCCAATAAAGGAAGTTTGAAAGGCAAGTTGTTCAGAAATACCTCAATTTCACTTTAAGGGAGGTAACACCCTCACCCTCTTCCCTTAAGAAAAATGTTAAATACTGATAAGTGTTGGTCCACACTAATTTTATCTTACTGATAATTTTTATTCTTACAAGATGAATTTGTTTTCCCGATTTATTATGTAACCATTAAGATTTCCATTTCTCTACTGTTCTGAAGATGTTTCCTTACCCTCCCTCTCAGTTTTCCATGCTTTCACCTTCTACCTGAAAGAAACTACTGCAGTGTTTTCTATCAAAATGCACCACCCAGGATGAAAAACGTGGTAGAATCGTTGGGATCAACCTAAACTACTTCTATTTCTTTGGTATACCATTTAGATGCTATTTTATTGTATTTTATTGTATTTTATTTTTTTTAAAGATTTATTTTATTTATTTATTTGACAGACAGAGATCACAAGTCGGCGAGAGGCAGGCAGAGAGAGAGGAGGAAGCAGGCTTCCCGCAGAGCTAGAGCCCAATGTGGGGCTCCATCCCAGGACCCTGGGATCATGACCTGAGCCGAAGGCAGCGGCTTAATCCATTGAGCCACTCAGGCGCCCCTAGATGCTATTTTAAAGACAAAAAAAAAAATTCATTCTGGAGTTCAGCACTTTCTCCAAATCATTACCGAAAACATTGTAGGAGAGTTTTTAAAGTCATTAAAAAAAAATGACGAATAGAATAAAAACTGCAGCCTAAATGTCACAATAGCATTTACTCAGGGCTTCCACAGTGGGCCTACTGTAGTATGTCTGAAGAAACTTGGCATTTTGTCTCAGAACAAGTCAATAACAGGAACTCAATCATAAAGGCACTGGTTTCCTGCTAATATGGGACGTTGTGCTGCTGACTTGCACTGGGCAGGAGCACACAAGTTTAAATAACAGCTGGCAGCAAAGCCTGACAGGGAAAGCAGTATTATTTTTAAATTGGGGAATTGTTTTTCGTAAATTTCTTTTCTTACATATTCTTTTCCAATTTTACCATCATTATTCATTTCAAAATTGAATAAATGTTCTCAAAGTGACAGGAAAGACTACATTGAATCAATAAATGTAACTCCCCTCTAGCCCCCCAGTGGCCTCAAATAACTTCAGTACATAAGCATCAGCCTTTTATTAATTGGACAAGCCTTCAGAAATGAGGAAAAGTAATTCATGTTGGCAATTTGATTAACAGGCTTCCTATGAACACACATTCCTATAAAGTTAACAAGTATGAACCATTCAAGACACACCAAGAAAAGTTCTTAGAAACCTTTCAAATGAAAATACAGTGGAATACTCATAGCAAAAGGGGGTGCACAGCCTCTATCAATGTGTCTTTGCTGCTTGACTCATGCTGATTTTCTGCAGAACTTGTCAAGTGTAAAAAGGGTTTAGGACCATGCGCACAATCTGAGTGACCTTCTTTATTTCCTCCTCTGCTCCAACCGTTGTATCTACTATGGTCCAGAACCAAGGGCATAGTTCATCTTTATTAGAGTAAGAGGAATTTCACATTAGAAGTCATACATGCTCTTGAGATAAACCATACCAAACTTGGCGCCATGTTTAATTCGATAGCTCCTTCTGGGCCTCCCTTTCTTTACCAGGATATAGGTCCCACGTCTAGTCTCTGAGCCTGTAGGCTATCACAACTGTTCCTGCCTTACCTGGTTTTCATCAGTTAATTCCGTTCCCATGCATACAGCCAGGCCCCTCCTTCCAGCCAAAGGGCATAGAGAGAATTAGGAGGTAGTCAGACAAACATCTGTGTTGAAACCAGACATTCAAGCACACCAGTGTCAGAGAAATTTGTATTTGTCAAAGAGAGAGAAACTGAGATTATGGCATTAGTCTTAATATGTGTGTGAAGTCCACATTTAAGTTACCCGGAGCCAGCTAGGTGCAACTCCCATTTTGCCATATTGTGATTATCTAGTATGGGTTATGTTAGTTAACAGTAATAATAGCTGACATAAATGGCACTGGAAAATACTCCATAATAGCTCTGAGTTAGTGCAATCAAATACTGCTATTTTTAAAAGGTTTTCCCCTTAAAATACTCTATAAGGCTTAATAGTTTAAAAAATTACTCTTTTTCATACTCAGAATACTTAATTATTTTATGTACTAGTCTAAATTTTTGTTAAAGGTTTTATTTATTTGAGAGAGAGAGCACAAGTGGTCAGGAGGGGCAGAGGGAGAGAGAGAAAAGCAGACTCCCTACTAAGCAGGGAGCCTGACTCAGAGCTCAATCCCACGATCCCAAGATCCCAAGATCCCAAGATCCTCAACTGAGCTGGAGGGAGACTCTTAATGGACTGAGCCACCCAGGCACCCCTGCACTCTTCTGACATTTTTCTAGTTACAACAATGAACATCTACACAAAAGGTTGACCTGAAAGTTAAAGAATACACAAAAAGAGCTTGGGCCCCATGCATAGACCACATGAAGCTAAGGACGTCTCCTGAGGAATAACTTTTTTTTTTTTTTTTTTTTAAAGGCTTCATCTATTCATTTGACAGAGAGAAGGGAGTGAGCACACAAGCCAGGGGTGGGGCAGGAATACGGAGAGGGAGCCCTAGGCGGGGCTGCCCGATGTGTGGGATGTGGAGCTCCATCCCAGGACCAGTATGATCCCTAGGATCATGACCTAAGCTAAAGGCAGATGCTGAACCAACTGAGCCACTCAGGTGCCCCTCTCCTGAGGAATAGTTATGTGAAATCAGTGCTGCTAAATTGTTACACCAAAATTAGGCTGAGTATTTGCAGTTAAAAATGAAGTTGTGACCAATTGAGATGATTTATGTTTTTTTTTCAATAAACTAGGTTAAGCCATATAAAATTAATAATATTCAACCATTTTGACTCATGAAAACAGTAGTTTTGTATGGCTCAAGATAGAATTTAGTTTCAAGATTTCAGGTGGTTGCTCTAATGTTCACTCATTTAAGAAGTTGCCCAGCTTTAATTCAGTATGCTGTGGTGTGCCATGGCCTGAGAACAAGCTAAACACATAGAACACAGAAGTGTGTAACTATAGAACCTCATGGAATCTTTTTTTTTTTTTTAAGATTTTATTTATTTATTTGGCAGACAGAGATCACAGGTAGGCAGAGAGGAAGGCAGAGAGCAGGAAGCAGACTCCCTGCTGAGCAGGAAGCCTGATGCAGGGCTCGATCCCAGGACCTTGGGATCACGACCTGAGCCGAAGGCAGAGGCTTTAACCCACTGAGCCTCATGGAATCTTAATAGGGCAGCAGACCTGTTGAGTCTTGAAGTGGTCCCTACCCAGCTGAGAATATAACAAGCAATAGCCTGTGCCTCTGGGTTCCTCTAAATCTGGGGTTCTCACCCCAAAGTAGGCTGCATTGACATATAAACTCCAGGGGTGCCTTTGACAGGCTGTTCCTATTCCTACATTGATACACTTATATCTTGTATGAATTCATGCCTTTTTTTTCCTTAGTGTTTTTTGAAAACTGTCATTGTGTTCGTACTCAAAGCTTTAAGAAAGATTGCTATGTTTTTATTTTTTTTGATGAAGTCACCTGCTCATTATTTTGAAATATCTGTCTTTATCCCTGGTAATATCTCTTGTTTTGAAGTCTGTTTTCTCTAATATTAATTAGTCACTCAGTTTTCTTATGGTTGTGTTTGTATTGTGTATCTAAGAATGTTTATTGTTGAGATTAACACACACTGATAGCCTACTCTGTATATTTAGAGGTTATACTCCTGGAAATCCTAGTTATTTGGAAAATAGTTTTGTCTTTAGAAAAAACAACAACAACAACTTTCTGAGTCATTAAAATAAGTGTCATATGTACCAAGCACTTAGTCAATGGCAAAGACACTTCTGAAGCGATTCCTTCCTGGGTTCCCTGCTCCCATCCTTGTTCTCTATAATCTGTATTCAGTGTAGTGATCAGTGATCCTTTAAGTCAAGTCATGTCATCCTCCCTTCAAAACCCTCCAGTGTCGTCTCCTCTTAATCAGAAAAAGCCAAAGGCCTTAGTGTGGTCTGTTAAAGCCTTTTAGGAAAGAATTTCCTGCTACCTCTTCGACCTCATTTTCTGCCACTTTCCCCCTTCAGGCCTCAGCCACTCTGGCCTCCTTGCTGTTTTTTGCATACACCAAGCGCACCCCCAGCTCAGGGCCTTTGCATTTGCTGTTCCCACTTCCTCGATCATTCTACCACAGATATCCATAGGGTTTGTTCTCTCCCTTTCTTAGTGTCATCTTCTCATGAAGACATTCCTAAATTCTATTTTAAGTATCAGCACCCTCCTTCCTCACTCCTTTGCTTTATTTTTCTCTCTACTACTTTTCATTACATGGTATGTGCATTTGTTGATCATCCATCTCTCTTGTTTAGATTGTAAACTTTCTAAGTTTAGACACTTTGATTGTATTTCCCTACTGTCTAAAATACTGTCTGACACACAGTTGGTGTGCAACAAGTATTTGCTTAATAAATTTGAATGTATTCTAGTGCTATTTATACCTGGAGTAAGGTTTCCCAATTACAACATTTATATGTATAGAATTCAAGTGCATAATATTTCTAATCTGCAGTGAGCTGGAGTAAAATTTACTATATTGTTTGTGATTTTTTTTAACCTTTTATATTTTCAAAATACTTAATTCTCAGACTTTCCACCCCCACCTTTTTTTTTCCTTCCACAAATATCTCCTGGGTCTGCTCTGTCCTATTTCTAGGTACTGCTGAAAAGTAGTTAATAGGCAGGTAAGAGTCCCGTTGTTAAGGAGTTTATGCTTGAATGAAGCAGACTGAAATAAATGAAGATAATTTCCCCAAATGATAAATACCACGGGAACAATTTTATGAACAGAAAGTAAATTGGGCTGTGGCTGAGGTACTACCTTAGATTGTTAAAAGAAGACTTTTTGAAGAGGTTATCACAGGAGCTGAAAACGGAGAGAAGGAGCCAGCAGTCTGGAGGAGGTGTTAGGGTGGGGACAGTGATTAGGGCGGGTGGAAGGAGGGGGAGAGAGAAGGGAGCCTTGTGGAGACAGGAAGTAAGTAGGGGACGGATTGGGTTGGATTTTATAGGCTATAGTGTCAACTTTACATTATATTCCAGTTGAAATGGGAAGTTAGTGGAATGATTTACATTTTATGAAGATTTCTAGCTGCTAGGGAGTTGTGTCAGGCAGTTAACTAATTTTGGGTTCCCAGTGAGCTTTCAGTATAATGCTTAATTTTTATTTGCATTCATAAAACTAGATTTTTTAAAAAAGATTTTACTTATTTGAGGGAGAGAGAGATAGCAAGAGAGAGTGCGGGACAGTGAAAGAGAGAGGAGCAGGCTCTCCGCTGAGCAGGGAGTCTGACAAGGGGCTTGATCCCAGCACTCTGGGATCACGGCCTGAGCTGAAGGCAGATGCTTAACTGACTGAGCTATCCAGGTGCCCCTAGAAGTAGAATTTTTTTATAAAATGAGTTTTAGGAAAATCTCAATTCTTAAATACACAACACCATGTATTGTGGATATGAGAGTTAAAAACACAAACTAAATTAAATATATACCATTAACTCCCAGGTAAGAAACACAATATTGGATTATGAAATTGCATTTCTGAATATTTAAAATATTCAAATTAACTTACAGATGAATAGATTGTTAGAAATAAGAGATCTAACTTTATGAAATAGGATACTATCTTCTCTCCCTAAAGCAGCAGTGGCAAACCTTTGCCTCGCCTGAATTATCAGCTTCGTGAATGGCTCTTTTCTGCGTCTTCCCATTCTAACTAAGAATGGTCTTATGGATAGATTAGAGGCCTCATATAGACTAGTATAATTCTATTGGTTTAGGAGCCATGATGTCTGCTGTTTGTATTTCAGACAACAAAAAGTACACAATGCTTAGTTTTTTTCAAACTTGATGAGAAGTTTGGTGTGGTATAGAAGTTATTCTGATGTGGTGAAAAGTTATAACAGTTATAATCTTTGCTACTTTTACAAGGTAAATCATAATTTTCTTATTCTGTAAAATACCTTATATCAGTAAAATAAAATTTTTGTTGTAGCTTCACTTGTTTTCATGCTCATTCCCTCATTGTTTCCAATCCAGTGATTTCTGGGACCTGATTAACAATTGATATAACCTGGGACCTTCTGGTCATTGAAGAGTCCTAGCATGCTTTCACACAATAGAAGAGAAAAATAGACAGATGGAAATCTGTGTCACTGAAGGAGAAACAAAGTGTATTAGTTAATAGCAGGGCCCTCAAAGCCTCTTTTAGTATTTTGGACATGTTTCATTTTCTAAGAACTAGTTTTTCCTGTTATTAAGCAAGGCAGTGATGAGACAACTGTTAACAAGAGAGCCCCCTTTTCAGGAAACACATAATCCCTTAGAAATTACATATATGTGTATGTGTATATTATATATGTATATTGTATATGTATATTACATATACAGGTACTAATATATATACAGATCCAGATTTCTCATCATAATGAAGGAAATTAACCCTCTTGCTCTTCGTGCAAGTTCTGCATTCTTTGTTCCTTCTCATATCAGCCAGTTTTAGTCTCAGCTTCCAGTGGTTGCTTAATTTAGTAAATTCCACACACATGCTATGGGGTGGTGAGCCTGTGTGACAATGTGCATTATTTCCTTGGTTTAGATGGGGACAAGAATGATTGTGTAGCATCTCCCCAATGATAGATGATAGCTGGGATTTGAACCCAGGCCTTCTGACTCTAAAGCTCATGTCTTTCTACTGATACCCTTGTTGTTTATTAATGATTTCTTTTTTTTTTTTAAGATTTTATTTATTTATTTGACAGAAACAGTGAGAGAAGGAACACAAACAGGGGGAGTGGGAGAGGGAGAAGCAGCCTTCCTGCTGAGCGGGGAGCCCATTGTGGAGCTCAGATGCTTAACGATTGAGCCATTCAGGCACCCCTTAATAATGATTTCTTGAAGAAATAAAAAACTGAAACAAATCTGCCTTTTGGCTCTGCAGATAGAGAAGAGACCAAGAGTAGTATTGTTTCTTTAAAGAGTATTTTTCCTTTGTCATCCCTGCTTTGTTGCAGACCTTACATCAAAGGTGCCATTGTTTTATGCGCAATGCTGTTTATTTCATAGTAGCACGTAGAATTAGGAAGTTTTGAAAATTAAAGTCATATTATTATGTTAGAGCATTTCAAGGAAATGAGATCCTTTGATTTGCACTGAGGAACGTGTCCCATGACAAAGTTCTGAGCTTATGTCTCACTTTTTGATGTACTCACAGCAGAGCCAGAGCTTCGCAAGTTGTGGTGCTCACCCATGAAGGCAAATGGTGCAGAGCCAGGGAGACCTTTTCATGGGAAACATGGTCATTTTTATAGACCTGGCCATTGACGTGGTCAGGTTTAGCAGCTTAACTCAAGACCACACAGGGAGCTGGAGAAACAGCTGGCAAAAGAGCATCTGCCTTGCAGTCAAATGGTCTTTTCCTGAAACTATCTACGTTCCTCAGGAAACTAGTCTTAATAGCAGCCTAGCCTCCACCAAGAACCTGGGCTGGAAGATAAATAGAGCCATCCTCTGAGAGCTTCCTATCCATTCAGTGTTTCCACTGGGCAAGTTGTACAGCCTTGAATCACTGAGATGAGTCAGGAGCACAGAGCACTTTGACAAGAGGGTACAGCTGTGCCTAGTAACCTCCCAATAAAATAAGTAATGGAGAGTAGTGGTTATAATGTATGTGTGAATTTGCTAATAGCTGTTCTTTACTGCTGAGTTTTATTCTCCATTGAAGAGATCACTGAAACTTAGAGTGAGGAAGTTGCCTCTTCAAGGAAGGGTGTGGGACTGATGCTGTACCCAGTTCACCCTACTGACTGATTAAAAGACTCAAATTGTTCCTGCCCGCCCCCCACCCTGATCCATTTAGAGTCAAGTTTTATGTAATTCTCATCTTTAGGATTGTCATGGCTATTGTATAATGTACTCTAGCTGCTAGGTTATTTTATTTTAAGATAAAGGGATACTTGGGCATACTCTGCTTTCATAAAATTTGCGCACCAGAAGAATCTCTTTGAAAATTCTTTTGGTTGACATAACTTGATGTCAAAGAGAGTCATAAAGACTGGCATTCTGCAACTTTCCTCTTGTTGACACCTTTCCTCTTATTGCCACCTTGCTGACAGTTAAGACAGTGCTCTGTTAGAAGTTCAATTTGCTATGTTCTGAACTACCCAGACCTAGGAAAGAGGTAAATAAACCACAGGCAAGCCTGCTGTGTGATCTACAGTCACTTTGAATTTGTTTTGGATTCAACACTTAGTGTAGGCGTCAAACACTGTTGAAAAGACATAAAAACAATTATAGAGGCCTGCTATGGTAAATTTTCAGGTGTGGATTCCATGTGTAGCCTTGTGAATTTTTTTAAGTACCTCTGAGTGGAAGTGTGTCTTGTAACCTACACTGTTACTAAATTTTGGTAAGTGTAAATTCTTTTTGGTCTTGGCACCAAAAATAAAATGTAATGTAGTATCCAATTAAAGATTGTGTGCATAGCACGAGGTGTTTATCCATGCAGTAAGGGAAATAAACCACCAGGTGGCTCACGTAGATAGCATCTTCACTTAGTCCCTGATAATTACGCTTGTTTTGCAGTTCCCTTGCTCTTAAGAGACTGCATATAATAGAAACCTTGTGAGAGTTGATTTTTTTCCCACACAATCTTAGAATGCTGAAGCAGAAGTGTGCCTTTTTGAATTGTGCCACTGACTAGGATTTACAAGTTTTTGGACCCAATCTCTGTGTTTTGCTTAGATTTATAGAAAAGCTTGAAAATTATTTCTTTTTGGTTCCCAAAGTAAGTGCTCCCAAATTGTCATCTTAGAATGGTATGGTAATTTGTTTATCTATTTATTTTTACATATACTTTCCAGAGTTGCAAATAAAATTAATAGATATATAATTTCACTATTGAAATTTAAACAGTCAGCAGTTTATGTTGTCTTATTTTATGCTTCCATTCTTTAGAAAATGAAGAGACGCAATACCTAAAAAATCAACAAATAATTTTTGTGGACTTATTGCACAAAAAGAATTAAAGAAACCAATTTTACTACATGAGAAGTTGCTTTATTGACGAAAAGGATTTAAAATGCCAAAATATTTGCTTAATTTTAGAATATATGTATAATAAAGTAAAATTAACCCTTAGGATTCTGCTTCTTTTTTTTTTTTTTTAAGCACTCCAAGACACAGCATCTTAATTTTGGTTATTAATGACTTTATAGATATTTTAAAAATATTTTATCTATTTGACAGAGAGAGCACAGGCAGGCAGAGTGGCAGGCAGAGGGAGAGGGAGAAACAGGCTCCCCACAGAGCAGAGAGCCCCATGTGGGGCTTGATCCCAGAATTCTGGGATCATGACCTGAGCTGAAGGCAGACACTTGACCAACTGAGCCATTCAGGCACCCCTACTTTTTTTCAATCACAGATTTCCTGGAATTCGGTTTTTTGTATTGTTTTTTTCTTTTGATAAGTTTGAGGCATATTAGAAAATAAAACACTTTAAAGTTTTAATGTCCAGTTTCCTGTCTTATGTAGGTCTTTTACTTCAGAATTTTTGGGCAGTCATTAGGACTATCACTTTATTATAAAATAGGAAAAGGGAAAGGAAGGTGAATTTCAGATCAGGTTTTTTTTTTTTTTCTTCCTTGTATTAATTCTAGTTACAACTTTTCTTTTTAAAGTTTTTATTTATTTATTTGTCAGAGAGAGCACAAGTATGGGGAGCGGCATGCAGAGGGAGAACCAGGCTCTCCGCTCAGCAAGGAGCCTGATGTAGGGCTTGACTCCAGAACCCTGGGATCATGACCAGAGCTGAAGGCAGAGGCTTAATCCACTGAGCCACCCATGTGTCCCTCTGGTTTCAACTTTTGCTGGAGAAAAGATTAAATACGTTTTTAAAAACATGTTTTAAAATTGCTGTGATTTTATTTATTTTCGTTAACTCCATGTAAGTATAATTACTTCAGAAAGGAAACCAAAATTTTTATTAATATTAATAAACACAATGTTTTCATGTCTTGTTTAGTGAAGTGAAGGCTGATAATTCCAAAGATAGTTGAAGGAGTGAATGTGACTAACAGAATAGCATTTACTGAACATTGCTCTACTGTAACTGTTCAGATGCAGTGTTACTGTGTCTGAAAGTCTTGATGTATATTCTATTGACTATACTAATTTTCCCTTTTTATACACATTTAGCCATGTGGTAATCAAAAGTCAGGAATCTTAAACAGTGCATTTTTGTTAAGGTATTGATTTTTAATATTTTATTAATTTTTTATTTTTTATAAACATATATTTTTATCCCCAGGGGTACAGGTCTGTGAATCACCAGGTTTACACACTTCACAGCACTCACCAAAGCACATACCCTCCCCAATGTCCATAATCCCACCCCCTTCTCCCAAACCCCCTCCCCCCAGCAACCCTCAGTTTGTTTTGTGAGATTAAGAGTCACTTATGGTTTGTCTCCCTCCGAATCCCATCTAGTTTCATTGATTCTTCTCGTACCCACTTAAGCCCCCATGTTGCATCACCACTTCCTCATATCAGGGAGATCATATGATAGTTGTCTTTCTCTGCTTGACTTATTTCGCTAAGCATGATACGCTCTAGTTCCATCCATGTTGTCACAAATGGCAAGATTTCATTTCTTTTGATGGCTGCATAGTATTCCATTGTGTATATATACCACATCTTCTTGATCCATTCATCTGTCGATGGACATCTAGGTTCTTTCCATAGTTTGGCTATTGTGGACATTGCTGCTATAAACATTCGGGTGGACGTGCCCCTTTGGATCACTACGTTTGTATCTTTAGGGTAAATAACCAATAGTGCAATTGCTGGGTCATAGGGCAGTTCTATTTTCAACATTTTGAGGAACCTCCATGCTGTTTTCCAGAGTGGTTGCACCAGCTTGCATTCCCACCAACAGCGTAGGAGGGTTCCCCTTTCTCCGCATCCTCGCCAGCATCTGTCATTTCCTGACTTGTTGATTTTAGCCATTCTGACTGGTGTGAGGTGATATCTCATTGTGGTTTTGATTTGTATTTCCCTGATGCCAAGTGATATGGAGCACTTTTTCATGTGTCTGTTGGCCATCTGGATGTCTTCTTGCAGAAATGTCTGTCCATGTCCTCTGCCCATTTCTTGATTGGATTA
Source organism: Mustela nivalis (assembly GCF_964662115.1). Lineage (NCBI taxonomy): Eukaryota > Metazoa > Chordata > Mammalia > Carnivora > Mustelidae > Mustela > Mustela nivalis. The sequence continues at coordinate 134,109,985 of NC_139024.1, forward strand.
TTTGTTCTTTGGGTGTTGAGTTTGCTAAGTTCTTTATAGATTCTGGACACTAGTCCTTTATCTGATATGTCGTTTGCAAATATCTTCTCCCATTCTGTCAGTTGTCTTTTGATTTTGTTAACTGTTTCCTTTGCTGTGCAAAAGCTTTTGATCTTGATGAAATCCCGATAGTTCATTTTTTCCCTTGCTTCCCTTGCCTTTGGCGTTGTTCCTAGGAAGATGTTGCTGCGGCAGAGGTCGAAGAGGTTGCTGCCTGTGTTCTCCTCAAGGATTTTGATGGATTCCTTTCGCACATTGAGGTCCTTGATCCATTTTGAGTCTATTTTTGTGTGTGGTGTAAGGAAATGGTCAAATTTCATTTTTCTGCATGTGGCTGTCCAATTTTTCCAGCACCATTTATTGAAGAGGCTGTCTTTTTTCCATTGGACATTCTTTCCTGCTTTGTCGAAGATTATTTGGCCATAGAGTTGAGGGTCTATTTCTGGGCTCTCTATTCTGTTCCATTGATCTATGTGTCTGCTTTTGTGCCAGTACCATGCTGTCTTGATGATGACAGCTTTGTAATAGAGCTTGAAGTCCGGAATTGTGATGCCACCAAGGTTGGCTTTCTTTTTCAATATCCCTTTGGCTATTCGAGGTCTTTTCTGGTTCCATATAAATTTTAGAATTATTTGTTCCATTTCTTTGAAAAAGATGGATGGTACTTTGATAGGAATTGCATTAAATGTGTAGATTGCTTTAGGTAGCATAGACATTTTCACAATATTTATTCTTCCAATCCAGGAGCATGGAACATTTTTCCATTTCTTGGTGTCTTCCTCAATGTCTTTCATGAGTACTTTATAGTTTTCTGAGTATAGATTCTGTGTCTCTTTGGTTAGGTTTATTCCTAGGTATCTTATGGTTTTGGATGCAATTGTAAATGGGATTGACTCCTTAATTTCTCTTTCTTCTGTCTTGCTGTTGGTGTAGAGAAATACAACTGATTTCTGTGCATTGATTTTATATCCTGACACTTTACTGAATTTCTGTATAAGTTCTAGCAGTTTTGGAGTGGAGTCTTTTGGGTTTTCCACATATAGTATCATATCATCTGCGAAGAGTGATAATTTGACTTCTTCTTTGCCGATTTGGATGCCTTTAATTTCCTTTTGTTGTCTGATTGCTGAGGCTAGGACCTCTAGTACTATGTTGAATAGCAGTGGTGATAATGGACATCCCTGCCGTGTTCCTGACCTTAGCGGAAAAGCTTTCAGTTTTTCTCCATTGAGAATGATATTTGCGGTGGGTTTTTCATAGATGGCTTTGATGATATTGAGGTATGTGCCCTCTATCCCTACACTTTGAAGAGTTTTGATCAGGAAGGGATGCTGTACTTTGTCAAATGCTTTTTCAGCATCTATTGAGAGTATCATATGGTTCTTGTTCTTTCTTTTATTGATGTGTTGTATCACATTGACTGATTTGCGGATGTTGAACCAAACTTGCAGCCCTGGAATAAATCCCACTTGGTCGTGGTGAATAATCTTTTTAATGTACTTTTGAATCCTATTGGCTAGTATTTTGTTGAGTATTTTCGCATCTGTGTTCATCAAGGATATTGGTCTATAGCTCTCTTTTTTGGTGGGATCCTTGTCTGGTTTTGGGATCAAGGTGATGCTGGCCTCATAAAATGAGTTTGGTAGTTTTCTTTCCATTTCTATTTTTTGGAACAGTTTCAGGAGAATAGGAATTAGTTCTTCTTTAAATGTTTGGTAGAATTCCCCCGGGAAGCCGTCTGGCCCTGGGCTTTTGTTTGTTTGGAGATTTTTAATGACTGTTTCAATCTCCTTACTGGTTATGGGTCTGTTCAGGCTTTCTATTTCTTCCTGGTTCAGTTGTGGTAGTTTATATGTTTCTATGAATGCATCCATTTCTTCCAGATTGTCAAATTTATTGCCGTAGAGTTGCTCATAGTATGTTCTTATAATAGTTTGTATTTCTTTGGTGTTAGTTGTGATCTCTCCTCTTTCATTCATGATTTTATTTATTTGGGTCCTTTCTCTTTTCTTTTTGATAAGTCGGGCCAGGGGTTTATCAATTTTATTAATTCTTTCAAAGAACCAGCTCCTAGTTTCGTTGATTTGTTCTATTGTTTTTTTGGTTTCTATTTCATTGATTTCTGCTCTGATCTTTATGATTTCTTTTCTCCTGCTGGGCTTAGGGTTTCTTTCTTGTTCTTTCTCCAGCTCCTTTAGGTGTAGCGTTAGGTTGTGTACCTGAGACCTTTCTTGTTTCTTGAGAAAGGCCTGTACCGCTATATATTTTCCTCTCAGGACTGCCTTTGTTGTGTCCCACAGATTTTGAACCGTTGTATTTTCATTATCATTTGTTTCCATGATTTTTTTCAATACTTCTTTAATTTCCCGGTTGACCCATTCATTCTTTAGAAGGATGCTGTTTAGTCTCCATGTATTTGGGTTCTTTCCAAACTTCCTTTTGTGGTTGAGTTCTAGCTTTAGAGCATTGTGGTCTGAAAATATGCAGGGAGTGATCCCAATCTTTTGATACTCGTTGAGTCCTGATTTAGGACGGAGGATATGATCTATTCTGGAGAATGTTCCATGTGCACTAGAGAAGAATGTGTATTCCTTTTCTTTGGGATGAAATATTCTGAATATATCTGTGATGTCCATCTGGTCCAGTGTGTCGATTAAGGCCTTTATTTCCTTGCTGATCTTTAGCTTGGATGATCTGTCCATTTTAGTGAGGGGAGTGTTAAAGTCCCCTACTATTATTGTATTATGTTGATGTGCTTCTTTGATTTTGTTATTAATTGGTTTATATAGTTGGCTGCTCCCACGTTGGGGGCATAGATATTTAAAATTGTTAAATCTTCTTTTTGGACAGACCCTTTGAGTATGATATAGTGTCCTTCCTCATCTCTTATTATAGTCTTTGGCTTAAAATCGAATTGATCTGATATAAGGATTGCCACTCCTGCTTTCTTCTGATGTCCATTAGCATGGTATATTCTTTTCCACCTCCTCACACTAAATCTGGAGGTGTCTTCGGGCTTAAAATGAGTTTCTTGGAGGCAACATATAGATGGGTTTTGTTTTTTTATCCATTCTATCCATTTGACAAGGGCATTTAGCCCATTAACATTCAGGGTCACTATTGAGAGATATGAATTTAGTGCCATTGTATTGCTTATAAGGTGACTGTTACTGTATATGTTCTCTGTTTCTTTCTGATCTACCACTTGTAGGCTCTCTCTTTACTTAGAGGACCCCTTTCAATATTTCCTGTAGAGTTGGTTTGGTATTTGCAAATTCTTTCAGTTTTTGTTTGTCCTGGAAGCTTTTAATCTCTCCTTCTATTTTCAATGATAGCCTAGCTGTATATAGTTTTCTTGGCTGCATGTTTTTCTCGTTTAGTGCTCTGAAAATATCATGCCAGCCCTTTCTGGCCTGCCAGGTCTCTGTGGATAAGTCAGCTGCCAATCTAATATTTTTACCATTGTATGTTACAGACTTCTTTTCCCGGGTTGCTCCCAGGATTTTCTCTTTGTCACTGAGACTTGTGAATTTTACTATTAGGTGACGGGGTGTGGGCCTATTCTTATTGATTTTGAGGGGCGTTCTCTGAACCTCCTGAATTTTGATGCTCGTTCCCTTTGCCATATTAGGGAAATTCTCCCCAATAATTCTCTCCAGTATACCTTCTGCTCCCCTCTCTCTTTCTTCTTCTTCTGGAATCCCAATTATTCTAATGTTGTTTCGTCTTATGGTGTCACTTATCTCTCGAATTCTCCCCTCGTGGTCCAGTAGCTGTTTGTCCCTCTTTTGCTCAGCTTCTTTATTCTCTGTCATTTGGTCTTCTATATCACTAATTCTTTCTTCTGCCTCATTTATCCTAGCAGTTAGAGCCTCCATTTTTGATTGCACCTCATTAATAGCTTTTTTGATTTCAACTTGGTTAGATTTTAGTTCTTTTATTTCTCCAGAAAGGGCTTTTATATCTCTCGAGAGGGTTTCTCTAATATCTTCCATGCCTTTTTCGAGCCCGGCTAGAACCTGTAGAATTGTCATTCTGAACTCTAGATCTGACATATTACTAATGTCTGTATTGATTAGGTCCCTAGCCTTCGGTACTGCCTCTTGTTCTTTTTTTTGTGTTGAATTTTTCCGTCTTGTCATTTTGTCCAGATAAGAGTATATGAAGGGGCAAGTAAAATACTAAAAGGGTGGCAACAAACCCAGGAAAATGTGCTTTACCAAATTAGAAGAGGTCCAAAATCGTGAGGGGGGAGTAAGGGGATAAAAAGAGGTCAAAAAGGAAGAAAGAAAAAAAAAAAAGAAAAGAGAAAAAAAAAGAAAAGAATTAAAAAAAGAAAACACCTAAGAAAAATGTAAAAAAGAAAAAATATATATATTAGATAAACTAGTAAAAAATCATTAAAAAAGAAAAAGGTAACAGTTAAAAAAAAAATGTTACCCGAAGGCAAGAAAAAAAAAAAACAAAAAAATGAAAAAGAAAAAAATTAAATTAACTGCAAGACTAAAAAAAATCACAGGGAAAAAGCCATGAGTTCCGTGCTTGGCTTTCTCCTCCTCTGGAATTCTGCTGCTCTCCTTGGTATTGAAACCGCACTCCTTGGTAGGTGAACTTGGTCTTGGCTGGATTTCTTGTTGATCTTCTGGGGGAGGGGCCTGTTGTAGTGATTCTCAAGTGTCTTTGCCCCAGGCCGAATTACACTGCCCTTACCCAGGGCCGGGGTGAGTAATCCGCTGGGGTTTGCTTTCAGGAGCTTTTGTTCCCTGAGCACTTTCCGTAGAGTTCCAGAGGACGGGAGTACAAATGGCGGCCTCCTGGTCTCCGGCCCGGAGGAGCCGAGAGCCGCACTCCTCAGTGTGTCCTCAGAGAACAGTGCCCAGTTACTCCCGTCTGCCTGACCTCCGGCCGCGCTCCGAGCTCACTGAGCCTGCGACCGGTTCAAGGTAACCCCGAGCTGCGAGCTTACTGTCGGCTCTGTCTCTGTAGCCAGCTTTCCCGTTCCAATAGTCGCAAGCTCTGCGACACTCAGACACCCCCGATCCTTCTGTGACCCTGCGGGACCTGAGGCCACGCTGACCCCGTGTGGGCTTCGCCCCGGTTTAGCCTCTGGAGCGATGTCCCTCAGCGAAACAGACTTTTAAAAGTCCTGATTTTGTGCTCTGTTGCTCCGCCGCTTGCCGGGAGCTGGCCCCTCCCCCCGGGGTCTAGCTTCCCGTTGCTTTGGATTCACTTCCCCGCCGGTCCTACCTTTCAGAACGTGCTTGTTCCTCTGTTTCCAGAATTGCTGTTCTTCTTCTCTTCGATCTGCCGATGGATTTTCAGGTGTTTGCAATCTTTAGATAAGCTATCTAGCTGATCTCCGGCTAGCTGAAGTAGTCTTAGCCTGCTACTTCTCCGCCATCTTGACTCCTCCCTAAGGTATTGATTTTTGTCAAAGCAATTGATTTTTTTTTTCCCCTAAGATTTTATTTATTTGAGAGAAAGAGTGTGAACATGGGGCTGTGCTAGCACAAGTTGGGGGATGGGTAGGGGGAGAGAGAGACAAGCAGTCTCCCTGCTGAGTAAGGACTTGTGGGACTGGATCCCAGGACCCTGAAATCATTACCTGAGCCAAAGGCAGATGTTAAAGCAACTGAGCCATTAGGCACCCCTGATGCAGTTTTTAAAAACCATCACTGTCTGGGAACATTGTAGAGGAAGCTGCTTGCATGCTTCCTCCTCCTCCCGGATTAGGGAAATAAAACAACAAAAAAGTATTTGTGTGTGTGTGTGTGTGTGTGTAGCACTTTTTAATCCTGCCTCTTATTTATGCTGGTGGTTTGATATTAAAATGGGACCTTTTTTGTCATAATAAAGACATTAGAGATGTAAAGCAAGTTGGTTGATAAGGAAGTAAAATTGGTAGAATATACTTAAATACATAATTTAGTGTCAAAATACTTTTAGATGTAATATTTGTTTATTGGGTTTAATCAGCTGTATATGTGTATCCCATGAGTAAATGATCTTTAAGAATTGTGAAGCCTATTTCTCCTAACTTTATTTTTCATATTTCTTTATAAGGATTTAAAAGATTTTTGCATTTTGAAAATTTAACGCCATTTTCTCCTGCTTTAAAATTCTTTTTAGTTTTACTTTGTATGTTGCTTCAGAAATAATAAATTTAAAAATTAAGCTTCAATATAAAAGAACTTAAGTATAAAATACAAAATTGCCTTGATCATTTGGTGCCTCTCCTCATATATATATAGTCCAAACTGCTGACAAAGCAGAGATTAAGTCAGGATTTCATGATACTTGGAAACTACCTAGCTTGACTTACATCATGTTGAATTGAGATAGACAGGTAATATTTATATGCCATTTTTAAAATGGCACTTGCACTAAGCTTCCACTATTTCAGAGATCTATGTGGCCATTTCATGTGTATTTGATGCCTTTACAATCTTAAATTCATGGATAACATAACTATGCACATTTAAAAAGATTAATATAATGTTTTACTACAACTAAAGAGAAATGAAAGCACTGTGTAAGGAGAATTTGTGTTTCTGTATATAAATATGCAGATGCCATTGCATTAGAAGATTTGTTGAAGTGCTCAGATGTGTGTACCCAACATAGAATCCCAGATGTGATGGCTATAAATCCAAAAAATGGCACCTGTGAATGGCAGTGGCAGCTCTTCTACCACTAGTGGCCATGATGTGGTATCCTCATTTTTAAAAAAGTCCAATTTGGGTAAATTTGGAATAAAATAGTACTTTTCCTTAACACATACTCTGTAATACATACATTGTGCCCACATAAAAACCTAGTTAGGACCTATGCTCAGATAATTAGAAAACAGTTTTTTTTTTTTTTTAAATGCACAGGACTTCTGAAAATTATGAGGGACACAGCACAATCTTTGGCTGTGCAAGACTGTTCCAGGCATTGCAGTACCACTAGCGTGCCTGGTCTCCATCCTCTAAGCCAGTAGCATCCCCCACTGATTTCCAGTCCCCCTCTTTCCTTTTTTTTTCTTGAAGGCAAGTTTTATTTGGGGAGAGTTTCTCATTGTTAAGGCCTTAAACATGTTTTCATTTTCAATAACAGTTCTAGAGACCTACTAGTTTCAGAGATCACAGTGTTTAAAAGTGTACTTCAAAATTAATAACAAAACCCAACCCATACCAAAAGGAAAGAGCTTTTAGACTGGTCTGGAATAGACAGCCACTGATTTCAGTCCTTTAGGACTATGGGAATGTGGGCTGTGAGAGCTAGTGGAAAAGCCCAGCAAATTACTTGGTCATGTTCATTCAAAAACACTGTTAAGAATCTTCTTTGTCAGGCAATGATACATGCTGGAGAGTCCAGGGTTTTCTTTCCTGAGGGAGCTCAGTCTTGTGTGTGAGAAAATACATATATATGTCATGTAAAGGAAAGTGAGGTAATTTGATCATAGGTGGGATCCAGAAAAAAATCATGAATGGAGCTTTTCAAAGATAAGCTGTTTTCCTGCTACTTTAATTCTCTCCTGTGTTGTGTTAGGCCCTTAGGATTATGGCCAAAAGAAGCCATTAAGAAGCCATTAAGAAGCACTGGGTGGGAACTCTAGCTGAACCCCTTAAAAGAGGTGAGGCCTTGAACAGAAACTTAACTCATCCAAGTGTGGCTTTCTCCTCAGTAGAATGGGGATAATGAGATTACCTAAATAATGAGACAACTATAAAGATTAAATAAGAAATGTTGTGTGAAGATAGCACAGGTATGGATAATGAGTGTATAAAAAAGGTTGTCTCTTACTATACTTTTTAAAAAGATTTTATTTATATATTTGAGAGAGAGAGAGTGCAGGTGCGGGGAGGAGCAGAGGGAGAGAGACAAGCAAGCACCCTCCATGCTGAGTGCAGAGCCAGCCACGGGTCTGTATCTAACAACCCTGAGATCATGACCTGAGCCGAAATCAAGAGTCAGATGCTTAACCAACTGAGCCACCCAGGAACCCCGTTTATAGTTTTTTTGTTTGTTTGGTTGGTTGGTTTTGTTTTTAACAAAAGGGAGAAAACAAATAATAAATTGGGTTAGGGTTATTCTATTACTAAACTATGCTCTTTTATTACAAATATTACAAAAAATTCCCACGGTTGGTAATATCAGATTGTCATTCCATACTTGATCTTTTTTCCCCTTCCCTAATTATTTTTTTTTAAGAAATAAAATATAACAAAACATTTTCTACTTTTGGTGAAAGTGACAGGTTTAATATTTTCAGTTGGCTGCGTTGCCTTCTTGAGCTTAGTGACTTCCTCACTTCTGTCATGAACCTGAGGAGAAAAAGAGATAGGAGTATTGAGAAGATTCAGAGTGAGAAGGAAATCTGTTGAAATATGAAGGAAAGTTATTGAAATCTATGAAAGATTTACATTTGATTATGCAAGTTATCCTTTTGTTCATCATTTTAAGAGAGAACTGCTTGCTGTATGTGTCATTAATCTAGTGGTCATGGAATCATTAGTTATCTTGGTCACAGAAAGTTTGAGCAGAATTGATCTTTGTGTTGTAGTGGTTGGTACTTGTAGACCTAAACCATCAGTTATGTAGTAGAATATCAAAGCCATTCCCCATAACCAGTGGGATACAGACTGAGAAATAATTATTTTCAGATGTGAAAGTATGTTTCCAATCTCCAGGGAGGTGTACTAGTTTCACATTCTGCAAATGCCATCCAAGTGAGTATGTTCTGGAAGTATATTCAGAACTATAAAGCAGGAGATTATGAACTGCAGAGTGAGCAGAGTCATGTAGAGCAATGGCTCCATTCTTGGCTTCTGAACACTGTATATTCCTGGGCCCCATGGAGATCTGTTCGGTCAGGATTTTTTAAAGTGGGGCCTGAGGTCTTTGTTTTGAATAGGCTCCCCAGTTGATTCCGACAAGTCATATAGATTTGGGAATCATCCTTATGGATTGGAAAATTAACCCTCCTATGATTAAATCAGCCTGCATTTCTTGTTGTCCATTTGATATCTCTACCTGGATGTTCTCCCTAATTCGCAAAATTGACACAGGCTAAAGAAACATTTATACTCCTGACCTGCACACCCCTCCTTTCTCCATTCACTTCCAACTTCTAGTTGTTATTAGCTTGATTTGTCTCCCATTACCCAGGCTCAAAATACCGGTTCCCTTTGAATGGTTTTCTGCTACTTTTTTCCCCTCTCATACCACTTTATCACAATGTGCTTTTTAAATTTTTCTGATCTATCTTTGTCCCTTCTCATTACCACTTTCCCTGTCTGCGTTTTCATTAACTCTTATCTGGGATTTTGCAGTTTCTGATTGTGATGGGTTCAGTCTTCCCTACAAGTTTATATAAATATGAGGTCCATTTTCTTCTGTACTGATACTGTGAATTAACTGTAGAATTAAGGCTTTAAACTAGCTTTCTAGCCTTTCCAGAGGTTATCACAATTTTATCTCTTACGTGTATCACAGACTTGGCCATAATTGATGATTGACTTTTTTTTTTTTTTTTTTTTTACCCTGCCTCACCTTTCTCATGTATCCACATTATTTCTTCTGGGAATGGCATCCTCCTGTGTGGGGTCTTGCTATGTTGCTTTCTTGCTGTTCATCATGACCCAGCTCAAGTGTCGGGTACTTGAGGAAGGCTTCCTGGTCCCTCCTTTACCAGAGGTGCCTTCAGCTGCCTCTGAATCCTCCACGGCATGTTAACAGTTCATTGATTATTGGCTTATCCTTATTATTGGAATTAATTAATTAAGCTCCCTGAGAACTGAGGTTTACTTATCTTGATAACCCTGCAGCATTTAGTAAAGAACCTCAGTCATTGTAGATGAGACAATAACTATTTGTCAAATTCTTTAGAATTGAAGTTACCTGGAAAATATCTCATTGCTGCAAAGAATAAGAATTAAAACTTCTTACTACCTTTTCCTAACTTAGTAATGAACCCAATCTGTACCCAAATAGAGCATTTTATTTTGGAACTCAAGGAGGACATTGGTTATGTGACCTTTATAGAATAGTTGCAGACATTTCAGTGAGGCAGCTGGAAAGACTAAAAGAAAGTTCTTGATTCTGTTTTTGTAGGTTGCTTTAAATTACCTTTGGATTTGGAAGTATTAAATATGGAAAAACTAAAATTACGCTAGTTGACCATTGATGAATTTAGCTAAATTGGACTTTATGTCAAAGAGAATTCTGAGCATTTAGGGACGATAATAAAATCCATATTCTAGTTGTGTGCAGTGTAGGAGCCCTTGTGCACCCTAATTACCCCCTTAATTTAAGTCCTCCCTCCTCTGTGGAAGTGGGTATGTTTCCTCCAAGAATGTGGCCAGCTGTCAGCCTGAAAAGAAACCAGGTTGAGTGTATAGGTGGCTAATTTGTCAGTGATTGACGGTCTGGACTAAGAGGTGCTGATTGTGTCTATACTAAGCTGGAAGCTCTGCAAGGAGCCTGCTCTGCTTTCCTGGACAAGTTACTTGTCAGTGTTATTTCCTAGTGGCAAGAGTTGAATTTGCTGATTCTGAAATGAGAGTGCTGGTTTAAATCTATAATTTTCTGCTCTTTAGTAATTGACAATATTGAAAACATTTTTAAGTGACAACCCCTTTTCAGCTTGAAAACTACTACTTGTTCTCTTCTAGTATGGATGCCATTCTATTATCTACTATAATGAAAGAAAGTTACAGCCCAGGATTCAAATCTTTACTGTTTGACTTGCTTGACATGTTATTTTAGGCAAAATCTTCTTAACTTCATTTTAAACCTTAATGTTCTCTTCTGAAAAATGGAAATAGTGATGGTGCTATTCTCCTAGGCTTGTGGGTAGATTACATGAAATGATGGACCGTAAGCAGTTAGCACTGTATCTCTCATGATATGAGTATTTTCATCGTGGAAGACTATGAGGCATTTTTGTGCTCCTTCCATTTTGTATTTTGTCTAAGAGCTTGGTACCTCTCCAACGAGTAGCTTAGGTCTACTTGGATGTAAGTCAATCTTGTGGTTGTGACTAATGGGGCCACAGGTAAATCAAATCCAGAAAAGTGCAAATGCTTGTTAGGTGGTGAATAAAAGAATGAAACTTGTTTCCCAGCATGTTATAGGTCTTGCTGGTCTCTGTGACTTTGTCCCAGACCAATAGGGTGAGAGCTGAAGCAGAATCTGAAGGTCCGTATACTGGTCGGTCCTTGGCCTGTGTCAGGAGTGCTTTACCAACTGGAGGCACCTGCTTTTCTGCACCAGGGCAGAAATGATCAGCTGAAACCAACGTACCTGTTCCTTTTGTGAACTTGACTTGTGAATGAAGAACATCTCAGATCTTAAATGATGCCATTACAAAATCAATAAAGCAGACATGATATGTAGTAAGATATAAAGTATGATTACCTAAAGAGCAAGACTACTTCCGGATATTGTAATGATCTGGCAATGTTTTTAAAGCATTGTTTTTTAACATAGAGTATTACTAATGGTTAATAGTAGACTTCACTTTTAGTTCAAAGTGCCAAATTTATTACATATATAACATTATATATAAAAATAATACACAGGCACATACATTTCTTTGTGAAATGTGGCAGATGCTTAAGTAAAGACTTTTTTAGGTGCCCGTTTGCTTTAGAACACCAGCAACTAGTGAATATTAGTACATAGCCACTAGTGATTGAAGTTCTACACCTTGATTAGTCAGATCTTGATAAGTGAATGCATGTAGGCGGTTGTGAGGCTTCTAGTCCTTGCTTGATGGAATGGATTTTTTTTTTTCTTTAAATTAGTGAGCAAAATTAAACAATGGTCTTTACTGTGTAGACTGGTCTTAGAGTAAATGCTTGAAGGCAGCTGGAGGGGATACCAAATATAGAGCAGAAGTTTTTCTAGAATGTTTATTATAGGAAGGCTAGCTAGCACATTCTTTCTGTAGAAGTAACTGTTGGGGTTTGTTATATATCCCCTCCATCCAGTTTCTTCTAGATCTTCAGATGCTTTAATGGAAATCTTTAAATACTGCCCCTGGCTTTATTTTGGAAATCAACTGAGTAGGTAGACCTATTCCAGGATCCATTAATTGGCACTTTTGGTATTTTTAGGGATGGGCTCAGTCCTACATTGCAGTAACATAAATAAGTGATTTTTGAATTGCTGTGCAAATAACATTTTAATAACATGGTAAATGAAAACATTACAATGGTCCCCTAAATTTTAAGAATGAACACCTTTCATTTTCCTATATTCTTTTAAAATTTTGTCCCTAGGCACTTGGCTTTCATGATGAAGTACATTGGTTCTCAGTGCTAATCTTGCTGTGTTAGAACCACACTGGCAGCTTTGATAATGGTAGCTTTGGTGATTTGAAGCCTCGGCAAGTTTGAGAATTATTTGTAAGGATATAACATTGTTAATAGAATAGAGTTTTAACAAATGTACAGTAATTATTTTTTGACAGAGATTTACTAAATATATCTAGTTCTCAGTTTTCTCATTTGAAAAGTGGGAATAATAACAATATAGAGAGTTTTGAGGAGACAGTAGGTTGGTTGAACAGGAGTGGCAAGAATGCGAGCATATGTGGTATACTCCATGCTTCAGGATCTTCTCATGTAGATATTGGCCAATGTGTTTTGAATGTACTTTATTTTTAATCACAAGCCAGTAAAGTCCAAGGAAATTGAGTTATATATTTAATAGGAATAACATCATCATGGCCCCAATTCTCTAAAAATGACCCTAGGGTGGCAGCTGGAATTTTCTGCTGAGGCACTGATTATTTCTTGGGGGAAATCCTAAATATCATTACTACTGATCTGGGAAGTGGGTGAAGAAACTTGTGTATAGTGTGGAAGAACACTAGCAGGAGAGACAGTACAAATATTTATAGTTAAGTTGTGGAAATGCCTAAAGTGACTATTAGAGTATCATTATTGTCTCCGGACACTGGTTGAAAATGTAGTTTAATTCTTCTACATTAATGGGTCCTAAAGATGTTATCTGAATGGACACTTATTTGGAAGTAATGTGAAGAATATACAATTAAAAGTGTAATATTTTCAGGAACAGTGGATACATGCAAACTTGCACATTTCACTGCTTAGCTGAGTGCTGAGCATTTTCCGGAACCCAGGAAAAACCTGAGAGGCAGGCCTGAGTTCAGATTAGGTTATTGCCTTGTGGCCTTGACCAATAACGCCACAGAAGGTGAAGTCTGAGAAAGCAGGGATCTTATCTCTTTATTTCATTGCTGCAGATCCGGTGCTGAGAATAGTAGCCAGTACAGACACTCAAGTAAATTGTTCTAGAGTGTGCTACGTGCGGTGCAAAGGAAAGCATGGACATGCTGAAGCAGTATCATAGTCTTAATCTGCTCACGGTTGTGCCAGTTCACAATGGGATAAGCACAGAAAGAGAGTGACTCATGGTAATGTGATAGAGAAAATTTTTGACCATTGACACTATTAATAATTAAAATTTTAAACTTCCATTTTGTATGATTTTTTTAAAATTCCATTTTAAAAAGAAAATAATTTTTGCTGTATTTGACAAAAGAATAGTTACATGGTAGGGGCACCTGGGTGGCTCAGTCAGTTAAGTCGACTGTTGTCAGCTGCCTTTGGTTTGGGTCATGATCTCAGGGTCCTGGGATTGAGTTCCACAGTGGGCTCTCCGCTCCTCTGCTCAGTAGGAAATCTGCTTCTCCCTCTCCCTCTGCCTGCTGCTCCCCCTGCTTGTGCTTTCTCTCTATCTCAAATAAATAAAAATCTTTGAAAAAAAAAAAGGAATATTTACATGATAAATCAGAAATTTAAAAAACAAAAACAAATCCAAAAACCTCCTTTCCTCACACTTAGTTTGAGAAGAACTGTGCTAGAGACTTAACAAGGTTGTTTAGGTCAGGGATGGCTTCTTTGAAAATGAGATTTGTGTTGAATTCTAAAGATATTGGAGAATATCCTTATAGATAGAACAAATAGAAATGCAAAGGCCTTATGGTGCAACAAGCCCAGGAGCATAATGAGTTAGAGTGATGAGAGGGTAGTTAAGAGGTGGGCAAGGGTCAGATCCTCTCAGGGCTTCTTGACTTTGATATTAAAGTTGGGTTTTATTCTGAGTGCCAATTGTTGGATGGTTTTTGTCAAGAAAGGGTTGTGAACTCACTTATGGTTCTTTATCACTTTTGCAACACGGATTATGGTGGTCAAGTATGGAAAAGAATGTACCAGTTAGAAGTCCGGTATAGTAGTCTAGGCAAGAGGAACTCATGGGTTGGGTAGGAGTACTAGCAGGGGAGATGGAGAAAAGTAGACTAATCTGTGTGATATTTTGAAGTTGAACTGATAGGATTTGTTGATGGATTAGATTTGGCGAGTGAAAAGAAGAGGAGGAGTCAAGGATGAATCCAGTGTTTTTCTTGATCATTTGGATGAATAGAGAGATTCCACTTATTGAATGGAAACACTCTTTTGAAGATAAGTGTGGGTGGGAATTAAGGATTGAGAAGTGATAATTGTACTCCTTTTTGATATGTACCTTTTTTATGAGTCCTTTTAAGAGTGGGATTTCAGGGTGCCTGTGTGGCTCAGTTGATTAATCATCTGCCTTTGGCTCAGGTCATGATCTCAGGGTCTTGGGCTCCTTGCTCAGCGGGGAGTGTGAATCTTCCCTCTGCCCTCCCACCCACTGCTCATGCGTGCGTGCTCTCTGTTTCTCTCTCACACAAAAATAAATAAAAAAAAATTTTTAAAAAGTGAAATTTCATAGATCTGTCTTATGTAGTATTGTTATACATGTCTTGGAGAGGAAATCTAATGAAGTTTGCTTGTTGGAGTCTCTATTGATTCTTATTATGGTCTAAAAACATTGGAGAAAGAAATCTTTTTGTTTGTCAAATATTTTGGAAATCTCAGAAAAATTCTTAGGAATTACTGGGAGGATTTGTCCACACTGTCTTTTATTTATTCCAAAGTGGCTTCCTGCCCTGTATTTTTTTAATTGGCATTTGTTTATGTTTATGTTTATAAGGAACAAATTACTCAGGTAGTGAAATCTAGACAGTGTGAACAGTCGTATAGCTTTATCACACAGTTGTCTTTTTTTAAGGCAATGAGAAAAAAGTGAAAAAATTAAACTTTCAGCTTTTGAGTCCTGAACTTTATTTGCCAAGCCATGTTTGTGTTTGCTAATATCTTTTTTTCTTTGAAAATTTAAATGATAAAAAGATTAAGATTTATTACCAAATTTGGGGTTACTGTTCGGGACCTAGCCTCTGGCCAGGAGAACAACTGAGAAAAGATTAGTTCTGCTGTATACCTTTCTCTGCAGCATTAGAGTCTCTCCAGAAATATCCAGGTGTTTTTTATTTGGTCTGGGCACTGTAAGGTGAGATTCTGACATTATTCTTCTTTTATTTCCCTGAGAGAGTTCCTTTGATATTTTGAAATAGGCCTTGACGTTGCCCAACCTCTGGCATCTCTGCCTCTGCTGGTTGCCAGTTTTGCCAATTCTTTGGCTTGCGTTGATTCAATCCTGCATCTCTCAGCAGTCCTGAAGTGCCCTGGTTGCTGTCATTCAGACCACAGAATGAGAGCTATTGCTTAATCCACCTGCATTTAACCCATATTTCATGATTGGGCCTTGTCAAGAAACCGCCACTGTTGTATCGCATCTTTCAGTATGATCAGATGGGTGTATCACCTTAAACTCCATTTCTGTTTTTAAAGTAAGAATTTAATTTATTTACTTTGGCATTTAATCAATTTCAAAATAGAGAGCCTTGAAATAAGGAAAGAAATATATATGTCTTTTTTTTTTTTTTTTGCATAACCATTTTGTCTTCTCTGTGGACCTTGATATCAAGATTTAAAGATCCTTTAAATTTCTTATGAATACCAACTGCCTCTTTTTACAAATGAGTTATCTTGGATTTTAAGTTCGAGTTGTTCAGTTTTCTGTGTGTACTATAGTGGTTTGCATTTCTTATCTCTGGGATTAGATTCTTCTATATGTAATCATGGTATAGATTATCTTTTAACAAAGATTATATTTCCAAGGATATGTTTTGCCACAGAACATCATTGTCTGTCAGGGTGGGGGGTAGTCAGGGCATATGAATGTTCAGACATTGGAAAGGGGAATTATAGGAAAATTCTTTTAAATCTTGACTTACAGAGCCAGCTGTGCTTTTGTCCCAGTCATTGTCCAGAGTTATTCCTCATAGCCATACTCCAAACCCATTTCCTGATCCCTTTTAGCAAAATATCTTTTTCCTAGTTCATTGAGATCAAGCCCATTTTTAAGCAAATCACACTTTATCCCTTTAAAATCTTACTGTAGTTTCATGGTCCCTCTCCTCTGGTCTTGGAAGAGGAAGACATGCCTCTTCTTTACCAAGCCTGGCCCTACTAGCTATCTTATTTCTATCAAATACTGTTCTTTCTGAGTCTGGCTCCACTTATTTTGTACACTTTCCTGTTGCTGTTTTCCCCAGCTGCCTACAAGCTTTCTGAGATTGTCCATCTTTTAAAATAAAATCTCTTCTTTTGGCCTCCTACCTGCTTATGTTGCTTTTCTGCTCCTCTGCTTACCTTGAGAGCCATACCTTTTTAAGATATCCCCTTTGTGGTTCACCTTTCACCTGGCCATCCCTTACTCCTGAACCCTGAAGTACTATAGCCTGTGCACAGAGCTGCGTGGAGCCCTACTGCTGGGTGCCACCAGTTCTGGGGAAGGGACTTTGGCAACTGCTTCCAGGCCATCTCCCACTTTACTTCCTAGGTTGGAGGAGGTGGACTTCTGAGGAGGGAGGGTATTAGAATCAGGATTTCCTTAGGAAATCTCTTCCACCTATCTTGCCTTCTTGGTACTCTCAATGTTCCCTCTCCTCATCCTAAACCAGGCAGATCAGGATTGTCTCTGTACCTAGCCCTAAGGTAAGTCATTATATGGTTTCTGTGAACGTTCCCCTATTTCCTCCCTAGTCTATTTTTTATTATGCCATACCTTCATTTCCTCTAAACTAAATCATTCTACCTGACAGTCAGTTAGGAACTTCATGGTTTAATATTTGCCCCGCTTCATGAAGGCTTGTACCCATTTCACAGATGAAGTATAGAAAAGTGAGATGACTTAACTGAAATCACACAGCTAGTACAAGCCCAAACTTCCGACTTCTAAGTGTGTTGTTCACCATTGTTGCATTACCTTATTGTAGCTTTATAGTGTTTAAAATTCTTTTTTTATTTTTTAATTTTTAAAATTTTAATACAGTTCAAATGAGTGTGCCAGGTTCATTTCAGCTCCTTCAATGCCAAACCTGGGGTCAGGGACTGCTTTCAGTGTCTCTGCCTTCTCTTTGTCTGTGAAGACCAAGCTATAAAAGGTATCTGTTGCATCAACATACTTCAGATATCCTTCTTTTTCTTGATCTTGATGGATTTGGCATCCTTTCACCTGGCTGTGAGAAGGAAGTCCTTGATTTTGTCAGTTTTGCAAGGCATGGCTGGCTATGAGGGGCACTGGGAGCATGTGGCCAGAAGAAGGGAGGATGGAAAACCTAAATTTTAGCTAAAACCTAAAATTCTTTTGATGTGAGATAAAATTACAAACAGGAAGTTTGGATAATATGCTTAGGAAAACTGTCAATATGTAATTTGTGAACAAATATAGTAAATCAGAATCTTCTGTTTT
This sequence comes from Mustela nivalis, assembly GCF_964662115.1. Taxonomy (NCBI): domain Eukaryota; kingdom Metazoa; phylum Chordata; class Mammalia; order Carnivora; family Mustelidae; genus Mustela; species Mustela nivalis. The sequence goes on from NC_139024.1 coordinate 134,127,718, forward strand.
AATACTTTTTTGCTAATTAGCAAAAGTAAAATTTTATCCTGGGTGGCTGAAATGGGGTGGTAGTAGCGGGGGAGGCCTGTGACACAGGATTCAAAAGTTGTTAATGACACATTTTGCCTGGGTTCCTATCTATTGTCTTCAGCTGCTTAAGGACAGGTGGAAGCATCTTTCCTGCAAGGCACTTTTGTAAGATCGTTATGTAATCGTTATGTACACAGGCAGCTTGGTGGGAACATGGCTGTTGCTTCTGTTTCCTCATCTGTAAAATGGGGTAGAGATGGGACTGCCCTGTTTGATGGAGAGAATAGTTCTACAAACTTTACAGTGTTGTTCATATGGACTTGTGAGGTAGTAAATATAAAGTGCTTCGGACACATTTTAAAGTCTCTGTAAGTTTTAGATGGCTCTATAAGTTTTAGATAATACTTTATCTTAGTCCTTAAAGTGTGTCCTTAAAATGTGTCCGAAGCACTTTATACTAAACAAACTGACAAACTGAGGGTTTTAGAAGGGAGGAGGATGGGGAGATGGGTGAGCCTGGTGATGGGTATTAAGGAGGGCATGGATTACATGGAGCACTGGGTGTTATACACAAACAACGAATCATGGAACACTATATCAAAAACTAATGATGTACTGTATAGTGACTAACATAATACAATAAAAAAATGGAAAAAAATTAATCATTACTATTATTGTCAATAGAGACTGTTATTGGATATTTTATTTATGGCCTTTTGAGGGCAGAGTGCCTATGTGTGTTAAAAAAAACAAAACAAAACAAAATTCATTTCTCAGGAGCATCTATTTCATTTCTCAGGAGATCTATTCCTCCAGGATTGGGTAATTACTGTGTGAGTGTGATAAGGTTGCTTAGAGTGGGCAGTTCATTGAGGGAAAAAATGCAGCTGGTTTCTCCAGGTTTTCAAGGAGCAGTTGTGTGGTAATGTTTCCCTCTGTTTTCTTCTGTCCATGCTGATTCCTTCAAGAATATTTGCAGAAGAATGGATCTGATGTCTCTTGTTTAAAATTCTTTATATGGAAACCTATCTTCTTCCTGAAGGCCAAGGTGGCGCATCTCTATGGCAAAGAATTTTCTCTTTGTGAACACAGTGCTTTGGTTTAGTTCTCCCAAGTTCAGAAACCATGTTTTTGTTATTCTTAAACTGTTTAAATTTGCTGAGCCTTTCTAAAGGTTAATAATATTTTAGTCATCCTAAATGTACTACACTAATACTATTTAAGATGTGATGTTCTCTTTTTGAGTTCATGCTCTTTAAATTAACATATGTTAATAAGTAAAACATCTTTTTTTAAGAAGCAAAAATGCAGTTATTTTTCAGGTTCCTAAATCTGGCCAACCATGGGAATGCTGGGGGAGGTCTTTGAAATGATTGTATTGTGTTGTGTTTCACATTACTAGACCCCAGGTGACTGTGATAATGAATCAAATGCCCTGGTGTGGTATAGTTGAATGACAAGAAATGTCTCTGTTTACAAAAAAGGACTTTTATGAGGTGAATAATATATTTGTTCATAGTTTTTGAGATTTGAGAACTCTGAGCCTTCATATGTAAACACAGAAACTTGTACACAGAAGATGTTTAGTAAGTACTTTTTGAATAAATGAGTATCCAAGGTCACATGACTAATTAGTATTAGCTGGGAGCCTATAATTTGTCTATAACCTGATACTAGGCCTCATAGTTCTATTTCATAATTATAATTTATTGAGCTCTGGGGTTGGAATCCTAACTTGTACCTTTGCTAGTTATATGGTCTTTGGCCCTTATGGAACTCAGTTGTCTCTTAAGTAAATCGGTGATGCCAACCTGTCCTATTTGGTGTTTAGACTGACAGGAAGTATTTATTACCTAGTTCACACCATCAGGTACCTAAGGAATGGTAGCTATTTCTAAAACTAAGCTAACACCTAATACTCAGCAGATGTGGAAACTGTCCATTTTATAATCGAATACAGGGGTTGTTCCCCTACTGCTACTGTAGTAGTTCACAAACCTAGATATTTTCCTTTATTCTTGATTATTAGAACTGTTAGCAACCACCAACCTTTATAGGCAATCAAGTCAGTTCATTTTCCCAATGTAATTGATATAAAATAGAACTTCTTGCTTGCACTACTTGTCAGTGTAGTTGCAGTTTATGTTCGAATTAAAGTACTTATACTAAGAAAAATTGGATGCACATTGAACTTTTTTTTTTTTTAAAGATTTTATTTATTTATTTGACAGAGAGAGATCACAAGTAGGCAGAGAGGAAGGCGGAGAGAGAGGAGGAAGCAGGCTCCCTGCTGAGCAGAGAGCCCGATGCGGGACTCGATCCCAGGACCCTGAGATCATGACCTGAGCTGAAGGCAGCGGCTTAACCCACTGAGCCACCCAGACGCCCCACATTGAACTTTTTTTCTGTGTCCTCAGTGTCTACTTTTTGAACCCTTCTAAACTTGTGACTTTGCCTGCCTTTCTGCTCTCTTTACCTCTGTTCCCTATAAAAACATGGAAAGCATCTGGTATTAGTTATATTTTATCAACCCATCAGCTGGATGCAGGTGGCCTAAAACTGGTTCATTTTGAAGTGTGTTATCTTAAACTATGGACTTTAATTTCTTACTGTAAATGAAAAATTTCCATTCCCTTCCCCCACCCACTTTTTGGGGGAAGAAACTGTAGGTATCAGTAAGTGAACAAGAAGATTTTTGGTTGGTTGTCTTCTATTGAAAGGCTTTAAGGTTATACATGTTCTTTGGAGTGTATCTGATTTTGTTTCCTAAATGTTTATATATGTTATAAGTTTATAGTCCTGTTATTTTTAAACTTAATCTGTAATGGCAGATTTTTGTTGTTGTTGTTCTATGTATTACTTAGTATAGTATTTTAAAATTTCTAATATTTTTTATTGTTTAAAATTTTATTGCTTTGGAAACCAAGACTATAGCTTTGTGTCATTTTTACTTAAGAACTTTCTGAGGTTTTCTTTGTGTCCTGATGCGTCATAATTTTTAATAAAAGTTCCACTGATGCTTAAAAGGAAGATGTATTTTTTATAGGTGAGTTAAAGTCTGATACAAATCCATTAACTTTATCAGTGATGTTATTCTAATCCTCTGTACTTTGTCATTTTTTCCTACAGAATAGGTTGAGAGGTGTATGCTCTTTTAATAGTGTTAGATTTTGTAGGTTCAACTTCCCTTGCACTTGTAATAACTTTTGCTTTTTACTCTTTTCGTTCTTTTTATTTTTTTCAATGCAATGATATTTTACGCATAGAAATTCATGACTGATCCATTCATCTGTTGATGGACATCTAGGTTCTTTCCATAGTTTGGCTATTGTGGACATTGCTGCTATAAACATTCGGGTGCATGTGCCCCTTTGGATCACTACGTTTGTATCTTTAGGGTAAATACCCAATAGTGCAATTGCTGGGTCATAGGGCAGTTCTATTTTCAACATTTTGAGGAACCTCCATGCTGTTTTCCAGAGTGGCTGCACCAGCTTGCATTCCCACCAACAGTGTAGGAGGGTTCCCCTTTCTCCACATCCTCGCCAGCATCTGTCATTTCCTGACTTGTTGATTTTAGCCATTCTGACTGACTGAGGGTTGCTGGGGGGAGGGGGTTTGGGAGAAGGGGGTGCGATTATGGACATTGGGGAGGGTATGTGCTTTGGTGAGTGCTGTGAAGTGTGTAAACCTGGTGATTCACAGACCTGTACCCCTGGGGATAAAAATATATGTTTATAAAAAATAAAAAATTAAAAAAAAAAGAAATTCATGACTGATCTTTTTTTTTTTTAATTAAAGATTTTTATTTCTTTATTTGACAGACGGAGATCACAAGTAGGCAGAGAAGCAGGCAGAGAGAGAGAGAGGAGGAAGCAGGCTCCCTGCTGAGCAGAGAGCCCGATGCTGGGCTCTATCCCAGGACTCTGGGATCATGACCTGAGCCGAAGGCAGAGGCTTTAACCCACTGAGCCACCCAGGTGCCCCTCATGACTGATCTTAATCACTGTTCTGCTCAGTGCTTTTGCCTTGAAATCTACTTTGTCTTATGTTAACAATTCCATTTCATCCTTCTTCTATTTATTTTTATTTATTAATTTTTTTTTCTTATGTTATCTCTGGACCCAATGTGGGGCCAGAACTCATGACCCTGAGATCAAGAGTCGCATGCTCTGCTGACTGTGCCAGCCAGGCACCCTCTTTCTTTTATTTTTATCTGCTTGAAGTATACCTGATCTGGTTATTTTGACAGGTAGTACTATTTTTTTCCCCTTATCTGAGAGATTTTATCTTTAGTAGAGAGGAATTAAATTCATTTATAATGATCATCATAACAGAGAAGTCTGGACTTCTGCCTTCTTGTTTTTTATTTTTAATGTATTCTTGCCTTGCGTGGGGTTGGAAGACTTGTTTTTGTTGTATATACTGTCTTTTCTTTGGTGTCTTCTATAGTTTAGAAACTATTTTTACTTCACTTTTGCCCTTCACTGCTTTTAGTGGACATTTAAATGCTCTTTTTGCAATTTTAGTTTCCCTCCTTATTTCATTCACTTTCCTTTTCACTTTATCCCATTTTTCCCTTAGCCTCTTCCTTCATTATGGCTTTTGTACCTTTTTCATACAAGTCTTGTTGCATTCTAATGAGAATATTAAAGAGTTTTTCAGTACTTTCTGTTGACTCCTCCGGTAGGTTGTTTTAGATGCTGTATTTCTGAGTCTGATGATCTTATTTTCCTTTCCTGTGCTAGTCATCTCCCTCCCCCTTACCCATCGTGGGAGCATTGTTTCATTAGTTTTATTAATTTTTTCATTAACCCAGTGCATTTACTGAGTGCCTGCTGGAGATGCAGAGATAAATTAGACTGTTTTCTGAGTTAAAGCCTGGATTTTGGTTTTTCTCAATCCAGTTATTTCCATCTGTTTTCTTGCATGTCTGCCATTTTCTGGCATCTTATTGTCTGTCTAAATAGTTGTCAGTTTTTGTCTTTTCTGTTATTTTCAGAGATGATGGAAAGCTGGGGGACTGTGTCTCTGGGACCACATTTTGTACCTGAAGGGATGAGACATCCCTGAAAAGACAGTAGACATGTGTGGTGTGTTGCTGGATTAATCCTTTCAGGCTAATTTCAGTGGGTTGTTGGTCCGTCCAATCCTTGGTCCTTTTCCTGGAGAGGGAATGGTTCAGCATTGGCTATTGTAGACTAACCTGGTTGCTGTTGGGGGACCAGGGAGTCTGTGTGTGCTTTTGGTGCAGGTATTTCCTAGTACCTAAAGCCTGCTTGCTCTCAAGTGTGGAACCTCTAAGCTGGTGTTTCTTCTACATCTGTGTTAAAGTGACTAGATAAGATGGTTATAATCCACATAACTAGGCCTAAACCCACAAAAAGAATCTTGGGAAGTGAGAGGGCCTATACTATGTATTTTTAACAAGCATTCTAGATATTTTTATCATTTCATAATGGAAGTTATGGAAATATAAAAACGGAACAGCATTATAAACTCCTCTTATCCATCATCTGTGTAGCTTCGTTATTTATCACTGTGTGGCTAATCTTATTTCATCTAGATCTATTCCTATTTCTTTATCCCGATAATTTTGAAAATAATCTCAGGCATTATATCATTTATTTCATTTGTAAATGCTATAATATATATCTCTAAAAGATAATAGCTCCGAAAAAAAAGCACAATATCATTTATCATCTATAAAAAATTAAAAACTAAACATTAAACAATTAAAAAGAATAAAAATTCCTTAATATTATTAAATATCCAGTCAATGTTTGCATTTTTCTAATTATCTCTATCTCTGTGACAACTTTTTGAATTTTGTGTCTAAATAAGGTCTGTGCACTGAGATTGGTTTTCCCTCCATTTCTATTTGTTTGTTGTTTCATTTCTTGGGGATTTTGTTGTTGTTGCAGAAATCAGATCTATTGTCTTAGAGGGTTTTGACATCTGGATTTCACTGATTGTGGACCTACAGTGTCATCTAACATGTTCCTATATTTATTATACATTGGTAGTTAAATCTAGGGGCTTGATCATGTTTTGTTTCTTTTTGCCCCCCTGGAAATTTCAAAGGTAGTGTTTTATATTAATATCAGAAAGATATGTAATGTTTAGTCTTTTCTCTTTGTGTCATTTTTTTCAGCCATTGATGTTCATTGTCTTAATTTATTCATTATGTGTTACAAATGGATATTCTAGTTCTGTTATTCCTCCTTGCTCGATTAGCTGTAATTCTTTTCTAAAAACAAAAAAGAACTTACCCTTGTCAACTATTCGGTTATTATAAATCACAGATCACATAGGAAGGATAGAATAATGGCTTGATTCTTTACTTACAAGCTTTCAAATTAAGGAGGTGGTTTCGTAGTGTGTTAGTTTGCTAGAGCTGTTATAACAAAAAACACAGATTAAGTGGCTTAAGCAACAAAAATTTATTGTCTCACAGTTCTGGAAACTAGAGGTTTGAGATCAAGCTGTTGGCAGGGTTAATTTCATTCTGAAGATTCTCTCCTTGGCTTTTAGATGGCTGTTTTTTCTTTTTGTCTTTACATAGTTTTCCCTTGGTCTGTGTTTATTCCCTAATGCCTTCTTATAAGACACCAGTCATATTGGGTTAAGACTCCCCATATGCCATAGTTTAACTTTAATTACCTTTCTAAAGACTCTGTCTCCAAATACAGACACAATTCTGGGATACTGGGCTTCAATGTATGAATGCTGAGGGAAACACAGTTCATCCCTTTAACACCTACCATCCTGTAAATGTGGAATTTTTTAAAAAGTATCATAATGAATATATTTTTAAAGTACTATAATGAATACATTTCATATGTTTCAGTCCATTGCTGTTATCATCAGTAATACTCAAATTTGGCCTCTTGAAAGCCTGAGCAAAATTCAGGTTGCTCCTTAGATATGATCCTAGTATCCTTGGTTAGCTTTCTGGCTTTCTTGCATTCTTTTAGAACAAAATGTGCTATGCATTTTTTACTACTATAGACTTACAAGGTTGTTTCTGGGAGTCCTGGTTTCTTTTAATGGGTTATAGTGCCAGATGATTCTAAGTGCAGCAGTCTTTGGAATCTCATGACTTGGCCTTTTTATCACTACAGTGTGGGAGGAACTATAGTATAGTGGTTAAGAGTTCAGGTTCAGAGAGTCCTATTGCTCAGATGCAACCTGGCTCCATTACTTACAAGTATTACTTACTTGACCCTAGGCAAGGTACATAGTTCTCTGGGTCTTAATTTCATCATCATACTCATTTCATCATCTACTGTAAAGCTCTACAGAGACAAGGATTTTCTCTGTATTTTTCACAACTCTATCTTCAGTACCCCAAACAGTACCTGGTACATAATTGGCACTTTCCTTATAGACTAATGGGATACTTAGGGGATAATATTAATAAAATCCTTATTGTTGTCAAGAACTGTGAAAGGTCCCATTTGCAAGCCAACAAGTTACCTTGCCAGTTTCATGGGTACTGTCAGAAGACACAAGACTCTTGGGCTTTATTACCCATGGCAATAGCGATAACCAAAGTGTCACATTTTCTTGCTCTCATTTCCTGGGCCCTAGTTTTTAATGGGGTGATATGAAGATGGCAAGGTGATATCTGCCTCTGTAGTGGGCTATGTTACATATATACAATCGGAGAGAAACCCCGATTTTAGGGAACCTGAATCTTTTATGATGGACAGTAAACAAACTTGTTCTGGAAGAAGACACTTTATGTTCTTAAGCTGTTCACTATACAGACTTCCTTGAAAAGAAAGAGGACTTTTGAATACCTCTGCTTATAAGATGTGCAGAAATGTGGGAGACCTGTGGACAGTGGTTTTTCAACAAATAGCATTGATAGATGTAGTCAGTATAATTTATCATGATAATATTGGTGATAATTACCTTCTCTCATTTCCCAGCTAGAAGAAGATAAGGTTTCTTCTTGCCCCCTTAACCTGAGCCTTATTTAATTCTTGTTTCCCAACAAATAACATTGCTATATGTAGTCAGTAAATACTGGTCATGGTGATATTGCTGAGGATTTCTTTATGCTCATTTCCCAACCTGAACACAGGGTTTCTCCTTGCCATCTTAGCCTAATCCTTATTTAATCTTTGTTTCCCAACAAATAGCATTGATATAGGTAGTTAGTATATACTGGTCATAATGATATTGCTGATGATTGCCTTATGTTCATTTCCCAACTTGAACATAAGCTTTCTTCTTGCTGCCTTAATTTAATCCTTATTTAATCCTTGTATTTCATCTTTTATTGCAAAACTCCGGGAAGGGTATTTGGTGATTTATAATACATTTACTGTAATTTTATTTGTTAATTTTGATTGCTTATTTTAAGCTGTTTTTTGTTTTGTTGTGTTGTATTTTAAAAAACTGTGGCCCTTTGCTTTATAGTAATCCTCTCTGTATTATATTTTTGGTCTTGTTTGGGTGTGGTTGAGCATGTTATCTTCTTTGTGCATATCTACCTTACTTTCTTTGTTACAAGGTTGTAGTGGAATTTATCTGATTGGTAGATTGTGTTAGAAATGTCATTTTATCTTGCCAGAGGGACTCTATGTTGAACAAATTACTTAAATTCTTTCTCCATCCCCTCTTTCCCTTTTGTTGTTACTATTTATTGAATGGTATAAGAGCTCATCAGTTTTTTATTTTTAAATTAAATTAAATTAAATTTTTATTGAAGAATGGTTGATACACATTGTTACATTAGTTTCAGGTATACACCATAGTTATTTGACAAGATTATACATTATGCTGTCCTTTCCACAAATGTGGCTACCATCTGTCACCATATAATAATACTATTATAATACCACTGGCTGTATTCCCTATGCTGTCTGTACCTTTTATTTCTCTGATTTATTTATTCCGTAACTGGAAGCCTGTATTTTCCACTCCCCTTCATCTATTTTGTCCAGCTGCCACCTTTCCCACTTCCCCAGCAATCATCAATGTAGTCTCTGTATTTATGGGTCTGTTTCTGCTCTTTGGTTATTTTGTTTTGTTTTTTAGATAACACATATAAGTGAAATCACATGGCAATTATCTTTCTCTGACCTATTTCATTTAGCATTATACCCTCTAGGTCCATTCATGCTTTTGCAAATGGCAACAGCTCATCCTTTTTTTTTTTTTTTTTTAAATGGCTGGGTAATATTATTACATTGTATGTATGTACCACATCTTCTTTGTCCATTCATCTATCCATGAACATTTGGGTTGCTTCCATATCTTGACTATTGTAATACCACAGTAAGCATAGGGGTGCATATACATATGTCTTTTTGAATTAATGTTTACCCCCTCCCCTTTGGGTAAATACCCAGTAGTGGAATTACTGGATTCCATGGTATTTCTGTTTTTAAATTTTTGAGGACCCTCCATACTATTCTCCATAGTGGCTATACCAATTTACATTCCCACCAACAGTGGATAAGGGCCCATTTTTCTTTACATTCTTGCCAATACTCATGATTTCTTTTTTTAAGAAAAAATTTTATTTTATTTATTTGAGAGAGAGCAGAGTGAGAGAGAGAGAGAGAGAGAGAGCGAGCATGAGCAGTTGGAGAAGGGGAAGAGGAAGAGGGAGAAGCAGACTCCCTACTGAGCAGGGAGCCCAAGGCAGGGCTTGATCCCAGGACTCTGAGATCATGACATGAGCCAAAGGCAGACGCTTAGCCAACTGAGCCACCCAGGTGTCTTATATTCGTTCTTTTTTTTTTGTTTATTTGTTTATTTATTTATTTTTTTAAACTCTAGCCATTCTGATGGGTATAAGGTGATATCTCACTGTGATTTTCTTTGCATTTCCCTGATGATTAGTGATATTGAGCATTTTTTCACGTGTCTTCCATCTGTATGTATTCTTTTAAAAAATGTTAATTCATGTACTCTGCCCACTTTTTTTTTTTTTTTTAAGAGATTGATGTATTGATTGGGAGAGTATGAGTAGGGGAAGTAGCGGAAGGAGCAGGAGAAAGAAAATCCCCAGCCTACTCTGTTCTGAGCACAGGGTGGTATATGGGTCTTGATCTTACCACTGTGAGATCATGACCTGAGCCAAAATCAAGAATCCAGTGCTTAATCGATTGAGCCAACCAGCCACCCCTACTCTGACCATTTTTTAATGATTGCTTTTTTGGTGTTATATAAGTTTTTTAAAATATATTTTGGATGTTAAGTCCTTATCGGATATGTCTGTTGCAAATATCTTCTCTAATTCAGTAGGTTGCCTTTTTATTTTGTTGATAGTTTCTTTTGCTGCGCAAAAGTTTTTTATTTTGGTGTAGTTCCAATAGTTAATGTTTGTTTCCCTTGCCTTAGTAGATATATCTAGAAAAATGTTGCTAATACTTTTATCTAAAAAAAATTCTGGCTGTATTTTCTTCTATGAAATTTTATGGATTCAGGTCTTTAACTTATTTTGAGGTTTTTTTTTTTTTTTTTTTTTTTTTTATATAAGGTGTAAGAAAGTGGTTCAGCATGTGGCATCTAATTTTCCCAGAACCATTTATTTAAGAGACTGCCCTTTCCCTATTATATATTGTATATTGGCTCCTTTGTTATAGATTAATTGACCATATATTTATGGGTTTATTTCTGGGTTCTCTCTTCTGTTGTATGGATTTATGTGTCTGTTTTTGTTCCAGAACCATACTGTTTTGATTACTATGGCTTTGTAGTACATCATGAAATTTGGATTGGTGATACCACCAGCTTTATTCTTCTTAGATTGCTTTGGCCATTTGGGGTCTTTTGTGGTTCCATAAAAATCTTAGTATTATTTGTTATAATTTTGTGAAAAATGTTGTTGGTATTTTGATACGGATTGCATTGAATCTGTACATTGCTTTGGGTAATATGGACATTCTAATGATTTTTGTTCTCCCAGTCCAAGAGCATGGAATAGTTTTACACGTATTTGTATCATGTTCAGTTACTTTTTTTTTTTTTAAATATTTATTTATTTATTTGACAAAGAGAGATTACAAGTAGGCAGAGAGGCAGGCAGAGAGAGAGAGAGGAGGAAGCAGGCTCCCTGCTGAGCAGAGAGCCCGATGCGGGACTCGATCCCAGGACCCTGAGATCATAACCCGAGCCGAAGGCAGCGGCTTAATCCACTGAGCCACCCAGGTGCCCATGTTCAGTTACTTTTTTATAGTTTTCAGAGTATTGGTCTTTCACCTCCTTCATTAAGTTTTTTCCTAGGTATTTTATTCTTTTTGTTGCAATTGTAAATGAAATTGTTTTCTTTCTTTTTTTTTTAACTTTTTTTTGGTTGTTTTTTTGTTTTAAAGATCTAATGCATTTATTTGACAGATAGAGATTACACATAGGCAGAGAGGCAGGCAGAGAGAAAGAGAGGAGGAAGCAGGCTCCCTGCTTATTAGAGAGCCCGATGCAGGGCTCGATTCTAGGACCCTGAGATCATGACCTGAGCTGAAAGCAGAGGCTAACCCACTGAGCCACCCAGGCACCCCTTAGTTTTCTTGTTGTTGTTGTAGTTGGTTTTTGTTGTTGTTGTTTTGTTTTGTTTTAGAGTGGGAGTGCAGGGGCCAGGGAGCGGGTGGGGAGAGGAAGAGAGAGAATCTTAAGCAGGTACTATACCCAGCGCAGAGCTGGACATAGGGCTCTATCTCATTACCCTGAGATCATGACCTGAGCTGAAATCAAGAGTTGGATGCTTATGGACTGAGCCACGTAGGTCCCCTAAATGAAATTGTGTTCTTAATTTTTCTTTCTGCTACCTTTTTATTAGTATATGGAAAAGCAAGCAGTTTCTGGATATTAATCTTGTATCATGCAACTTCATTGCAATTTATTACTTCATTCATTACTTCTAATAGTTTTTTGGTGGAGTCTTTAGAGTTTTATAAATATAGTATTTTGTCACCTGCAAATAGTGACTGCTTAGCTTCCTCCTTACTGAATGGGTGCCTTTTATTTCCTTTTGTTGTCTTATTACTGTGGCTGGAACTTTCAGTACTGTGGTTGAATAAAAGTGGTGAGAGTGGATATCCTTCTGTTGTTCTCAGCTTAGAGGAAAAGCTCTCAGATTTTCCCCATTGAGTGTGGTGTTAGTTATGGGTTTTTCATATAAGACCTTTGTTATGTTGAGGTGTGTTCCATCTACACCTACTTTGTTGAGTTTTTATCATGAACAGATGAACAGTTGTTGAATTTTATCAAATGATTTTTCTGGATCTATTGAGGTGGTCATATGATTTTTATCCTTTGTTAAAATGTTAAATTAAAATGGCATATCACTTGTTAAAATGGCATATCACTTTGCTTGATTTGCAACTATTGAATCATCCATGCATCCCTGAAATAAATTAGACTTGATTGTGGAATTGAATGATCCTTTTAATGTATTGTAATGTATTGTTAAACGTGACTTGCTAATATTTTGAGAATTTTTGCATCTGTTTTCATTAGAGATATTGGTCTGTAGTTCATGTAGAACGTATATGGAAACTTACCTTCTGTTTTTTGGAGTAGTTTGAAGAAAACAGGTATTAACTCTTCTTTAAATGTTTAGTAGAATTCACCTGCTCATCACCCCATTTTATAAAGCTCATGATACTTTTGAAAGTTATGTGACAGTCTCATATACTTTACTCCTCAGATTGAAAAGTCAGGCTCCTTAACACAGGTTCATGAGTTTCTGGATTTCCTTACCAATGTATATTTGTAATTTTTAATGTTATCATTTTGATTGATAGATACTTAATAGTAGTAATTTTTGTCAATCTGATATATATTCATTTTTAGAGTTTTTAGTCTTCCCCAAAAGGTAACCGGACAAATGGTGCTTTTTTACTTAGTTTAGAATATACAGTAACAGGATAAAGGACTTAAAGCAGTTTAGAAATGACAAGATTTTCTTAACAATTACATTGAGAAATGGGATTTTCTATTCCACTAGAGAGCACATTATAAACTAGCATAGAACTATCCAGGCTGTAGTTGGAGACTGTGTTGCTGACCAAAGGGCTTCTGACAACTCTCTCTGTTTCCCAAGTATGTATTTCAGAATAATGTTCTTTTACAGGATGGTGTAAGTTAAGAACAATAGGTCTTGGAAACAATTTTATGAAAGTAAAGGGAAAAATAAGTCACTCTTATTGGCCTTATCAAATTGCAGTTGTTATCATTAGGTGGTACTGCTGTTTTCCCAGAAGATTTAAGACCATATTGACTTTTTTTTTTTTTTAATTGCATGGTTGCTTTAAATTGTTATGTGTACTGTTTTTTAATGGGCTTTTGTTTTTGGTGAGATTTTTAAGCCTTTTTTTTTTTTTTTTTAATATGAACTGGACTTCTGCTTAACTATTTTTTGGTAATTCCAGTTTCCTAAATTGCCTTCCACTTTCCTGTAGGTGATTTATGTCTGGTGAATATAACACTACCTATGTTTGACATTGTTTCTAATATTAAGAAAGTGAATGATTTTTAGTATTTTCTCCCTGGAGAGTTGATTGTGGAGTCTAAAATGTTATCTGCAAATTCTCTCTGAATCTTAGTATCTTTTTCTTTTCTTTTGTTTCCCTCATTACTTATTTATTTATTTAGTTAGTCAGTTATTTTGTAACATATAATGTGTTATTTGTTTTAGGGGTGCAGGTCTGTGATTCGTCTGTCTTATACCATTCGCAGCATTGTAGCACAAACCTTCCCCAATGTCCATCATTCAGCCACCCTATCTCTCCCACCCTCTTCCCCTTCAGCAACCCTCAGTTTGATTCCTGAGATTAAGAGTCTCTTATGGTTTGTCTCCCTCTCTGGTTTCATTTTGTTTCATTTTTCCCTCCTTTCCCCTATGATCCTCTGTCTTGTTTCTCAAATTCTTCATGTCAGTGAGACCATATATTTGTCTTTCTCTGACTTATTTCACTTAGTGTAATACCCTCTAGTTCCAGCCATATCATTGCAAATAGCAAGATTTTGGTTTTTTTGTTTTGTTTTGATGTCCACATATTATTCCATTGTATATATACACACCACATCTTCTTTATCCAGTCATCTATCAATGGACATTTAGGCTCTTTACATAATTTGGCTATTGTGGACATTGCTGCTATAAACATTTGGGTGCACATGCCTCTTTGGATTACTATATTTGTTAACTTCGGGGTAAATACCCAGTAGTGCAGTTGCTGGGTCATAGGGTAGCTCTATTTTCAATGTTTTGAGGAACCTCCATACTGTTTTCAAGAGTTGCTGTACCAGCTTCCATTCCCACCAACAGTTTAGGAGGATTCCCCTTTCTCCACATCCTCGCCAACACCTGTCATTTCCTGACTGGTTATTTTTAGCCATTCTGACAGGTGTGAGGTGGTATCTCACTGTGGTTTTGATTTGTATTTCCCTGATGCTGTGTGATGCTGAGCACTTTTTCTTGTGTCTGTTGGCCATTTGGATGTCTTCTTTGGAAAAATGATTGTTCATGTCTTCTGCCCATTTCTTGATTGGATTATTTGTTCTTTGGGTGTTGAGTTTGATAAGTTCTTTATAGATTTTGGATAATAGCCCTTTATCTAATATGTTATTTGCAAGTATCTTCTCCCATTCTTTGTCTTTTGGTTTTGTTGACTATTCTTTTTTGCTGTATAATAGCTTTTGATCTTGATAGAGTCCCAGTAGTTCATTTTTGCCCTTGTTTCCCTTGCTTTTAGCAATGTGTCTAGGAAGAAGTTGCTGCAGTTGAGGTTGAAGAGGTTGCTACCTGTGTTCTCCTAAGGATTTTGATAGAATCCTGTTTCACATTGAGTTCTTTCATTCATTTTGAGTCTGTTTTGTGTGTGGTATAAGGAAATAATCCAATTTCATTTCTTCTGCATGTAACTGTTCAATTTTCCCAACACGATTTGTTGAAGAGACTGTCTCTTTTCCACTAGACATTCATTTCTGCTTTGTCTAAGATTAGTTAACCACAGAGTTGAAGGTTCATTTCTGGGCTCTGTATTCCATTGATCTATGTGCCTGTTTTTTGTGCCAATACTAAATTGTCTTGATGATCACAGCTTTGTAATGTCGCTTAAAGTCTAGAATTGTGATGCCACAAGCTTTGGTTTTCCTTTTCAACATTCCTCTGGCTCTTCAGGGTGTTTTGTGTTCCATATAAATTTTAGGATTATTTGTTCCATTTCTTTGAAAAAGTTGATGGTATTTTGATCGGGATTGCACTGAAATTATAGATTGCTCTAGGTAGCATAGACATTTTCACAGTATTTGTTCTTCTAATCCATGAGCATGGAACATTTTTCCATTTCTTTGTGTCTTCCTCAGTTTCTTTAATGAGCACCCTGTAGTTTTTTGAGTACAGATTCTTTGTCTCTTTGGTTAGGTTTATTCCTAGGCATCTTATGGTTTTGGGTGCAATTGTAAATGGGATTGACTCCCTAATTTCTCTTCCTTCTGTCTTGTTGGTATATAGAAATTCAACTGATTTCTGTGCATTCATTTTATATCCTATCCTTTACTGAGTTCTTGTGTGAGTTTTAGTAGTTTTGGGGTAGAGTCTTTTTTCCCCACATAAAGAGTCATATCATCTGCAGAGAGTGAGAGTTTGACTTCTTCTTTGCCATTTTGGATGGTTTTTATTTCTTTTTGCTGTGTGATTGCTGAGGCTGGGACTTCCAGTACGATGTGGAATAACAGTGGTGATAGTGGATATCCCCGCTGTGTTCCTGACCTAAAGGGAAAAGCTCTCAGTTTTCCCTGTTGGGAATGATATTGGTGTGGGTTTTTCATAGACGGCTTTGATGATATTGAGGTATGTGCCCTCTATTCCTACACTGTGAGGAGATTTGATCAAGAAGGATGCTATACTTTATCAAATGCTTTTTCTGCATCTTTTGAGAGTATTATATGGTTCTTGTTCTTTTTAAAAATTAATATATTGTATCACATTGATTGATTTGCAGATGTTGAATCAAACTTGTAGCCCAGGAATAAATCCCACTTGGTTGTAATGAATAATCTTTTTAATGTACTGTTGGATCCTGTTGGCTAATATTTTGGTGAGAATTTTTGCATCCGTGTCCATCAGGGATATTGGTCTGTAATTCTCTTTTCTGATGGGGTCTTTTTCTGGTTTTGGGATCAAGGTCATGCTGGCCTCATAGAATGAGTTTGGAAGTTTTCCTTCCATTTCTATTTTTAGGAAAAGTTTCAGGAGAATAGGTATTAATTCTTCTTTAAATGTTTGGTAGAATTCCCCTGGGAGGATGTCTGGCCCAGGGCTCTTTTTTTTTGGTCAATTTTTGATGACTGCTTCAATATCCTTACTGGTTATGGGTGTGTTCAGGTTTTCTATTTCTTCAGTTTTGGTAGTTTATATGTCTCTATGAATGCATCCATTTCTTTCAGATTCAAATTTGCTGGCGTATAGTTGCTCATAATACGTTATAATTGTTTGTATTTCTTTGGTGTTGGTTGTGATTTCTCCTCTTTCATTCATGATTTTATTAATTTGGGGCCTTTCTTTTTTCTTGTTGATAAGTCTGGCTACAGGTTTATCAGTCTTGTTAATTCTTTCAAAGAATGAGCTCCTAGTTTTGTTGCTCTGTTCTACTGTTCTTTTGGTTTCTATTTCATTGATTTTTGCTCTAATCTTTATTATTTATCTTCTCCTGCTAGGTTTAGGCTTTATTTGCTGTTCTTTCTCCAGCTCCTTTAGGTGTAGGGTTAGGTTGTGTATTTGAGACATTCCTTGTTTCTTGAGAAAGGCTTGCATTGCTAAATACTTTCTTTCCTTTTAGGACAGCCTTTTCTACATCTCAAAGATTTTGAACAGTTGTGTTTTCATTTTCATTTGTATCCATGAATTATTTTTAAAGATCTTATTTATTTATTTATTTGACAGAGAGAAAGAGAGAGAGAGAGAGATTACGAGTAGTTAGAGAGGCAGACAGAGAAAGGAGGAAGCAGGCTCCCCGCTGAGCAGAGCCTGATGCAGGGCTTGATCCCAGGACTTTGAGATCATGACCTGAGCTGAAAGCAGAGGCTTAACCCACTGAGCCACCCAGGCACACCTCCAAGAATTTTTAAAATTCTTTCTAATTTCTTGATGGACCCATAAATTCTTTACTAGCATGCTGTTTAGCCTCCATGTATTTGAGTGTTGAGTTCTTTCCATCTTTCTTCTTGTGATTGAGTTTGAGTTTCAAAGCATTGTGGTCTGAAAATAAGCAAGGAATAATCACAATCTTTTTTTTTTTTTTTTTTTTTTTTTTTTAGATTTTTTATTTATTTATTTGACAGAGAGAAATCACAAGTGGGCAGAGAGGCAGAGAGAGAGAGAGGAGGAAGCAGGCTCCCTGCTGAGCAGAGAGCCCGATGCGGGACTCGATCCCAGGACCCCGAGATCATGACCTGAGCCGAAGGCAGCGGCTTAACCCACTGAGCCACCCAGGCGCCCAATCACAATCTTTTGATACTAGTTGAGACCTGATTTGTGACTCAGGATGTGATCTTTTCTGGAGAATGTTCCATATGCATGAGAGAAGAATGTGTATTCTTTTGCTTTGGGATGGAATGTTCTGAATATATCTGTGATGTCCATCTGTTCCAGTGTGTCATTTAAAGCCTTTATTTCTTTGTTGATCTTTTGCTTACATGATTTGTCCATTTCAGTAAGGAAGTGTTAAAGTCCCCGACTATTATTGTTGATGTGTTTATTTATTTATTTACCTATTATTATTGATGTGTTTTTTTTATTATCAGTTGGCCTATATATGTGGTTCCTTCCATGTTAGGGGCATAGATTTTTAAAATTGTTAGCTCTTTCTTTTGGGTAGATACTTAAAGTATGATAAAGTATCCTTTGTCATCTTTTATTATAGTCTTTGGTTTAAAATCTAATTTGTCTGGTGTAAGGATTGCCACCTTAGCTTTCTTTTGATGTCCATTTGTTTGGTAAATCGTTTTCCATTCCCTCACTTTCAATCTGGAGGTGTCTTTTGGTCTAAAATGAGCTTCTTGGGGACAGCATATCAATGGGTCTTGATTTTTTTTATCCATTTTGATCCCTGTATCTTTTGATTGGAGCATTTAGCTCATTTTTATTCAGGGTAACTATTGAAAGATATGAATTTAGTGCCATTTTATTGCCTGTAAGGTGACTGTTACTATATGCTGTCTCTGTTTCTTCCTGGCCTATGTTACTTTCAGGCTTTCTCTTCGCTTAGAGAACCACTTTCAATATATCCTGTAGTGCTGGTTTGGTGTTTGCAAATTCTTTTAGTTTTTGATTGTCCAGGAAGCCTTTTATCTCTCCTTCTGTTTTCAATGACAGCCTAGGTGGATATAGTATTCTTGGCTGCATATTTTTCTCATTTGGTTCTCTGAATATATCATGCCAGTCTGTTCTGGCCTTCCAGGTCTCTGTGGATAGGTCTGCTGCCAATCTAATATTTCTGCCTTTGTAGGTTATGGACCTCTTGTCCTTAGCTGCTTTCAGGATTTTCTCTTTGTCTCTGAGACTTGTAAGTTTTACTATTAGATGATGCAGTGTTGACCTATTTTTATTGATTTTTAGAGGGATTCTCTGGGCTTCCTGGATTTTGATGCATGTTTCCTTCCCCAAAGTGGGGGCATCTTTTGCTGTGATTTGCTCCAGTATATGTTCTGCCCTCCTCTCTTTTTCTTCTTCTTCTGGTATTCCAATTATTCTAATACTGTTTTATCTTATGTTTTCAGTTATCTCTAGAATTCTCCCCTCGTGATCCAGTAGTTGTTTTTCTCTCTTTTTTCAGCTTCTTTATTCTCCATTGTTTGGTCTTCTATATCAATAATTTTCTCTTCTGCCTCATTTATCCTAGCAGTAAGAGTCTCCATTTTTTTTAAATTTTACCTCATTGGGGCGCCTGGATGGCTCAGTGGATTAAGCTGCTGCCTTGGGCTCAGGTCATGATCTCAGGGACCTCGGATCGAGCCCCGCATCGGGCTCTCTGCTCAGCAGGGAGCCTGCTTCCCCCTCTGTCTCTGCCTGCCTCTCTGCCTACTTGTGATCTCTCTCTCTGTCAAATAAAATAAATAAAATCTTAAAAAAAATAAAATAAAATAAAATTTTACCTCATTAATAGCTTTTTAAAATTTCAAGTTGGTTTAGGTTTTAGTTCTTTTATTTCTCCAGAAAGGGATTCTCTAGTATTGTCTATGCTTTTTTTCAGGCCCAGCTATCTTCTTTATAATCATCATTCTGAACTCTAGTTCTGACGTCTTACTAATAATGTCTGTATTGATTAGGTCCCTAGGCATTCGTACTGCCTCTCGTTCTTTTTTTTTTTTTTTTTTTTTTTCTTTGAGGTGAGGTTTTCTGCCTTGTCATTTTGTCTAGAGAAGAATAGATGAATGAGGGAAATGAGGGAACAAAATGCTAAAAGGGTAGCAATGACCCCAGAAGAATATACACTGACCACATCAGAAAAGACCCCAAATCAGGGGGAGAAGAGAGGAAAAAAAAGAAAAAAAATATGTGTATATGTATGATTAGTCTGGTGAATGGAACAGAATCACACATCTGATATTCATGTATTTTGGTCTGTTAGAAGAAACTGTCTCCCAGAATTTTAAAGAAAGAAAAACTTATGTATATTGAAAAATAAGGGTAAATATGATGAAGGGATAGGATATTAATGTAAAGATGAAAATTAGAAAAGATCAAAAAAAGGAATTGATAAGATATTGGTTTGAAAAAGCTAGGAAGAAAATTAAAAAAAAAAAAAAAAAAGGAAAGAATTCAGTCAGTCAGGAGACTAGAACAAACCCATACACAAGCTATAGGGTATGTTTTGGTCTGTTAGAAGAAACTGTATCCCAAAATTTTAAAGAAAGAAAAATTTATATAGATACAAAATATAAGGTTAAATAAAATGAAGGGATAGAATATGATGGTAAAAATGAAAATTAAAAAAGATTTTAAAAGAGGAACTGATAAAGTAAGGTGTTGGTTGTAAAAGGAAAGAAGAAAAATTCAGAGAGAAGGAAAAAAAATAAAGAAAATTTAAGAAAAAATTAACTCTGAAAGACTAAGGCATCATGGGAAATAAGCCATGAGTTCTATGTGCTATATTTCACCAGCACAGGAATTTTGCAATTCTCATTGATAAGTAAACTTGGTCTTGGCTGGATGTTCTTCATTATCTTCTGGGGGAAGGGCCTGTTTTAGTGATTCTCAAGTATTTTCGCCCAAGGCGGAATTGCTGTGTCCTTGCCAAGGGCTAGGCTAAGTAATCTGCTTGGGATTTGCTCTTAGTAGCTTTTCTTCCCTGAAAGCCCTCCGTACTGCTTTGTAGGATGGGAGTGAGAATGAATATGGCCACCTCCCAAACCCTGACCCTGGAGGAGCCCAAGAGCTCAGGCTACCCTCTTCAGTGAGCCCTCAGAGAAAAGCAGTCAAACCCTCCTGTGTCCCTTGTCTCCAAGTACTCTTTGCTCACCAGGCCTATGACCGAGTGTTTCTATCTCTAGCACATGACCCCGTTTGGAGTCTCCAAACCCAGCATATTCCTGCAGCAGGCCCCCATGCTACTCCTCCTGGGGGAGGAAGGGGAGGCTCCCCAGATCTGCCATTTATTGGGTCCCTGCTCCAAGAGCAGTGTCCTGACTGTGCCATGGATCATAAGTTATGGCAACCCTGAGCTGAGAGCCCAGTCCTCGGCTCCATCTTTGCGGTTGGCTTCCCTGCTCTGATACTTCAAAGCTCTGCCACATTCAGGCACCCTCAGTCTTTCTGTGACCTCTAGGGTCCTAGTCCACACTATAAGTGAGGGTTCCACCGCCCCCTTTTTTCTACAGAGAATCCTCTCTGAAAAACATACAAATACAACATGCTAGTTATTGAACAACTCTTTGTATTTTTATGGACTAAAAGCTGAGAGCAGGTGAAACATTCAAATTATGTAAAACATTCTGGCTCCACATTCTGAGGCTCACATTTTGTTAACTACTGATGTGAGCCATTGCTTCTCTCCCAATTTCTTCTACTCAGGCACCTTAGGACTTGAAATGGTACAAGTGAAGCTGTCAGGTAAGTAGGTAGTTTTGATCTTAGATACTGTTACAGTAAATGACAACTTTTGTACTCTCCCTTGCCTATAGTTTGCAGAACCTCAGAGAGCTGAAAAGGGGAAATGGAAAGAATTTGAACATCAATATTGCTAACACTTCTGTTGCTCTGAGGAAGGAAGGAAAGGAGGAAGAATGTAGAAAAAACAAAGATCGAAGAAATACCTTCGAAAAGTTTGTACTTGTAGTGTTCAGTGCAAGGTGTGAAATGATTCCCAGGAAGTATAATCACGCTATAGATTTTCTTCTGCATCAGCACTGGCTAATACTTACCAGTTCTCAGAGGGGGAATGCCTTGGGCTTTGTCATTCCAGGCTGGCTAGCTGGGAGTGGGCATTGTAGGTAAAGGATAATGTAAAGATATGAAAAAGCATATTGTATGTGTATGTGTGGTACAGGAGGGTGTAGAGCAAGAGATTAGGTGGAATAGTAAGGGTCTTGTATACCTTCCCACAGAATTATAGTTTTCCATTGGTATCGTTGGACAGTAAATTTGAAGAGGGATTCTGACTGGTTTTGAATTTTAAAAGATCATTGTAGTAGGTCATATTCTGGTGAACAATGAATTGGAATAGGGAATGACACTATTGGTGGAAAGACCAACAAGAAAACTACTATTTTATTGTATCTATTTATAGTTTATATGTATATATATATAGTTCTAGTGTTTCTTCATCTGTAAAATGAGAATATGAGTTATCTCATAGGCTGTTTTGAAGCTTAAAACTAAAAAAAAAAAATTGTGATTTTTTTTTTTTAGAAGCCCTGGCATAGGGCAAGAGCATAGAAATTGGCAGCTAAAACAATGATAATGCTGCTATTATTCTTATTGTTATTATTTTACTGGGAACTGTTGGGACTTTCTTTCCCTGAGAATTTGTGTATTACTTTATGGAATTTCAGTAAGATATGTATAGAAGTAGACCTGTCCTTGTTTATTCTGCTTGATACATTATCTACCTTTTCAGTCTGAGGACTGTCTTCAGTTCTGGATAATGTTATGCCAGTGTTTATTTGAATACTCATTTCCTTCTTTTCTTTACTTATATTTCTCTGTATGTCTATCGAGTGTCTATTGGGGTTGCCCAGTCTATCATTCATTTTTTTAAATTTGTCTAACATATTTTCAGTCTTTCTCTTTATGAATTATTGTGGCTGCCTTCTTCCAGTTTGCTAATTGTCATTATTATATTTTTACCTTTGTCAACTCTACTCTTCCACCTATCTTTTAGCTTTTAACCTTTATGAGTATATATTTTCATTTCTGGAATTTCTGTGTTTCTTTTCCGGAGCTGTCTGTTCAATTTCATAATGTCCTGTTCCTGCATATAAGTTTGGTATCTTTATCTTTTAAAAGATACTTACTTTAAATATGCATTGAATGTTGTAGCTCAGGAAGTTCTAACCATTTGGTTGGTTGGCTGAAATATAATTGGAAAGGTGGCTCACAGTGAGTGAGTTTGAAATGCTGGATTGACCTTTGTTTAGTGAAGAGGAAGAGATTAAAAAGCTCAGGGAGATTGAAATAGTAGAACAGACATTTCATTTAAGACCTTACCTCACCCTGGGAGGGTCCAGAAGACATACCTTTCACCATCACTGTGAGAAATAAATTTGTCAGGGTAGTCCCAGAAACCATGAAGATCTGGTCTTGTAGGCCAGACCTTATAGTGGGAACTGTGGGTCACTGAATAGGGGAACCTAAATGCAGTGGATCCTGGGGTAACAGGGGCCAAGTGGTAGCACTCAGTCACTAAAGGCAAGAGGGCATGACTACCGTCAGGGACAGCAGAGTCAAAGCAGATCTGTGGTATTGGCTAGTTGATGGTGATGTTCCTAGAAATGAAATAGGTAAGAAGCCTAGTAAATTCTTACTTGATTTATATAAGCAGAAATGTTCTACATCAAATGAACAAAAGCCTAACCTGAATCATCGTAATAGAGAGTCACATCCCCTTAATCAATTACTAGACTTGAACCAGTTTACACGTCCTGAACCCTTCAAATGAAAGAGAGGCTAAGTCCCCTTAAGGAAGAACCTGTGTACACTGCCAAAAATTTATACTCTTAATTTTTCTCTCAGTCTTCCCAAAGGGGCCTCTGGTCTTTTACTAGGGTAACTGTGTATTGGGGAAAAGGAAATAATCAGATTTTCAGGCTCTGAAGTGACACTAATCCTAAGAGACCCAAAATGTCACTGTGGTCATTTAGTCAAAGTAGGGGCTTATAGAAGTCAGATGATCAAAGGAATTTTACCTTTGGTCCATCCCATAGTAGGCCCAGTGGATCCCTTAACCCATCATGTGGCTGTTTCCCCAGTTTCAGAAAGCATACTTAAAGTATATTCAGTACCTTGGTTCTTTGACCTGTGAAGTGAGGGCTATTATGGGAAAAACCAAGTGGAAACCACTAGAACTGTTTCTACCTAGGAACATGGTAAGCCGAAACCAATAGTGCATTCCTGGAGGGAGTATGTAGATCTGTGGCACTAGTGATTCCAATCACATCCCCATTCAGTTTGTCTCTGTCCTGTGCAGAAGACAGGTGGATTTTGGAGAATGACAGTGGATTATTGTATGCTTAATCAAGTGGTGAGTCTAATTGCAGCTACTGTATATGTTGTGGTTTCATTGCTTGAGCAAATCAACACATTTCCTGGTATTCTGGTATTAGTCTGGTCTATGCTTTTCCTTTATACCTGTGAATAAGAATCACCAGAAGTGTTTTGCTTTCAGCTGGCAAGGCCAGCAATATACCTTCACTGTCCTATCTAAGGATATATCTGCTCTCCATGTCACAATTTAGTTGGCAGGGATCTTGATCACCTTTCCCTTCCACAGGATATCACACTTGGCATTTATGTTGAGATATTTTGCTGATTGGACCTAGTGAGTAAGGAGTAGCAACTGCTCTGGACTTAATGGTATAGTATTTGCTTGTCAGAGGGCAGGAAATAAATCCAACTAATATTTGGAGGCCTTTACCTTAGTGAAATTTCAGGGGTGATATGAGGAATGTCAAGATATTCCTTCTAAGGTGAAGGGTAAGTTGTTGCATCTGGTCCCTCTTGCAAACTATTGGGCCCCCTCGAATTTTGTAGGTAACATATTCTTCATTTGGATGTGTTACTCTGGCCCATTTTCTGAGTGACTGGAAAAGTTACTAGTTTTGAGGGGGCCCAGAAAAAGAGAAGGTTCTGCAACAGGTTCATGCTTTCATGCAGGCTGCTCTGCCAATTGGGCCATATGATCCAGGGGATCCAAATGGCATTTGAAATATCAGTGAAAGATAAGGATGCTGCTTGGAGACTTTGGCTGACATGTATAGGCAAATTACAACTTAGGCCCTTAAGATTTTGGAACAAAGCCGTCGTCCACTGATAATGACCATCCTCTTGAGAAACATGAGAAACAGCTTTTTTTTTTTTTTTTTTTTTTTGGTCTGCTAATAGACTTTAGTAGAGACTGAACACTTAACCATAAACCTTGCTATCTGAGCTAGATATTATCTGACCCACCAAGCCATAAAGTTGGGTGTACTCAGTAGCATCCTTTCATCAGATGGAAGCGGCATATAGAAGATCAGCTTGAGAAGGCCCAGGGGGCACAAAGAAGTTACAAGAAGAAGTAACCCAAGAGCCCATGGCCCTACTTTCATTACACTGCATTCTCTCTCCTAGCTTGCATCTATGGTTTTGAAAGGAGTTCTCTATGATTAGTTCATAGAGGAAGAGAAGAATTGGGCCTGGTTTACAGATTGATCTGTAAGTCCACTTGAAAGTGGACAGCAGCAGCACCATAGCCCCTTTATAGGACCTACCTGAAAGACATTGGTGGAGGGAAATCAGCCCGATGGGCAGAACTTTGAGCAGTATATCTTGTTCACTTTGCTTGGAAGGAGAAATGGCTAGATGTGTAATTTATTGGGCCAGTGATTTGGCTGGATGGTCAGGGAATTGGAAGGAGCACAATAGGAAAATTGGGGACAAAGACATTTCAGGGAGAGATGTGTGAGTGGATCTCTCTGATAGCAAAAAACATGAAGATATTTGTGTCCCATGTGAATGGTCATCAAAAGTGACCTCAGCAGAGGAAGATTTTAATATTAAGTGGATAGGTTGACCTATTCTGTGGATACCAGTCAGCCTCTTTCCCAGCCACCCCTGTCATTACCCAGTGGGCTCATGAACAAAGTGGCCATAGTGGCAACAATGGGGTTATACATGCTCTTAGTAACATGGATTTGTATTCACCAAGACTGACCCGGGAATGGAAACTGTCGACGGCCCAAATTTGCTGGCAACAGACTAACTCTTTATATAACACCACTCCCGGGGGCCATCAGGCAGCTACCAGGGACTGAGGTTGATTGAAGTTATTTACACTGGACTGCTTCCATCATGGTAGGGACAGGCAGTATTTATTAGAAGAGACACTCTGGGTATAAATTTCCCTTGCCTGTATGTAATGTTTCTTCCAAAGCTGCCCTACATGGAGTTAGTTATAGAATGTCTTATCTACCATCATGGTATCCCACAAAACATTGCATCTGATCAGAGAACTCTGTTCACAGCAAATGAAGTGTATATCATAGGGCCAATGGAATTCACCTATTTTATCATGTTCCCCAACACTCTGAAGCAGTTAGCTTGATTGAGCAATGGAATGGTCTTTTGAAAACTCAGTTCCAGGGCCAGCTAGGTGCCATTAACTTGGAAGGCTGGAGCCAGGTTCTGTAAAAGGTTTTATATATTCTGAATCAGCTGTTTCTCTCATAGCCAGAATTCATAGAACCAAGAATTGAGACATGGAAATGGGAGTGGCACCACTCACTATTACCCCTAGTGACCTACTAGGAAAACTTTTAATTCCTTCCTCTTCCCATGATTTTATGCCCAGAAAGTCTTAGTTCCAGAAGGAAGAGTGCTTTTACCAGGAGACACAACAATGAACCCATTGAACTGGAAGTTAAGATTGCCACCTGCCACTTCGGGCTCTTCATGCCTTTGATTCAGCAGGCAAAGAAAGGTGTTACAATGTTAGCTGGAGTGACTGACGCTGACTACCAAGAGGAAATCAAACTATTGCTTCACAGTGGAAGCAAGGAAGTTTCTCTTGAATATAGGAGATCCCTCAGGGTGTTCCTTAATGTTACTATGCCTTGTAGTAAGGTCATTGGAAAACTACAACAACCCAATCTAGGCAAGACTATAATTAGCCTGGACCTGCAGGAATGAAGGTTTGGGTTACCCCACCTGGTAAAAAACCATGATGAGCTGAGGTGCTTGCGGAAAGCAAAAGAATACACAATGGATAATGAAAGAAGGTAGTTATAAGTACTAGCTATAGTGACATGACCCTTAGAGAAACAAAGACTTTAGTTATCACAAGTAATTTCCTCTTTATTTTGTTATGCATATACATGTTTTTGTGCATATGTGTATACATACTCAATATATCTATCTATATATACACATATAATATACTATATATAAAATATTATATATACAGCAAATATCTTTTTTTCTTCCCTCTCTTATTCCCTTATATAACTCAACATGTATTGACTTTATTTTGTAATGTTTATTTAAATATTATTTCTATTATATAACAGTATTTAACTTAAGTGGGTTATTAAAGAAGAGAACAAACCTCATTCAAGGAGTTTACCTCCTCTTCTGGGGAAGGAGTTAATGCATTTTCAGTTGTACATAGGATAGTTGTTATCATGTTAGGCTGAATTATGTATTATTGTTTATTTGGAGATTTAAAGAGATATGAATATGGGCACCACTTTGAGAAGGAGTATACTTGTGATGGTAAATTTTATGTGTTAACTCAGCTGGGCTACAAGATGCTCAGACATTTGGTTGGACATTCTAGGTGCATCTGTGAGGGTATTTATGGATGAAATTAACGTTGGAATCTGTAGACAGAGTAATGTGGCCCTGCTTTATAAGAGTGGGTATGATCACATAAGTGGAAGTCCTGAATAGAACAAAAAGGTTGACCCTCATATAAATAAAAGGGACCTCCTCCTGCTTGAATGCCTTGAGCTGGGATAGCAATCTTTCCTTAACTTTGGGCTCAAACTCAAACATCAGCTCGTCTTGAGTCTTAAACCTGCAGGCTGTTAGACCAGAACCACACAATTGGCTCTCCTGATTCCAACTTTCTGACTAAAGATCTTGGAACTTCTGAGCCTCCATAATTATGTAAGCCAGTATTTTTTTTTAAATAAGCCTACATATACATACACACATACACTCATACTATGTTGGCTCTGTTTCTCTGAAAAACTCAGATATAGGTTATTTAGTGTTTGCCTCTCTGGGGTTTAAGAATTCTGCATTACATGGTTAGATTTGGAAATCTGACTTTTCACTTCTAATTCTTTTTCTAATTGAGAATCAAGGCAGATGACATGATTTCATACCCTTCTCCTGATGGTTTTTCTAGTTCTTAACTGATAGGATAGTTTCCTATTGCCATCTGGGCCACACACTTGCCAGCATTTGTTGTTATAAACGTAGCCTGAATCAGTCTGATTGGACATCTTAAGAGCTTGTCCATAGTTTCCTTATGGTAATTTCACATCAGCATTGTAGTGCTGTGATCAGTGAGAAACTTACAGAGTTGTCTAAATCAATGGGCTCTAGTTCCTTGAATTCTTTATTCCTAGATATAGTCATGGAGCATATAGGGTGATAGAGAAAGATGACTGCGGGCACACGGGATGGCAGCAGGGGGATCAAAAGGGATCTGTGATCTGGAAAGCAGTGAACGTGAGGAGGACATATGCATTACCTCATGTCACATTGTGTATGTGTTTTCCTCTCAATCTAGGGCTACTTTTTAGATGTTACTAATCTAGTGAGTCTCAAATCTGATCACTTAACAAAGCACCAGGAAGATGCTGTGTGTGTGTGTGTGTGTGTGTGTGTGTTGGAACATGAAAACTTCATGTCTTTGATTCTATCATTTGTACCAGGAATAGTTTTATTAGCAATAGATAGAACTATTTTAAGTATGAAGTTAAATATTCCAACCCCTAACACATGAGACTGGACAACAAAAACAAATGTACTCTCTTCTGTTAGTAAACAACTTCTGCTTGCTCATAGCTGACAAGTAATTTCAAGCCCCAGAAGTATAAGAAAACAATCATGAGAAACATGATTTTGCAAACAGATGCCTATTATTTTATTTTAGCTACAGAAAACCACACTCTGAAATTGGAATGCTGGTAGTTCCATGGGAGGAAAATTCAAAAACCACTAAGCTTGTCTAATTGGTTTCTTTTCACTAGTGCAAAAACTGGCCTCTATACACAGTGACTTACTTAGTAGTTCAAGGGCACATAGCTGCAAGGCAGAATCATGACTAGAACCCAGGCACCCACACTGTTAGTCAGGTGTTCTTTCCACCCTTGGAAAATGGACTTCTTTTATTTATTTATTTTTAATCCCCACTATAGTATATATCCTGGTGTGGTTCTGGGGCCAACTTAGTCTCAAGAGATTTGGCCTTTGAGGGCAGTGACCTTATCAGGCATAGACAATTTCCTGTGTCATTAAGATATTCCTTGGCAGAATATTATTTTTCTTGGTGAATATATTGTGGTGTAAAACATGCTCATAGAGCCAGATCTCTATTTTTCCTGAATGAGTTAGCTGTATCATAGCTTATCTGCAGCAAATCTTGCTTTTAAGTTTATTGACAGCGACTCCTGCCATTAGTGATTTGCTTGGTTGAAGTCTTGGCTTTCTTCTTATTCTGACTTATTAGCAGTCTGAATCACAACCAGGAGGTTCTTTGAAACCAAACTCTTAGCCCTTTTTTGTGTTTAAGGGGAATTGGGGAAAGGCAAACTCTGCTTAAAAGGGTGCTTCATTGAGGTCCTTCCTCTGTTCACCAGCCTGAGGTCGGTTCCTGTTCTGTCCTAGAAAAATTGGTGGTCGGGGGTCATGTTGGGGAATGGGAGTCTTCCCAGTTGCCTCTGGGTCAGCATTTCATAGCACAACTTTGTTGATGTTAAAAATGAATTTCCAGATCCTCAAGTACAGCCAAAGTGGAAACAAAATCCGCAAAGAAACTTGTTGAAGTTCCCTGATACTATTCTAGCCTCTGCTTTACTCATAAAATTTGTCCCAGAACTCATAATATGCAGGATAGTGGATACAGTATGTGCTCTGTGAGCATCTATGATCAGTCATTCATTAATATTTAAATAGCTTGTTTTAGTCCATAAGTGAAACGAACAAATGCATAGAATTAAAGATTATATTCTAAAATTAGTATAATACTTTTTTAGGATTCACTTTTTTAAAAGATTATTTATTTATTTATTTATTTGAGAGATAAAGAGAGCATGAGCAGGGGGAAGGAACAGAGGGAGAAAGAGTACAGACTCCCCACTGAATAGAGAGTCCTATGTGGGGCTGGATCCTAGGACCTCATGATCATGACCTGAGCTGAAGGCAGATGCTTAACTGACTGAGCCACCCAGGTGCCCCTAAAATTAACATAATACTTTAGACAAAGTTTATTAAAAATGTTTCCAAAAGCATAAGGTATAGTCTTTAGGTTGTAAGAATAATAAGCAGTATATACTTAAGGAAGTGATATTTATTAAAAGATTTGTAATCTATGTTGATTTGGTAAATTGAATTATTTTAAAAGAATTAGTTTCAAAAATATGTAAAAGAATGATTAATTATGGAGTTTGGCATCAGACCTGGACTGAGTTCTTTCTCTCTGGCATGGTTTAAACCTATTTAAAAGAGATCATAATAGTGCTCACTCATCTCATCTTAATGAAGATTAAATGAAAGAAGTTGTGCTTGTTGCATGCTCACACAGTAACTGGACACTGTCCATAAATGTCAGCTGCCATTGTCATTTTAATTCTTGTGAAGAGTCACTGTCCCAAATTTATTCAGAATTCAGATGCAGCATTTTGGCGTAAGTTGCAAATTATAAAGATAAAAACTGCTGTAAAAATTTTTGGGAAAATATAATACTACTTATTTTTTTATTGGTGGAGAGGTTTACATTTGTCTTTTAGAATTTATTTAAAAATGTATTAATATTTAGGCTTAACTAGTTCATAGTTGTCTCCTAAAAGGACTGAATTATATTTATAGTCAAAGAATTTTTTGTTGGCTTCCTTGTTCACTTATATACTCTATCATAGCATACTACTATCATATATGTGACCATAAAAGTGTGTATTTGTGCATATTACTTAACAAAGATTTTTAAAATAACTTTTTGACCTACATTTAATATGTATCCCCAGCGTTGGGCTTGGTTTAACTTAACAGACGGTAGAGAGATTTTGTAAAGTTCTAAAATATTGAGGGGAAAACTCAGTCCATTTAAAAAAATTATGGCCAAGTTATCTATGTTTGTTATTGCTTAACCAGAGCACATATTTGATCTTCTTGTCCCATATACTTATTTTTGATGATTTATTTTCATGCAGAGTTAGCTTTGAAGTTTCTTGATATAAGCAACTATAATTTGCACAAACAACTAAGGACTTGGGGAGGACCACCTCACTAACTCTGGAAATATAGAATATTAATCAAGATGGACACAGTGAGGAAAAGAAGCACTCATTTATGTCAGGTGGAGAGGAAAAAACCATAGTAACCATATCTGGGTGTACTGGTTTGAGTGAAAGTTAGGAGGAGTAATCAGAAGGGATTTTGCTAGGCCCTCATCCTTGCCTTTTTCTCCCAGCAGTGAAGAGAAGTCAGAACAGTGATCTTAGTAGCAATGAAATAAATGGTCAGCTGGTATCCAATGGGGATTTTTACTAAGGAGTGACCTGTTGTGATCTGTGATTCCTACCAAGGTTGGAAGTTCCTTTGTTAACGTTCTCTGAAGTCTTATTATGTGGGAAGCACCATTTTGTTTTGTATATATTTGAAGTTGCTTTACACTCCTCATTTTTCAAGAAGCAAATATCATAGGACATATTTATACTTTACTCTTATATTCTTTTCTCAACATACTTTAGTTTTTGAAAAGATTTTATCTATTTACTTGACAGACAGAGATCACAAGTAGGCTGAGAGGCGAGCAGAGAGAGAGAGAGAGAGGAGGAAGCAGGCTCCCCGCTGAGCAGAGAGCCTGATGCAGGGCTCAATCCAGGGCCCTGGGATCATGATCTGAGCTGAAGGCAGAGGCTTTAACTCACTGAGCCACCCAGGTGCCCCTCAACATACTTTAGACAGTGTTTTGTTACGATTAGTTGACTGTCTCTCAGAGGGGTTATTTGAATGTGAATGAGACAGTGTTTTGGTCTGTATTTCCATACATGTACCTATAAGCGTTGTGTTTGTGTGTTTTAACATTACTAGCACTGTGGAGAAAAACAAAATTTGTAACCAGCAAGGTGATGAAAAGGCCACTGTGGAAGTTGAACATAAAAGAATGGTGCTTTCAAGAGGAGGGAGGGATTGATGTGGTTTGGGGGCTGAGGTTTGTTTTTGTTTCAGCTACCATCTTAGAGACAATAGTGAAGCAAAACTGTAACAGGCAGGCAGGTTTTAATGCCTATTTCCAAACAGAGATGTCTCTCTTAGATACACGGAAAAGCCAACATAGACAGTCTATTTGTTCTGCTTCTCATTTTACCCTTGTGGAATGAAAGAATCCTGCTGAACAGTGCCAACATTAGTTTAGGCTGAAACACATAATTGTATTGGGTAATAAAGGAATTTAAAAATTCCCGTTCCCCCCACCCCTGTGGTTCTTTTTCACAGAACAGGCTAATGGTGAAATACTTTTGCAAGTGTTCCCATTCATCTCCAACTGATGCAAGATGCGTAGTGGCTTGTGGTTTGCTAATTACTAAAGCCCTAATTTCTTTGGCAAGTCTGTCCTCTGTCTGTAGATTTCTTTTTGGCAGTGAAAATATTTACTACATGACAAGATGAACACTGGCATCATTGGTTGAAACAACATCTGTGTGCTGAGATTCTCCATAGGATGTATGTTCCTTTTTATTCAAAGCAGCAGATTAGCTATCCTTGGTCAATTGGGTTAAGACATACAAAGAGTTCTTTCTTACCACTTGCTTGTTTCCTAACTCAGCTTAAAATGTATCTGGAATGTAGCACCCATTCCACTGCAAAAATTACCATATCATAATGTCCACATTCAAAAAGAAGACAAAAAATTTGAATGCACTTGATCTCTTGAACAGTTGTCTTAGGGGCGGTCTTTCTAGAACCTTGCTGCCCAAAGTGTGGTTCACAGATGAGTACTTTCCCTGAGAGTCTGTTAGACATACAGTCTCTGGCTCTGCCCCAGTTAGGTGGAATCAGACCTTGCATTTTAACAAGATGTCACATTTTTTGAATGCATGATAAAGTTTGAAAAGCTTACTCTGGAAGGTATTGAGTTTATAAAGACTATCTGTGTTGTACTGCTGTTACACATGGAGTTGTTCATAGTTTTAGCACTCATTTTGCACTTTCCACAAAAGTTAAATACCTCTGAAATACAAAGAAATAAGAGTTCAATGTGTGCACAGAGAAAAAAAAATCTGAGTAAGTTCTCTTTTTTTCTTTAATGAAAACAATTTGGTTATAGTCTTATGTCTCTTCTACAAGGTTAGCAGTGTGCTCAAAGCTATGGCATTTGGCTTTCTTATTTAAAAACGTAGATGCTCTTTGCTGTCTTCTTTTAATAGGACATTGAACAAAATATGGGGTTGGTCTTTGGTGTGTGTAAAGAAAATAGAAGCATATTCAAAGTAGAAATTAGAAATCTCTCATGCACAGAGACAAAGATAATATCTACCCTCAAACATGTTTATCTTTTTATAACAGCGATGTTTTGAATCACTCTCTGTTTCTTACCTGATATTAGGCTTATGACAAGAAAGTTATTTACTTTGTTGGTCACATTATGAAAGTAAAGATTTTTGAAAGATTTAATTTATTTATTTGACAGAGAGATAGAGAAAGAGCACAGTAGGCAGGCAGAGGGAGAGGGTGAAGGCGGCTCTCTGCTGAGCAGGGATCCTGCTGTGGGGCTTGATCACAGGACCCTGGAATCATGACCCAAGCCACAGGCAGATGCTCAACCAACTGAGCCACCCAGGTTCCCCCAAATTAAAGATTTTTTGATGAAAGAAACCTCTTAAAGTATCAATACAGTCTTATTCGAATAGGTCTCAAGGTCATGTTTGAAGACTATATATTTTTTTTTTTAATTTTTTTTTTTTTTGAGAGAGAGAGTGAGAAAGCAGGGCTGGCAGAGGAAGAGAGAATCTCAGGCAGGCTCCACAGTCAGTGCAGAGCCCGACTCAGAGCTTTATCTCAGCACCGTGACTGAGATCATGACCTGAGCTGAGATCAAGAGTTGGACATTTGACCAACTGAGCGACCCAGTCTTTCTTCTAAGACTGTGTTGAAAACACACACACACACACACACACACACACACACACTCCTTTTAAGTTTTGTTATGAAAGCCTTTGGTTGCATGCCTGATTCTCATTTATTTCATTTATTTATTGAACAGATCCTGTGGAATGACACTACAAAGCATGGCCCTTTCCCTTCTAGGATTTAGAAGTTTTCATAATTAAAAAAAAAAATAAATTTTTTTAAAGTAGGACTCTCTTTTTCTTCAGATTTATACTAATAGGAATGTGTGGTGATGAACACTGGGTGTTATATGCAACTAATGAATTGCTGAACACTGCATCAAAAACCAATGATGTATTATATGTTGGCTAATTGAACATAATAGAAAAATTAATCACAAAAAAGGAACAGACATATTATTAAATGACTTCAGAAAAATGTCTTTCAAGTGATTGAAAATTTCTCTGCCCCTAGTATTTATCCTTCATACTTTAGCCTAGAAATTATGACACACAATTTATACATATTAAGGAACCAGTTTTTGAAGTACTGAATAATATATTTAATTTTCTAAGCCATGGGGCTGAAGCTGGTATCGACTGAAGAGATTCAAAGGAAGAAAACACTATATCACCTGTTTAGATTCTTAATATTTAACAACCTTTAAAAAAAAAAATCCTACTACTTACTTTTTTGTCTGTTTGTTTTACTCACTTCTAATAGATGGCAAAAATCATCTAATTTTTCTTTTGTGGTCCCTTTATTTCTTTATACTTTAGTTTGATTTTTTAAGTTGTTTGTTTTTTAAAATATCTTTTCAGAGCTTTTCTAATTATGGCCATTGTGTTTGATTTCATATACATAAATTTCAACTCACATTTATAAAATCTTCACAACCTGATTAAAAAACACCTTTCAGCAGAAACATAGGTTCTTACTCTGCACTACAAGAAAGAGAAAACAACTTGATAGAGCTGTTGCTAAGGAGGAAATTGGCATTATGGTTATTCTTGTCACACTTCATTTTTCTTAAAGATATGGTATCCCCCAATGCTCCATTAATAGGGAGCTCCTGTGAACATGGTGCCTGAATTTGAAAAATTTGAAACAATTGTGTTCTTTTTATCTGCTGCTTGGGACACACTAATCTTCTCCAGTCAGTCAGATGCAATTAGGTTGAAATGTTAAGCTGTCATGTATTGGTGGTAAGGAAGTCAAATGTTTTCTTTTAAATGGGGGAACCATTTATGAGAGAGGTCCAAAATAAATTTTGAGCATTTGGTCACAAGGTTTAGCCACAAAAGATATCCACCCAAATGATAATTACTTTCCAAATCAGTCTGTGAATAGGCTTAAATTTGGAAACTGTCCCAATTTTCTAATTTCTTTATTAGTTTTCAAGTTATGAGAAAAATAAATCATTGTCCTTTTTGTTCTTTCTCATCTCTTTTTGTGTTTTGTCTGTTAAATACAATTACTGGGAAATAGTAAAGATGAACTTGTTTATAAGTAACTTTTTTAAAAAGATTTATTTATTTATTTTAGAGAGAGAGACCACAGTGGGAGAGGGAAAAAGTGGGAGAAAGAATCTCAAGCAGATTTCCTGTTGAACATGGAACCTGAACTGCGCCTTGGTCTCACAACCCTGAGTCCATGACCTGAGCTGAAACCAAAGTTGAATGCCTAACTAACTGAGCCACCCAGGTGCCCTGGTTATATGTAGACTTTTAATTGGTAATAAGAAATATCCTTATGATTTGAATCATCTGCATTGTGTCATATTGAGCAAATAAAGTCTCAAGTAAAGATTTTTTTTTTTTCTTTTTAAGCTGTCTCTGTTTATGAACTCATGTCAATATTGTGGAAGGACTTAAGACTTCCACAAGAAAGAGCCTCACTTCTGGTTTGGGAAACATATTTCACAAATAAAGTTTGCTACATATATTATGAGTTGAAAAAGGTAAAGAAATGCTATTAAAGAATCAGTGAAAGTAATCAGCCTCTTTAAGATTTAATATTAGATTGAGCCATATGAAGACAGTAAAAAGCTGTAAGTAAACTGTTGAATACATTTCATATGGTTCAACCTATTACAGTACTCTCTTGGTATTGACTGGTTTGGTCTAGCTAATTTTTTTTTTTTTTCCATCTCCTCAGCAAAAGGTTTTTTATTGAATTTGCCTTTAGTCAGATAAAATTCAGAACAGCATTGCTGCAATTGGATCTGGCCAGAGTTCAGGTTCAGGTTCTTAGAGATAAATAGTTTGAAAAATTTAGCTTTTTATTCTCATCATTCATATAATGGCATTTTAATGCCTTCATTTATTGATATGTTATAATTATTAGTTTAATACTGTAAACTCAGAATTAGTCAAGAGAACAGTTTTGGGTGGCACTAGACAATGAATGTCTGGAAGTTAGTGGCCTAAGTTTAGTTGGAAAAAATCTTTTACTGAATTTGAGTTGGAAAAAGTGTTGGTGCATACTTGTGGTCATTGACTTTCTTTCCTATTTTATGTGCCAAGATCAGAATTATAGATTCTAACCACTTCCCAGTATCTTAATTCAGTTCTGAGTATGAGTAGAGTACTTTTACATATTACTTTTGTATATTAGTTAATGAGAATTATTATCAGCAATCTGAACAGAAAAGAAAATTTAATGTGCCATTTTGATGTTGAACAGAATTTCTGAAATAAGGTAAAGATTTTCCAAATAGGATCATTGAATGAATGTATTCATAAGCCATTTTTCTTTTAAGTCCAGAAAAAATGTGGACTCGGCCAACTGTTCAAGAAGAAACACTAAATATACTTCATGGCTTTTTCCATTTTTGTGTCTAAAATTTACCTTGAGATATCAAATATTTTCCTTTAAATTTTCAGCAACTGGGATTGTGATGTGGAGTTGTCTGCTTCACTGGGAAGAATAGTTATAGAGTACTTATGTTATAAAAGTATAATAAAGTAGCCTTGATAAATGATTTCTTACTTTTTATATAAAAGTGTTTTATGGACAAGGCAAAAAACTATATAGAAAGTCTCTGTCATTTATCTGTCATCTACATTTATCCTTGCTGCTCTATTTTCTCCTCAGCGAAGAGCTTTTTGTTGCTGCTTTTCAGAAATATTTTTATGTACATGTCAACACATATTCTTTTTTAAAATTTGGATAAAAGTTATATTCTGTCTCTAATACTGCCCCTTGCTGGAATATGCATTCTTATTTATGCACATATATGTAACATAAAAAAGTATGATATTGATACCACATTTTGATTTATATTTATTTCATTTTAAGTAAGGGTCAATATCTTTGTATATATATTTGTTGTCAATTTATACATATATTATCTGCTGGTTGCCTGTTCATAACTATACTCTGTCTTTTTTGTACTAGACTGTTTTTCTTCTTAGGTATGTTCTTTGTATATGCAGACGTTAGCTTTTTGTCATATTGAAGATAATTTTACCTCCAGTTTCTCATTTGCTTTTTAATTATTTGGTAGATTTTGGTGCTACAAAAATTTTTCATCAGTCAAGTTATCAGTCTTTTTCTGTATGATCTTGAGTTTGTGTCCTGCTTAATATATCACCTGGTCAAAGATTATAAATATTTTTACCCATACTTTTTCTAGTAGTTTTAAGATTTCATTTTTAACTTTTCTTTGTTGTGCCTGGAATTTATTTTGGTCCAAGAAACAAGTGCTTAACTTTATTTTTTACAAAATGCTGTTTCCCAGCATCATTTATTTAATAATCCATCTTTTTTCTGTTGGTTGAAATATGCTATATTTATCTTATTCTGTATGTATTTGGGACTGTCTCTAGGTGTTGGTTGCATCTTTGCTGTTTCTCTGTTTTATCATGTTTTCATAATACATAATTTTAGTGGCTAACAGGATTTCATCCCTGTCACTAGTCTTTTACACAATTTCCGGGGCGTTATTTCATATTTATTTGACTAGCATATAACTTTGTCACCTTCTATCCAAAACCCTATCACTTTGCATTGAATCAAATTTAAGGTTAATTAAGGTACAATCGATTGTCTTCATAATGTTGAATCTTCTAATCCAAGAGTAAGGATTTCAATATTTTAAAAAACCTTCTGTTTTTACAGCTTTGGAGAGCTTTAAGTTTTCTTTATGTGATTTCTATTAATAGTTTGTTAATCCTGTTTTTAAGTATTTAAATTTTGTTGCTAGTGTAAATAGAATTTATTCCCCCAGTGTAATTTTCTTACATACTATTATTTTTAAATTGGAAAACTCTTGATTTTGAATAATAATTTTGTAACCAGGTAGCTTAATAGATCCTTGTTTTTTAGTTATATAATTATATCATTTGCAAAATGACAATTTTTATCTTCTTTTTTCTCAATTGCATTTACTAGTAGCAGGAAGCAAGTTGACCAATAAAATCCCTTAATGCATTTAATTTGATTAAAAACAGCATTTTTAGGAAGGTACTCCTAAATACAGTTTTCAGTTTAATAAAGGGATTTTTAAATACCATTCTTAAAAAAATAAGGACAAATTATAAGGAATTTATAAGGAATACCTAAATAAGAATTTAGGTGTTTGTTTACAACATTCATATTTTTGTGTTAGAGAACTGTCTATGTTTATGACATTGATCTTTCAGCTTGTGTATGACCCTTAGAATGGTGGAGTTCCTATCAGAATATGTGAACTTTAATTTGGAAGTCTAACATAGATTAGCAAATGACAGTTTAGATCTATGTTTCTCAAAACTGTCGGTAAGATAACATGAAATATTTTGAGTACATTTGAAATCAATAGTTTTATATTTATCCTAGGAAAAAATTATTTACCCCATTTCTAACATGTGATTTCATTGTTGATATTTGCTTAGAGCGTGGTTAAAAACACAGCAAAATTCACAAAAGCACAAAACAGAAAACAAGGTGCACCTGGGTGGCTCAGTGGGTTAAGCCTCTGCCTTTGGCTCAGGTCATGATCTCGGGGTTCTGGGATCGAGCCCCACACTGGCCTCTCTGCTCTGCAGGGAGCCTGCTTCCCCCTCTCTCTCTCCCTCCCTCTCTGCCTACTTGTGATCTCTGTCTGTCAAATAAATAAATAAAATCTTTAAAAAAAAAAAAACCCAGAAAACAAAAAAGACATATCAAATGACCTACAGAGAAAAAGTACATACATAAATGTCATGAAGTTTTAAAGAATTAAGAGATTGAAATTTGGAAAATTCAGTTTTAGATTAATAATATACATGCATTTTCACAGATCACAAGTGGCTTTCTATGTTTTTTTTATTAGCAATTCTTATTAATAATAGAAAGGTTATTACAAATAAGATATTATAATAAGAACTTTTACACATTATCTTAGATATTGATTGTAAGAATTGTAAGAATTCATCTTCCAGTTTAATAGTTTCAAAGAAATGCAGCTTATGGGGCGCCTGGGTGGCTCAGTGGGTTAAAGCCTCTGCTTTCGGCTCGGGTCATGGTCCCAGGGTCCTGGGATCGAGCCCCACGTCGGGCTCTCTGCTCCATGGGGAGCCTGCTTCCTCCTCTCTCTCTGTCTGCCTACTTGTGATCTCTGTCTGTCAAATAAATAAATAAATCTAAAAAAAAAAAAAAAAAAAGAAATGCAGCTTATTTGCACAAAATTATGTAGCCAACAAAGGTTATCCTGCACATTTACTATAAACTGTTTACTCAGAATTCACTCTGACTTATTCATATCTACATGACAGAACTATTTTTGAAAGTTATATTTCCCTTTGGAGACCTTCAATAAAAATAAAGTTAAATATATTTAAGCTAAATACTCCTTATAGACAAAAACATAAATTGTCTCAATACATCATAATGTATCACTAATAACTCAGGCATTTCTAAGGGAAATTAGCCAATGTAAGAGTAGTCCAATTATATTCATATTCAAAATTGCTAAGTAATCAAACTGTTTGGAAAGTGTGAATTTTAACTGTGGTCTGTATAATTTTTGTAGAATGGAAGGAGATAACTTATATGAGGTATTACTTAATAATTAAAGGGATACTGACACACTTAGAAATATCAGCTAACTATAACACTTGTGTAAACTTACTGAGTAATTAGAACCCAATATATGGCCAAATATCTACCAATTTTGCAGAAAAGAGCCAGTCTGTTGAAAATGATTTAGTTTCAATTATTGTGAATTGCTAACCTCAAAGTGGAAATAATTTCAGAGATTATTTTAAAGTTCAAGTCTGGTTTTACAGATGAGGACACTATAGCCAAAAGCAGTAAGTGATTTTCCCGTAGGACAACATTAATAATTGGTAGAGCCAGTTGCATGCTGGAATCCATGTCTGGAATTCTGTGGAGATTGTTTGTGTTGTTGGGAGAAGTAGACTTTAGAGCTAAAGGGATTCAACTCAGTGAAATTATTAATTTACTTAATTTCTGTGGGGAGTTTTGATTTTGTTGTCATCCTAGTAATTCCTAATACTGTTAATCTTTATATACCCGTTTTTGAAAGAAAATCATTTGAGAACTATTTACTCTCCCTAGTGATAGTGATATGTACTAGATGGAATGGGCTTTTCTGGCAGAAATAATGAAATACAAACTTTTAATGAGGAACAGTGTATTGTGACAGCGTTTGCCTTGAGCATCTTGTTCTTACTGCTAAAAAATAAATTTCAGGGCTAAGTCTACATAGCAAACTGGGAAGAGGGTCTTGTAAGTACTTCTTCTTGTTTCCAGGATATAAGGTAATTTAAGACACTAAAAAAAAAAAAAAAAAGAAAGAAAGAAAAAGAAAAATCTCCCAAACCAAAAAACCTTGGGACCTAGTTAATGCACAGAGCTTTAGTTGGGACCTGCCTTGTGTACTCAATCTCCCCACAGCTTGTAAAGTCAGTTAAATATAGTCACAGTTGGGTTCTGTGGAACAGCAAATAGGAAAAGAAGGGAAAGCTGGAGGCGTGTTGGTGAAAAACACTTCAAAGTAATTTATTTTGACGCTTTTTAAAGGGTTCTTTGTAAATGTACTTTTAAATAGTAGTTCTGTTTCCTTGAATCCACGCAAGAGCATAAAATAGACTGGATTCAGGGGAACTGGCGTGGGAATATTTTCAGCTCCGTTTTTGCTTGTGTTGGGACAGCTGCTCTACTCTGCACTGCCTGTTTTCTTTAATGGACCTAAATTCAGGTGACTGAAAAAGCCATTTTGTGGTACACACCTTACATAATCCTTATATGCATGTTCATTGTGCACGCCTTTTCACTGGAGTTTTGTGGTGATTATATCATCTACCTATTAGATTTCCAAACAGAAGGAAACACATAAGTGATCCAAAACTTGGTAATAGTTTTATTAATAAATCAAAGGGCAAATAAACATCTTGTCCTTAATCCATTTTAATGAAGTCAACTAAACTGATTATCTCTTCAAACCAAACCACTGGCTGGCTCTTCAATGATTTTTCCCAATTAATAAGAAAATAATTATCTATCTTTTCTCTGTTAATTACTCCAAGATAAAATCAGGTTACTTCCTTAAACTGTCTGAGACAGACTTGGGCAAGCAAAAAACCAGTACTGTTTTCTTGTTTTTTAATGTTTTCTGTATTTTATATTATTAAAGTCTTGGTCTCCTCACTGGTGTGAAGTAATTAGATTTACTTGATCTAAGGTCCTCCTCTCCAAGTCTCATTTTATGACTTCTAACTGGACAGTGCTGTAACAGAGTGCCAGTAGTAACTTCAGTGTTGCATCTGAGGGTTTCAGTGTAACCCACAAGAGTAATTTCTTACCTTCTTTTCCACTGTATTTCTACACACCCTCGAATGTCACTCCCATGGACTTAGTCAGCTTTGGGTTTTTTTGTGTGAAGCACAGCTCCCTAAACTCAGCCTCTTTCACAAAACTGATGCAGCATGCCAGAGTGTGACAGCAGGTCTTTGAGAAACCCTGCTTTCAACCACCAGCTCCTTAGATGTGAACACGGACCCAGAGGATGCTTTTAAGTCTTGTATTTATACTCTGCTGCCCTACTTATGACTTCGAAGTGTGTGTTGAGTCACTGAATAGATCTATTAACTGGAGGTTTTCACACTACAAATCAGAATTTACCACACTCGGCTTAGTCACACCAGCATTTAATTTATTTTGGATCAGCCCCTTTAGCAAGGAACTTAAGGTTTTACTGCTCTAAAATGCTTTTGAAACGTTATTTACCCTGTTGCTCACTCAACATCTGACAAAAATGTACAAGTGCTTCCAGGAATAGTAAAAATGTGTTTCAAAACACTGGACCAAAATAGGGAACTTAGATCTATGGTATGGGTGCCCCATTTTGAGAATGTCTAATTTACAACAACCTTTACAGAGACTTTTACACAGGATTCTTTTAAATAGGGAATACTACTAACATATTTCAAATGTGAGTCAATACATAAATATTGTTAAGACGTCTTGTCAGCAACACATCTATTTCATTATGCATGAAATGCAACTACTTTTAGTTTCTAAGTTGCTGAATTATCTAGTATCCTCAGGGGAATTTCTCTGAAGATTTGCTAGGCTTTGATAGGTCTTTATAGTTTTTTGAAAATCTTAGAGGAAATTTCTGTGCTTTGTATCATGATCTTTGTAAGCATCTCATTAAGAACTGAATGTCTAAAGAGTACAAGATCATTGATTCTTCAATAGGTAGATGGTGAAAGCATGCATCTATATGGAGAAGAGAGGGATAACTTAGAAATGTATGTGACTCCAAAGTGATGACCTGTGAATGATAAAGAAGTTTTCAGGGGTATTTATTTATTTATTTATTTATTAACATATAATGTATTATTATTCCTAGGGTACAGGTCTGTGAATAATCAGGCTTACACACTTCACAGCACTTACCATAGCACATACCCTCCCCAATGTCCATAACACAACCACCCTCTCCCTATCTTCCTCCCCCTGGAAACCCTCAGTTTGTTTTGTGACATTAAGAGTCTCTTTTGGTTTGTCTCCCTCCTGATCCCATCTTGTTTCATTTTTTCCTTCCCTACCGCCCAAAACCCCCACTTTGCCTCTCAAATTCCTTCTATCAGGGAGATCATATGGTAATTGTCTTTCTCTGATTGACTTATTTCGCTCAGCATAATACCCTCTAGTTCCGTCCACATCATTGCAAATGGCAAGATTTCATTTCTTTTGATGGCTGCATAGTATTCCATTGTATATATATATACACACCACATCATCTTTATCCATCCATCTGTTGATGGACATCTAGGTTCTTGCCATAGTTTGGCTATTCTGGACATTGCTGCTATAAACATTCAGGTGCACGTGCCCCTTTGGATCACTACATTTGTATCCTTAGGGTAAATACCTGGTAATGCAATTGCTGGGTCATAGGATAGCTCTACTTTCAACTTTTTGAGGAACCTCTATTCTGTTTTCCAGAGTGGCTGCACCAGCTTGCATTCCCACCAGCAGTGTAGGAGGGTTCCCCTTTCTCCACATCCTCACCAGCATCTGTCATTTCCTGACTTGTTCATTTTAGCCATTCTGACTGGTGTGAGGTGGTATCTCATTGTGGTTTTGATTTGTATTTCCCTGATGCCGACTGATGTGGAGCACTTTTTCATGTGTCTGCTGGCCATCTGGATATCTTTTTTGCAGAAATTCATGTCTTCTGCCCATTTCTTGATTGGATTATTTGTTCTTTGGGTGTTGAGTTTGCTAAGTTCTTTATAGATTTTGGATACTAGCCTTTTATTTGATATGTAGTTTGCAAATATCTTCTCCTATTCTGTCACTTGTCTTTTGTTTTTTTGTTGACTGTTTTCTTTGCTGTGCAATAGCTTTTGATCTTGATGAAGTCCCAATAGTTCATTTTTGCCCTTGCTTCCCTTGCCTTTGGCAATGTTCCTAGGAAGAAGCTGCTGTGACTGAGGTCAAAGACATTGCTGCCTGTGTTCTCCTCAAGGATTTTGATGGATTCCTTTCT
Source organism: Mustela nivalis (assembly GCF_964662115.1). Lineage (NCBI taxonomy): Eukaryota > Metazoa > Chordata > Mammalia > Carnivora > Mustelidae > Mustela > Mustela nivalis. Next base: position 134,171,229 of record NC_139024.1, read on the forward strand.
CACATTGAGGTCTTTCATCTCTTTGGAGTCTATTTTTGTGTGTGGTGTAAGGAAATGGTCCAGTTTCATTTTTCTGCATTTGGCTGTCCAATATTCCCAACACCATTTGTTGAAGAGACTGTTTTTTCCATTGTACGTTCTTTCCTGCTTTGTCGAAGATTAGTTGACCATAGAGTTGAGGGTCTATTTCTGGGGTCTCTATTCTGTTCCATTGATCTATGTGTCTGTTTTTGTGCCAGTACCATACTGTCTTGATGATGAAAGCTTTGTAATAGAGCTTGAAGTCTGTCCCTTTTGCTCAGCTCACCAACTTTGGCTTTCTTTTTCAACATTCCTCTGGCTAGTTAGATCTTTTCTGTTTCCATATAAATATTAGGATTATTTCTTCCAATTATTTGAAAAAAATTGAAGGGATTTTGATAGGGATTGCATTAAACGTATATATTGCTTTAGGTAACATAGTTATTTTCACAATATTTGTTCTTCCAATCTAGGAGCATGGAATATTTTTCCATTTCTTTGTGTCTTCCTCAATTTCTTTCATGAGTACTTTATAGTTTTCTGAGTATAGATTCTTTGCCACTTTGGTTAGGTTTATTCCTAGGTATCTTAATGGTTTTGGGTTCAATTATAAATGGGATGGACATCTTAATTTCTCTTTCTTCTGTCCTGTTGTTGGTGTAAAGAAATGCAACTGATTTCTGTGCATTGATTTTATATCCTGACACTTTACTGAATTCCTGTACAAATTCTAGCAGATTTGGATTGGAAGCTTTTGGGTTTTCCACATAAAGTATCATATCATCTGCAAAGAGTGATAGTTTGACTTCTTCTTTGCCGATTTGGATGCCTTTAATTGCTTTTTGTTGTCTGATTGCTGAAATTAGAACTTCTAGTACTATGTTGCATAGCAGTGGTGATAATGGACATCCCTGCCGTGTTCCTGACCTTAGTGGAAAAGCTCTCAGTTTTTCTCCATTAAGAATGATATTCACTGTGCATTTTTTATAGATGGCTTTGATGATATTGAGGTATGTACCCTCTATCCTTACAGTGTGAGGAGTTTTGATCAGGAAAGGATGGTGTACTTTGTCAAATGCTTTTTCGTCATCTGTTGAGAGTATCATATGGTTCTTGTTCTTTCTTTTATTAATGTATTGTATCACACTGATTGATTTGTGGATGTTGAACCAACCTTGCAGCCCTGGAATAAATCCCACTTGGTTGTGGTAGGTAATCCTTGGCTAGTATTTTGGTGAGAATTTTCACATCTGTGTTCATCAAGGATATTGGTCTGCAATTCTCTTCTTTGATGGGGTCTTTGACTGGTTTTGGGATCAAGGTAATGCTGGTCTTGTAAATGAGTTTGGAAGTTTTCCTTCCATTTCTATTTTTAGGAACAGTTTCAGGAGAATAGATATTAATTCTTCTTTAAATGTTTGGTAGAATTCCCCTGGGAAGCTGTCTGGCCCTGGGCCCTTGTTTGCTGGGAGATTTTTGATGACTGTTTCAATCTCCTTACTGGTTATGGGTCTGTTCATGTTTTCTATTTCTTCCTGTTTCAGTTTTGGAATTTTATACATCTCTAGAAATGCATTCATTTCTTCCATATTCAAATTTGCTGGCATATAATTGCTTATAATATGTTCTTATAATTGTTTGTATTTCATTGCTGTTGGTTGTGATCTCTCTTCTTTCATTCACTATTTTATTTATTTTGGTTCTTTCTCTTTTCTTTTTGTTTAGTCTGGCCAGGGGTTTATCAATCTTATTAATTCTTTCAAGGAACCAGCTCCTAGTTTCATTGACTCGTTCTACTGTTTTTGTTTGTTTGTTTGTTTGTTTCTATTTCATAGATTTCTGCTCTGATCTTTATTATATCTCTTCTCCTGCTGGGTTTAGCCTTTTTTTTTTTTTCTTTTTTTCTTTTCTGTTCTTTCTCCACCTCCTTTAGGTGCAGGGTTAGGTTGTGTATTTGAGACCTTTCTTGTTTCTTAAGAAAGGCTTCTATCACTATATATTTTCCTCTCAGGACTGCCTTTGTTGTGTCCTATAGATTTTGAACCATTGTGGGTTTTTTTTTATCATTTTTTTCCATGAAGTTTTTTTTTTTTTAAATTTTTTATTTTTTATAAACATATATTTTTATCCCCAGGGGTACAGGTCTGTGAATCACCAGGTTTACACACTTCACAGCACTCACCAAAGCACATACCCTCCCCAATGTCCATAATCCCACCTTCTTCTCCCAAACCCCCTCCCCCCAGCAACCCTCAGTTTGTTTTGTGAGATTAAGAGTCACTTATGGTTTGTCTCCCTCCCGATCCCATCTTGTTTCATTTATTCTTCTCTTACCCACTTAAGCCCCCATGTTGCATCACCACTTCCTCATATCAGGGAGATAATATAATAGTTGTCTTTCTCTGCTTGACTTATTTCTCTAAGCATGATACGCTCTAGTTCCATCCATGTTGTCACAAATGGCAAGATTTCATTTCTTTTGATGGCTGCATAGTATTCCATTGTGTATATATACCACATCTTCTTGATCCATTCATCTGTTGATGGACATCTAGGTTCTTGCCATAGTTTGGCTATTCTGGACATTGCTGCTATAAATATTCGGGTGCATGTGCCCCTTTGGATCACTACGTTTGTATCTTTAGGGTAAATACCCCAGTAGTGCAATTGCTGGGTCATAGGGCAGTTCTATTTTCAACATTTTGAGGAACCTCCATGCTGTTTTCCAGAGTGGCTGCACCAGCTTGCATTCCCACCAACAGTGTAGGAGGGTTCCCCTTTCTCCGCATCCTCGCCAGCATCTGTCATTTCCTGACTTGTTGATTTTAGCCATTCTGACTGGTGTGCGGTGATATCTCATTGTGGTTTTGATTTGTATTTCCCTGATGCCGAGTGATATGGAGCACTTTTTCATGTGTCTGTTGGCCATCTGGATGTCTTCTTTGCAGAAATGTCTGTCCATGTCCTCTGCCCATTTCTTTATTGGATTATTTGTTCTTTGGGTGTTGAGTTTGCTAACTTCTTTATAGATTCTGGACAATAGTCCTTTATCTGATATGTCATTTGCAAATATCTTCTCCCATTCTGTCAGTTGTCTTTTGATTTTGTTAACTGTTTCCTTTGCTTTGCAAAAGCTTTATATCTTGATGAAATCCCAATAGTTCATTTTTACTCTTGCTTCCCTTGCCTTTGGCATTGTTCCTAGGAAGATGTTTCCATGAAGTTTTTCAATTCTTCTTTAATTTCCCGGTTGACCCATTTATTCCTTCTTTAGAGGGATGCTCTTAGCCTCCATGTATTTGGGTCCTTTCCAGCTTTCCTCTTGTGTTTGAGTTCTAGTTTCAAAGAATTTTGTTCTGACAATATGCAAGGAATGATCCCATTGTTTTGGTAGTGATTGAGACCTGACTTGTTACCCAGGATGTGATCTCTTCTGGAGAACATTCCATGTGCACTAGAGAAGAATATGTATTCTGTTTCTTGGGATGAAATGTTCTGAATATATCTGTGATGTCCATTTGGTCCAGTGTGTAATTTAAAGCCTTTATTTCCTTGTTGATCTTTTGTTTTGATGATCTGTCCATTTCAGTGAGAGGGGTATTAAAGTACCCTACTATTATTGTATTATTGTCAATGTGTTTCTTTGATTTTGTTATTAATTGGTTTATATAGTTGGCTGCTCCCATGTTAGGGGCATAGATATTTAAGATTGTTAGATCTTCTTGTTGGACAGACCCTTTGAGTATGATATAGTGTCCTTCTTCATCTCTTCTTATTGTCTTTGGCTTAAAATCGAATTGATCTGATATAAGGATAGCCACTGTAGTTTTCTTTTGATGTCCATTTGCATAGCAAATTGTTTTCCACCCCCTCACTTATGATCTGGAGGCATCTTTGGGTCTAAAATGGGTTTCTTGTAGACAGCATATTGATGGGTTTTGTTTTTTTATCCATTCTGATACCTGTGTCTTTTGATTGGGGGCATTCAGCCCATTTACGTTCAGGGTAACTATTGAGAGATATGAATTTAGTGCCATTGTGTTGACTGTAAGGTGATTGTTATTGTATATCGTCTGTATATTACTGTATATCGTCTCTGTTCCTTTCTGATCTACTGCTTTTAGGCTTTCTCTTTGCTTAGAGGACCCCTTTCAATATTTTCATGTAAGGCTGGTTTGGTGTTTACAAATTCTTTCTGTTTTTGTTGTCCTGGAAGCCTTTTATCTCTCCTGTTTTCAATGATAGCCTAGCTGGATATAGTATTCTTGGCTGCATGATTTTCTCATTTAGTGCTCTGAATATGTCATGCCAGTTTTTTCTGGCCTGTCAGGTGTCTGCTGCCAATTTAATATTTTTACCACTGTATGTTACAAACTTGTCCTTAGCTGCTTTCAGGATTTTCTCTTTGTCACTAAGACTTGTAAGTTTTACTATTAGATGATGGGGTGTGGACCTATTCTTACTGATTTTTAGGGGAGTTCTCTGTGCCTCCTGGATTTTGATGCTTGTTCCCTTTGCTATATTAGGGAAATTCTCTACAATAATTCTCTCCAATATACCTTCTGCCCCCCTCTCTCTTTCTTTTTCTTCTGGAATCCCAATTATTCTAATATTGTTTTGTCTTATAGTATCACTTATCTCGAATTCTCCCCTTGTGGTCCAGTTGTTTTTTTCCCTTTTGCTCAGCTTCTTTATTCTCTGTCATTTGGTCTTCTATATCACTAATTCTTTCTTCTGTCTCATTTGTCCTAGCAGTAAGGGCCTCCATTTTTTTATTGCACCTCATTAATAGTTTTTTTTTTTTTTTTTTATTTCAGCTTGGCTAGATTTCAGTTCTTTTATTTCTCTAGAAAGGGCTTTTATTTCTCCAGACTGGGTTTCTCTAATATCTTCCATGCCTTTTTCGAGCCCAGCTAGCACCTTGAGAATTGTCATTCTGAACTCTAGATCTGACATATTACCAATGTGTATATGGATTTGGTCCCTAGCCTTTGGTACTGCTTCTTGTTCTTTTTTTGTGGTGAGTTTTTCCGCCTTGTCATTTTGTTCAGATAAGAATATATGATCAAGAGAACAAAATACTGAAAGGGTAGCAAAGACCCCAGAAAAATGTATGCTAACCAAATTAGAAGATACCCTAGATCTGGGGGAGATGAAAGGGTGTAAAGAGAAGTTAAAAAAAGAAATTTAAAAAAACCTAAAATAAGAAAAAAAAAATATATATACACACACACACACACACATACACACATACGACTGGTGAATAGAACAGAGCCACCCACTTGATTTTGGGTGTATTTTGTTCTGTTAGCAGAAACTTCCTTCCAAAATTTTAAGGAAAGAAAAACTTATATATATTTAAAAATACGGGTAAACACAATGAAAGGATGGAATATGACTGTAAAGATGAAAATTTTAAAAATATATTCTTAAAAGAATTAATAAGAGAAGTTGGTTGGAAAAAGAAAGAAAAAGAAAGTGGAGAGAATTTGCTCAGGCTGGAGACTAGAACAAAGCCCTGTACTAGATTTAGGGTATATTTTGATCTATTGGAAGAAATTGTATCCTGAAATTTCTTAGAAATACAAACAAACCCTATATATATATATTTACAAAAAATAAAGTTGGATACAATGAAGGGTAACATATGAGTATAATAATGAAGGTTTAAAAATAATTTTTTTTAGAAAGGTATTGTTATGATCTAGTTAAAAGAGGAAAGAGGAAAAATTTTAAACAAATTAGAATAAGAAAAGATAAAATTAAATAAATTTAATTAACTTTGCAATACTAAGGAATCATGGGGAGAAAGCCCTGAATTCCAGGCTTTGCTTTCCCCTCCTCTGGAATTCCACTGTTCTCCTTGATCAATGAGCTTGGTCTTGGCTGGATGTTCTTGCTGATCTTCCGGGGGAGGGGCCTGTTGCAGGATTCTCAGATGTCTTTGCTGAAGTTGGAATTGTCCTGCCCTTGCCAGGGGCCAGGCTAAGTAATCTGCTTGGGTTCACTTCTGGGAGCTTTCGTTACCTGAATGCTTTCCGTGGAGGTCTGGAGGACGGGAATGAAAACGGCAGCTTCCTAATCTCTGGCCTGGAGGAGTCGAGAGCTCAGGGGCCCACTCCTTAGTACGTCCTTGGAGAAAAATGCTCAATCACTCCCACCTCCCTGATCTCTGGCGAGCTCACCTCGCCTGTGACCGAGCATTTCTGCCTGTGGCACACAGCCCTGTTTGGAGTCTCCAAACTCATCAGTTCTTGCCACTTTGCTCTTCCGGTGGGTGTAGGTGAGTTTCCCTGGATCTGCATCTTGTGGGGTCCCTACTCAAAGAGCTGTGGTCTAACTGTGCTGCGGATCACAGTTTAATGTAACCCTCAGTTGAGAGCTCACTCCTCAGTTCCGTCTCTGTTGCTGGCTTCTTCGCCTCATACCTGGCAGCTTGCCACACTCAGACACCCCCGATCTTTCAGTCACCCCATGAGACCTGAAACCACACTGTCCCTGCGATGGCTCCACACCTCCTTAGCCTCTGGAGCAATGCACTGCAGTGAAGCAGACTTTTAGAATTTCAGATTTTGTGCTCTGTTGCTCCACCGCTTGTTGGGAACCTGCTCCTTCCCCCACAGTTTATCTTCCCATTCTTTCAGATTCACTTCCCTGCATGTCCTACATTTCAGAAAGTGGTCTATTTTCTGTTTCTAGAATTGCTGCTCTTCTCTTTGATCTCCTGTTGGGTTTTTAGGCATTCAGAATGGTTAGATATAGGTAAACTCCTGCAACCTGATGTCATCTGTCTGCTACTCCTCCTCCATCTTGACTCCTCCCAGTTTTCAAGGTTTTAATGTAAGACAGATAATTAATTCTAGGGTTTCAAGTTTATAGCAATCTAATATCTAGGTCTTTCCCTCCCCCCTTTGGAATATTTTCAAAATATCCTAATATTTTGGACCAAGTCATTGGAAACTTCAAGTTCAGTATCTCATGAATCTCTTCTGGGCTAGCAAGCAGTGTCATGTGCCACTGAAATTAGGGGCTCAAAACATGTGTGGGTGAGAGATTGGTTTTCTAATCTTGGCGGAGTCTACCGTATCTGAGGTCAGAGTTACTCTTTTGATTTTGTTTATAATTTGTTTCAGAGCATCACTTTTGCACATTGGCCAAATGGTAATTTTTATTAGGTTTTATCAAAACTAAAGAATTTTTTTGAATGTCTTATTTTTCTTTTTATTCTAAAATACTGTCTTTGAGTCTTTTTAGTTCCTGAAATACCATTCTCTTTCCAGTACTGCATTATCTCCATCTGTACCCATCCTTTTCCCCAGTTTTGGGAGCTATTTTCCTTCCTTTTTAGACCAGACCTTCTCTATTTGCTCTTGAGACTGTTCACTTCCTGGGCATGCCAATTATTCTTTCATTCTGTTCATTCATCCCTCTCCCTGCCTTATCCTAGTCATGTGTTCTAAGCCCTTCCATCTTAAGGAATAATCTGTAATTTCTTAAGGGCCTGTTCTGTGCCATGTACTTTATTTTTATTTATTTTTAATTAGGAAATACTTATATTGTGCAAAATAATATGTAATATCTCAGTAATTTATGAAACATAGTAAATGAATCTACTACTAACTTAAAAAATGGTAGAATCTTGATGAAAGCTCCTGTTTGTTCTTTTCTTCTATATAATCGGGATCATGACATTTGCTTAAGCTCTTGTTTTTATTTAGGGTTTTGTCATCCATGCATGTTAATAAATATATTATTTAATTTTGTGTATTTTTTAATTTATAATGATTATATCATGCTATATATTCTATATATTTTTCATTCAACATTGTTTATAAGATTTATCAACTTTGAGGTGAATAAATACACTTGATTCATTTCCACTTCTGTGTAACATTCATTTTTCTGAGTATACCACAATTATCAGTTTTCCTGTTCCTGGTCATCTGAATTGTTTCCAGGCCTTGCTTTTACAAATACTCTTTCTCTTAAGATTTTTTATGTGACATGAACAGGAGTCTCTCTAGGGTATATGCTACATCTTAGAGTATGAACAATTTCAACATTGGTATAGAATTGACTGCTATCTTGTAAAGGGTCTTACTGATTTTCATTCTCACCAGTAATATATACAAATATGTTTTGCTAATATATTTTTGCTAATAATTGATTTTGGTAAATTTTTAAACTTTGGCTAAGCTAGTGGGTGTTGAATATTATCTCATTGTGGTTTTAATTTGCTTTTCCCTGATTACTAATGAAGATTGAGCATCTTTCATGTGATTACTGGCAATTTGTGTTTCTTCTAGAATATACCAGTTTGTGCATTTGTCAGTATTTTTATTGGGTTGTCTTTTTTTTTTTAGTATTTTTTTTTAAAGATTTTATTTATTTGAGAGAGTGAGAGTGAGAGAGAAAGACAGAGCATGAGAAAGGGGAGGGCAGAGGAAAAAGCAGACTCCCCGCTGAGTAGGGATTCTGATACAGTACTCAATCCCAGGATCTGAGATCAGGACCTGAGTCGAAGGTAGACACTTAACTGACTGAGCCACCCAGATGCCCCTGGGTTGCCTTTTTTAATATGATATTTTGAATTTGTTGGTATATTCTGGCATTAAACTTTTCTGTTATATATGAGGCTAGACAATAATTGTACTTAATAAACTTTTGAGAAGTTGAACTAAAATGCAGATTTATTCATATTTCTTATTATTATACCCCCAATTGAAAATTGAGGATTCTTGCCCTGGTGCTAGTGGCCCTTTCATACAGAGTCCTTACTCTCATATTTATCCTCTGCTTCCTGGGTTCTCCCAGGACCCTGGCTCTAGCAATAGCCAGGCACTTTTAGTTGACTGGATTGGCCAGCTTGCCTTTTCACAGGTTAGTCCCTTTTGTTAGAAAGCCTGTCCTCCATTTTTAATCCTCTTGCAAGTTCCTGCTTCTCCTTTACTACCCACTTTAAGCACTGTCTTTTCTGTGAACCTTTTTCTAACCTTCTAGGTATGTCATCATGCTCCTTACTAGGGCCTATACTTTGTTCCTGGTCTTAGTGTCACACCTTTGCTACACTAGGGATGCAGCTGGAACAGGGATTGGAAGGTATAAAGTCACATAATTTGGTTAATTGTTCATATTTAAAATCTTCTGTGTTATAATGTTTCAGTATCTTAAAAATATTTCTGGCTAGGGACAATCTGCCTCTCCTGGAGCCAGCAAATAGAGATAACAAAGGGCCCAGTTGGGAGCATGCCTTTGATATCAGACTAACCAATCCAGAGCCATACCTCCTCTGTCTGGGCCCTTACACCCCAGGAGACGATATTCTGCCTTGGTCATCCCAGGGCTAGGTGTTAGGCATCTAGGGACCACTCCTATAGCTTAGAGCCTGCGCAAATTATTCAGACTACGAAACTGAAACTGCCCTGCCCTCCTGCCTTACCTTTCCCTTGGAAACCTTATTTTTTCCCTTGCTTTTGATTTTTGCCTCTTGACAACCCTGAGGTTTCCCCATTATGGCTTTTACATGGTGTGCTGTTCCTCCTTGTGTCTAGGAATTGTGAATATAATAAAATTTTTTTTTTTCCTGAACCTCTCCCATGGTTGCATACAATTGACCATCACATGAAAGATTACAAAAGATATGATTTTTCCTCCATTTTATGGAGATATAATTGATATACAGCACTGTATAAGTTTAAAGTGTACAACATAATGATTTGAGTTGTATTATGAACTAATTACTGCAATAAATTTAGTTAACATCCATCATTTCATATATATACAAAAATGTTTTTTATTCTTTGTGATGAGAAGCCTTAGGATTTACTTTCTTAACAACTTTTACATATACCATGTGGCAGGTGTTAACTTAGTCATTATATTGTACATTACATTCTTAATACTTACTTATCTCATAACTGGAAGTTTCTACCTTTGGACTACCTTCCTCTAATCACTCTCCCCCACCCCCCACCTTTGGGAACCATAAGTCTCCTCTCCTCTCCTCTCCTCTTCTTCCTTCCTAGATTTTATTTGTTTATTTGTCAGAGAGTATAAGAGAGAACACAAGCAGGGGGAGTGGCCGGCAGAGGGAGAAGTAGGCTTCTCTGTGAACAAGGAGCCTGATGAGGGACTTGATCCTGGGACCCCGGGATCATGACCTAAGCTGAAGGCAGATGCTTAACTGACTGAGCCACCCATGTGTCCCTCTCATCTCTTTCTTGATTAGATTTTTTTAAAAGATTTTATTATTTATTTGACATTGATCACGAGTATCCAGAGAGGCAGGCAGAGAGAGAGAGGAAGGGAAGCAGGCTCCCCACTGAGCAGAGAGCCCGATGCGGGGCTCGATCCCAGGACCCTAGGATCATGACCTGAGCTGAAGGCAGAGGCTTTAACCCACTGAGGTTAAATCCAGGCGCCCCAAGATTTTTTTTTTTTGAAAGATTCCACAGATGACTGAAATCATACAGTATTTATACTCTGTTTCAGGTATTTCTCTTCTGTTTTAGTTTTTTCAAGGTCCATTCATGTCACAATGGCAGGATTTCCTCTTTTGCTATGGCTGAATAATATTCATATATAATATATATGTGTGTGTGTGTGTGTGTGTGTGTGTATGTATGTGTATCACAACTTTTTTATTCATTCATCTGTCCATGGGCACTTAAGTTGTTTCCATGTTATGGCTATGATAAGTAATGGTGCTATGAACATGGGGGTACAGATATCTCTTCAACATAGTCAAAAATATCTAACTTTTAGTCTACACTTTGCTTCTTTCTAGCTATAGGACCTGACCTGACCTCTTCAAGACCCTGTTCACTCCTAAAACTGGTGTTATAATCAGACCCTACCAATAGGGTTGCTCAGAAGGCTAATGCTTATAGACTATTTCTACCAATTCTGCCCCCATGATAAATATTACCTGCTATTTTTATTATTACTATTACTATTATGACATGCATTGATAGACCCAACTTTCTCATCTACCATTTTTCATGTCTTGAAAGGTAAGACTTGCCTGTAACCCTCCTTTTGGAATATCAGCATATAGTTGATGACTGACTGACTGAATGAATGAATGAGTGAAAAAATACATATGACAAGGAATATTGGAGCCAGGATATGAAATGCCCACATTAAAAGTGTATACTTTTATTTGGTTAGGCTTTTGGGAATGGAGATGATAGTTAATTGAGAGCTTTGACTTCTTTATTAGAAAACATAAGTTTAATCAGATGGGCTGGTGGTTTCTAAACTGTGTTTTGAAGAGCCTTAGGTTGCCTGAGGTACCTCAAGTTTGGCTCGAGGTAGGGGGTGGGACACAGAGAGGAGTGGGAGGCAAATTGTATGGGAAGGACTCTGTCCTTTTCCACAGCCCTCCCTAACTCCCCTGACCTTGAAACCAGATAGCTTTGTGGTAATCCCTTTTGTGTTATGTATTGGAATTCTGCTTACATTTCATTGGAAAAGTTTAGTTGTGGGAGTAGCACAGCCCCTTTACCTTGATGTGCTGGGTGTATGGTGGCTTAGGTATGGGGGGTAAGAAGACCAAGGCAGTGCCCAGTGTGGTGGGGAGAAGTGGATGGCAGCTGAGAATCTGAGAGGTACCCTGAGGGAGGGCTCATGCAGCACTGTAGAAATAGAGTTAGTTGTGCACCTCCACTGGCAGTGTGGGAGATGAGAGTGTATTTGTATTTTTGTGTTTTAAGACAAGAAGTCAAAGCTGATTGGTAAGACAACTTTTGATACATAAGTTGCAGACAGGACATTGGCATTTCCTGTGAGATTAGAAACCCAAGGACATTGAATTTTACTTTATTGAGCGAATAGCTGTTGTATTCCCACTACCTAACAGTGTCCTGGGTCATGATTAGTAAAGTGATTGTGGTGCTGTCCTCAGGGATCCTGCAGTCCAGTGAGGAAGGCACATAATCCATTGTCACTGACATATGAGACATGTGACAGGAGCTATGAAGGAAAGATATGTGTGCTTTGAGTGTTGCTAACAGCTAGAGGTTCTGATTCAGTCAGGGTAGAGCACATCAGGAAGGATTTTCTGAAGAAATGATGGTCATACTGACGTCTAGAATTATGGGAGTCCCAATAGGTGGATAGTGAGCAACAGAGTAGTCAGTGGGAGTTTGAGGAAGAGGGAGCAGTCTCTATGAAGCTCAAGAAGTACAGCTTATAGAGCCCAAGGAAGGTCAGTGTGGCTGGCAGGCAGAGCACTGGGAGGGAGGACTGGGTTGGCTTCGAACCTGGTAGTTCCTGACAGTCAACTAGAAGCGCAAAGAGCAGAAACTTTCCTCTGACCTTTTCCCCCCGGCCCTGTCTGACCTTTTGTGTGCCCTCCTTAATACTTTTGAGTCCTGGATTAGTTTCCTAGGGCTGTTATAACAAAGTACCATAGGTCAGATGATTTAAACAACAGAAATTTATTTTCTCATAGTTCTGGGAGTTAGCTGTCCAAGACTGTGGTGTCAGCAAGGTAGTTGGTTCCTTCTGAGGGCCATGAGGGAGAATCTCTTCCAGGCCTCTCCCCTTGCTTTTGGTGGTTTATTGGTATATTTGGCATCCCTTGACTTGTGTGAGCATCACCCTTGTCCTCTGCCTTCATCTTCACGTGATGTTTTCCCTGTGTGCATTTATGTCTAAAATTCTCCTTGTTATGAAGAACACCAGTCAGATTAGGGCTTACCCTACTCTCGTGTGACCTCATCTTAACTAATTTTATCTGCAGTAACCCTATTTCCAAATAAAGTCAAATTCTGAAATAGCGGGGGTTGAGGACTTTCATATGTGAATTTTTAGGGGTACACAATTCAACCTGGAACAACTCCTGTTTTTAGCCTGACATTGTTATTATATTTAGACAATAAGTCCCTCAAATATGAAAATGAACTTTCTCTCCCCTTTGTCTTAGGGCCTAGAGATGAAAACATAAAATTGAAACTGGCTTGTAGTAAACATGCAGTAAAATTTAGATAATAAGGTCTTTGTTCAAGTGCCATAATCTACCTCCACCTTATAAGAAAATACAAGTGCCCATTGTTGGGCGTTAACCTATTAGACAGTTGCTGCTAAGTAGATATTATTAGCCTGAAACCAGTGGGACCCACATTTATGCTAGGGGAATAGGGGAAAAGAAGGGAGAGGGAGACAGACACAGAGAATGGAACCAAAACTAAACCCAGACTTCTTGGCATGGAAGTAGTGTTTGCGGAAGGTGCCAAGAGGACTCTTGGAGGCTGTGGTTAAGTGTGTGGCTGCTGAGTCCTGAGTGCAGCTGCCAGGAGTTTGTGGTCAGATGTCCAGTAAAGAGAGAGTAGCTTCCAGCCTACCTGGTCATCCTTCCCTTCCATCTTGTGGTTTCCTAAGCCCAGGGACCTATTGTCAATTCAAATACATGGTTTTTAAGTGGTGTTAATGTTTTGCTCTTCCATCTGTATTCCTGCCTGCTAAAAATCCATATTCAACACTAGGGCACTTGTCAAAGTTTTAAGAAGGCTAAAATTCATCTGATGTGTACTTACTTACAGGCACGTAAGCTGGCAACCATTCTGATGGGTTAGCACCTGTGCTACAAGTTATGAAATATTTTGAATTTTACCCCAAGCTTAACACAATATTTTTTATTTACTTATTATTCTAGCCATATATGTGGGTATGACAAACAGGTCTGTGGCCAGTTTGGGGCATTAGAATCTTAGAGTTAGAGGAAGCATATTGATTTTGTAAGCCAACTTCCTACCCCTGTGGATTTTGTCCTCCTACAGTAGTCAAAAATTAGCCATCCTGTTTTTGCAAGAGTATCCAGATCAAACAGGAGCTTTTTAACGCCAGCATCTGTGGAGGGCTTCGTGCTGAGCCTGATGTCACACCCCTTGGGTATTTAATTTTTGGCTTTTACTGACCCCTTTGTAGTTCATTTTTTTCTCTTTTATTTTAGCCCTTTAGTTACTTGAAGTTACTGCTATTTTGTCTCTTTTTTGTTCTTTAATGCCATTTCTTATTTATCACCCTCTGAAGCTACTTGAGCTTATTTGTGTCCCTCATAGGACTTGAAACACTTCCTAGAGGTGGTGGTACCATCTAGAGTGCACTACAACTTACTGTATTGTTACCTGAGTTGGTTAGCTCAACTGGTTACCTGTCTCCCAAAGCCATGTTTTCTGCCACTTTGAAGTCACCTGGAGCCCAGGTTCAATAATGTGCTAGATTTCCTCACCCCAAATGGTTGGCTTTTTGCAATATTTCTCAAAACCCTTTTTTTTTGTATTGTTGTTTGAATATAGTTCATACTTACTTGCCTAAATTACATGCCTTCTAGAATGTGTCTTGGCTGAGAATTTCCCAGATCTGGTTAGTAGGATGCTAGGTCTGCCAGATGTTAACAGATTCTCTCTCTTTTACCACCAGCCCTCCCCTCAGAGGGAGTGAGGATTCTGTCATGAAAAATTGGGAAACACTGCTTCCTAGATTTCCCTCTTGCGGATTCATAAGGTACATTTGCATGCTCAAGGTTTTGAGAAATCCTGAAGTAACTTCCTAGGGGTTGCTGTAGTATATTGCAGACTGAGTGGCTTAAAACAATAGATTTATCCTCTCATAGCTTTGGAGACCAGAATTCCCAAATCAGGTGTGGGGTAGACCTGTGCTCCTGCCACAGGCTCTATAGGAGAATCCATTCCTTGCTCTTGGAGCTTCTGGTGGCTGATGGCATCCCTTGACTTGTGGCTGCATCACTTCAATTTGTTTCTCTGGTCACAGGGCCGCCTCCTCTTCTGTCTGTGTGAAATCTTTCAGTGTCTGCCTCTCATAGGGATGCTTGTGACTGGATTTAGGGCCCACCCAGATAATCCAACAAAACAATCTTCCCATCTCAAGATCCTTAATCACGTTTGCCATGACTTTTTTGATAGAAGGTAACTAATATCCCTAGATTGCAGGGATTAAGATGGGGCTATGCCTTTGGGAGTCATCTTTGTTGATCTACTGGAGCTGCTCATCTTTTATCCCTTCAGGACTAGTAGCCTTATGTTCATATTTCTCAGCCACTCCTTACACCAAATTGCTTTTCCTTTTCGTTAGTATGTATCTTTAAGCTCAGGTCTTTCTCCTGTTCACAGTGCCTTCCTATCTGTCTTGGCTCCCTACTTCCAATTGCTAAGTAGTTTGGTTTGTATTTTTAAAATACCTGGCACCTCTTGTGTCATCTCTCATTAAAGTCTGTGCCTCTGTTGAACTTTGGACAGTGTGGGATAGTGGGCAAGAGTCTCTGGAGTCAGACTGTCTGGGTCTAAATCCCAGGCTCCCTGGTTAATAGCTGTATGACTTTGGGTAAGTTACTTAATTGCTTCTGCCTGAGTTTCATTGTCTGTAATGGGGGATAATTAGAATAAATAGTTTAAAGAGTTGTTGTGGGAATTACATAAGTTAATAAATGTAAACTGCTGAAAACACAACCTATCACTGTACTGTCCAAAATTGTAGCCATAAGCCATCTGTGGCTATTGAACAATTAAGGACTGAGGAAATGAATTTTTAAAATGGAAGCAATATAAAACATATTTCTATTAAACATAACTCTCTTGTTTTGGTAGGATTACATTTCAGTGTATTTCTCACTTAAACACACCACCGATTTTGTTGATGTCAACTAATTACTCACTCAGAATGATTTTTTTCCCGTGTTCTATCTAACATTGTAGTGCATTTGTTGATTTTATGCAGACATCAGGACTTACAGGGATACATGTACCTCATCATTGGTAATTAAATTGAAATGTTTATATTTTTTAAATAAAATATAATTCTTTTCCAGTTCAAATAACTATAGGCCAGTTTTAGAATTTAAAACAAAGTCACATTACTGCCACAGAATTGAATGCAGACACAGAAATAGTACTATGATCAGAGCAATGAAGACATAAAGAGACTGGAAATTCCGTGATTAATTTGCAGTATGCTCTGCTGGAACAAAGTAGAAAAAAACTGTTTGTTGTGTAAAAAAATTTTAAAGAAAATAAAGTGGGTAGTATAAAGAGATATTTAAAATAAATCCTTAGAAGATTTGAAGTTTCCTCTCAAAAATCAAAAAGAATGAATGTTGTCTGAAATCTGAATTAAATATTAAATACATTTAAAATTTTAACAGTCTGTGAATTTGTCACTCTGGATGCTTATAAAATAGCTTGAGTTAATTCACAAAAAAGGAAACCAATTCTAGTTGGAGAGAGAAAATAAATTATTTGCTACTGAAGTTTTATTAGAAAAGATAAAAAATATATATAAAATTTTAGTGATATTTAATTAAGTTGCCAGTTGTCTATAGAATACAAGGTTTTTCTAACACTATAAAAGATCAATTGATTTGAAATTTGAAAAATTTCAAGTGTATTTCTTTATCTTTAGACAAGTTGTATGATATATGAGTTACTGCCTAGTTACTACTTTAGATATCCTTTTTCTCAAAGGATTTAAAAATTTACAAAGAAATAATGTAAAATTTTGGTGAGAAATACCAATTTTATAGCTTAGATATTTTTGAAAGTTCTGTATGTCAAAGAAGAATTTCAGATGGATATGAAAAAATTTCTATTACAATAGGTATGAATCCAACTATGGCAAGTGAAATATTTGCATTTATTAAAATTTTAAAGTAAAGACTGATGTTTCTTTTATTGCTTTATTCCCCTATATTCTGAAGCAGACTTAAAAGATGTCATACTGTAGTTAAAATTTTTCAGTCTATACATTCACATATATGAATCATTGTCAGTTTATAAACCTGTTGAAGGAAATAGAGGACATGAACTCAGTGATCTTGTTCTTTTTGCGAGCACACATGGTGTAATCATGGATGAGTTTTACAAAGATTTCTGTAATATTTACTCCACTGTAAGATTTTTTTTCTTTCTTGAAACAAAAAGGATGCTTGCCAAATATTTAGTAATTATAAAGAAAACATGCAGTATGATTTATGTTTTTCTCAGTCATTTGAAGCTCTAAGGAAAGGAAAAATTTGTGATCCTAGTGAGGGAGGTGTGAGAATTCATATTAAATTTTAATTTTTTATAGTCAATAATAATGACTTTATACATCTTTCGACATGAATCAATATGTAGAATATTTTAGTTAATAGTAGCATTAGATAACTGACTATAAAAACTAGAAAAAAAAATTAAAGAACACTAGTAGAGTTGCTTTCCAGTGTATGGAAATACTCATTTGGATTCACTGTTAATACTTGACATAAGAGTGAGTTAATGTGAACAGATATGGATTTTAACCTGGTAACCTTTTGATCCAAAATCAAGTCAATTTTTCTTAAAAAAAAAAAAAAAGTGAACAAATTGTGCCAGTGTATATGATGAATATATATATTTTTTAAAGATTTATTTATTTATTAGAGTGAGAGAAAGAAAGTGAGCAGAGGGAAGGGGCAGAGGGAGAGGGAGAAAGAATCTTTAAGCAGACTTCCCACTGAGCAAGGAGCCTGATGTGAGGCTTTATCCCAGGATCCTGAGAGACTGTGACCTGAGCTGAAATCAAGAGTCAGATGCTCAACTGACTAAGCCATCCAGGTGCCCCTATGTATTTAATGAATATTAAAGGGAATTTTTTTTTTTTTTTGGTATTCAGTTTTTAGAAGACTTTTAAGTATATTTGATACAACCTGGATATGTGATTCTCCTTTTTCAGTTATCAATTCTATGAAATCTAAATACAGATCAAGTACTTCTTAAGAAAATTTAGGTCTGAATTGAGATGTATTCTAAGTGTAAAATAACAGATTTTTGAAGATTTTAATACAAAAAAGAATGTGCAACATCTCATTAATAATTTTTATTTACATACTGATATAACATTTTGAATATATTTGATTAAATAAATTTATTAAAATTAACTTTTGCCTTTTTCTTTTTAACTTTTTAAAATTTGGTTGCTAAAAAATTGAAAATTACACATATGGCTCAAATACATTTTGGTTGGTCAGCACTGGCCTAACACATCATAGGTATCCAGTGAATGAATGTTAACATTAATATGATCACTAATATAATGATGATGATGATGAAGATATTGTATATATTACTTGTCCTCTCACTAGAAAACTCCTTAAAAGTAGGAAATATATCTTATCCTTATTTTTATTTGCCATATCACATTGAGTAGTCCTGTATTTTTTAGAGGTTGTTCATCAGTGAATTGATTGCCTCAAGATCTGCTTTTAACATTATAAGTGCAGAGCTGTGTTGTTGGTTTTTGTGTTTTTTTTTTTAAATCCTAGGGATAATGGCATAGAAATCCCTTTGAGTCTGTGCACATGTGTACATATGCACACGCACGCACACATACACACGCACACACACACGAGTGTTTTGTTTAGTGTACTGGAAGGTGGGGTTATTTAAGCATTCATAAATCATAATTGTGGATTATTCCAAAAGTAATTTGTACTTATGTTTAAAAATTATTTTTCAGTAAACTTAGAGTTTTTATATTTTTTTAGGTAATTGAAAAGTTTTAAAAATTGTAGCACTGGCATCTTGTTTTAGTTGAAGCACTTTTATTTTGATTGAAGGAGAATTATTATGGAAATAAGACTACAGTTAGGTTTAGACAAATTGGTTTCATACACTGCCAAGTTCTCTAACTAGCTCTATGACCTTGAACAAGGGATTTAAGCTTTCTGAACTTCAGTTTTCTAATCTGGAAAAATGGGGATAATATCAGTTACCTCACCAGGATGTTGTGAGAGATATAAATGGGAAAAATATCTTAGAGTACTTAGCTATCAGAGGAATTATAGACATGTAGACTATTATTATTTTGATTGAAATAATCATACATATTTTGAAGAAAATATGTGTTGTAATGTAAGGTTGAATTAACCATGTCTATTAAAATGTGATAACTTATGTGAATTTTAAGCATAGTGTCATGGTATAAAAAAAAATATGCTCTCAATTTTCCCAAATGTATGATGTCAATCTACAAAATGTAGTCAAATAGCCCAAATAAGTCATAAATATTAGTAGAGAGACTAGCTGGGAAAGAAAGCAGTAGTTAGGCTTTTCAGTTTTGTAAGATTAGATTGAAAGGTACATATGATCAGGTTAGACTGAACTAGAGTTACCTGCTTTTCAGTCAAAGACCCTGACAATATTGGGAATTTGGACTTTGGTGCTGCTGTGACTAAGATGGGAGGTTGTGTCCAATCCCTGTTAGGGCAGATATTATTTTTACTTGGGAGAATCTCTGCCCCTCCTCTTCACCCTTACCCCTGAATGCCCTTACAAAACTCTGGTCTTCAGTAGAGTGCAATCTTGATAAGGTTTTTGTCTTATAAGTCAAGATTCTTGAAGGTGTAGGATTGGATAAAAGCTAAGCTCCTTTGCTGTTGGTGAGAGAAAACAAAATGACAAGATAAAAATAGCTTAGGGGCACCTGGGTGGTTCAGTGGGTTAACCCTCTGCCTTCTGCTCAGGTCATGATCTCAGGGTCCTGGGATCAAGCCTCGCTTGGGGCTCTCTCCTCAGCAGGGAGCCTGCTTCCCCGATCTCTCTCTGCCTGCCTCTCTGCCTACTTGTGATCTCTCTTTCTCTCTGTCAAATAAATAAAATAAAATAAAATAAAATAAAATAAAATAGCTTAAAGCATAACCACTGTAGAAGTTGGAGCTGTCTCTAAGTATCTCACAAATAGCTACCCCCCCCACCCCAATGTTTCTGTGTCAGGGCTGAGCTATCTAGAAACGTACCTAGATTGTGTGGCCTAAAAGGCAGTGACACTGGAAAGAGAGTTGCAAGATAATGGAGATACATATTTTTAAATATGTGACTCTCCCTCCCCCCAAAATGATTTCTGATAACTTCTCTGAGTGGTAGAACCCAATGTCCAATATAATACAACAAATAACTGGAGAGACTTCCTAGCCCACAAACTGAGTTTTACCAGTTGGACCCACCCACGGACAGGACACTCCAGGGGAATCAACATTGTTTGTTTGTGTTAGGACCTCTGTGATTTACAGTCATTTCTACAACACTTTGTTTTCTGGCTCTGAAAGTTAGTTAGCTTTATTAGGTTTATGATAAGTAGCTTTCTGGGTAGATGCTTACAAATTTCTTCATTTAGATTTGTGTATAGATGTTTGAATTTTATCTGTTTCAGTGATTTTAAGTTATGTAAGTCACAGTTCTTATTTTGTATCATTCTTCAGTGATTTACAGTGTCTCCAGGGTGATGGATATTCCACATTGCAGAACAGATTTGAAATGCATCAGGGAGCCTGTAAGTGATATTTCTGTCATAGTATGTGCATATTTTAGAAACAGTCTTACCTGGATTGTGCCAATTACTTATCCCAGAAAGAAATTGAGTTAAAAGATTGTAAATAGTTAAATTCTGCTTGTTACCAACAGTGTTATTTTAGTAGCAACCTGTTGAATGCATGTGGATGGGGAAAGATAGAGTCATCAATATGTATGTATTCTTTTATTATTATTATTATTTATCAATAATAATATTATTTATTACTTTTATTATTTATTATTATTTATTATGTATTCTTTTATTTATTTTTATTATTTATGGCCTTTTTTTTTTTAAGATTTTATTTAATTATTTGTCAGAGAGAGCACAGGCAGACAGAATGGCAGAGGGAGAAGCAGGCTCCCTGCGGAGCAAGGAGCCCGATGTGGGACTCAATCCCAGGACGCTGGGATCATGACCTGAACCAAAGGCTTAACCAACTGAGCCACCCAGGCGTCTCTATTTATGGCCTTTTTAAAGTTGTAAACAAAAGTACATTTGTTCTGTCTTCCTCCCTTAGCCAGGACACAAATTATAAAAAGAACTGTACAAGGAAGAGTTAAAAAATCAGGTAAATACTAAAATTTCAATAATTCTTGTCTTTTCAGTACAATTTTTTTTTCATTCTAAATTTAAAGTTTTTCATTAAACGTGGCCTTGAATACTGGACAAAGTATAGCACTGTTTTAGTTTTGAGTACCTGTAAAAAATCATTTCCTGTGTAAATCACTTGGATGAATAGAACTACGTAAGCATATACTTTACAAAGAAACAGGCTTTAATTGTATGGACTGTCACTTTGAGAGATAATGAGAAAGGGAAAAGGAAAGAGAGAGGAACTCTATTTTCAAAATTTGTGTGTGTAGACACACACACATACACACACCACAAAGAGATTTTTACCACAAAGAGATTATTATTTAAGCATGAAGTTTACTGGTAATTTATTATTAACTTCCCTACAGATCTATACAAGTCTTTATCAATGTATCTGGAACCCTGAGTTATAAAAACTTTGAGGTAGTATATTGTTCTAAACTTGAAAGGAGTTATTCACACCAGCACTGAACTAGCCAGTTAGGCAGATATTTAAAAGGATTTTGACAGGGATATGTTTCTTGTATTTCCTCTGTTTTTTTCCAGCTTGATTTCATGCTCAAGTGTGGTGATTTATATCTCCAGGGCACAGTGCCATCCAGTATAGAAGAGGTCAATATGGTAGTATTTCATAGCTTTTCTTTTATCTACACAGCCTTGCCACCTTCTGTCCATGACTCATGCATCTACTGGTGTTCCTGATAGCAGAACATTTAATTAGCTGGACAGGTTACCTGGTTACTATTCTCAATCTGTCCACGTGTGGGTTTGCTGATGCATTGGAAATGTGGAGGTCTGAGCCAGTGCAGGAGCATAATCCTATCTAGGCCAGGAAATGCCTGGCTTCCCAGATACTTCTCAGAGCAATAGGGCAGGGACTAAATCTCTTATTTCCTTCCTGTCCTTTATTCCATAACACCTATGGCCCAAGTGGATGTTTGATATTCACTAATCTGGGACACTTTGTATTGTTAATGAATTCTATAGAGACCACATTTTATGTTAGAACATTGGTAGATACATCATTATGGAGTGATTGATCCTATTAGTGAAGAAATTATTATATAAATAATTTGTTACAAATATATATATATACACACACATAAATGTGTGTGTTGTCTTTCTAATTATATAATTAAAAATTATATCTCTGTACCTTATTAATAACTCTTTCCTTTCTACCCCTTATGTTAACTCTTTAATTCCCATTTCCTTAAAACACTTGTCTAATTATAGAAGTTTATTTTACTGTGTTGAAATTGATGATATTACAAATGCTGGATTGTGCAAATGCAGATGAAATTCAAATTCTGGTATTTGCATTCTTCTTGGTAATTAAACTAAGAAGGTACAATAATCATTTGCAATTTGAAAGGAACATGTATTTTAAACCAACTAATGATGGGAGTTCTGCCACTGAAAGTATGCTAAACTGTTTCAGAATATTTTTTGAGTAGTTTATATTAGAGATAAAAATTTATCAGTTTTATTTATATTCTAGATATTTATAAGAACAAACCAATGGGCAAAATATAGACTTACTAGAAAAATGGAAAAAAGATGAAAAGATAAAAATAAATAATTCCTAGAAGAAATAGAATATATGATCATAAATAAAAACTCTCCAATCTTAATACTAGCCAAAAAATGAAAACCATCATTTTTTGACCTGTAAAATTGGGAAAAAAATGTTTTTTAAAAATTAACATATTAGGTTATTGCTTTTCTCTGACATTTTTTCATAAGTAAATCTTTTTTAAAAAATTTACCATGGGTACAAGACTGAACATTAGAATCCTACGTAGTATAACTGGGGGTATCTGGCTTCTTTTTAAAATGTTTCTTTCATCCTTCCAGCTCATGGTGGTTTACTGGAAAGTCTAATGTTTGGCAACAGAGCCATTGTCACTTCTTGATGTATAGGTATGAGGCACATGTGCAATGGCTTCACACCTGTTAGAAGGGCTTGTTCCCTTACAAATAGAGGGAATGGGTGGTTACAGAAAGAATATCTTAGTTGGTGGGCACAATTAATTCTTTATCATTCAGAGTTTGTTGGTAACATTTTTGGATTACAGTGCTCCTTTCTAAGAAAGTAAAAAAAGGGAGTGAAAGTCCATTTTTCCGTGGCAGCAGCTTTTATGGGGAAATAATTGTTAACTTTGAAAGACTACATACAGGAATTGGAAATTACTTATGTTTTAAATATTGACGATATCCTGGTTTCCTGTCTACCACTTGGTCAGCTAGCTTTCACTCTACTGATAATTATTGCCTGTATTGTTGTTCGTTGTTGTTCTTCACTGAATAATGCATTAGTGTGTTTTACATGGTTCTCAACTGTAGACATTAGTCCAGTCTCTTCATTTTTTTTTTTTTTTTTTTGCAGTATTTTATAGTGAAAATTCTGAGGTCTGGGAGTCTGAAGACTTTTTCGGGGTGGGGGGGCAGGTACTGCTACTTCCAAACTGTGTGACTGTACACCAAACATTTAAATGTTTTTAATCAATTTCCTGATCTGTAAAGTGACAGACTTGAATTAATTAACCCTATGGTCTTTTGAATTCTGTGAATTTGAAAACGATTTTATGTAGCGATTTGTGTTACAAACATGAAAACATGAGCCAGATGAAAATACTTTTCAAAAACATTCTGATTCTGTATTCTTCACACATATCTACATTGCCAATCTTCCCATTGGAAGTTTTCTTCTTTTTTAATTTTTTTAAATTTATTTGACAGAGACACAGTGAGAGGAGAACGTAGCGAGAGGAGAGCCGGGGGAGTGGGAGTGGGAAGCCTCAGCAGGCTTCCTGCTAAGCAGAGAGCCCCATGAGCCAGATGACCTGAGCAGAAGGCAGATGCTTAACCTACTGAGCCATCCAGGTGCCCTCCCACCCCCAGTTGGAAGTTTTGATTCTAATTTAGAATTGTGTCCTGTGTTAGTCATCAAGGTGTTTGCATGTCTCTTATGGAGAGGTATAGATACTTTGATACTGTAATTGCTGTTAGCTGAAAAGATGCTTATTTTAGAGTAATTAGAACTTACAGAATTACAGAACATAAAGGGCAGTGTAAATTGGTGCTTTCTCCCCCTACAAGAGGGATATTCTATTATCTGATGCTTGAGATGATCTAAACAAAGGAATTCATTTATTAGTGGTGTGATTTCTCTAGCCCAATACTACTTATCTTATACAGTGTTAAAAGAAGCTGCCAAATGGTTCTTAGGCAGAAACACACTGTATGATGTAGCATGCATTTCAAAGGAACAAGGTTCTCAAATTGCATATAAGAAAGTGTCCTTTTCATTTGTCCTTCTGGGCTATAAGTGCATCCATGTTTGAAGGAAGAGGAGAAATGCTAGTTCCCTGCAGGAAGGTAGACTTCCTGGCTCATACGTATTTGGATGTGGGCTGGAGGATCAGTCAGTGGCTAATACAGCATTTTGTGGTCATCAGTAGAAGAGGTAAAATTTCTGTTCTTCCTTCAGCTTTTTATAGATGTGTAATTTTAAGTAATTTTAATACTCTAGTAAGGATATGATTGAATTAATTTTTTGAATTATTCTTTATTGTTATGGTGCTGATCTGGAACATTTTTTTTTTTTAAAGATTTTATTTATTTATTTGACAGACAGAGATCACAAGTAGGAAGAGAGGTAGGCAGAGAGAGAGAGGAAGGGAAGCAGGCTCCCTGCTGAGCAGGGAGCCTGATGTGGGGCTCAATCCCAGGACCCTGAGATCATGACCTGAGCCAAAGGCAGAGGCTTAACTCACTGAACCACCCAGGCACCCCAAATCTGGAACATTTCTGAGTATTCCATGAAAGGTGAAAAATAGAGATACCCAAATATTGGGACTGTAGGCATCAGGGGCACCTAAATCGGGCACTTTGGGTCCCCAGGCAGTGGCCCCGCTTCTTTGGCCCCACTTCCTTGGCTCCAGAACTCTGAAATAATATATCCACAGCCAATCCAAGTCCACCTTCAAACAATACTGTACTGCTTCCTGTATAGTGCACATGCCCAAACAAGATCTGAGAATTCTCACGTGCTATGTACTGTCGTCTTCCTCTGAGTTCTGCAGTGTTCTAAAATTACATGATGTCGCTTAATTAGAACTAGAAGCACTGATTAATCCATAAAACACTCCATAATGGGAAATGATTAATTTGGTTTAAAAATGAATCTGTTATGATCTTTTGTTCTTTTGTTGGTTTTTTTACTTGTTTTGGTAGGTCCCAGTTGGAGGAGGTTGAGGAGAGTGGTTGTTTTCTAGGTCAAAATAATGGACAACTTGGATTCCAGTTCTGGCTTTGCCTCTGTTGTGTGATATTATGCAGATTGACTTCTGTCATGTGCCTTATTTACCTCAGGGGCCAGTGGCTCTTTGCCTCTCCGGCCAAGTTCTTGCAAGAATAAGATAGAAAATGTTACAGTCATGGTGATTACTTAAATCTGTGTAGCATTTAATATGAAATGGATACCCTTAATAACCATGTACAAAATTAAATTTAAGAGTCACAATTGGGACATTATCTCTTCAGTTAAAAAGTTTTCTCTAACAAGGATTGAACCCAGGCTGGAATTTGTATTGGATTAGTTGTGTTCATAGCAAATGAGTTGGAAATTTAGTTCATTTAGTTCCTTGTTTTCTGAGGAATTAAGTATCAGAATTTTTAATGTCAGTTGAAGGTTCTCAGTTGCAATGACATTCCAGTTATGAAGTCTTACAGAAGCTTTCTCCAACTGCCCTGTTCTTATAGAGGAGGCAGAAACAATGATCTTGTTGGCTTGGCTGACGCCTGCCTGCTTAGATACTGTGTCTCCCTGTGGAGTCCCCTCAGGGGCTCAGGGAGAAGACAAGCGGAGGCCAGCTGTGCTCCCTAGGTCTGAGACCAGGAGCCTTTGCTCTGCTCCATTTCCCACTCATTGTGCAGCTCAGGCCCTATCACTTGAGAGACCTGGCAAGGAAGTCAGGAGGAAGTGAGTGCCCTGCTGGTTCAGAATGTTCCAGTGTGGTTGGAAAGTTTGAGAAGGGCCCTGGGTGAGAAGAACAAGACCTTATTGACAGGGTTCAGGCCTGGTCAGGTCTGTTTCACATCAGCTTTCTGAATAATCACAGCTTTCCCTGCCCCCATGGATCTCTAGCACTTTCACCTCTGCTTTTAAAAAAAAAAAAAAAAAAAAAACCAACCAAACAAACAAACAAACAAAAACACTGTATACAGCCATGGTAGAACACAAAGCATTTTAACTTTTTATTCCAAGAGAAATTATGAAACGTATGAAAAGTATGGTGTTGCTTGCTTGAAAATGACAACACTGATACCAACAACAAAACAAAACTTTATACATTCTAGGGCTTTCCAAACTACTGTAAAATTAATCTTCTTATTGTAAATACTTTTTCTATTAAGGAGCTTTCTCACTGATTGATTTATAAGACTACCCATTATTCTCAAATTTCCGATAGTCGTATAGACTGGCCTGGCCTGGTCTGAATTGCTCAGCCCTCTTACCTGATATAGTTTGCATGTTAGGTATTTAAAAACCATGCAATTGCATCTATATCAAAAGATCGAGAGGAAAAGGAATATGCCAAACCATTTCTCTTCTTCTCTACATGAGTCTATAAACCAGAATATTTATGTCAAGAAGTCAGAAGAAAATCTGCTGGAGGTTTTAATGAACCACAAAATGTGTCCCTTGTATACCTTGCCTTGTCATCCTACCTGAATTTATGTGTGACTCCTACATTAATGTAGTAAACACTCTCTTGGCAGCCCTGTCATTTTCAGGACCCATAGGGTGTCTCCATTTCCAGCTTTAAGTCAGCTAGTGACAATAATAAGGCTTGTATCATTTTTCTTTTTCCTGGAATATCTGGTGGGAACTTTTGAAGCTCAGAGGGATATTTTAAACTTTTTTGAACTGAGGAAACTGAAGAAAACCCAAATGTTCCCAACTACTTTTGAATACACAGATTTCCAGTAGTAGTGGGAGCCTCCCATTTTTATGTTTAAGTCTGTATGGGATGGAGAGGACTTACCCAGGCTAAAAGCAGGTGAGCAGTTAACAGGATTGATTGCAGAATGTCTACCCAATTCATATTTAGAACAAGGCTGGTGGCTTTTTATAGTACCTCTAGAACACTGATTTCTTACCCTTTGGCCTCCAAATAGTTTTATTTGATGACTTTCATACTTTCTTACCCTAAAAGTGGCACATGAAATATTTTAGTTTAAAAACCACTGCCCCTTATGTAGAAATTTTTCCAGGAGTTATTAAAAACCAGTTGAGAATCTGTGTTTAGTCAGATACCTTCATCTTAATGTAGGGATTAAGATGCATTCTAATTTACAAAAAATAAACATCCTCTTTTATTTAAAGTTTATGAATGTATGTATATGCATACATATTCAGTGATAATAATACAAACCTTATTCTGTTTAACACTCTCTCCCATCCCTAAAGCTCTTTTTTTAGTTACTTTCCAGAACCCTTGAGTTAGAAGCCAACCCCCACCAGTGCCTAGAAGGTCTTCCTCAACAAAGGCACTCATCTTCCTCCTCTCTGCCACAGTGTCTTTTTTCAGTAATGTTAATAATGTTCTGGTGTTCTACCTCCTTACACTCACCTGCATTTTCCCCAAGTCCCTGCAGCTCCCATCTCATTCCTTCACTCGAGATTCCTTTTTCACAACCACCTAGAATTAGTCTGATTCCTGTTTTACGTTCCTGTAGTATTGAGGTCTGCTTTGCTACACATATTTTGCATATTTCACACGGCTAGTAAGTGGCAAAACCTAAACCCACATCCATCTGAAGTGTCATGTTTTCTCTGTTGCCCCATACAATGTCCCTGGATTTTGTTTCTTACTCAGTAAATAGGACAATGATAACACTCAACCATGCTTCTCTGGTGCCCAAGTGAAATAATGTCTATGAAAATGCTTACTGAACAGTGGAAAGTGTAACACCATTCTGTTTTTACCATCACTAGCTGTATTATTTTTATTCTGGTTGCCATGATCCTTAATTTAAGTTCATGTAACTCCTTTGGTGCGTTTCTCAAAGCTCTCAGTCTTGACTGCCTTCTATGCTAGCTGCGATGGGTCTGACAATTGTCTATTTTCCTTTTCTTCCCAGGATGGTTCATACTTGGCTGAGTTCCTGCTGGAGAAAGGCTACGAGGTGAGTGACTCAGTGAGCAAGCACAGGCTGGTGGAATCACTTGGACACAGTGGCCTCCTGCTTCCTCTGCCGCCGTCCTCCTGTGTGTGTTTTCCATTGAAACTCTGATAACAAATCAAAATCAGGGGAAGAATGTGCCTCTTGAATTGTAACCATGCCAGCTCATTGTGCTATTTATCTGCTGGTGAGCACTGGTGGCTTCCCCCTGTTCCTAGTGTTTAACTGCTTTGCACGCTTTCCACATTCTCAGATAAAGCAACCTGGGTAAGCTTAAAGCTATAACATTATGAGGGTTAATTTATGATGTAATGTGTTACATAAAAAAGTCCCACTCACAGTGAAGTCACTTAATTCGGAAATTGCACAGAGCAATAAAAACTAAGCTGATCTTTGGCAAGCTTGAATGAAACATTTACACTCAGAGGTTTTTTCATTCTAATAGGCAGCCATATATTTTATGGATGCCAGCACTTCTGGGTTTGCTGCTTGGTGTCATTATTATTGTCATCTTCTTTTTCTCCTCTTTTGCCCTCCCCTTGAACATTTTCTGTTTTCCTTAAAGGAAATGGGTTTTACGTATTAAGTTTGATGTGTGTAAATCTTACTTTTTCTAAGGACAATTTTCTGTATATGAGTTCATGCTGTACAGAGAACAAAACCCTATACAGTGACCTATATGTTCTGGCCTGGTTTGGGAGTATATATATTAACAAATTTGGATTCTCTGGATTATTCTGATTATAGATGTACTATTTTTAAAAAATGCGCACTGTGGGGAGATAGGAAAAACAATAGCTAGGAATTTGGCATCTAAATGCCAGCAGGATCTGAAGAAAAGGAAACAACTTTTCTTATTGTGACTCATAATCTTCTCTAAGAACATTGACTTTTAGACTTTCAGAAGTAATAGCACATATGTTTAGCATCTTCTTTTCCTTTACCTAACCAGGTCGTTTTATATCTTGCAAAAATATCAAAATAAGCCAAATATGAATATGAAAGTATACATATACACTTGTGTTCATATACAGATTCCTGTAATTGAGTGATAACATACGTATTCTGCAGAGCAGAGAATTTTAGAGTGGATCATATATAGAGTTGGTTTTAGATAAAGACTAAAAATTTATTCAGACTACATTTAATAAATCTAAAAGGGAAGGATTGGCAGAGAAATTACTTTGTTTCAGGTGTTGGCAACAGCTAAGAGGTGTTTGGTAGCTAGAGAGGAGTTAGTGATTTATCTGTGTATCAAGTGAACCAAGAGAGGGAACTTAGTAAGACCGGATGGGGTTCAGAATGTGCTACCCCAAGATGTGGTACCTTAGCATATTGAGTATTTTAAGCCTAAGGAGTTTAGAAACTAGAGGCAGTTTGAGAAAACTGAGAAATTTCTCCTATTAATCTTTGTTGATTTAATGTGGAGGGGGAAAAAAGTTTTCCTCAACCCTCTTAGGGTCCCTGGCAGGGTCTGAAAATAAAACTGAAAAGCATGTAAGTTTATTTTCTGTAAGTTTAATGTGACTGGAAACTTTTATAACGAAATGAAGATCCAAAGAAACCATTAAGGTTAAGTATTTTTATGTTAGGTTTGGTGGAGAATGGGTGGTGTTGGAGAAATATGACAGGTCAGGGAGTATGAAGTAAGTATGGGAAACCTAACAAGATCTGTTTGTTTGGATTCTTCTTGGCATCCCCTCGTCTTCAGAGATAAGGATATTCGTTTTCTCCCATTATAGTGGTGGGCACCTCTCACTGGAGCATTTCGTGACTATTTCAGGAGAGAAGAGCAGGGTGAAAGTTAGAGAGACTTTTCTGCTTCTATTGTTTTGTCAGATTACTTTAGCTTAAAATATTCCATACATCAAGGTGCCATATTTTGGGGTAGCGTGTCCTGAACCCCATCATGGTCATTGCAGTTTTGAAGAGTGAGGTGGCATGTCAGAAGGAGTGCTTAAATTGCATGGATGTTGAAATTTACTTCCAAGGAGGACATGGGGAACTAAGAGGTGAGATGAGGATGATGGCAATAAATAGTATCTGCAGCTAGTCCAGAGGAAAACGGAGCAGGTATGATGGTGTGAGGTGGAGTAGTCACTGTGATAATGTGGTGGACTAGTGATAGGGCCTGGGGTTAACGTGGATATGGTCGATGGTGAGTAGTCTCAGTCAGCATGGTGGTGCTGTTAGCATTACCAGAACTGGCTAGGCTTCTTATAGGCACAGAGACAGACAAAGCTCTTCTTAGGTGGCTTGTTAAGGAATCAGCAGACTTCAGAAGATGGGTAGTAATGTTCCCAAATGGATGACAGACTTAGAAATAAGTGTAATGAGAACCTAGGACTGCCAGGTGAGCTACAAATGTTTTTGTTCCATTGACATTCGAAGTCATAAGAGCAGATTTGATTCTGATAAAGACAATAGAAGGCCCACTTGGCAAATCACAGTTAGTGGGAGAAATGAATCATTGAAACAATGATTGGCAAGAGAAGAGAGGTTTAGGAGTGAGATCCATAAATTGATAGAAGGAGATAGTATAGATAATACAGGAGAAAGGTATAGAACTATAAAGTATAATCAGAAATGACTCCTTCTTGTAGTCATGGGAAATATGAATTTTGTAGAACTAGGGGAGCGAGAAGGTAATTATCCATATTGTATTCAATTTTAATAGGCTGCTGTCTTCCATTTTAAGAGATGGCTATAAATGG
This sequence comes from Mustela nivalis, assembly GCF_964662115.1. Classification (NCBI taxonomy): domain Eukaryota; kingdom Metazoa; phylum Chordata; class Mammalia; order Carnivora; family Mustelidae; genus Mustela; species Mustela nivalis. The sequence goes on from NC_139024.1 coordinate 134,202,080, forward strand.
GGGATAAGTTATTAAGGGAAATCTAACAATGGCACAGACTTCATCTTTTTGAGCTTGGGCTAAAGGAAATTTTTCGAAGAGGCTGCATTGAAAATTTTCCAGAGTTATCAATCATCAGTCCCTGGTTGCTCAAGACCATGAGCAAGATAATATGGTTAGTAAATTTCATGCAGTAGGGTAAGAGGAGATACCCGTCTGTACCTGAATCCAGAAGGTCAACATCAGCAATTTGAATGAGCACAGACTTTAACTCAGCAGCTCAACCTGTAGTGTGCTTCAGAGTCACCCAGAAGCCCCATAAAGATGAGGATGGCTGTTTCTGGGTCTGGGAATCAACCTTTCTAACAAGCTCCCACCTGTTGCTGATGCCACTCTCCTGGATCTTACAGGTTGGGAACCAGTGCCACTATAGTTTCAAATGAGGTCCTTTAATCGTAAGACAAAGATGAACACAATTTCTTCAGGTACCTTAGTTTGTGGGGCTTTCCTTCTCTGAGTTCGTATACTATTTAGAATTTAGTCTTTGTATAAGGAATATCAGTAATCTAAGGAAGAGTTGCAAACAATATACTTTGGGGTAGCAGAGTGCGAATCAGGAACAAATAAACATGGGGAAGAAGAGCTATAGATTCTGTGAATATGCTTAATAATGAGGATGAGGGGCAAATTTTAATTGTCTAGCAATGGCGAAGTCAACCTGTCATTGTGAAGGTGGGGAGGCATGGATTCTGTTGGAGAAGCAGTAGTCAACTGGAAGGGGGCAAACTGAAGAACAGAGATAGGTTGGTGGGGTAGTAGTGACGTGGCCACATAGGCAAAAGCAAACACTATCTACAGAATTAGCATAGCACAGTTACATATATTCCTTACTTTTTAGCTGGCTAACTTTAAAGCAAAAATAGACATTTGCATATGGCTTGAGAAAAGGAATATCATGTATGAATAGTTTGATAGTTATGGTTAAAAACCTTGTGTGACCTCACACAGTAGATTCTGAAAGGTGTGAGACCTTCTAATGTGGCCAGTGAAATCCATGCATCTGGTTCTGAATGAATTACTTATTTATTTATTTAAAGATTTTGTTTATTTATTTGAGAGACAGAGCATGAGCAGTGAGGAGGGGCAGAAAGAGAGAGAGAAACACTCCCCGCTGAGCAGGGAGCCCGATGCTGGACTCCATCCCAGGACCCTGGGATCATGACCTGAACTGAAAGCGGATGCTTAACCAGTTGAGCCACCCAGGTGTCCCTGAATGAACTATTTAATATGAGAAAGTGAAGGATTGCTTTATTCCTGGTCCAATTCTCACTGAGAAGAGACTCTGTTTAAAGGTTTAAAGTTATAGTTTTTAGTGTTGCTTCTCTTTAATTGTACTTAACATTAATTATTAAAGAGAGTGCAAAGAGAATGAATCTAACACTTACTATTTATAGAATATAGGTGTCATCTCATGAAGAGGGAAACTAAGAATTATCAGGTTTTATTTTAAAAATCGCCCTTTAGGGTTGCCTCAGTGGCTCAGATGGTTAGGCCTCTGCCTTAGGCTCAGGCCATGATCCCAGGGTCCTGGGATCAAGCCCTGCGTTGGGCTCCGGGCTCAGCAGGGAGTCAGCTTCTTCCTCTGCCTCTCCTCCTGTTTGTGCTCTCTGTGTCTCTTTCACTCAAATAAATAAATAAAATCTTAAAAAAAAAAAAAACCACCCTTTAAAACTTTGAGTATTTAATTCTACAGTTGTTGAAGTGCAAAGCATAATTCTCCCTTAAGCCCCATCAGCCAGCTTCAGAGCAAGGGAAGTGGAAGAGGCCATCTAGCTCACTGTGGCAAGGAGGCCCTTAGGCCTGGGTGCCGGATAGCCTGTGTTCTAATCCTCATTTGCCACCCCGCTGGCTGTGTAGTCATGGGCAAGTCACTAGGCCTTCCTGAGACTTGGTGTCTCAAGTAAAATGGGTTGATAAAAGTACCTGTTTCCTTACATTGTCTTGAAGATTAGGTGAGACAGTACATGGAAAACAGTCCAGAAAAGCTCTCTGGGATTTGTGGGGCTTTAGTTGATATGAGTGACACGGTGACCCAGTACTTGATGCTGACAGCCCTAGGGATACAGATTTCATAAAAGGCTTCTTGGTCCAGTTTATTAATTAGCATTAGTGAAAGGCAGACCTATTATATTTCCTAGGATCTTAGCTCTGTGCACATTCCTTCTGGGTGTGAGGGGACAGGAACATCGATAGAAGTGAAACTCTGATAAAACTTTCAAGTGCCTTCCTAGCATCACTGTTAGCAGATAAGACAACAACATATACTTTTATACCCATTTTGTACCCAAAAAACAGAGAAACTAGAAAAACAAAAGACAAATTCAAATCTTTTAAAAGGAAAAATTTGTCTGGAAATAAATGAAATATTTGTATTATGTAATGTGGCAACAAATACAGCACAGCATATCAGAAATTAAAATAAAGAATAGATAAATAGTGGGTTTTCCTTCTAAGAGGAATTATGACCAGGGAGTATGAGGAGCACAGGAAGGAAATGACATATAAGGATTATCCAGTTGTTATCTATGGGAGATTATTTGTTAGAACATGGAGTTCCTATTCAACCATTCATGATCTGTGAGAATCTGTAGAATACTTTTTCTGGGTTTCTAGAAGCCTTGGTGAAAAAAGGCAGAAGGATCCAGTTTGTTTTTATGGATTTCATTTTGTGAAGATACTGAGTGTTGGTAGGATGGACCATGTGTACACTTTAGCTTGACAACTTCCACTGGTTGTGTGATTAATCTCAGGCAGTGTCCTCACCTGTAGAATGCGTGTAATATAAGGAAGGGTGTTGTGAGGATAAATGATTTAATGTCTGTGAAGAGCAGTGTCTGGCATGTGGTCATTGCCGTGAACATGTTAGCTATTCATGTTACCTATATAACTTGCACTTTTCAAAAGGCAAGTGGTATTAAACTATCCCTGGGGAGTTATCCTTGCCTCCAAGAGAATTCTAGACATTGAAGAATTTGAAATCTAGTGATAGTAATTTTCTGCTTTCTTGATTGAAATAACAAACAGATACCAAAGGATGTGAAATCCAGTGGTAAGAATTTTCTGTTTTCATGATTGTAATAAAAAGTGAACAAACAAATGAGCAAGCATTTCTCTGTTATATTGCCTAATCTGACTCTAGGTTTTAGAGACAGACTAACTTTGTTCTGATGTTGAGATAACTTGAAATTTTCCTTTCATCACTTAGTTAAATTGAACATGAAATTTGTTTGTCAAAATACTCCTTTCTGTTTAAGACCTCAGTTTTTCAGAATTACATTTAGTTTTTGAACAGCTGCAACATAATAGTGATTTTGATTAAGTTTATATGGAGTCATATTCAGCTCATTTATCTTTTCGCTTTGGTTTCCTAACTCTTCATCTCTTTTTCCCCCCAAATCCTTATAAAAACAAACAATAACCTTACATACATCCCTTCTGTAAAGAGAAAGCTGCTAATCTCAAATTCTTAACTAGATTATCCAGTTTGCACACATTTTGGCTTGTCTTAAAGTTTGTATTTCACCTGTCTCTGAAGCAGACAGACTCAGCTTTCATTAGTTCTTAGAATAATACTTGCTGTCATGGATTAAGCATTTGGCAGGTCTTTCTTTCCCTGTATACACATACCAAAAGTTGGGAGTGAGGGGAAATTAAAACACATTTTTTCATATTAAAAAAAACTCTAGTGCTTAATGCTTTTGGTTATAATTGTGACAAAAAGTCCTATGTTATTTATTTGCTGTGACTTTGTGTAGTTGTCTGATCTTCTATTGAATCTGTCAATATCATTTAATATTTCCACCAGAGCCTTTTATGTTTATATGCAAGGTGTATGTATATGGAGTTTCTCTTTGTTTCAGGATGTTGGAATATGTGACTTAACCAGAATCCAGCAATTATGTGAAAAGATAGACTAATCATGTTATTATTATTATTTTCATTGTTATAATTGAATGATCTGTTTTTACAACATAGAGATTATTTTATGTCCAATGAACTAAAGCTCTACTTACATACATCTGAGAAAGCTATATTTCAGAAAAAATATGGTGGCAAACACACAGTTTGCCATATGTGAGTATATATGTGAACTTGGTTTTTATTAAACAAAAAATTGTTAAAATTATTTGTTAAACAAAATTATTGTTCGTAGAGCAGTTCAACTTTACAATTATATAACAACTTAAAAAATTGGAGACTGTGAAGTAGAATAAATTCATGGCTTGATGTGTTATTTTATCTACTTCTAAATTAAGAAATGGAGATGTATACCCAAATCTCAATTTAACGTTTCCTAGGTTTTACAGTTTGCCTCCTAAAATTTTAGTCAACGGTTTGTGATGTTCCCTTCTTAAAAATATTTTCATTTTACCACATTTTCTTGGGCTTAGTTCTTTTGGAAAATAGTGTGGATGAGTGCTTTTCTCTTTGGCTAAAGCTACTAACCAAAAGAATTATTAATTGTGGTTGTGTTGTATCCTTTGCAGAAGTTAATTTCTCATGTATGCCATATAAAATGACGATGACATGTCTTTCTATTTGAAAGAAAGTCTTATGTGCTTATAATTCCACACCTTACCCCACCCCCCCATCTGGAATATTTGAGTCATGCCAAGGATTAATTTTGGTTTGAAACAGACAGAAAACGATTGAGTTAAAATATAGAAGTGTATTCAGCTGCAAATGAAACTGCCCAACGTACGAAGGAACACTTTTAAAATAAGCGAAGGATTAAAACTGCCACCAGTAGAACTGGAAATTGGGCAGCTGGTGACATAAGCTTGTATTAGCATTGGCAACACAAAGGGAGTGATCTTGACATTAGAAGGAAGTGAGACCAGGTCTTGAACAATTTCTCTTATGTATCCGACACAAATAGTCTTTTCTTTGGTATCAGACAGGTATGCATTCTTGTTCCAAGGACTTTCTTCCCCCTCACACAAATCATGGTTAAGCTAAAGATAAAAATTTAAAAAAGTAAAAAATCCTTTCTTCATTTGAGTTTTCTTTATGTCTTAAATCTAGTAGAATATAAATCTTGTCCCTAATCTATGCTATTTCTTTTCAACAAAGCTGGATAATAGCAGCTGCTGTCTATTTATATTTGTGGACACAGGTATATTTATATATATGTAATAGGTGCACGATGCAAATCTCTGAGGACACTGGGAGGATGTGGTGGCATCACAGCCTCTTGGCCTCATGCTTTGTGTTACAGAGGCTGCAAGGCAGTTTTTACCGATATGATATGGCCTTACGTGGTCTGTCTTCAGTTTCATACTGAAGAGATATTTTGTCAGCAGCAGGGCTCTAAGTGTGTATGTGTGTTTGGAAAAGGAGACATTTGAGTATCTGTAACTAAGCATTTGCTGAGAAGTCACATAATTATCTAATTACTTTTTTTTAGATTGGCAGTGAAAACACTGCAGAGAGATGGAGATACAATGCTGGTGGCTGGTGGGCAGTGGTTGGGGAGAAAGTAAGCAGTGGAACTATTTTTAATAATTTAAAGATAAAATAATTTAAATTTAAAAATAATTTAAAGTTTGTAAGTTATAGACTTATAGTTATTTTTCACAAGGTAAGCATTAACAAAGAACCTCTGAATTGCTTATTAATCCTCATTGCACATTTATAATTTTTTATCTTTCCACATTGTAGGTCCATGGAATTGTGCGGCGATCCAGTTCATTTAATACAGGTCGAATTGAACATCTGTATAAGAACCCCCAGGCTCATATTGAAGGAAGTAAGTAATTTTTTTTTCTAAAATTTCTTTCTGTAGCTTCCTATATTATGATAAGTTGTTTTCAAATGTCCAAAGCCCATCAAGTTGCAATTATTTACCCATGAATTGCCTGCATTAAATGCCATCTGCATGCTTTGAAAACCCTTCCATTGCTTGCTGCCCCTGGGCCACAGTGTCATCTTGGTTAGGCTGTTACAGGATATTGGTCAGGTGATGCTGCTCAAGAAACCAAGAGTAGACATGCCTTTGATCACCTTTCTCCAGGTGTCCTTATCCCCTCCAGTAAGATCAGGTCCATATTCACAGCACACTCCTTTGCTTTTTATGTTTGGTGTAATGTAATCAAGCTAAGTGATCTGTGTACATTTATTTAATTTTTAAAATAATTTGTGAAGACAGATCCAAAAACAGGTGGCAATTAAATTATATTTAATTGCTTTACAGATCACTGTCAGTATTTGCAGTTGCATGTTATTTTTGTTAATAAAGTTGCCTGAATGTAACCAGCCCAGTCATAGTGTGTTCTCATTTGCCTTTTATAGCAGCTCCTAAGCTTGTGAATGAAACCATTTTACAGATGAGGAAATAGAGGCAGAGAGAGGTGGTAACTTTATTGACATACCATGTAGAAGACATAAACATGTAAAAAACAGAGGTAGGACCAGGACACTGGGTTTTTAACTCCCGAGTTCATCCTTCTTTTCTTGTCCCAGTTTTCTAGCTAGCAAGGATAATTCAGTCTGCATGTAAAGCATTAATGATTTTGTATTCATTTCAGAACACCAAATATTTGCAATTTTGGGTTTACTTGTATAGGTAGTGATATCATCAGGAATATAACCTAGTTAGTTGTTTCCACTAAAGGCTTTTTACCTTAATATTTAGGCTACTCAGTACATCCTCCTTGAAAATTATCATTTTTGTGCAAAGTACAGAATGGTCATACCATTGGATCTAGACACATAGATCATTATTATGTAAAAATCACAAATATATCAAGCTAGCAAATCACCCATCTACATGGGTCATATTTAGTGAAGTCATTAAGGCTATGCTGTGATTTAGGGTTAGAATAGGCTGGCTAGTTGTCCTAAACAATTAATGTCTCTACATCAGGCGTTTTATGGATGGCTTAAGGATTGATGTCTATGAAGTTCTTAAAAATTGCTAGATAAAAGTATCTGGTTCACTATTACCAGTGTATTACAGAATTCTTTAGACAATGTGTTCATTTTTGTGAGATTTTCTTTGTCTGAATCTCACTCCTATGTAACATATCTTACAAACTACCTGGGAACCATATGATATGTTAATTGTATAACATTGTCTTGATAAGATTTTTTAAAAAGTTCATTTGAGTTTTTACAAATCTTACACATTTTTTACAAATTTTACACATATGAGTATCTTTCTACCATTTAGTTTCTTTAAAGATGACAGTTATATTCTGCTGCTCTGAAACCAGTCTGGTTTTCAGACTTTCAGAATTTACCTTTCAATTTTGATATTTTTTTAAAAATTGGCTTATTTTTTCTTCTATCTAATGATATGCTTTTGAATTGTAGACATGAAGTTGCACTATGGTGATCTCACTGACAGTACCTGCCTTGTGAAGATCATTAATGAAGTAAAACCTACAGAGATCTACAACCTTGGAGCCCAGAGCCATGTTAAAGTAAGCCATTTTTACAGATAGATTTCTCTGGCTGTGTTCCTGAGTTGTTTCGTATTTTACTTTTTTCTGTTCCTTTTGTTGTTGTTGTTGTTGTTGCTGTTTCCTAATGCAGGCACTACTCTTAGTCTTCAAGTTTAATAAACGAATTTAATAGAAATACTATACTTTTTAAAAGTGTATTCTCTGTTACTGAGCAACATAAAATCTACTGCTAACATTAAAATAGCAGTATTCATTTATTTTGGGTTGATCTTGTAGTCTGCTTTCTGCCATTTCAAATCCCATTGTGAATGAAGTGTTTTGTTAAAATGGTGGAAAATGTAATGCAATAAAACTACTATTTTAATATTAATTTTTGGTAGTGGTTATATTACTGGCCAAGAAAATAATATTTTTTAGTTCAATAATATGTTAAAATTAACCAAGTTAACTTTTTATTGTAAGTAGTAAAATCATGGGAAGAAAAGCAGTTTTTAGCTTCTTGTCTCCTCAGTATGATACAACTAATGTTGATTTCTTTCTGAGATAAATTCAGATTCTCTGGTAGTCTACTTACCTCTCTTTAGTTTTTCTTTCTGGAACAAATCACAGTAAACCTGAGAAGCCCATGCCTAAGGCTCTAGCAATCTGCTTAATTCAAATTTCCATTTTTGTTGCTGTATCCTAGTGTCCTCTTGAGTTAGTGAAATCTGAAGCCAGGAATGATATGAGCTCTATTTAGATACTTATTCAGTCACAATAGTGGAGCTGAGAAATAAAAGCAAATAACTCGAAGTTAAAAGAGCCCCTTGTCATCCTGCCAAAAAAAAAAAAAAAAAAAAAAAAAAAAAGTCCAGAGAATCTATTAACTTTTTTTTTTTTAATTTTGCTTTTTAATGAACAAATTCAGCAGTGTTATTTCAGAAATACTTAAGGTGATTTGTATTCCTCTATATCCCCAACTTTAGAAAGAATGGAATCTATATGCCTGTTTAATATCTCTGTTAGTTTAAGGGAGAAAATATAAACTAAGTAAGATGAAACCAAGTGTGGAATATAGTGAGAGAAACGTAGGGGTTACCCAGTCTTGTTAATATTAAATTTAAAAATAGTATATAAATCCTCATAATTTATATTTTTCTCTAAAATGTTATCCTTGAAGGATAGCTACATATCAATAAAGTTACTTCTTTATTGTGCTGTCTCAGAAAAAAATTTTCCCCTTTCTTAATCTCTGATGATTCTGTTTAGTATCCAGTGTTAACTTTTGGGCTGTGAAAGTTATCAGCATCTTTCAGTTAGAGCAGAGCTGTTTTTCTAAATGATTCTGAATATCTTTTCTCATTTTTAAAGGATATCTTATGCATACTATGCCGGGAGAGATTACCACCTGTTTTCTGTGGAGAAGTAGTTGCTGTCTTTATTACTCCAGGTGTGAAGACTGTTTATCACTAACTGGAGCAATCAGTCCATCTTCCACATTATAATTTATCTAGTTGCTTCTTGGCCTTTTTGGCCAGTGTAAGAGTATTTTCCAGGCAAAATTAGAATGTTTTGTTATGAATGCTCTGTTACACAGTTTCCTTTAGATTAAGAGCTTTCCTTTGTGATTGTAGATAGTTTATCACCGCTGGACCTATAAACTGGCATGGTGGGAAGATGTAGGAAATTTTATGAAGATTTATTTATAGAAGGTCCCCCCTCTCCTGTCATTTTAGTGTTAAATGAACCAGTCTTCTCCTTTTTCCAAAAACTTTTAGTTCAAAAAGTCTGTTGTACTTTTCTTACTTGAAATGAACCTATTCCTTTGTATCATTCTAGAGTGGTTGCACTGTAAGTATAGAAAGCTTAGGAAACCAAGTCATTTCATTCTAAGTTGCTATGTATGTGAAGTTTGTCTGTTTTTATTGTGTTTTGCCTGCTTCTCCTGAAGGCCAGTTAATTGGCCAGAATGGTGCTTAATTGAATATTAATTTTGACTTGTAAGATCATTTAGCCCTTCAACAAATATTTGCATTTATGATGGAATGGAGGACACTAAGATGTATGAAACCCACTTCTGTTGTGGAGGTTCTAAAGTGGTGTAGGGGTGACTGTGGCTTGTGACAGAGGCTGACGTTAATATCTTTGAGTCTTTAGAGAATGGTGAGAGAACGTCAGTGTGAGGGGATTATCATGGTATAAAAGAGGGGTTTTATGGAAGAACTTTGCAGACATATTTAGTGGGAACTTGTAGTTGAAATGAAGGTAGTGATGTAAGGCCCATGAAAAGTGAGAAAACTTGGGTTATGTCTATAACATGAAAGCATTCTAAATTAACTGAGCAAAAAAGCCGTTGAAGAGAAATGTGATGTATGGCTGTGTAGGAAGTTGGGCTACCTTTGGACAGCCTCTGTATATTTTTGAATATGGGGAAAACAGATTTAGAGATGAGTTTTACAGGTTAAGTAAGTCTAGCAGTAGACATATTGGAAGCTGTTGGAAGATGGTGGGAATGGGGTGGATGACATGGGGTGCCTGGTCGGGCTGACCTCTCTGCTGATAAGATATGGGAACCAGGGAAGAGGGAAAGCAATTCAGTACCCAGGGGACAGAAAAGTAATGGTATGTAGTAGAAGTAAGCATTCAAGGAGGGACTGTTGGAGTCAGGCAGGGTAAATGAAAAATTCTCTCTTGGATATGTTCTACTGGCAGGACTTGAAGTGCAGTCAGGGGAAGCAGGTCATAAGGTAGTTTAAAGTGTGTTTGAGGTTTGGGAGAGATTTGGGGTACAAAGATGTAAAATCAGCTCTGGGAATCTTGAGATAGCAAGGAAGAAGATAGAGAAAGAGGAATAGAGGACTAAAGCTTGAACCTAGGGGACGTGAGTGCATTTAGAATGGGAGGAAGAGTAGTCACTGATGACAGGAAGGTAGGAGATGGACAGGCAAGAGAGTGGAATGGTCTCACAGAAGTAAAAAAAAAAAATGCCATTTTAAGCAGGAGGGAATATCAGCAGTGCTAGATACTCCTAAAAAGAGCATTTTAGCATATGATAGAAGAATTAGTTAGGGTGCAGAGGACTTAGAAGTTGAGGGGTTATGAGGGAAATGCAAATTGAGTAGATTCTATTCTAGAGTTTCCTGGTATAAGAGGGAAGAAAGAGAATATGATAGATAAGGCTCACTTTAGCATCCGCTGCAGGTTGCAGGGCCATTCCCCAGAATTTCTGATTTATTAGGTCTAGAATGGGGTCAGAACTTAATTTTTAGGACATGTTCAGGTATTGCTGACTCTGGTCTGGGAATTTCACTTGGAGAACCATTGCTCTAATGTTTCGAGTCCCTTGGTTTACCCATATTTAATATGTGCCTTAAATGCATTCTTCTTAGGCATTTTTTAAATGTGTCAGCTTTTGTTTTGATATAAAATTATCCTGCTCCTTACCAGTTAGTGACCTAGTGAGCTTTTAAAGCCTGAAACTATACCTGTTATCAGGAATGATGAGAATGGAAAGAGTCTAAGGAGAATCTGATATATGTTTTTACCAAAATTCTTCCCATTCACAAATCTTTTTCTGTGTAGTCCATGAGAAATACTAGTATTTTAGAGGAATAATATGAGTACAAACCACTGCTAGAATGTCCTTTAAAAATCTATGTTCCATGCCACTATTTCTGCTGTGATCTAGGGTCAGCTTGATTCTTTTTTTTTTTTTTTTTAAAGATTTTATTTTATTTGACAGACAGATCATAAGTAGGCAGAGAGGCAGGTAGAGAGAGAGGGAAGCAGGCTCCCCGCTGAGCGGAGAGGCCGGATGCAGGGCTCAATCCCAGGACCCTGAGATCATGACCCGAGCCGAAGGCAGAGGCTTTAACCCACTGAGCCACCCAGGTGCCCCCGGTCAGCTTGATTCTTAATCATGGAAAGAGTGGCTGTGGGGCAGGGGCTGGAGTGAGGGCAGCTGGGGATGACAGATGGCCATGTTGCTAGGGCGATGTTGCTCTGTTCCCTTACCACTCCAAGCCTCTGTGTGTTGGTCTTCAGTTGTCTGCCTGTTCTCCTAGCAGCTTGTTAGGGGATTAGGAAGGAAAATACATATAAGCATGCATGCATGCATACATACATACATACATACGTACATACATACATTTTTATAATTGATTTCTCAGTGTTAGCCAGCTTTGTAGGATTTATTGTATTCTTAGACAGTAGTTCTTAAACAAAACTTCTTTCTGACAGTGGAATATTTGAAGTTAGGTTAATTAAAATACATTTTTATTATTTGGCTTGGAGCTTTTTTTAAGGAAGGCTCTAATATTAGCACATTTTATATTTAATTTTGAATCTGTGACTTCTAGACTGGGTGTTGTTTATGTTGGCTTCTCTTTGTGCAGGATAAAGTCTTCTATCACTCTCACTTCCAGTTAATTTGCTGTGGGCTATGGTATGCTAAAAGTAAGGAAAATAAAATAATAGGAAGTTGGTCTGGTTTCCTGTAGGAAACCAATGAAGATGAAATTGGTTCTTGGAATAAACCCACAGCAGTCTGGGAAATACTGACTGAAGACATTTTTCTGAATCATAAACAGAAAAATTATGACTCATGAAGTGTGGGTCATTGAGAGGCTGATTTGATCTTATGTGGGAGAAAGTGAGAGATGACGGAAATGTACTAGTTATTAAAAGTAGTTAAATCTAGCATGATGACATCATCCAAGTAGGAACAAATTATCCAATATTTAGCCCTGCCCATTTTCATGGGGAAAATGTTTCAAGAGCATGCTTTTTTGTTCTTCCTTTTTAACTGTGTAAATAATAGTTTTTCAATAATTTGTGTCTTCAATTTCTTATCCGTTCAGTGTGCATTACTGTCATGATTTTGGATTTTTCCACCATTCCTCAAGCTTCTTTGGCAATCTCATGTCATTCTTGAAACCATAGTGTTGGATGAAATCTTCCTACAGTAAATCTAGTCCAATATTACTCCCTTTTGTCTCACAGTGTTATGTTGGAATAGCCTTTATTTTTTTTTCCCAAAGAAATGAAAAATATGCAGTCATGGAATGTTACAGTTAAAAGGAACTTCAGAAATGACTTCATATGATTTTCATTTATAAATGAAATTATCTACTCAAAGTCACGCATCTAATTGCTGGCCAATCCAAGATTGGAACTCAGATATTTGTTTTCTATAATTTATTTTAAAGACCATTCAAGGAAATGATTACAATTGTAATGTAAAATAGTTCTCACCTTAAGTTTTTCTTTCCCCACATACCTAAGTTTCTTAAGTTTATTTTTTTTTTCCTTGTGATGTCAGTAGATAGAAAGTTGTTTTCTCTTTTCGGTTTTGAGAAGGATTTTCAGTGTTAAAGGCCATTAGTAAGTCTTTAATTTTCTTATCCAAGAAAAATATCTTTAATTTTATCTACTTCTTTAATTTTATCTTATGCAAATTGAACAACTCCATGCTTTTCATTAATTTTCTGACCCTTTGATGACCTTTATTATTTTTCTTTTCAATTCTCTGTAAGCTGTTTGTTTAATTTTGTTTCATGACACCTGGGAGGCCTGAGTGCCCAGAAGGTAAACTGGGGCATGGCTGAGTGAGTGGGATCAGGAGTGGGAGTAGGATTTTCTTGTCTGGTTGTGTGGGACCAGTCAGCGATTGTGGGCATGGACGCAGGAAAGGGCTGAATCTAAATTGTCCTTATTGTGGGACTCCCAGCCCAGGAAGCTAGGCAAGAAGCAGAGTTGACTATGAGCCAAATGTCTAGTGTAGTGGCAGGCACCAAGTTAGAATCCCGGAGAGATGAGAGAAAAACCAGGCCAGGGAATGAAGTTGGGAATAAAAAAGAGACATGGGAATTAGACAAGTGGCCCTTGGGAAGAGGACTGAACAATTTAATTAACCAAGGTAAAGACTATCATCTCCAGTAGCTTTTTCCTGGCTGGTCCTAGGAGTTGAAATTTATAGCTAAAGAGCTGACCCCCATATTTATCTCTAGGAAGCCTAAACCTATTGTGGCTTCTTTCATTGAGGGGAGGGAGAGAGGCAGCTAAATGTATTGAAGAATTGCCTTATGGTAGGAAAAGGCAGGTGCCTATGTTGAACATCTGGTTACTGCCTGACTAACCCAGTTATAGAACAAAATAAAATTGCAGCAGTGTGGCCCTTTGCTGTGCAATCATAGCAAGGGTAAAGTGTGGCGTATTAAAAACTCAGAGCAAATGGCAGAGAGTGCTGTTCTTCTGTGTCTTTTATCAGTCATTCCCTTTTTGGGGGCGGGATCGGGATCTTGGGGAGGCTGACAAGGAGGTGTGAGCAGAGCAAGAAAATAAGGAGTAGGCAGGGGCATGACTATTGCTGTCAGGAAGGGAACTGTAACAGCATCCTTAAATGTGGGTGAGGGTCGAGCTCCATGCCCACACAACCGTGTGTTATATTTCATTAGACTGTGTGGACTATAGCTATTCAGTGCTTCTTCTGCATGCTGCCTTTTATCAGGCTCCAGTGCCAGCACAGTGATGCAGGAGGAGGCTCACAAATGCATATCATTGTTAGAGTTGGAACAACTCATCCTCCAAGCCCCACTTTTGGAAGATCCCATTAATAGCACTCTGCTTTTATGAAAGACCTGTATTAGCACCTGTTATCACCAATCAAAAGAAATCTGAAGAAAATTTTCACTTTTATGAAAATAGGTGCATAGCAAGAATAGTGTTCAGCGCCTGTTTTACAGTGAGGCAGCATGCACCCTGAGCAGCGAGAGTGGCCGCATCAGGCTTCTTCCCCAGGAGCTACATTCAGCATCTCAGGATCAAGACAACATTGCTTTGAAAAGTGATTATGAGTGTCTGTGCTTTATCTTGACTTTTGTGCATCTGTAAAGCAGGAAGTATCCTAAAGTATCAGGAAAGCCTAAGGGAAGTTATTTTTTGGGCCTGGGAATGCTCAAAAATATCATATAAATTGATCGTAATTGTTTCTTTGCTTTATGCCATTTTGACTTATGAAAGTTTTCCTAGATGGTCTACTTTTTTGGATAGTGGGGGAAACCTGTAGATGACTGTCATGGGGCAGAAGGGAGGAAGGTTTTCATGAGGTACTGTGATACAGACAAGAGTTATCAAATCAGGGATGGAGATGGAATTCCCAGGACACATTCTGAAACTTTAGATCCAGGCCTACCCTAGACCCTGGGCCTTGGTGTTTTCCCTGGCTTCAGACATGGCTGTGGTATGTGTTAGGTATGTGACTTTGGCAGAGTGCTCAGCATTTTTAAGCCTCATTTACTAATCTATAAAATGAGCACCTACCTTAGGTTGAGAATCCTTATGACATGCTTCTACCTATGGGCCTTTGCACTTACTTTTGATTATGATACTCTTTCCTAGATACCTACCTGCTCATTCTTCAACCTTTACTCATATGTCAGCTTCTCAGCAAGGCCCTCCTGACCATGCTGTTTACTAGTAACTTCTGGGAATGGTGGCACAGTCCATCCTGAGGGGGAAAGCTACAAAATAAATGTGGTAGGAACAAGAGAGAGGGGCCAGAAAATGCAAATTGGCTACTCTCCTTCCCTACTTCCAATCCCAGTGTGCTCCCTATCATAATTTAGGTTTAACATGAGGCAAATTATTCAGAGAAACTAGTCCACTAACGTAACACAGGGAATGGACATATCATGCATTGTTTCATCCGCCTATGATACAGACTTGCCTTTTGCCATACTAGTTGTTTGAAACTGTAAGTAAGAATATTTTCCTCACTGAAATGCCTGTAGTACCTGCCACTGAAATGTTAACTCGTTATGCCATGTTATAAAGAGGAAAGTGATGTTTTGGGCCCTTTGATTTTTATGAAATGGGCCATAGTATTTTGAGGTGGAAGTGATCTTGGCGATGAGCCAGCTCTAGCCTTTATTTTACAAAACGCAGCTTGGGACTTCCATTTGATGAGCAGCAGGCCGACTGTCTAGGCTGGGACCGAGGACTGACGCCACTTCATATTCTTGTCATACAGCTAATCTAAGAAGACTGAGGTGGGGAAGGTGTCACTGAAGTATCAGGGGAAGAGAACATAAAACTCTGATGTTTGAAGTTTCACCTCTCTCCTTATTCCCACCACTTATTACAGTGAAACAAAGTTTTGATCCAATTGGTTTGAGTTAAAAGCATTGTTTTTTCCCTTGATGGAGGAAACTGGTTGTAATTAATACCACATGAATAGTGTTTGGATAGCAAAGAAGATCCCTAAATACAACAATGCGGGTGAAATGTTAGCACGTAAGTAATACTAAAATAAAATTAGTATAGAAGAGAAATAGAAATCTATAGTACTAAGTCAGCAGAAATAATTACGATCTTTTTGGCTAGGATAGTTCAATAAAAATTTTTATTTTTATCGAGTGCCTATACTGTGCTGGTGTGTAAGTAAGTTTCTCTAAAAGCTATAGGAAGCTAATGATATTTTTTACTTAGAAGAATAAGAAGAATCAATAACTTGATAACCAAAATGAATAATTTGTTCCTATTTGGGTACTTTAAAAAAATTAATTGCCAGTCAGTTATTTGACTATTATAATATCAATTAACCTATTTCCTAAGATTTAAAAATAAATATTTCCTTTTTAATACGTAAATGTATTTTTGTCCATATACGAGTATACACAAATTCTAACTCCTTGTTTGGTCTCTGAAGAGAACTTCTTTTGTTAGCAGATAAACTGATACAGGCTTATATATTTTATGAGGCTTAAAATCCGTTCTTATATTCTCATATGTAATTCTTTTTTATATGTAATTCTTGAGTGTGCTCAGAGCAGCATAAAATCACCCTAGTTGTTAGCAAGTTATTAATACTGAAATTATGAAGGTAGCTTATGGGCAGAAGGCTTTCTTGGTAAAGAGTAGTGAGTGCAACTTCGAGAATCTGAGTACTAATAAGGTTATGTTTGCTATTAGATCTAATACCCGTGCATACCACAGTGTGTCTGTTTCTGGAAAAATTAGCTTTCTCTTACAAGTCAATTTAGCAGGATGAATGGAGCAACTAGTGGATGCTTTTACTCTCCATAGACAGATAGCTTTGGTGATAGAAACCTCTACGGTCAAGTAAAATGGTGGTTTTGCTTGTTTTTGTTCTTTAAGCCTCTATTCCTTTCTGATTGATTCTGTGTTTCATCACCTGTGTGGGCACAGTCCCAATGATATTTAATAAGTTTGGTTTAACAACTTTTGTTGTTACAAGGAAATTGTAGTACAAAACCTTATCATTATATAATTTAACATTTATGCTTACAGTGCATTAAATCCACTAATGTAAATATGACTCATCAGTTTCTATGGTTCTTAGAAAGAAGTTTAGCATTTTTTATCTTACATTCATGAGGGTAGAGCAGGACTTTATAATGCTTGTGGGTCCCTGTGTGTCATCTGGCTCAAATTCTTTCTGGAAGCCTGTTACGGATTTGAGCAATTGAATTCAAATCTAAAACCACTTAAAAAGTTCTTTATAGTCCATTAAGAATTTATATGAGAGAGAACACTCTATGAAAGTTCTCCTCTCCCTTTTCAAACAGATTGTTCTGTTTTATTAGATCTAGGTGGTATTGTAATTTTGATAACAGCTAATAACATTTGGAATTTTGCTTATAATTAGTGGACCACACAAAGGTATGTTTGTCGGGTGTTTCACTCTTAATGCACTTATTAAATAAAGTCTTAAATATTATTTTAGGTTTGCAACAATTAAGCTAAAATTAATGCAAATAGTTAAATCTTAGTATCAACTTCTAGATGTATTTATAAATACAAATAGTAAACAGCATAGGTTCTATGAGTGAAACATTTGCTTTGGATTTTTAATGATGAAAACTTTTTGGATTCCCAATTAGATTGGAATATATAATTTGTATAAATTAAGATGTAGATATAGATTATGCTTTGTTTAATATCATAGTTAAATGTATCTGTAGTCCCCCACCCAAAACCCACAAAACACTTGTATGTAAATTTAAGAATTTAAACTTAACTGCTCTTTTAAACACCTCATATGGGTTGGTATCAAATATGATTCTTACTATATTCTTTTAATACAAGTGCAGATTATAAAATTCTCTTTGTTAAAGTTAGATCCTTAAAACTTGTAGAGTAAAATAAAATGAAACCTTTTCAATTTCAAAAAGCTTAATGCATAATATCTTTTTTGTTAATTTCGACTTAAAAAAGTATTGGATAAAGTATTGGATACCTTACCCGTGCCAAAGAGAAACAAATTGTAAGAAAATAACCCTAATTTAGATCTCCATTTTTTGAAAAATGTCGAACATGAAAGATTAGTAAGCTTCATTATGTTACTTTCTTTAGTAACATTCACTGAATAGGTGCATTGTTTATGGATATTAATAGAAAAATCAGCCACGAAGAATTTAAATTTGTTTTATTTACAGATAAATATGCAAAATGGCTTGGTTTGGCTTGCTAAACTCTGTTAAGTTTGTCATTAGAATAACTTAGACCAAAAATTACTTTAAAAAGTTTAACGATGATCATCGCTCAAGTTCCCTATGATTTTAATGTTGATGATTAAAATGTGTTGATGATTAAAATGTAGTGTATCCAGATGGCAGATATTTGTCGATAGTAGTTATGCAGTAATTATAAATGTCAGGCTGGCAGAGGCAAGGCAGTCAGGGTCAGCTTTTCATTCTGTTTGGTAAATCAGGGTAGAACCTTTTCCTGAGTTTCCTTTCTACTCCTACCCCCATATGGTTACATATTTGTACCAGTTTTGTTTTTGTTTTTGTTTTAACAGTAAAATGTCTTTTAGAAATCAATAGCATTGACAAACAGTTAAGGAACATTCTTCAGGACTATTAAAACATCATTACTCCTGATTAGAAATACCAGTTTTTACCTTAACTGTGTATTGTTAAATGGTTTAGTAGAGGAAAGTCTTGTTTGTTTGTTTTGCTTATGTTTCCCACTTGGCTTACACTGGAGTGATTTTGTTTGTTTTTTTTGAACTAACATTTGTCAGGACAATTCAGAAACAACATAAGCACTACTGAGGGGGAGGTTGAGAGGCTCTTCTCTATTCTGATGTATTTCTCTGTCTTCTCTAGAAAATAATTTTTGAGTGTTTGACAAAGAGTGGTTAATTATTAGATCACAGTATTTGAGTTATTGGTAATTTAAATGATGTGAATAAATACCTTTTTATTGGATTGCTTTATATTTGCTTTGTATTAAATATGAAATTTTTTTGGCTAAGTTATCTTTTTTTCATCAGATTGTTTGGAAATAGTATTTAGATTACACTTTTGCAAAAATTAACTCCTTTCATTGTAATTATTTAAGTGACTTAAAACTTCACCTTTGAGTGTTTCTTTTCTAAACATAACTGTAGATTTTCCATATTAGCTATAATTTATCAACAGCATTACTGAAAAAACTGTTGGCTTTGGTTTATGTTAAACAATGCATCCTCACTATTTCAGGGTTAGAAAGTTTTTTTTAGAAATTCCTGGTAAGCTTCGGCATTTCTGTGGGGAGGCAAATTATTCCTGAAGCTTCACTTGTCATCTGTCTAGATTAGAGCCATGATTCTTTTTGGAACACGGGTGGTTTCTGGTGCATGGAAGAGTGTTGTGCTCTTTTCTACACATAGATGGCAGCAAAGTGTTACAGACAGCGGAAGTCAACCTTGTTCTTACAATGAAAGATGAATGACAGTATAAACTGACTTCTATCAACGTAGCTGCCTGTGTCCTGTAGTTAAACATAAAATAAGAAAGAAAGCCACTATTGATAACACAAGAATATAGGAGAATGAAGAAGGCTATGAGAAGCTATAATACACTGACTTTCTGGACAAATCCCAGGTGGGAAGGCTTAATCTTTTAAGGTATGTCATCCACTCCTGTAAGATGATAGAAATCTGCTAAGATAATATGCATGTCAAAATAAAGAGACAGCTAAGGGCTGAGGGGCGGTAGGGAAAGAGGGAAGTAAAAGAGAAACCATACACAAGTTGCAGCGGCAAGTAATGGCCTGCTGCCTGAGGGTACTGTAGAGTTTGGCCTGCATGTCTCCTTCTTAGTTAAGCAAGTTACAAAGAGGAAATGTCAGTCCACGAATCAGACAAACATTCCATGGGAACATTTGCTCAAATGTCAGCATTTTAGAAAATAGAACTGCGTCTGTTATGGTCTGGTCCCCACGCTGGATTTGCTATTAAACACACAAGTACAAATATATATTTCTTCAGAATGCGTTTGCAATTAAGAAGCCATTTTATGTCTTAATTAGCATTCCTAAATAATGACATAATCACTATAAAAATGACAGTCATCGTTATAATTAATATTTAATATGTGTCTGTTTCTGAGGAACTTTCTGTGGCTTCCCACAAATTTCCAAGGTAATTTTCAAGTTGTAGAATTGAATTTGGTAAAATCACAGGCATGAGGATCTAATGAAGTAAAATCGTATTTATTAGAAACCTGAGATATGGAGGCAAGTTATAAAAAAGCAATTTGTACCATGTCCTGAACTATCGAATCATGTCAGTATCTTACTAGTTATAAACATAATAAGGGCTCATTAATACCTCTAATGTAATGGTAATGTTGTTCAAGAAAACATTTCCGTACTCTTTAGTTTTTTTCGGATCTACTCTTATGCGATTTAGTACCACAGACTAATCTCTGTGTCACAAAATTGATTCCAAAGGTGTGTATAACAACTTGCTCAAATGCAGTGTCTGGCAAGTCTCTCTTGTGACAGCAACTTATTTCTCACATAATTATTTTTTTAGTAAATTTGATATCTTAACAACCCTTCCCCTCATTTCTGGGTTCAAAAAATAACACTTAATATAATTTATTTCTCATACTTAATAAAGGCTTACTTGAGAGTATATTGCCATTCACTCTCTAGCTGCTTCAAGCAAACGAGGTTAGAAGGGAATGTGGTTTGCCAGAGTGTGCGGTGGTTTCCAGCCCCATTTGCTGTGCACTGTAATGGGCCTCAATGTTGTTTTAATGAAGCATAAAACATATTCTGGCTGCTGCTTGTTACTTATTAATGATTAAATGGTTACATTCTGTCATATCAGTAGAAAAAGAAGATCCCCTCATATATTTATATACTCTCTTTTTTTTTTTAATCTGTTTTGTAAACTTTAATTTGTATCCACAGATAAGTCTGTGTTACTCTGATTCTTTTTTTAATTGTAGGCTGTATAAATACAAGAACTAAAAATTTTATATTCATCAAAATTTGAATTTGATTCTAAAGGTGATTTTTAAATAATTTTATGGGCTTTCAATTTAATTAATCAAGTGGATTTTTATAAGATGAACTTTCACAGTCATGCAGTTCTTGAAACTGAAGTCAAGGATGTTCAAATTAATTACAATTATATGTAAATTTCCTTATTAATTATTATCAAAATATCACATATATTTGTTTTAGATTTAGATATAAATATAATTTGTTTTAGACTGACATCTGCTGTTTGAAACATCTTTTAACCAGAATATACTATGTTTTGCAGGTGATAGCATACTTTTTCTTTCATACTTTTTGTCCCTTTTTGGCAGTATTAGGTTTAGACTGTATTTCATAATGGAATAGTATCATGCAGATTATTTATGTGACCTTTTCACTGCTGCAGTTTTCATTAAAAGGGCAGTATTGCAACACCACTTCCTTCAACTGCTTGGTTTCAAAGAATCATGTCTAAAGTAGGCTAATCTAACAGAAGAACATTGTTTTAAAATTTTTTTTAAACCAATATATCGATTTTTTAAATATTAGCTTTGGCACATCATTTTTTCTTGATAAAGTGTTATAGATGTTTTATATGAATTATTAAAAGTTGAATAATTAAAATTTTAAAAATTGCTTATAACATTTTAAATGATTTTAGAAATGTACTTTATAAGTAATTTTTGATATGCTTTTTAAACTAGAAAAATAGACTTAATATCAGTTATAAAGGTCTTTCAAAATTTATGGTATCTTATAACAAATTATAATTTGTGATGGCTTTACGCTCATAAAATGACTAAATTCTATAAAATCTTAGATATTTGCAAATAATATAACAACGACCTATATAATATTTGTCTTGAGAATTTCTTTTTCCTGATTGTGTTAACCGTAATTAAATAGGATTTAAGTTGATCAAAAAAGAGTACACTCTTTTATTTGGAATTTATATGGTCAAAATATTTGTGTTTACATTTCTTAGTTTTTCATTATTATGTTCAAATTGTGCTTTTTAAAAAAAACTGATAAAATATTTTGAAGTACATAAATATTCAAAAAATCATTTAAATTGATAGGTGAGACTATAATCCCAAAGCATATTTTTTCATGTAACCACTGTTTTTTATGAAGTATTAATAATCAATGGAAAATTAATATAAATGCCTTAAAGGCCGATTTTGGCCCCAAATTTGTCCTTTTAAAAATTCCTTTTCCTTTTTTTATAGGTTGCATCTTTATTTTGGATTGAACACTTAAGTTTACAAATATATTGCCTATAGTTTATTCTTTTAGGGATGATTTCACATTGATATGATGTGCTCTGTCATTTTGTGGGAGATTCTTTTATATCTCTAGTATACTCTCTCTCCCTCTATTGTTTTCTTTCCCAGTTTCTTCTTGAGGATTCTACTTATCAAGTTGGACATCTTTTATGATGATGAGTCTGGGTGGTACAACTTTATTGGCATAGGATCCACAGACTAATCCGTAAAACAAAATTACAAAAGTCTCCAAGGTGTAAAATATTAACTTGTCATTTTTTGAGTTTTCTCTTTTGACAAGCTTCACTGATTTTTCTTTTTCTTGTTTTGTATGTTATCTGCCATGCTAATTCTGAAAGAATTTATAGATGTGTCATATAAGAAAAGGTGTATTTAACTGACAACATAAATATTCTGGTTACAAAGTTATCTGGTCAGAGATTTTAAATTGCAAACCAGTAAAAATTCATTCTTTGTAACATAGCATAAATTACACTTTGTATTTTCAGTAAAATGCTGTTAGTGAAATTTTTTGACATTGAACACTATTACTTTTTTAAAAAGAAATCCCAATGTCAGTTCATATGCTCATGAAATATTTGATAGAAACATAGCAGATTAATTTTTATTTTCTTTTATAATGAGATAGTAGCTACAAAGAGTGACTCATCTTATTTCCTCACATTCATTGAAAACTTTCAGTGAAATCAATTTTCTGGGTGAGATTTACATTGCCTTTTGTAGAACAAGAAGTTCGGAGATGTAATGCTTGCCTTTACTTTTTAGGGGCATTTCATTTTCTCTACTGTAGTAATCTTAATTCTAAATGTTAGCACATGACATTTGTTAATGTTCTAATCACATGTTTGTTTGAGTATTTTTTTAATAGCTCTGTGACCTGATGTTATGTGTGGTATCTTGATTTCTCAGTAATGTAGATTGGTTGCTGCCATTTAGTTTATATTTGTAATCTTCCATCTGTATTAGGTAAAGACATAGGTTTGTTGCCATATATCATATCCCTTACTGAAATGTCTTGTAGTTTATTTAAATTGAGTTGTGACTTCAGACCTTTATGTATAGAGTTTCATAAATTATATAAAATATTTTCTTTCATATACGGATATCTTAATGCAACATCATTACAATGATGAAAATATTGGTTGTTAGAACATTGAAGACATTAAGAAGACCCATAGATAAACATGACTAATGTCTGCAAATTGTCTTAGATATTTATTATGAATCTGAAAGATAATTACATGGTTGACACATGAACTAGGATTTCATTATATTGACAATTGATATTATATATTTACCCCATTTTAATTATATAATTATTCTCTGACTTAAACCTCATCGACCATAACTGTGAGCAATATATTGAAATGTAAAACATTCTAAATACTGGTACAGGATATTTTTTCTGTATGAAGAGAAATAAAAGATATTTGACTTGTCAGAATGTTTTTAGTCATGTAAAGGCAAAAATTCTGAACAAGACATGGAACTTCCCTGGACCTCAATTTTCCTCATCTGTAAAAGGGGTGCAAGACTTTGGGAAGTAGGAAAGAATTAGTTTATGTGCTCTCCAAAATGTCTTTCAGCCCTAAAGTCTTATGAATATATGATTTATTATTGCAGTGGTATTATACTCATCAATATGAATTTTATGCCTTCCTAATGTAAGTAGAAACGTAATAAAAGTTAAGGATGAAAAGTTGAGGCGATCTTTTTTAAAAACGATAATTTTGGGGAAGAATCAATTGGCAGATGTTAGTATATAATGGTTTTCTTGAGAAATATTTGACATCATTTAAAATGGGCTTGTACCTTTTTGAAAAATTTAATACAGAATAGTGGAAACTCTGGGATGGAAAAAGCATTATAGTTCATTTTGTTGGAAAGTACTGACTTAACTTGAATGCTCTGTAAGTCGTTGATCACACTTTTACCAGTGTGTACATGTGTATGCTATCTTGAGAAAATTAGTATGTGAATATTTTCTGTGTAAAAGAAATTTGAGTGAAAAAATAAGTTGGTTTTTGAATAACACATGCCAATTTTTCTTACATATAATATATGGATTTCCACAAATTAATTATGAGGCATATAAATAAATTTAGGTGCCTTTGTTAATTTGTTTCTATATTTTGCTTTAGTAGTTATGCTTTATTTCTTGAAATTTCTAGACAATTGCAGTAGAATCTCTGGTGCCCCAGATTTGTTTATCAGGGAAAATCCAACCAACCTCTTTTCATGCCCTGAATCTATTGAATATGCAGATTATGGAAACTAAGCTTCTAAATATTATAAGTAAATTTCATTAAAGTACCACTTTCCATAAATTTCTGTTTGATGAATTATTCCTTTTTGGGGGTAGGCAGAGGGATTTTGGTTGGAGGAGTTAAGTTTAAAGTATGTTTGGTTTTTAGGATAATAGAGTTTGCCACTTATCAGTATTGAGAGCTCTACTAAATGTATGACAAATAGGAGTTTATAATGCAAAATGTAGTGGTTAAATATAGACAATGAATTAGAAAAGAAAAAGTGAAAGTTTAAAAAATGTATCTGTAAAAGATAACATGATTTCAGTAGCACAGTCCAAATTCATCGTCTGGCAGGAAAAAATTTAAAATTTTAAGTTCCAAGGAGTTCATTTTTTATTAATTTTTATTTGAATAAGGAAGTGCTGTTTATTTCTAGGGTTTATAAAATACAGAGAAAAATACTACATATTAATAAAAGCAGGTCTTCTCCTCTTAGCTATTATTGTATTTGAATACTGTATTCCCAAGTGAAAGAGTCCAACATTATAACTAGCATTGATTCAGTTATTTTTAATCATCCAGATTTCTTTTCCATTTAGGGGCATTTTATGCCTTTAAGATGGCAAACTTGTTTTTAGGTTGGTTTTTCAAGATTTTATCAATCTTGTATTAACCTCAATTAGGGCATTCCTAAAATATTTACTCTGAACTTTTTATTAGTTTCCTTATATGACTTGTGGAAATCTTAAAAGTTGTGTGCAGTGATTGTTATAAGTGTAACTCAAATAATCACATAAAAAATTAGATTTTTTCCCCCACTTTTCTTCTTTGCCATTACCATAAGGATTTAAGAATTTGTTTCTAAATGTAGTTATAAATTACATACAAATTCTTAGTTTGGTCTTTGTCCTTTTGCTATTTACAATAAAAGCTTAAGAATTTTCAAGTGGATTACTTTCTTTGTGACTAAATTTCCATTATTTGAAGAACAATTACAAATATAACTTCTTTGTAATTTTCTTAATATCCTAGCTTTTTTGTTTTTACTAATACAAGGGAATATTTTATCAGCTTTATACTGTGTTTTCTCATGCTTTTGGTAGCTTATTGAAGTTTTTTTGTGTGTGGTTTTTTGTGTTTTTTTTTGGTGTGTGTGTGTGTGTGTGTGTGTGTTTTAGCTATGGTACAAAATCTAGAAATATACCTGAAAATTAACTATCGATGATACGTAACAGCACCAGTTTATTTATTTGACATTTCTCCCGTTATCAATATCCTCAGCATCTAGACTGCTGACTTCCTTCTTCAAAGTGGAATCCTAGTCTAATGCCTTCATTTTACATCTTAGACAATGGAATCTCAGAGAAATGAAGCTCCTTGCCCTAGGTCAAACACAGCTAGCTTATGTGGGGCAGAACTGGGACTAGAGTTAAGGCTTTCTCACTCTTTATTCAGAGCTAAATCTTGTCTACCCATTGCCTCTCACTTGCTTTGTCAAAGTATGACATGGATGGATTGCTTGGAATTCTTTCAAAGCCTTTCCTGTGTAATAATGATGGCAAAGATTTCAAGCATTTGTCAGGGGCCACTAATACATGTTGTGACAGCAGTTTAAGGAGGAAAAAGGTGGATTTATTACTAATAAAACATTAAAACTCTTATATTTAAAGCCAAACATAATTTACATTCAGTTTTACCCCTCACTGCTCTACCTGTCTATTTTTGATTTAAACTGCCACCCTCTTTCTCGTCCCGGCAACATTCATCCTCCTCCTAGCCATCCCCCACACTGCCACCCCTTCATAGATAGGTGGGAAAGCTGGGGGTTGTTAAAGTGCTTTGACTAGAACCATCTGTTTTGCTCTCTCCCAAACACAGTAGACCAGGGGGGGGTTTATGTGTATACTTAACCATAATAATACAATATAAAATATAACAAAATTTTCAGATTCTAAAAATGCAGCGATCTGTGAACAGCCTCTTTTGGACTTCTGAATATTCTTGCAATTCTTTTTTCCATTTATGAGCTGGAACTAGCAAACTTGTATGATTTGTTTTTTCTTTTCCTTTTCAAGTAGGATTTTTTTTTTGTATTTTTGCCCAGCATGATAGCATTAAGATGAAACTTGTTAAATATATCCACATTATCTATCAGAACATACACATTATGTATCTGTCTTTAATAATTAGCTTTTTAAATAAAAAGACAAAAAACTTATTCTTTGATTTTTAAATATAGGACATTTTAAAATATGAAACTTGCATTCACTGATTAAAAATGGTCTCCAAATGTGTATACACACACAAGTAGAATATAAAGTTGATTTTAACTTTTTGTGGCATGTGTTCATTATGACTTGATTGGGATTTTCATGAGATAACTGTACTTTAGAACTGTTACCCATCTGCTTGAATTGGGAATCTCAAATAGGTTTTCACTGATCCTGGGCTAATGAGAATTATTTGTTCCCCTTGCTTTTAATTAGTCCTAGAATTATTGAACAATATGTGAACTTCACAGCTAGAAAACCGATTGAAATATTTTTTTAGAAACTAACCATACATTGCTCTTAATGATTTTGAATTACACTTGACCTAGTAACAGCTGTTACCTAACTTGTCTTTTTCCATAAAATGGCAAACCATTGATGTAGTGGTTTCCACTACATCAGTTAACATTAAGATTTTTATTTCTGAAACAGACATTGTGAATGTTTCCCTTACTGAGTTGTGCTAAAACTGTGCTCAAGTTTACAAGTATGTTGTGTTTTCTTAAAACGTAAGTAAATTCTAATAATGAAAGAAAAATGAGTTAAATATATATTTTTTATTTGGAAATCACAAAATGCACTTTATTTCTCTGTACAGATATTATGCTGCTTCAAGACAACCTGATGGGTAAAAGTCTTAATTTAGAAAACAGATTACAATTATCCTTTTTAACTATAAAATGAGTACTTACTTTACAAAGTAATTTATTTCAGCCTTCTTTTTATTAAACTATGTCACTTTACTAAATACTAAAATGTATCCTTTTAATCTGTAAATTAAATAATAATTATATGATATCATGGCTATATCTCTGATTAATAATAGAGTCAAACCTTCTATATGGTTATTAGATATTCTGATGTTCTTTCTGTGAAATGACTTTTCTTGTCCATTCAGTCCTTCTACCATTTTTATTGCTGATATACAGGAATTCCTACAAATCTTTTATCAGTTATGTATGTTGTAAATACATTCATCCAGTTTGTCACTTACATGCTAACTTTGTCTGTAGTTCCTTCACTGAACATAAATCTTATATGTTTTTGAGATCAAATGTGGGAAATTTTCAGCATCTTTAGAAGTCATCATCTACTACATTAAGTATAATGTTGAAAGGATTCGTACACCAGATTGAGTTAGACCAAATGACCTCCAAATTTCCTTCCAAATCTATAATTCTAAAATTCATTTATATTACAGATGGATTAAAAATAAAAGGTTGTGTAGTATAAAATACACACCAAATTTGTAAGAAACACATTGTATTTCCTTGAATCTAAGACACTACTGATTTTAGATGTATCATTTTTTTATGTACCATTAGGAAAAGATAAGCTTTTCTAGTTAAACTATGACACAATTCTTTCTTACCACTTAAAATTCTTTTGTTTTCCTCTCATTGCAAAGCTATTCAGATTTATTAAGGCAGATTTGTATCATATTTTACTCTTGTGCATGTATCAAAAATAAAATATAAGTAAAATAGTTACTTTGCAGAAAAAAAAACAAAACATGGAATTGTAGACATTGCTCCTCTGACAAATGTCTGCTTGAGTTAGTACCAAATTTTTGCCCCACTGTATGTATTTTAGTTCCTTTCTATGTATAATAACTTATTGTTTTAATGCTGAATTATAGTGTAATTAAAGGTAAGATACATAATCCCTGCAGTGCTCACTGTTTAACTGAGGTAATGACAGCATGAACAATGATGACTAGCTGTGCACAGATTTAGGCACTGACAGCGACCACATGATAAGCACCTGGCTGACCACAATTGTCTCATACCCTGGATTGTAAGGTGCAACCTGGCTGTAGAGATATTAATGTGAAAAATGTCCTCTGTAGAATGTATGACATTCTCTGCTATCTTTTAAAGCTAGGTACAGGTGATTAGTGCTTTGAGGGAGTGTGCCATCTGTTTCACAGTTTCTAAATTACTGGAGCAAATCACCATTTGTCTTATTTTTAATGAAAAAATTCCATCTGGGATTCTCTTTTATTTTCAGTGTTGGTATAGTTGTGGTACTGGTACCATACCTTCATTGGCTTAACAAATCATGGAATCTAGCAGTTGGAGGAGATTTTACAGGTAGTCAATTGTCTTTTATACGATGCAGATATCTTTTCTATAGCTTCCTTGACTATGTGTGACCTCATTTATGCTTCTGTCTGAACACTCCCATTCATAGAGCTGGCTGCCTTCGTCAGCAACCCGCTCTATGTTTGGACTGCTTTCTTTCAGAACAGTCTCTATATTAAATCCGAACATACTTCTTGCTGACTTTCCATGCCATTGATTCTAGTTCTTTGTGATCCCAAACTATACCAAAGTGTCTATTCCTCTTTTTACAAGCTTCCACTTAAAATTTGGGATGTAGCTTTAAATCTGCCCTCTTAGTGCTTGGTCCTTTCTAGAATGTAGGTTTAGTAAAGTGTATGGCACTCCGGGGCTACCATCTTCTCTTTTTGTGCAGTCTACAATCATATTTGCTTTATTGGCCATCATACTGTGCTGTTGAGCCACAAATTAAAATGCCCAAGTTTTTTTCAGATATTTGGCCCATCCAGTCATGTTTCCTTCTGCCTTATTTTTATCCTTTAATATTTGGACCTATTGGAGGACTTCAGATTTTTCTTTATTCAACTCCTGTCTTGTGGATCTAAGTTAAATTTGTCCAGTCTGTGGCGATTGACCAAATTAAAAGCCATATTCTCTTTTACAGTGTCTACTGTAGTTGTGATGATTTCTAGCAATCATTTTCTAGTGTGCTTAGCATGTCCTTTAAGCATGCATCCATCTCACTGTTGTGTATGTTGAACAGATGGGAGCAGAGAGCCCTTGCTATATCCCACTGAATTCTCCCTGTGTAGATGTATGTTGAAATGAGTCTTCAACTGCCTTTGGGAATGCTCATTTAGCCAGTTGAGAGTCACCCTCTTTTCTCAAAACAAAGTCCTGCTTTTCATTATCCTGTCTACTTGAGTATTATGAAGAACTTCATCAAGGCTTGAATATTGTTGGGAATTAGCACAGGATTCCTTCCTGAGAAATCTGTCTTCCATCTTAACTACTGTTTTCCCATTATACAGGTCTTTTAAATTTTTTTGAATGAAGAATTCTTTTTAAGCTACAAAAGTAACCACAAACATTAGTACAAATTTGGAAAACAGAAAAAGTTACCTAAAATCTTGACACCAGAACCCACATTTTGCTGTTTGTGGGGTTTTTTTCCCCATTTTTATTCTTTATTCACTTATGTGGAATCATAATATGCATTCAATTTCACATTTCTTTAATTAAAAAAATTTTTTAAAATTAATTTGCCTTTTTTTTTTTTTCTTTTTTAGTACTCTGTACACCCAACGGGGGCCCAAACCCAGACCCTGACATCAACAACATGATCTTCTGACTAAGCCAGCCAGGCCCCCTGCATCTTTTTTAGAATTAAAACTTTATAAGATGATTCTTTTTGTTTTTCATAATAAATATTCAGTGACTCCATAAACTTACAGGAGTCTTTGAATTTGAAGAATCATGCAGAGTGGTTTTTTTAACTTTATATTGGGCATTATATTTAAAATCTAGTTCTACTTGTGGGATTAAGTTGAATCTGTGCTGACTATCTGAAATGTATATTACTTTTTAAGACAAATCCATGTTTTTATTTTTTCATTATTCTTTGACTTATTTTACAAAAATAGAGTATATAATGCAAAGAAAAACCATTTTTTGGTCTGTTTATTTTTTTCCCAGTATTTCCTTGTCTTCTTTAAATATTAAAGAATGTTTTGTGGTCTTTGTAGACCCATTTTTCTTTTAAAATAGAGATTTAATATGCCTATTAGGAATAGCATAGGCTAAATATGTTTGAACTTAAATTTCAGTCCATTTGGTTACATCTGGAAAGATTGGTCACTTTGGAGATGGTGGTGAGACTGTAGGTTTCCTGCTTTGCCTTACTTTTATAGTTTTGGCAAGTATCAAAGAATACGTTTAATATGTAGCCTAGATATAGGAATAGAAATAAGAAATGATAATAATGCAAATAATACAGTTTTGTATAATTGATAAATATTGTCTTAATACACATATCGCTCCATATTTCCTGACAACCTTTCACTGTCTTTCCTTATCCATCAAACATTCTGCATTATTTAGCATATCATTTGTATTGCTATTAAATTAAAAATTATATTTTTCAGGAATGTCTAAAGAGCCAACTTCTACTTCAGAGTTCTGGGTGAGCTTTTGTTTTTACTGTGAAGAGGAATGCAGTTGGTTTTGAGTCTCTCCCTTTCATTGTTAAGGGTAGTTTTTTTTCTTCTGTGCTCACTGATAGGGGTATCAATGATAGCACATCATCTGTATTTCCTGGTTAGAGGCCTAAACATGATGTTTCCTAGAACTGTAGACTCTCAGTGTCCTAAAAAGTTATCTAGCCTTACTCTGTATTTAGTATTTGACTATTACCTATATTTCAAAACATATCCATTACCTACAATATGATGGCTAAAACTATATCAGGTACTACATAGGAAAATAAAAATAAATATAGTAGTCCTTATCTTCTATTATCACACTTCAGTATAGGCAGATATTTCAATAGAAGAACACAAAAAGTGCTGTATGATCTTGGATGAGGGAATGATTAATTCTAAGGATGGGAGGGGTTTGGTGGAAAGGGTGATGTCAGGGAAAATTGCAGAACAGGGGCCACATTTGAGCTAGAATGCTGGAAGTTTTATTTTGCTAGATAGTCAAAGAAGGGAGCTGGTTTAGAGAGAACAGAACAAATTGAAGCTTGATTATATGGAGGGAATACTCAGTAAGATTAACAAGTACTCTTAACCCCTCAACAACACAGAGGTTGGGGTACTAACCTCACATGTGGCCAAAAATAGACAAATAACTTTTGATGCCCCAAATGTTAACTACTAATAACCTATCGTTGACTGGAAGCCTATCCAATAACATGAACAGTTGATTAACACATGTTTGTATGTCATATGTATTATATATTGTATTCTTAAAGTAAGCTAGAAAGAAGAAAATGTTAAAAAGGATATCATAAGGAGGAAGTAATACATTTACAGTACTGCACTGTATTGAAAAAATTTCATGTGTAAGTGTATACAAGCAGTTCAAACCTATGTTGTTCAAGGGTCTACTGTATAATCAGAGAGAGTAGTTTAACTACTTGACTGCTGCTACTTGTTGTGGCTATCCATTTCATCCTCAGACAGTTCTATCTGAAAACTTCTCTCGTATCCTATTTTAGATCCATTGTTTTTAGTTTTTTCCTTAGGAATTCATGCAAAACAAATCCAGTTATTTTGTTACATTTCTACTCTTAATTTGGAAAGGGTTGTTCCATGTAGATACCCTTCCCCCACCATAAAGGCCGTAGCCTCTTTTCATGGACATAAATACTATTTCCTGTAGTTTTTCTTCTTACGTGGGTCCAAGTTCCCATAACTGTCCTTTTTCTTGTCTGCTTAATACATCCCATTTATCTTTATTTTTTTGACTATATGATAATGCTCAGAATTAAAAACTATATACCAGATTGTAGCTTGGCTGGTGTTGAAAGAAATAAGACGGTCACTTTCTTTGTTTTAGTGACTAAAATTCTGTTTTTCAGACCAAGATTGGGAAAGCCTGTTTTACACTGGCGCATTGTCCAGTCATATTAAATGTACTTAAATTGTACTTTTGGCTCATTATCACTTGAGATTTATAGACATCTTGATAGTAACAAACAAACAAAAGAAAAACAAAAACCAAGTAGAATTTAAATACTTACAATAGAAAATGTACTAACTTCAGTTTCCCTGAAAACGTTTTAATGTGTTTTGATCAGTTAAACTTGTTAAATGTATGGGGCTATGTGTTATACAGCTAATGGTATTTTGGATCTCCTTTTGATATGTGTTGGTTTCACATCCATCCAAACATCTGGTGAGGATATTTCAGACCACGTTGGGTTTTCTATCAGGATAGTTTAAAAGTAAGCAATTTCAGCTAAACATTATGAAGCTTTCTATACTATAAACCAAGAAGCAATTTAGTTGGCAACTCCAAAGTGGAATGTAGAATGAAAATGAAATAAGATAAATTCCCCCCAGAGGCAGTCCATGCCATACACCCTAAAGGGATGAATGCTGATATTGTACATAAAGTATGCTTTATAAAAGGTTGGAATTTCCAAATATTTATCATGGCAGTGTTTTATACTTAAATCACATAATGGATATAGTGTCATTTTCCTTTTAGTTCTATTAGGCTGATAGTTTGAACTAATAAGTGATGAGACCTTGAAACTTCAGCTAAATCCTTCTTTGATGCTCTACAGCATATATTCCACTTTGGTTGTGGAGGAGTTGTTCAAATTATTTTATACCATTATAAACATAGTAAGAGTTCAGATATTTTACAATATTTGTTTTAATTTGAACTAGTATCAGTATAAATCAAAGTACCATTCCAAAACCTTTTTGTTTTTATACCTCTGTAATTAAGATTAAGAAACAAGGTTTTTCAGTTTTGTTGTTCTAGCTTGTGATTGAAATCCTAGAAAGTGAAGTAAAACAGGCCATTTTATAAACTTTTGAATTTAAAAAATTTATTCCTGTTTATTCAGGTTGAATGTAGCTTTGAAAATTCAAGAGATTTGTTGATATTTGGGACGTACATCATTAGGAGTATTTTCTATGTATTTGTTGGTTGTTGGCCTATTAAAATAATTGAGTTTTTAGTGGTAAATAATTTTGTTTATAACTGTCAAATGAATGTGTTAATCTCAGTTTTGCAAATACTCTTCTTTTCTGAGTGTAGGAATTTCATATACTTGTTTCTTTCTCATTGCCAGCAGATTTTGGATTAGATATTTCTTTAGTTTCCTATAGTATTTTTTGTGTATGGAGATTTGAATTCATTATTTTGTTCAATATCCAGGGATATTGTAGGCTAGATTATCAAATCTTCAATTTGAAATAACTGAAAAATAAATGCTAAAAAATGCCTTAAGTCTCCTTAAAGTAATTGAAAAACAAACAAGATAGTAAGCAATTTTCAAGCTAATACTCATGGGAAGGTAGGGTGGGTAAGTCACACATGCAGGCTATTTTAATCCCAAGAGCATTTGCCCATTTGGAAAATGGGAACTTAGTTTTTACAGTCTTATGTGTGATGAGAGAGAGATAGAAACCACAGGACCATATCCTTATGGTTTACCATAAATTAAATATAAACTGTGTCTTTACCACTAGGGGATTGTACAGGAAAATTGGTGCTGAGAAGAGCAGAGGGGGAGATTGCTGAGAACCTGAAATCACATCACCTGGCTTGTGCAGAAAACTTTAGCAGTTAGTAAACTTGTAGAATCCTTAGGTTCCTGACAGAAGGTAACAGAATTCCTTTCTGGAAGAAGTTACCACAGATAAGACTCACAAATAATTTTACAAAGGTAATGAGTAGCACATAGTAAAAAATAACTAAGTACTCAAGGGAAAAAGTAGTTTCTAATGAAGTCTTTCTTCTCGTATGTTCTCATTTTTCTTTTGCATCATGTATTGCTTCACTTTTTCTTTCTCCTCTTTTCTCTTTCTTTTTTTTTCTTTTTTAAAGATTCTGTTTATTCACTTGACAGACAAGAGATCACAAGCAGGCAGAGAAGCAGGCAGAGAGAGAGCGAGGAGGAAGCAGGCTCCCCGCTGAGCAAAGAGCCCGACGCAGGACTCGATCCCAGGACCCTGAGACCATGACCTGAGCCGAAAGCAGAGGCCTAACCCTCTGAGCCACCCAGGCGCCCCTTTTCTCTCTTTCTTGCTCTCAACTTTCCTTTCTTCAGTTTTGAAGCAGTTTAGAGTATTTTCACTAAAAATTATCCTCTGCTTGGTGGACTCTTAAAGCACTAGCTTTCATTTCTGGTGCTATTGCTCTGGTTAAATCCTTCCTCACCATCTTACAGATAGACCATTATTAGAACCTTCTAGTTGACTTTAATTTCTTTTCTTTCCAAATTCAATAGTAACTCATTTTCTGGCCAGTTTAGCCCCACTTTCACAATCCTTCAGTAGTTTCTCTGAAAATTCCATTTGATTTCCCTGTGATAATAAAGGTAGGACAGAGGTGTTGGGAACTGGGAAATGGTTGAGAGCCATTTACTCATGATTCATTCCCATACTAGATTGCTGTATCACAAACTAAGCTATAAGCTCTTTGAAGAATGAGAGCTCTTTTGTTTTAGTATTCTCACTGGCTCTTCATATCGAGATTTATACATCATGGTTGTCCAATAAATTATCTCTGAGTGAATTAATGACTGGGAATGCAGGTAACTTTGCTGAAAGAAATTTTAAGTGACTAGGCAGGTTAAGGTTGATAGAAGGAACACTGCTTTCACTGGTGCCTTGTGGTTTGTAGAACATTTTGCCATGTATTATCTATCTCTTTTTATCTTTATGATAATCTTATGATTCCTATTATTGCCATTTTACAGGAAAGTTAACTTCTAGCCAGCCATCCCTTTTACAAGTGGGTCACTTAGATTAGTCCAGAAGCATTAATGAAACACTTAGCATATCCCTCACACTCTGTTCTTGACTGCATGTTTTGTTGTTGTTTTTCAGATCTCAGCTGCATTTTTTTTCTGATACCTGCTATCACTAATTTAGCCTTGTAGCTTTGACAAAACACTTGATCTTTTTCTTCCTAGCATTCTTTCCTAGTGTTATCATTTGTAAAATTAATACTCCATATCAGAGTGTTTTATTATAACTTTCTCATTTTGACCTTTTTAATTGTCTTCTTCTCTCCACTCCAGTGTATAAGTAGATTATATTTCTTGGCACAAAAGTAGAGTAGATAAACCCTCAACTAATTGTTAAATCCATAACTCCTTTCAGTCACTGTGGGTTAGGAAAAACAGAGAGCTTACTTGTATAAACAAAATATGCCAACAGAGTATACTTAATAATGCCAGTAAGAATCTTAGGACACAGAACCTGGATAATATAGATGATCCACCTTGATTATAGAGACTTAACCCAACCTAAATTTTGACAAAAGTAAAAACTGCTTTGATGTTGATGATATTTAAAAACAAAGAGTCAAATTGTATTAGGTCTTAGGATCATTAAAATTTCAGGATAGAGGGATGCCTGGGTGGCTCAGTTGGTTACGCAGTTGCCTTCAGCTCAGGTCATGATCCCAGTGTCCTGAGATCGAGTCCCACATCAGGCTTCTTGCTCGGCAGGGAGCCTGCTTCTCCCTCTGCCTCTAGCCTGCCACTCTGTCTGCCTGTGCTTGTGCTCTGTCTCTCTCTCTCTAACAAATAAATCAAGTCTTAAAAAAAAAAAAAAGTTCAAGATAGAGAACTTATTTTCAGTTCCATATGAGAGGCAGTGGCACTCAGGGAGCACTATAAAGTTACACATAGTTAAGTGTTAATGTATATAGTTCATTATTGGTATAGTTACAGTTAGCATGACATTTGAGTTCCTATGGTTTCTAGGAATTGAGGATCAATATAGTAATCTGTGCTTAAATTTGAAAAGTGAAGATGAAATGGCCCCAAATCAAATTCACTCTCTTCTGTTGGAGATTTCCTTAGTGAGAAGATTTCTGCTAAGTAAGTTTGGTGAGAATTCATGAATACCAAAGGATTATTTATTTTACCAATGTTGATCTAACCTCTCCTAGAGGTAATTACTACTACTGGTAACTTGTTACAGTTGCAAGGCCAAGTCCTTCAACTTGACATCAATCTACATTTATCTATCATTAATATCTATGATAAAAAGAAGGAAAAATTACCTACATTTTTTATACACAAAAGAAATAATTTTTATTTCTTTAAGTAAAATTATAAGGGTTGGCTACTGGTTTATTAAATGTGCTTTTATTCAAGATTAAACCATA
Source organism: Mustela nivalis (assembly GCF_964662115.1). Taxonomy (NCBI): domain Eukaryota; kingdom Metazoa; phylum Chordata; class Mammalia; order Carnivora; family Mustelidae; genus Mustela; species Mustela nivalis. The sequence goes on from NC_139024.1 coordinate 134,238,516, forward strand.
GAATGCTCTTTCTTTGTCATTCTCACCTGTTCTGTCAGAACTTTTGAGGATGCCCCAAATGAAATCATTCTGGTTGGTGGCATCAGTATGTATGTATGAAGAACAATACCAAACATGTGCTTGCAGTGGGAATGGAAAAGCCTTTATGAGGCTAAGGCACTCAGATCCTCATAAATTACATCTGTGGTAATAATTCTTTAGTATTTTAGCTCAACATTTCAACAAGTTTTTTATGTTAATATTTTATTTGGAGCAATATTGTGATTTTCCAAGTGATTTCTCTTATGGAAACTCTTGAGTACATGAAGGACACAGACAAATATTTCAGAGCTTTTTTATTGCTCCAGACAGCAGCAAACACATGGCAACAATAATGTACTAAAAGGAAAACTATTATAGTTAGCCTGAACATTTTTTGTCAAAGCCCTTCTTTCATAATCTTGACTATAAAGGGCCTGGAAATGCACACCACCACCTCTTCATTGTGTTATTCTCTGCCAGCACACAGCCCAGAAGGGAAATAAAACACATTTAAATGATGTGCACCAGCAGAATGAAGTCTATCAACAACTTTCTTTAAAATGTCCATTATATGAATTGAAAAGTATGTAAATGATGGGAAGCAGCCCTCATCACTACTGAAAAGAAGTTTCAAAGTCCCTGAGGTAGCTACAGAACAGCAGCTTTGGAGAGGAGCGACATTACTCTGGTTACTCTTGATTGGTTTTTCTCTTGTGACGTAAATGGAGGGAACTACCTTGCCAGTGTGCCTTGAAAGATCTGGCTCTTGATAAAGGATCTCTTTAGTATGATGGGAACCCAATATATGTGAGGCGTGATTTTCTGTTGTGTGCGACCAGAAGCTTCTTTGAATTGTCTCTTAGAATGAAAGAAGTGTTGCTTCTAGGAGAGGGGTGAAAATAGGAAAGGGAATTCAGGGAGGGTTTTTATAGTTTCTGCCAGCAGGCAGGAAGGTCAGTGTTCAGACAGAAAGCATTTTTGCCTCAAGATGCACAGTTGCTGGGTAACTAGGCCTACAAAGATAGCGTTAGACCCTTTGTCAGTAGAATGTCCTTCTGGGTGTCAACTCTGGAAAAAAAGAAAGCATGTCTTTGGCACAACATCAGTTTTCACCTGGGTGGATCAACCAAAACCTGTTAAGTAGGAAAGATCCTGGATTTGAATACAGGTCTGTTTGACTGCAAAAATGTCTAAATATCATGGTAGACTTTTTCCTCTCTGTTGAGATTGGCATGTGAAAAAGTAAGAGAGCTTAGGAGTAAGAACATAGGCTGCTAAAAATGTAGATGCATAGACAATTAAAGGATTATGCTAATTATTGATGAGATCATAACATCATCCTTTTATTTACTTAGAAAATGAGCTTGATTGATTTGCTACGTTCAGAAACTATAGATGAAAGGAAAAAAGTGAGAGAAAAATGAAAATAGTATGAACCATGTTATGGATACCTGGGGAGATGTAGAAGGAAAAGAGAAAAAGATGGAGATATGGGCGTAAGCCTGGGTTATCTTAGAGACTTTTAAGGCAAGGAAAATAATTTTTGCATCTTTCAAGGAAGAAAAAATACTTTCAGAAACTTTAGGATCTCATGGTGTTGGTTAAACATTGTTGTTGAAGAGGCAAACTTTTCTAAATGTGTATGTGTTAGCTCCGGATATTTTCCTAGACTTTATTTGCTTTGCCTCGTAAAAAGTGGTATAGCCTTGAAAAATGATCAGGTTGCTAGATTTGGGGCTCACTGTTGACTCTGGTTATGGTTTTATATGACTAATTGCAATGCTGGTTCTTTTACATCAGTAGTGTTAGAAGGTTTTCTGATGAAGGGAATAACCCTCTCTGGTTTGCTCATAGTATATGTAAACCAACCCTCTTAGTCCTGGCAAGTTGAATTCAAGAATTTTATTTGGATTATTTTATTATAGTTATTTGCTATAAAATGAAGGGTAATTGACTAATCTAGGATCTGGTAGCAATTTTAGAGATTGGAAAATTGGATCTCCATCTTCCACTTGAACAAATAAGCAACTTCTCAAATGTACATCCAACCAGCTTATTCAAATGGTATATTCACAGGTCTGCCTCTTGTTCACCGGTTTATTATGGTCTACAGGATTTAGAAAACCTTTCCCTTCCCTCAATACTCCCAAACCCAGAAATACAGTCACCTCTACATTATAGGTAGAAGTACTTGGAAATACATAGGTGTATGTAAAAGGAATCTATGTGAATGAAGGAGAAGTTTAAAGTTATATGATGAAGTGTAAAACTTTTATCATCTGACTTAAGACTGGTCAGGAAAAGTGAGTTACCTGCATGACATAATTTTGACTGACTAACTTCTGATTCATTATATCTTGAATACTGTTTATTTTAGTGTTAGTGCTGCTTTCTATGCAAGTTGAAATAATTTCTGTTAATGTGGCACATTGGAATACATACCCCTCAAGTAACTGGAATGTTTTGATAAAAATAGACCTCTACTTGAAAAAAAAAAAAATAGACCTCTACTTGAGTATATCTGTCAGGAATCACTAAGCAAATGATAAATATACCATAATTTAAAAATTACTTGGTGATGGACTTGTCCAACAAACAGTAGTTATATTTAAGAATACTCAAATGACCGAAGACTTATGAGAAATCTGAGATCTTATTGTAAAATAAAGGCAAAATTAGCATTTAGAGGGTATAGACCTGACCTTCAATTCCTAATCTGAAGGTGTTGAGGCCAGTATTTCAAAGCTGGTAAAATTAACCTAAGTGTGAAGAGATAAATGGTTAATACTCTAAAGTGACATTTCAGTTTGAATATATATGATTGGATTGTTATTTCCTAAATAGTTGTTTTGGATTGTGTTTTTCTGTCTGTTTCATTTAATTTTATAGTGCATTAGAATAACTCAGGGTGTTTCTCTGGTTTTGTTTGTTTTCTTAGGGCTGTCAGAGAGACTTGAAGAGTTACAGATTGTCTAACAATGCCAGCTAGGCTTTTCGGGCAGTTAGTTTGGATGTTGTGGGAGATACGTTGTTGTCTTGGGTGATCTGGGCTTAGTCTAGACTTAGGCTACAATGGAAAAGTAAAGGAGATCTAACTAAGGAAGATATTGGCATTTGTTAAGTTCCTGACATTGGGTTGAAGACTTTGTATATTAAATGGATCTAATCTTGTACTGATTATAAACCATAGTGTCTGGTCTCTAACCTCAGTGTTATGTTATCCTTAGAGTCCAGATTTGCCAAGTGATTTGCCGAAATAGTTTATGCTCAATTACCTGAAAAATTTGTGAATACCTGCATTTTACGTTTAAGACAAGTTCTGATGCTTAATGGGACTTAAAAGAAATACAGAAAATGGGATCTTTTTAAAAAAGACATGAAGGTCTTTAGACATTAGGTTTGAGTACTTGCTAGTAACAAGTTGTTTAATTGTGGGTAAGTCTTTTAATATTTTAGGGCTCAATTTTATTTTTTGTCAAATAAGGATGTTGGGTTAGATGATTGTTTTCAAAAAATTTTTTTTACTGTAACCCACAGTAAGAAATGTTTTATAAAGCATTCTAGTACATGTGTGTATTAAAAACAAAAGTATTACATATGCAATATATATATCCTCTCAGTAGCAATATTTTTTTTATGCCATTCATTAAATTGATTTCATGACCCACAGTCATCACTTTCAATTTGGAAGAACACTGGATTATATGCTCTCAGCCCTTTCAATTTTAGGATTCAAAATTGAATTTTAGGAATCAGTTTTATGATTTCCTGACCAAAAATGAAAGTTGAGTTTTGGCAATGATAGACTCTTCCTCTTCATACTGTGGAGGGGATGTGGTGGGGAAAAATGTGTCCTGTTTTTGTGTGAGCAGAACTGGCAGATAGAAGGAGCTCTGTGGGACTGCTATGGTACCTGTCATGCCAGGCGGCCAGACACTGTCTGGGCCAGCGGCAGCGACTTCTGCATTCTGTCCTCTTGTGCTGGTTGTGCCTTATTATCATCAGAGGTCCTTAGCACTCAGGAATCAAGATTAGAATAGCAGATGAAGTAAACAGAAGTAGAGGTGTTGAGCATTTACATTTGTGCTACCTTACTCTCCCTGATTGTGAAAAGAAAATATTTGAAGTCCATCAGGAAAAGTGGCAAGTGAATGAATCCTGTGGTTAATGCTGTTCAAGCAGTGGGTTTTTGGAAAGTGTGTGTATTTTCGATGCTGGAGTCTGGGTGTCTGCCTGTGTGTATTTAAAGTAGGTAGCACATGTAGCCTGTGTCTTTTGATCTTCTCTCTTCATTTTAAATGTTATTACATTTTTAATGTTATTACTATATAACTTTTTTTCATAGGTGTCATGAACAATAGAAATCGTTTTCAGTCATGTTAGAACAATGAGGTAGTTTCCCATTGTGGCTAAATCTGAAATTTGTAGCAGTGTTGAGATGGAGCTGGGTATTGGTTCAGTGGTTATGTCATATTCTTCTCACTCGTTCTGCTCCTGGGAGTCAGACACTTTTCAAGTAGGTAGTATGTGTAAGAGTGCACCTTCCTAGATATGTGGTACCATTTTGCTCTGGGGAGGGAGAGAGGGGATTTCGGGAACAAGCACATTGATTCTGGACTTCCAAAGATCTCATGAGAACAAATAGAAATGGGAGGGCGGTCACTACCCTACCCTGAATTGTTCGTGATACATATCCTCCAAAAAAGAGAAGAGGGCTCCAATTCCAGCTTGTACTCTTAAGAGTCCTGTAAGATTGAGTGGGTACATCATGGAAGTGTGGAGGTAGTAGACTATGCCCTTTGAGACTGTGGTTAGTCTTATTAGTGAAACACTAACATTTTTTGCCCTTGAGGACTGCCAAGGGCAGAGGAGTGAGTTGCAGAAATGATTGATAAATCCAAATGATTGGGGGTTAGGAAGGTGGTACTGAAGAATATGGATAGACAAAAAGGAGGTGGTTTAGAGGAATCTAAAGGAGGAAGTGTTGATGCTCTTTGTGGAGTCCTTGCTTTATAAGGTTGTCTGGACTTCCAGGTGAAGGGGGCAGGGCCATTCTACTGAGCAGCAGAGAGAGGGCAGCTTTAGCAGCCCAGTAGAACTAAGCCCTCATCAGTATGCAAACTTTGTATGCAGCCACAGGGAGCCTTTATGTAATTTCTAGGCCACATTTCTCAAAGTTTTTTCTTTTTCCTTCTTCTCCCCCTCTTCTTCCTCCTCCTTTCCTTGAAAAGGCTTAATTTTACCATGATCATCTTTTCTTCCTTCTGAATTAAAAAAAAAAAAAAAAAAAGTGTGGGTTTCTCATTGAGAATCTGACATCTGCCATTTACTAATATACTTTTAAACAAAGCTTTAGTGAATATTGAAAGTTTTTTTGTTTAGCTTTGTGATACTTCCTCATATAATAACCCATTAAGGATATTATCTCAGTTTTATAGAAAGTTGAGGATCCTGTTAATCAGTCAGTTGAGCCATACGAAAATGTCACTTTGTCACCCCCAAATAGTTAAAAAATCAGTAATATTGGATTGTTCAGCCTGATAACTTATGGAAGATCAAATATCCAGGAAGCATTCTAATTCAGCTCTCATGACCTCAAAGCCCATCTTCATTTTTCTCCGCTATTCTTTACCATTTTTTATTTGGACTTCAGCACATTTTAAAAAATTCACCAAATATGTAGCGTAAAAAGCAAAAGGTGATGTTCCATCATGAATCAAGAGCCTGAGAGCACATTCTAGGTTTGCAGCAGAAAATGGAAAAGTGAAGATCAAAAGGAACATGTTATCTGCTATTGTTTTGTGTAAATGACCATTAAGGATTTTGGAGGGAAGGCTGATTTTAGGATTCCCACTATAATTATTTCTGAGTTCATTTATTTACTGAAGTGAGCTTATTTATAGGCTTGAAATCTGCAGCAGAATACCATTTCTTCAATACTAAATATATTATTTTCCCATATATCTGCTGAGTTACTTCTTCATATTCTAGAGATCAGTGCTCTGTCCTCCCAGGATGTCATGATGATAAAGAGTAACTAGATATGTTTAGAAAAGATGCCTCCCCCCAAGCCCAGAGCTATTCCCAAGATGCTCTTGTGCATTTAGCACAGAAGTGGCATATGCAGAAGTTAACATGAGTTGTGGCAGGTGGGAGCTGTATTAATTTTCCCTGTGCACTGACTGTCTAATCTAAACATTCCAATGTTGAAAACAAAACCGATAGTTGATATTTCTAGGGAAGGGTCATTGAGCCTCAGATGGATAAAAAGAATATATGCAAAAAGAAAACAGTATGTTAATGCAGAATATCTGAACCCGAGATAGAGAAAGGTCACACACTCATCTAATTTAAGGGGATAGAAATTCACAGATGTGTTTGTGATTTTACCAGCTATAGAGATTTCAAATATTGAAATGGCATTTGGAACAGGAAGATAGGGTTCAGATTAGAGCACACTGAATAACAAAGTGAAAATGTTGTTATTCTAGCAGCTTACAGATACTTCATTGTATTTGCCTCTGCTAAATCCTGATGAAATGATCTTGAAAGAGTGATGCCTGTTGTTCTTGGCTTTTATTGATTTTGTTCCATGCAGTGTGAAGGATCTGCTGCTTGTCCTAAAATAATGAAATTGAGAGAAGATTGATTTTGGATGACTTCCAGTATCTTTCCTTAAACTTCAGTTTGCAGAAATTGGTCACTCCGAAACAAAACCATAACTCCCACAATTGACTCCCCACTGCTATGAAACCAAAATTTACAGCTCACGTGCTTAATAGCTTTGAGAGAATTGGAAATTCTAGCCTGTTTTGGAACAATAACACTTCCATGTTTGATCATTTCTATTAAAAAAAAAAGTAAGTTTAGACCATCAGACATTCCCAGACTTTCTGGATATCTTACTTTTCTTCAGATGTGTTGTGGAGAACAACTGCTGGAACTTTGGAGAGTTATGGTGTTGAGGTTTAGAGATAGAGGAAGTTTTTTCCTCCTTTTAGATTTTAAACATTTTAGGGGCTCTAAATTGTGCTTTTAAAATAAGTTAATACCAACTTTGCCCTCTGACATGCATTTTCTATCATGTAAAGGAAAAGTTAAACCTACAGAATACACACACACTCCTTCCAAGCCTTCCTCCCACCAAGACCTCCCACCCCTTCCTCCCACCAAGACCCCCCACCCCCAGCCCTGCACTGCACACACCCTCCCTTGCTTGACATTAACCCTCTGACTCATGACTCACGTGTTGATTTCTTCATTAATACAGAGTTGTTCTACGAATTGACAGAAGGCTTTACTGTCATTTTTACCCATTTCTTACTTTCCTTTGGGCCTTCCTGGCAGTGTTTGCATTTAAAGATGAAGAAAATAAGGCCTAGATCTGTGGTTTGAACTGCCCAAGATCACATTAAAAAGTAAGAAATACAGGCATAAAGGGGCTCCTGGGTGGCCCAGTCAGTTAAACGTCTGCCTCCAGCTTAGGTCATGATCCCAGGGTTTTGGGATTGAGTCCCATGTTGGGCTCTCAATAGAGAACATGCTTCTGTCTCTCCCTCCACTGTTTCCCCTGCTTGTCTTCTCTCTCCCTCTCTCTCTGCCAAATAAATAAAATCTTAAAAAATGAAAACAACAACAACAAAAACACTAAAAAAAAAAAAAAAAGACAGGCATAGACAGCTTAATTGGATTATCTTGGGATTAATATTCAGTCTTTACCATATCACTTGCTGTTTTACTATCTTAGAAATTTCAAATATGGCAGTGTAGGTGGCTGAATGGGAATTTGAGGTTTGTGGGTTTAGAATTTTCGTTCCTTTATATAGTTTTTTAAAGATTTTATTTATTTATTAGAGAGAGAACATGGCGGGTTGGGGGGAGGCAGAAAAGCAGAAGGGAAGTGCAGAGGGGGAGGGAGAAGCAGATTCCCCCTTAGATGTGGGGGGAAGGGAGGGTGGTTTGTTCCCAGGAGCCTGAGATCATGACCTGAGCTGAAGGTAGACCCTTAACCAACTGAGCCACCCAGGAGCCCCGCCTTGTTTACTTTTAAAATAAACTATCCCTTGTGTCATTGTTTTCCACAGCTTTTTAAGTCTCCAGTTTAGTTGTTAAGGAATATGGAATGTTTATTCTTTGTTAGAGATCCACTGGAGTTACTCTGTATTTACTTTTTTTTTTTTAAACTCATTCAACATTTATTGAGCTTCTATTACGTATGAGGCAGCTGTGGTGGGATACATAAATACACAATATTGTTTTTGTCCTCAAGAAATTGATTATCAGGGCAGATGAATTCAGGGAAAGGAATCACAGAGTACATCACTCAGACTTGACTCGCCTTGTACTTATGCTAAAGGAATAAAAGGGGCTCTTAAGATTTCTTAGTAAAGTTCAATTCATCAGCCTAAGAAAGATACGTAGGGAGAGGAAACACAGCTCATATTTGCTGTGCACTGCATCTCAGAAATTTCCAATTTGGCTATTGTAGGAAGTTGAGTGGGGATTTAGGATTTAAGGTTTATAATTTTGATTTGACCCAGTTAACATCTGAGATGTGCGGTTGTTGGAGTACCCTTGCTGAAAAATCAGATTCTTAAGCAGCTCCATGTATGTGGACAATGAAAAAAGAAGGCATTGGGAAGAGATGGAGAGTGACCTTTGCCCTGCTCTCTGGGAATCTGTTATTTTGGGCCAAAGGAGTCATTTCTGAAACAAGAGCATGGCTTCTGTGGCTGGGAAAGAGTGTGAGGAAGCATTATGTAAGATTACTACAGTGTATGTGGTAGTGGGAGATGAATACCAAGAGAGCTCATTAAGAAGTTACCAAATGGTGTTTCATAAAGCACTGTTTCTATGATGCATACTCTGATAAGAAACCTTTAGACATGTCTCTGTTCCGAAATTAGAAGATGAGTTAGTGGAAGGAGCAGAGAAGAACTGAGATGGGTAGGAGGAGATACAGGTAATTGTGGGGTCTTAGAAAGCCAGGTCCAGGGAGTCTGAGGATCCATGAGGTCAAGAAAATTAGGACTAAATAAAGTGCTTAGATTAGACAACCATTGGTGTGCTTAGTGCTTTTTGAGATAGTCCAACTTTTGCGTATATTTTTTTCTTCCTTTTAATTTATTGTAAAAGATCTGTAGTTTTAAAAATGTTTATAAACATATAATAAACTCTGTTATTGGTTAGTATATTATATTAGCTTTCCAGCCTCAGCACTGTGTCTTCCTCCATCAAATTGCTATATCTTGGCCTTTCAGAATGTTTTGGCAGTGGTATTTCATATAATTTGCTTCCTTTGTAACCTTTTGTGTTTTATTTTGTATCTTTAAAAACATTATGCTGAGAAAGTGTCCTTAGGTAGCCTAGATTGTCAAAGAGGTCCATGGCACAAAAACAGAGCAGAACACTGCCCTGAGAACTGACTGTGCATCTTGTACTTCTGATTCACTAACACAGTGACTTCATGTAGTTACTAAATAGGTATCTGATGAACAGCTAAGGAATGGTGTATGAGTAAACACGGAGAACCTTCCTCTTCAACAGGGAAGGTATAATGCAGTTAAGTTTCAACTCTCTCAGTTACAGCCTTATTCCAGTAATGACTAGACAGTTTGAACTGGGGTTCACCTGAATCTCCCTAGCTCTAGGTTCTTTTTAGCTTTGAAGGTTAGTGTAGGGTAGAGATAGGAGCATGGCTGTCAAGCCAGACTGGAAGACTCAAAGCCTAACTCTGTTATTGTCTAGATCGATGTACTTGGACAAGATATTTGGACTTAAATTTTCTGTAAAATATGAAGGTAATAGAAAAGAATATAAAAATTGTTGACATATTATGATTATGGTATATGCTTGTGCAAAAGTAACTAGACGTCAATAAGATGTTTACTGTGGTAAGAATCAGTATTAATACTTTCTGTTTTTATTAATACTTTCTGTTTTCTCCATAAAATCTCTTAGTTCTATAACAGATACAGAAGACTGCTTCTTGTTGAATTGTTGGCAATAGATTTAAAACCATAACTTGCATGGATTGGCTTGCTAAGATCTAAGTTTATTTTGAAGTGTGAGATGGTAACCTGGAAACAATTGTTCGCTGCTTGTTAAAATAAGAATATACTTCATAAGATTTTTTTTTTCAGAGATTAATTGAAAAGGACACATTAAAAAGACCTTACATATAATCTCATTCACCTAGTTCAAGTTATATTTTAATATATCAGAGCCTCTATAGATGTCTTGCTTTGAGTACCTGTAACCCTTTATTCATACCATGATTATAGCAATTAAAATGTTGTATTTCAATTGTTTATAAATAATTTATTTAAAAGATAGAATGTGAGCTTCTTGTTCCAGGTAAATTGAGGAGATAAAGTTTTATCCTCAAAGATCCCTTCAGTGCCTGTTATATGCCAGGTATTTATTAGCTTTTGAGTGAATTATTTTTGTATGATAGAATATTTCCAGTTACATGCCTTCTGCTTTGCATGCAGCCTTTGATATTATTAGGTATTTTTTATTTGGGGGGAATTTTTTTTCATGTATTAAACTTATTCATAGTCTTAATTCTGGAGTGACACAGAATAAATTTTCTCCTTTTAACATAAATCTTTCTTCCTCCTATATATAAACATACCCCTTCTTTCATCTGTTTCAGACCGTGTTCCAGAATCTCCTCACCCAGCAGGCTTCACTTGCTTCTTGCCCTGCTCATATACTTGTGCTTAGGCAGGATGGGTTCTAAGGATGCAGCAATGCATTGCCTTCCCTAATCCAGCAAATATTCCTCTCCTTGTGTGGCCTGACATCTTTTTCGCTTTTGAAATTTTTATACCACCCTGAAAAGATCGAAGTTTTCTGGTCTTTAACACATTAACTGCTTAACTGCTATCAAATCATGTCTTTCTTTTCCTAGTTGTGGAAATTTGTATAATTATGAATGTCAGATGTTATATTTTCACTTTTTTTTTTTTTTAATCCAAAAGACACTGAAAATTGTTTGTTTGATTGATTGGTTTCCCTGCCTACTCTGAAACCTGAAGAGGTAAAACAACATCACAACCACCTTCTCCTTGAGAGCCTGGATGTTCATGTATTTATAATTTTATTTTGATTTGTTTGGCTTTTTTGTCATCTATTTTTCATAAGATTTGCAATATAGAGGAAGCAAAACTTTCCCTCAACTCCGTTGGCGTCTCTGGCTGGGCCTGAGGATCAAATTGACATAAGACAGATTAACATGAGAAGCATACAGATTTTTACATGGAAACAGGAGCCCCCATAGAAAATGAAGACCCAAAGAAGGGGTTAGGCCTAAATGTTTCTATATGAGGTTGAATGGAGAGAGGTATTGTGGAAAAAGAACTAAAATATATGGGGAGACCCAAGGAAGATAAGAGTGATTTTAACAAGCTCTGTTTGTACAGATGTTCATTGGCCTCCACTCTGCATCTCTGGTGATAAGACTGTTCCTTTCCTCCTGGTATAGGGAGGGCGTCTTTTATGCAGGAGGTCCTGCTTTCAGGAGGGAAAGGGAGGTCAGAGTATACTTCTTTTATCTGCTGTGCTTCAGGTGTCTGTAGCTGAAAGTAATCCTTATGCCAAGACCACATATTTTGGGGTGGTATATTCTGCTATCCTTCAGTATCAAACTAATTAAATATCTTAAAAATTTAATAGAAAATCATTTATAACAAATTGTATATATTATGCTTTCTCATTTGGTTTGCTGTTTCTGTGCTGTAAACAGAATTTTAGGGAAGAGAGTTTCAGGGCAATCAGGCATAACATGTCAGAACTTGGGGACTGGAGCTCGATGGCCTGGGCTTCAATCCTACCTTTTCCATCTTCTTGTTTTTAATGACCTTGGACAAATCTAATCTTTCTGTACCCCTGTTTTCTTATCTCTAGCACGGAGATAATAATTGTATTTAGTTCAGAGGGTAATTGTGAAGTTTATAGAAATATTAGCGCTTAGAATGACTTCTCACCACTCTCCACCCCTGTGAATATTCCACTCTATAAATGGAATATTGTGGATTTCCTAAAGAATTACCTGATGTGAAACTAGCTTAGCTGTTGTGAAAGCTGGTGAGGCCAGGCTACTTTCTTCCCACACCAGTTTTACTGACCAGCCTAGTACCCCTCAGCTCAGTATCAGAACTTATGGTCAAGAAGTGTGAATGCGTGCAGCAGGGTAGAGGAACCTGACCAACTTGGCCAGAATCCTATATCAAGAGGGGGAGGGGAAAATAAAGCTAGAAGAAATGGTCTGTGGCAAAGAGAGGGAAGGGTGGGAGGAGAGGTACCTTGGGATCATAGGAAAGGGGGAAAAACAGACATTCCCCAACATACGTACAAAGTTCTCTGTCAGTCAGCCCCAGGGAGGAAAATAATGGGAAAGAATGCAGCAAAGAGCTAATCAGTTTGAGGTGTGTAAGTGTGACTGGTCAAAAGATATTTTTCCTTTTCTCTCTCCATCCCTCTCTGCTTTGCTCTCCCCTTCTCTACCTCAGGTTGCTTTTAAGCCTTCTTTTGTTCTTTGTATTTCTTGTATTCATTTTCAAAGTACTTTGACTAAATTTTTACAAACTAAAAACTAAAGTAACTACATTTATACAGTTGTGATTGTTAACTAAAAACAATGTTATTTTTTTTAGAATGTAGAAAACTAAAGTCATTCCCCAAGATTGAATTACCTTTCAGGATCAGCTTGGTGTATGAAAATGTAATTTATGACAAGGTCTACTTTTCAGGTGATGGAAAGTATGAGATCTGCTTTTTGCGTTTTGAAAACCATTTCATTAGGTACCATTTGCTAATGTTTTAAATTTGTGAGGTATCTTTTCCACATGGACTGTAATTAATTATTCATTCTTGATATCTTTATTTGTAGGTCACCTATTTATATAACTTAGTTTGTCTATCACCTGGGCATGTAGCTGTACTAGTAACATCTGTTAACTCATGACTATTTTTGACCAGTAATGTTAGAGGCATTAACGAGTTTTATTTATTGCTGTTCTTTTTAAACTGTTCAGAGTACTTCTAACCTTCAAACAGCTTTTCCCAACTTGTTCTCTCAGCACATTTGACATGCAACAAAAGTGACTTTTGTGTTATTATGGATGGTTGCCAAATTGTTTGACATGACGACAGGTGGGATATTTTTTAGGGCTGCTGAAACATTGGGTTCCACGGGTGCTTTGTTCCTTATGGATTGTGTTTTGACTTGCATGTTTCTGACAGCCATTGTAGCATCAGCCTCCTTTACTGAATTTGGAACATGCCTGCAAAAGCCAGCCTTATAAAGGTTTTAGCTAGAATGTTAGCATTTTCTGAAATGTTTTATACATTAGTATTTATTGTAGTTTGATTTTATTAATAGTACTAGAATTATACATAACATTTTTGGTTTGGTTTTGTTTGTTTTTACATAGTTTCCTATTATGGGAAACATAAGCATTGTTTATGGTTGTGAATATTTATGCTTTCTGATTTCTTGGTCTTTAAAATTTTATGTATGAAATGTCTTGACATGTGTTTATTTGCAAATTGAAAGAATACACAAAATTTCTATGACTTTAGATAAATGGATTCCTTAAAAATTAAAGATCTTCCTTTTACTTATTGGATATCTTTTTTTTTTTAATGGATATCTTTTATATCAGAATTATCAAAATCTATTATTAGAGCAGGAAGTGATATAAGAGTTTAGGTGATCCCAACTCTAAGGTATATTAAAATACTCTTCCTTCTTTCTAATCAGAAAGATATATATTTTCAGTCCCTTTAAATTCCAGTCTCCATGTGCTATGCATGGGAGAGATAGAAGTGAATCAGACAGACTAAATCTTTATCCTCCTAAAATTTTGGTCGTGGGCTTTTGTGTAATAGTTTGCATCCGTGGCTCATTGGGACAAATGCTATCCCTAGGATCTGACCACAAACAAATTCTAAAGCAAACCTGCATTAATAATACAATTTATTCACGGGACGCCTGGGTGGCTCAGTTGGTTGGATGACTGCCTTTGGCTCAGGTCATGATCCCGGAGTCCCAGGATCGAGTCCCGCATCGGGCTCCCAGCTCCATGGGGAGTCTGCTTTTCCCTCTGACCTTCTCCTCACTCATGCTCTCTCTCACTGTCTCTCTCTCTCAAATAAATAAATAAAATCTTAAAAAAAAATACAATTTATTCAGAGCTATAGACTTCATATATTACATCTCTAGTCCTTGCAAGTGAGAAGGAGCTATTAGTATTTCATATTATAGGTAAGTGAACTCACTGAAGTAAAGCTCACAGGTAGGTCTCAGAAAAATTGATTGGCTAATTGGCTTCACATTATAGTGTTGGTACTTTTAAAACTATATATATAAAAAAAAAGAATGGTAAAGAACAAAAAGAACAAACTAAACTAAAATAATCTGTTTGTTGCCAGTTGATCCCTTCTATTATCTCATTATCTTCCATCATAGATTTTAGACTAATGCTGCTAACTTGTTTTTAAGATGAAATCAATGCACTGCAATTTAAGACTTGGTGACTTAGGTTATTAACAAAGAAAATTGTTATTTTTGTAATTTGATTTTTGATTTTTAGTTTTGGATTTTGGTTTTCAGATGATTTTATTTAACATTTTCATTAGCCACACAGCTTTAAATGTACATACAACTTTATGTAAATACACTAAAACAAGAACATATTTCTTCTTGTTTTAGTGCAGACTGATAATATGGTTATTGTGTTACATATCACATATCACAGTTCTTCTTGGATTCTTTGTGAACATCCATGAATCCCAATGATTCTAAGCATAAGGAATCCTTCTTCCTAATTTTTGCCCAAAACAACAAATGTTCTAGGCTAGCAATGCGAGACAACACACGGTGTGTTTGCCATTTTACTTTTGAATTGGACCTACCTGTATCGTCCTGTGACATTTTCTAATATATAGATTATATTTACTGAAGGCAGACAATGACCCAGAAGGATTTCTGTTGTATTTGATCATTTGGTTCTCTCAGGCTGCCCTGCAGCCTTTCAGCGTGTGAGGCAGGTACTTCTGCAGGGCTCTGGTGATACTTCTTTTTTTTTTTTTTTTTGTCTTTTTAATTTTTTATTTTTTATAAACATATATTTTTATCCCCAGGGGTACAGGTCTGTGAATCGCCAGGTTTACACACTTCACACCCTCCCGGATGTCCATAACCCAACCCCCCTTCCCCCAACCCCCCTCCCCCCAGCAACCCTCAGTTTGTTTTGTGAGATTAAGAGTCACTTATGGTTTGTCTCCCTCCCAATCCCATCTTGTTTCATTTATTCTTCTGGTGATACTTCTTTAGTGCCCTGTGCTTAAGGTGACTGTGTTTGTGAAACTGCCTCAGGGCCAACTGCAGGGAGTGCTGATAGCAGAATGCTTTCCCTGGTTTCTTGTGCTGATCTAGGCATAATTGTGGTCAAGAAAATATTGAGTGAATGATTAACATTGAGTTCTCAATTTTATTCAGCTGCCAAATTCTTAGCACTAGGAAATAGCCCAAGCCCACCACCTTGCACTGGCTTAGAGTTCCAGGTGTTAAAAGTCAAAATTCATAGCTATAAAAACATGGAAAGCTTTTAATGTAGTATGAAGATAAAGAATGACTTAATGATAGAGACTTTAAATCAACACATATTTCTTCCCCTATCCTCTTGTATCCTGTTGTTGAATTTGGAGCTGTGGTGAGTATCTGTAATAAACATTGCAACAGGGGTGGTTTTAATAATGTGGGTTGGTAACTACCTAAGATCTGTGATATGTAATGATCTGTGATATGTAATACTGATCAGTAAATAACATCATTTTTGTTCTCCAGAGTAACAACATAAGTAGAAGATAGATTTTGGGAAACAGCCAATCCACAGAAAAATGTTTTCCTCAATTTTTAAAATGCCATGATCATTTCTTATTTGATAACTTCTAGACTCAAAGAGTTGTGAGGTTCAGAATGGGAGCTGGGAAGGTGAGTAGATGTGGAAAGCATTGAACTGGCAAGGTGATTGATTGGTTCTAACAAGGTTCTACAGGACCTGGCTCCATCCTCATTTCCTACCATTCCTATCAATCCCTTAGCCCCAGCTACACTGACCTTGGTGGTGCTAGACAGACATGCCAGTCAAGCTTCTTTTGCTGTTCTTTTGGCTGTCAAATGCCTTCAGGACTTGTTCCTTCTCTTGGGGCTTCCTTAGATGTCATTGTGAGGCGTTCCCTTTCCCTGATTATCACGTACAGTCTGCCCATACTTGATCACTTTGGTTTTTTTCTTTACAGCACATATCGCTTAAAACATACTATATATATTTGACATATTTATTTTGTTTATTGTCCTTCCCTCACTAAAGTATAAGAGCCAGGAAGACAGATTTTGTTTCTGTATCACCTTCTAGAATAGATTATACTAGAATGGAGCCTATAGTGGTGGTGGCTCATTATGGGTGCTCAATCAATATATTTTGTAAAATAATTTTTTAAAAGATTTTATTTACCCATGAGAGAGAGAGCACAAGGAAGTGGATGCATGTGGCGGGGGGAGCAGAGGGAGACTGAGAGAGAGAATCTCAAGCAGACTCTACACTAAGTGGAACCTGATCCATGACCCAAGATCACAACCCAAGCCAAAACCAAGAGTCAGATGCTTACTTCACTGAGACACCCTTCAGTCGATACTTTTTGAATGAATATATGAAGATTTTTTTTATATATTCACAGAACTTAGAAACTGGCTTCATTTTATTTTGCTGTTAATTTCTTTTTTTTTTTTTTTAAGATTTTATTTATTTTTTGACAGACAGCGATCACAAGTAGGCAGAGAGGCAGGCAGAGAGAGAGGAGAAAGCAGGCTCCCTGCTGAACAGAGAGCCTGATGCGGGGCTCGATCCCAGGACCCTGGGATCATGACCTGAGCTGAAGGCAGAGGCTTTAACCCACTGAGCCACCCAGGTGCCCTTGCTGTTAATTTCTTATCAGTATTTAAAGAACCCAAAAATAAGATAAAAATGTTAAAGATGTGCTTTCTTTTGGATACTTAAGAGGGAAAAAAGTATCATTGTGAAAGCCTCCTACTTAGCTGTTAGGGAGAGTGAACATAGTAGGGCAGTTGTGAACATAGTAGGGCAGTTATGATGAACAGTTAAGGAAGAGAGAGACAGAGAATTTTGGGGTCTGGATGGTGGGATGCCAGGTGCCATACTTGCTTGGAGGGCTAGTTGTGTGATCTCAATTTTTCATCTGTAAAATGAGGGTGTTCAATGTTTACAGCAGCAATGTCCACAATAACCAAATTATGGAAAGAGCCTAGATTCCTACTGACAGATAAATGGATAAAGAAGATGTGGTATGTGTACCCACCATGAACTATTATTCAGCCATCCAAAAAAAAAAAAAAAAAAGAACTCTTATAATTTGCAACTAGGGGATATCATGCTAAGTGAAATAAGTCAGTCAGAGAAGATAATATTGTATTATATTTCTCATACGTGGAATTTAAGAAACAAAACAGGATCATAGGGGAAGGGAGGGAAAAATAAGACAGAATCGAAAGGGAGACAAACCATAAGAGACTCTTAACTCTAGGAAACAGAGTTGCTGGAGGTGAGGTGGGTGGGATAGGTGCTGGGCATTAAGGAGGGCACCTGATATGATGAGCATGGGGGGTTATATGCAACTGATTAATCACTAAACTCTACCTCTGAAACTGATATACACTGTATGTTAATTGAATCTAAATAAAAAAATAAAAGAGGGTGTTTATTACTAAAATCACTTCTGTGGTTTATTGACTGGAGGGAACAGTTTAGAAAATTAGGGGCATAGTTTAGTGAAAAAATGAGGGAGTTTTACATGTATTTATGAGATACATTATTTTGTTCTTTTATTTTGAAAACATGATTATATTATTTATTGTTATTTCAACTATAAAGCTTATTTTATAAATTTTTAAAAAATCAAGAGCCAGCCTCTAATATCAATGCTAAAAATGGAGGTATTCTATCTCCATTTAAAAGAAAATCATATTTTTCTACTCTACAGAATTTTCATGTCAATACCTCTGAGCTTTGTTCTATCAGAATTATATATCTGAGGTTGATAAAAAAAAAATCGAGGACGAAATTCAGTGGTTTTTTTTTTAGGATTTGAACAGTGGTGCATTTTAAGTTTTCATAAATAAATGAGTAATTTTTTAGAACATCACTTAAGGGAATAATGAACTCTATAAATAAAATTCTGAAATATTTAATATTTATTATTTTAATGATCTGATTTTCAGTCTGTATTAAAGGAATATGATAATTCTAATAAATTACGTATTCTCACAGGTAGCACTCTATTCTCATAAAGACACTCTGGACATGAGAACTTGTTTAATGGACATCAGCTGTTTGAGATGAAATTAAGAACTCTTAAAACAACTTTAAGATATGTGTGTACCTCTGTTCTCAGAGACAAAATGGATGAAGGGTTGGAATATCTAGATATGCTTTCAGGTATACATTTGATTTATACAGCAGAGTTATAAAAACAAGGGTGTTTTGTTTTAAGTCTGTTGATCTCTACATGGACTTACAAACTTAGACTTTGGTGCTTCACTCAATATACCTCTCCCTCCTCCAGGTTCTTTTAGAGTGTTACTGAATGTGGTGGTTGGAGATGCTTTTTAGTATCTTCGGTGATGTGCAACTTACTACCTTTTGAGGTATTGCTTGTACTTAAGATAGTTCTATTTGAAACAAGGAAATAGTTCCTTGCTCATAATATATCTGCTTGCCTTTAATGTTTACCTGAGGAATAAGAAAAAAAATAAATCTCTTTTCTACTTGACTTTTTCCCAGATACAATAATCATTATTGTTGTCTATCATTATTCCAGGTTAATTATTCCTGGTCTTTTTTTTTTTTTTTTTTTTGACAGTTTACCTCACTCATGATCCTGGTCACTCTCCATGAGACCTAGTAGGAGCAGGTCTGGCTTTTGGTGTGGCACCCTGACTTAATCCATAAACCAGACACAGCTTGCCAGCCTGGGGAGGGTGGAGTGGCTGTTCTCCCTCATTTTGGAAACTGCTTCTATCTCTATATAGCTATGATGACATTGGTTTCTTTGGGTAGTCAGTGTCATACTGTTGAGATGGTGAGATTCAATTAATTAAAATTTGTTTTGTTTTCTTCTTCCTGCTTGTATTCCAGTAAATCTATACCAGCATCAGACTCTCTTCATAAGGCTTTTTGTTTCTGTTTTTGGCTTGGTGTTTTTGTCTCTTAATACTCATTTTCCTTAAATGTGCTAGATACAGACCCTGGTACCAGTGCTTTGATTCCTTTTTTAGGGATATTTCTCCTAGCTAATTAACCTCTTTTTATGGCTTTTGTCATTGACATACTTGATCTGAGGGCTTAATATAAAGATTGACCAGGATAAGGCTGAAGATAATGCCAGTTCTGGTGTACTGAGGTATACCCACAGCATACCTCTAGCCCTGCTTTGCCTAATATGGTAGCTTTGATGACTATTTACATTTAAATTCTAGTGAATATTAAATGAAATTAGAAATTTAGTTCCCAACATTCACTTGCCACATATGGCTGTTGGACAGCAATGATCCAGAATATTTTTATCATAGAAAGGACTCCTGGATGGTACTTCTCTACTCTGTTATTGATCCACTAATTCACACCATGAAACATAAAAACAATTATATTTATGAATTATTTTTCATGAATTATGTTTCCATATTTTCCCATCCTGATGATGCCTTAACTTTTACTATAGCAGATTTTTTTTTTTTTTTTTAAAGAGAGACCTCTGTATTTAAAGGGTTTTCCTGGGAAGCTGGTGACTTTTTTTTTTTTTTTAAAGATTTTATTTATTTATTTGACAGACAGAGATCACAAGTAGGCAGAGAGGCAGTCAGAGAGAGACGAGGAAGCAGGCTCCCTGCTGAGCAGAGAGCCCGATGTGGGACTCTATCCCAGGACCCTGAGATCATGACCTGAGCCGAAGGCAGCGGCTTAACCCACTGAGCCACCCAGGTGCCCCTACTATAGCAGATAAATAGCACATTTTATTTGAGGGCATCAGGTAGATTTCTTAATGAAAGAGTTAGTACAATTTGTGTTTTGAGGGATGAATGATTTTGGGAGTAGGTATTAGTGGAATTGTTAATTTCTTGAGGAAATTGGGTGATACAGATAGACATGGATAGTTAAAAATTCTTGGAGATTAAGATTTGTGGAGACATGATCACATTATGTTAAAATATATAAAAAATAAATACATCTCTGTGTTTATACAGTTGACCCTTAAACAATGCAGGGCTTAGGGGTGCTAATATCACCCTCCCTTGCACAGCTGAAAATCTACATATAACTTCTGGCTCCCAAAAAAAACTTAACTAGTCATAGTGTTCTGTTGACTGGAAACCTTACCGAAATCATAAAGAGTTGATTAACATGTATTTTTAATGTCATATATATGCTAGAGAAAGGAAAAAAATTTACAATACTGTCTCTATTTATCAAAACAAAGTCTGTGTATAAGTGGACCTGTGCAGTTCAAACCCATGTTCTTCTACTGCATATATCAAGCACTGACCTAAAGTATGAAGTATGAACTGGAGGAAAATAATGTTCACTCATTTGGTCAGCAATTGTTGAGTTCCTACTTTGTCCTGGCACTGACCTATACAGAGAAAATACCATCATGTGGTCTCTCCCCTGTAGGGACTCAGAGATGAGTGTGGGAGACAAAAACAGAAGCAGGTCACTGTAATTTGGTATGTGCTATGTTGAGCTAGGCATAATGTCCTTAGAAAGCAAGGCCGCTGGTCTGGGAATGCATTACCTAGTGGGTAAGTTTAGCATTTGTCACTTGAGGTGGAAGCTTGACAAAGACACTGATGCTGTTTCCTTCAAAAGCCCTTCGTTTCATTTTCTCAGTCATGCTAGGTAATGCTGCCTTTATGCAGAAACAGATTGCTATGCTCAGTGAGTCCAAAGGTACATGGGATATGTTTTTAGTTTTGAAAATACAATGAGGTTAAATTAAGATCATATTAACATCAGAATACTTTTGGTTGGTATACAGTTAATGTTTTATTACCTAGGTGTAGGTCACTGGTGTTAAGAGTAATGGAGAATGGGTTGATGGAAAAATTAAATAATCAAAAATAAGGTGGGCTGGTCCTTAAGCTGGCTGTACAGCAGAGTCACTTTTAGAGCAAAAGAAGTGCATATCCCTGTATTCCAATCCTGGAGATTCTGACTCAAGTCAGTCTTGGGGTTATTTCTTGGCATCTGTGGTTTTTTTAAGGATCTGAAGTGATTCACATGGGCAGCCAGCCAGGGTTGAAAACCACTGGTCTTGTGTGGAATTTTGTAATAGTAGATGCCACATTGTATCTTTTGTGACATAGACTAGCCCTTTCTATTTTTCCACAGTCATAAACTGACATTCCACCTGTGCAAATTTGAACTCTTTTGTATTGTTGAACATTTAAAGTTAATAAAATGACAGAACCCAAGGAAAACAGGAGTATTAATATACAGTGGCTAATAGCAAGAAGTCTGAAGCCAGATTGCCAGTGTGAATTTTGCCTCACCCTTTCCCAAAGGACTTAATTCTGTGGGCTTTAGTTTCTTCATCTGGAAAATGGGGATAATAATATTTATCTGCGGGACGCCTGGGTGGCTCAGTTGGTTAAGCAGCTGCCTTCGGCTCAGGTCATGATCCCAGCGTCCTGGGATCAAGTCCCACATCGGGCTCCTTGCTCAGCAGGGAGCCTGCTTCTCCCTCTGCCTGCCATTCTGTCTGCCTGTGCTCGCTCTCTCCCCCTCTCTCTCTCTGATAAATAAATAAAATCTTTAAAAAATAATAATAATAATATTTATCTGCTAGGACTTTGTAAGGTTTAAACAAATTAATATATGTGCTTTATTTCATTGAGTCTAAGATGTACATATTATCCTTTCTGAAATCTGGAGACATACAAGAAATAAAATGTTTTAGTTTACTTGGAAACATACTTCTTTCTGTGTACTACATAAAATAAGAGTGTATTTTACAACTGATCATGGCTTGGATACATTTATCTTATGAAATGCAAATGATTAGATGAGTTAATTTTTGTTTTAATAAATTACAATATCTTGGTCTCTTCACACTTTATACTTTACAATTCTTTTTACTTAATTGTGATGATTATATATTTCAAACAATTATTGGGCATTTTTTATGTGTCAGGGAGGGTGCTAATAACCATTTGATCTGCATAACAGAGTAGTGTTTTTTTAATGATGGTTTTGCAGCAGGTAGAAAGTTACAAAACTAAGACTCAAACACATGTTTTACTCCAAAGCCCGGCCTATTAACTTAACCACTGTGCTATATTGACTCCTTCATACTTAACCTACAGATCTGTGTGTAATATTCAGAGCTTGTTCATTCTTTTTAGGTAACGGGGCAAGAAACATATGAACAAAGGGAAATCCAAGTTAGTGTCCCCACTCCATCAACCACTTAGCCCTCCATTGTAACATGATTACCTGTGAGGCTGAGGGATGAGATGGTTTTGACATCCTTGAGGCAATCTTCTGGAAAGTGCAAATACTAGAGTCATCATCCCCAGACATGACAACATGTAGGAAGACTGAGTGTCATAATAAACAGTGAATCAAGTGACAATTAGTTATCTTTTTATCATTGGTTTTTAGTAGTTAGACTGACACACCTAGGTGTGGTTTTCTTTGTATTTATCTTGCTTGGTGTTTGCTATACTTTACGAATCTGTAAATTAATGACTTTAACCTTACTGAGGAAAATTTTCTTTTGTCCTATTCTTTTTTTTGTTTTGTTTTTCTCTCCCTCTCTCTCTCTGGGAACCCAATTATGGGGCTGTTTCAATTGTCCTGCAGGTCCCTAAAGTCTTCATTTTGTTCGATATTTTTTCACTTCGTTCCTCAGGTTCGCTGTACTTTCAACTTTACCTACTTTTCCCTGTACTTTCAACTTTACCTACTTTTTCCTTTGTCATTACCCATCTGCTTGCTAAGGCAATTTGCCATGTAGCAAATCCCATTTCATTTCAATATGATGCTTTTTAATTATGGACTTTTTATTCGGTTTTCTCCCTTTTTAAAATAAGTTCTATTTTTCTGATAATATTTCTTTTCATTTTTTAGTTTGAGGTTTCTCTTCATTTGAAATGAGTTTATTTTATTCTCTTCATTTGAAATGAGTTTATTTTCCTATATGTTAATAATACGATAATTAGCTGCTTGAAAGTCCTTGTCTGCTAGTGTCATCTCAGGGGTAATCTTTGTTGATTATCTTTTCTTTGAGAATAGGCCAGGTTTTCCTTTCTGGATTCTGTTATAATCTTCCTAATGGTGTTGGTTTTTGTTTGTTTTGTTTCTGTTTTCATTTTTGCAAGAAATTAATTTGGATGACTCAAACTGCAAACTGTGTCTTTGGGCAGTAGCTCAAATCACAGTTACTTTCTTTTAGTCTTATTCTGTGTTACCGGTCAGCCAGAGATTGGGACAAGGATTGGACACAGAATTGTATATTTTCTTCTTTTGACTGGGATTGTCAACCTCATTTCCAGTAGCTGTGTTGCCCTAAACTTTGTCCTTTGATTCTTCAAGGCAGCCTGGCAGTGGTTTTTCTGTAGGAGGTTTTACTGACTCTTTGTGGTGCAAATGACAGCCTGTCCTAAGGCTAAAATTCATGAAAAAAAATAGAGAATTCATGTGGAGTCATTCCTTTATCTTTATTTCCAGTGTCAACTCCCCTCTAGAATATCCTTGCTGTCAAATACCTTTAAGCAGTTGCTTTTGTTTGTTTTGTATTGTTGATCTTGTCCACAGTTTATAGCTATAACCTGGGAGGTAGTTAAAAAAAAAAAAAAGGTATTTTTTTTTCTTCCTTTTTTCCTTCCTTTGGAAGAGTATTCTGGGTTACTTCCTTTTTATAAAACCTGCAAATTTTTCTTCTGATGGAGCTATGTGTAAACGTTACATTTTGTGTTGAAAGATCAATAAAATTTCTGCTTCTCAGCATATTAGAATGGAGGTTTATAGCTCATTTCATTTTTCATGACAACTGAATGTACTCTTTTGACACTTCGGTGTCTTTTATGAGTATAATTTATTCTGAATTATGAATGAGCACATTTGATGTGTTTGTTGTAGAAATTAACATGTTTTAATATATGGAAACATTTGATTTGCTAATAAATAAAAAGATACTAGTTTTCACGAATCAGTTGCAAAGCTTTGATTATTCAGGCAATTCCATGGAGGAGGGACGTTTTATAAGTAATCTATTCTTGGGTAAATTGTATATATTATTATAGGAAAAGTGAATGCTGATGAATTCACCTTGATAATTGCCCAACTTGACATAATGTTAACATAATTAGAAATGCATATTCATCAATAGAAGTATTTTATTTTGAATTATTTTGTGACTATAGTTAGAAAATCAAGATTTTTTATTTATCAATAAGGCATGAAAAAAATTTTCTTAGTGTGTTTAATCTCTTGTTTCTTAAAATTATGTGCTATGAAATTTTAGTCTGTGAGGATGTTACTAAATTAAAAATGTGTGCCTCACTTTTCTATAATTTTTTTCAAATTTGAACTATTATGATACAAGTGTTTGATAGAACAAGTATAAAAATTAATAGGTATAAGTGAGGATATGGAAAATTATCTTGAAAAATTAAACTTAGATTTGTTTCTGTACTTGCTAATTTGTTGAAAATCACAGAAAAGTCCATAAAAGCCCTAAATCTTAAGAAATGCCTCATGCTAGCCTACATCATGTATGTATATCTGGGTGTGTGTGTTCCTGGGATTTAATTATATTCATTTTTATGTATAGTTTCTTAATACCTTGTATTTTCACTTTACCATGGGCTGACTTGGAGACTTTATTTTCAAAAAGAATTTCCTGTTAGACAATTACTTTTTAAAGATTATAGAGTAGTATTATGCTTTTATAATAGTATCTTTAAAATTAACTTTCTTATGATTTTGAACTATCATTAAATAAAGATATCAATGTTTTGGGAAAAAGTAAAAAACATTTTCTTGCAGAGATTATTCAATTTTAGAAATTCTTCAGCAATTTCTTATCTTTTAAAACTGGGGATAAAAAAAAAAGTCAAGAAGTGGTATAACAGGATGCATCAGCTGCAAGGAGCAGAAAACCCAACTAAAAGTCCCCTAAACAATGAATAGTTTATAAACTTGCATAACAGGAAGTCTGGGCACAGGGCCAGGTCAGTGGTGTCAACATGGACAGAGGCTCCTTCCATCTTTTGGCCTGGTAGGATTATCATGTTAGCTTGGTTCTAGGGTTAGTTTCCTCATGATCACAAAATAGTTGCTATAGCTCCAGACATCCAGGTTTCTTCTAGGAATATGTTATTAGAGAAGGAAAACCTTTTCCTGGTGTTTTCTCATATCTTCTTGGCCAGGGGAATAGAATTATTGTAATTGGTTTGCAGCAATAATGATTTACCAACTCAGGCTAGACCATGCATTTCCTGATTAAACAATAGAGTGAATACTACACAGGAGAATGACTACCAGCAAGGAAGGAGTGTAGGATGGAAACTGTTGTACTTATAAACAGATTTTAGATGATGGAGATTTTTCAGTTCCTTGAAAGTGCCATATTTTCTCTTGTTTCTAGGACCTTTTTATTGCTCTCTGGATTTTTTTTCTCCTGTACCTAAAAGATTCCTTCTCATTCTTTAACTCTCAGCTTAACTATAACTTAAGTCTTTCTCTTCCCTTCTCTTCTCTTTCTCTCTCTCTCTCTCTCTCTTTCTTTCTTTTTAATTAAGATATAATGCATTATTTGCTTTAAGGTATAGGTCTGTGAATCATTAATCTTATACAATTCACAGCACTCACCATAACACATACCCTCCTCAATGTCCATAACCCAGCCACCCTATCCCTCCACCCCCCCCCAGCAACCCTCAGTTTGTTTCCTGACATTGAGTTTCTTATTTTTAACTAAATTTTTAAATTTTTTTATAAACATATAATGTATTTTTTATCCCCAGGGGTAAAGGTCTGTGAATCGCCAGGTTTACACACTTAACAGCACTCACCATAGCACCCTCCCCAATGTCCATAACCCCACCCCTCCTCCCAGCCCCCCTCCCCCCAGCAACCCTCAGTTTGTTTTGTGACATTAAGAGTTTCTTATGGTTTGTCACCCTCCCAATCCCATCTTGTTTCATTTATTCTTTTCCTACCCCCCAAACCCCCCACGTTGCATCTCTACTTCCTCATATCAGGGAGATCATATGATAGTTATCTTTCTCCGATTGATTTATTTCGCTAAGCATAATACCCTCTAATTCCATCCACGCCATCACAAATGGCAAGATTTCATTTCTTTTGATGGCTGCATAGTATTCCATTGTATAAATATACCACATCTTCT
The DNA here is from genome assembly GCF_964662115.1 of Mustela nivalis. Taxonomy (NCBI): domain Eukaryota; kingdom Metazoa; phylum Chordata; class Mammalia; order Carnivora; family Mustelidae; genus Mustela; species Mustela nivalis. The sequence continues at coordinate 134,265,036 of NC_139024.1, forward strand.
TTATCCACTCATCTGTTGATGGACATCTAGGTTCTTTCCATAGTTTGGCTATTGTGGACATTGCTGCTATAAACATTCGGGTGCACATGCCCCTTTGGATCTCTACATTTGTATCTATAGGGTAAATACACAGTAGTGCAATTGCTGGGTCATAGGGTAGCTCTATTTTCAACTTTTTGAGGAACCTCCAGGCTGTTTTCCAGAGTGGTTGCACTAGCTTGCATTCCCACCAATAGCGTACGAGGGTTCCCCTTTCTCCACATCCTCGCCAGCATCTGTCATTTCCTGACTTGTTAATTTTAGCCATTCTGACTGGTGTGAGGTGGTATCTCATTGTGGTTTTGATTTGTATTTCCCTGATGCTGAGTGATGTGGAGCACTTTTTCATGTGTCTGTTGGCCATGTGGATGTCTTCTTTGCAGAAATGTCTGTTCATGTCCTCTGCCCATTTCTTGATTGGGTTATTTGTTCTTTGGGTGTTGAGTTTACTAAGTTCTTTATAAATTTGGACACTAGCCCTTTATCTGATATGTCGTTTGCAAATATCTTCTCCCATTTTGTCAGTTGTTTTTTGGTTTTGTTAATGGTTTCCTTTACTGTGCAAAAGCTTTTGATCTTGATGAAATCCCAATAGTTCATTTTTGCCCTTGCTTCCCTTGCCTTTGGCGATGTTCCCAGGAAGTTGCTGCGGCTGAGGTCAAAGAGGTTGCTGCCTATGTTCTTCTCAAGGATTTTGATGGATTCCTTACTCACATTGAGGTCCTTCATCCGTTTTGAGTCTGTTTTTATGTGTGATGTAAGGAAATGGTCCAATTTCATTTTTCTGCATGTGGCTGTCCAATTTTCCCAACACCATTTGTGGAACAGACCGCCTCTTTTCCATTAGACATTCTTTCCTGCTTTGTAGAAGATTAGTTGACCACACAGTTGAGGGTCCATTTCTCGGTTCTCTATTCTGTTCTATGGACTATGTGTCTGTTTTTGTGCTGGTACCATATTGTCTTAATGATCATTGCTTTGTAATATAGCTTAAAGTCTGGAATTGTGATGCCACCAGCATTGCTTTTCTTTTTCAACATTCCTCTGGTTATTTGGAGTCTTTTCTTGTTCCATATAAATTTTAGGATTATTTGTTCCATTTCTTTGAAAAAAATGGATGGGATTTTGATAGGGATTGCATTAAATGCATAGATTGCTTTAGGTAGCATAGACATTTTCACAATATTTATTCTTCTGATCCAAGAGCATGGAACATTTTTCCATTTTTTTGTGTCTTCCTCAATTTCTTTCATGAGTATTTTATAGTTTTCTGAGTATAGATTCTTTGCCTCTTTGGTTAGTTTTATTCCTAGGTATCTTATGGTTTTGGGTGCAATTGTAAATGGGATAGAACCTTAATTTCTCTTTCTTCTGTCTTGTTGGTGTAAAGACATGCATCTGATTTTTGTGCATTGATTTTATATCCTGACACTTTACTGAATTCCTGTACAAGTTCTAGCAGTTTTGGAGTGGAGTCTTTTGGGTTTTCCACATATAGTATCATATCATCTGTGAAGAGTGATAGTTTGACTTCTTCTTTGCTGATTTGGATTCCTTTAATTTCCTTTTGTTGTTGGATTGCTGAGACTAGGACTTCTAGTACTGTGTTGAATAGCAGTGGTGATAAAGGACATTGCTGCTATGTTCCTGACCTAAGCGGAAAAGCTTTCAGTTTTTCTCCATTGAGAATGATATTTGCGGTGGGTTTTTCATAGATGGCTTTGATGATATTGAGGTATGTGCCCTCTATCCCTACACTTTGAAGAGTTTTGATCAGGAAGGGATGCTGTACTTTGTCAAATGCTTTGTCCTCATCTACTGAGAATATCATATGGTTCTTGTTCTTCCTTTTATTAATGTATTGTATCACATTGATTGATTTGTGGATGTTGAACCAACCTTGCAGCCCTGGAATAAATCCCACTTGGTCGTGGTGAATAATCCTTTTAATGTACTGTTGGATCCTATTGACTAGTATTTTCGTGAAAATTTTCACATCTGTGTTCATCAAGGATATTGGTCTGTAATTCTCTTTTTTGATGGGATCCTTGTCTGGTTTTGGGATCAAGGTGATGCTGGCGTCATCAAATGAGTTTGGAAGTTTTCCTTCCATTTCTTTTTTTGGAACATTATCAGGAGCATAGGTATTAATTCTTTAAATGTTTGGTAGAATTCCCCTGGGACACTGTCTGGCCCTGGGCTTTTGTTTGTTTGGAGATTTTTGATGACTGTTTCAATCTCTGTACTGGTTATAGGTCTGTTCAGGTTTTCTGTTTCTTCCTGGTTCAGTTGCAGTAGTTCATATGTCTCCAAGACTGCATCCATTTCTTCCAGATTGTCAAATTTGTTGCCATGGAGTTGTACATAATATGTTCTTATAATTGTTTGTATTTCTTTGGTGTTAGTTATGATCTCCTCTTTCATTCATGATTTTATTTATTTGGGTCCTTTCTCTTTTCTTTTTGATAAGTCTGACCAAGGGTTTATCAGTCTTCTTAATTCTTCCAAGGAACCAGCTCCTAGTTTCGTTGATTTGTTCTATTGTTTTTTGTTGTTGTTGTTGTTGTTGTTGTTTTGGTTTCTATTTCATTGATTTCTTCTCTGATCTTTATGATTTCTCTTCTCCTGCTGGGTTGAGGCTTTTTTTGTCGTTCTTTCTCCAGCTCCTTTAGGTGTAGGGTTAGGTTGTGTATTTGAGACCTTTCTTGTTTCTCGTGAAAGGCTTGTACCACTATATATTTTCCTCTCAGGACTCCCTTTGAACTGTGTCCCACAGATTTTGAACAGTTATGTTTTCATTATCATTTGTTTCCATGAATTTTTTCAATTCTTCCTTAATTTCGTGGTTGACCCATTCATTCTTTAGAACGATGCTCTTTAGTCACCATGTATTTGGGTTCTTTCCAAATTTCCTCTTGTGATTGAGTTCTAGCTTCAGAGCACTGTGGTCTGAAAATATGCAGGGAATGATTCCAATCTTTTGATACCAGTTGAGACATGATTTCTGTCCCAGGATGTGATCTCTTCTGGAGAATGTTCCATGTGTACTAGAGAAGAATGTGTATTCCATTGCTTTGGGATGAAATGTTCTGAATATATCTGTGATGTCCATGTGGTCCAGTGTGTCATTTAAGGCCTTTACTTCCTTGTTGATCTTTTGCTTGGATGATCTGTCCATGTCAGTGCGGTTAATGTTAAAGTGCCCTACTATTATTGTATTAATGTTGATATATTTCTTTGATTTCGTTATTAATTGGTTTATATAGTTGGCATGTTAGGGGCATAGATACTTAAAATTGTTAGATCTTCTTGTTGGACAGACTCTTTGAGTATGATATAGTGTCCTTCCTCATCTCTTGTTATAGTCTTTGGCTTAAAATATAATTGATCTGATATAAGGATTGCCACCCCTGCTTTCTTCTGATGTCCATTAGCATGGTAAATTTTTTTCCACCTCCTCACTTTAAATCTGGAGGTGTCTTCGGGTCTAAAATGAGTTTCTTGTAGGCAGCATATTGATAGGTTTTGGTTTTTTATCCATTCTGATACCCTGTGTTTTTTGATTGGGGCATTTAGCCCATTAACATTCAGGGTAACTATCGACAGATACGAGTTTAGTGCCATTGTATTGCCTGTAAGATGACTGTTACTGTATCTTGTCTGTTCCTTTTTGATCTACTACTTTTAGGGTCTCTCTTTGCTTACAGGACCCCTTTCAATATTTCCTGTAGAGCTGGTTTGGTGTTTGCAAATTCTTTCAGTTTTTGTTTGTCCTGGAAGCTTTTTCTCTCTCCTTCTATTTTCAATGCTATCCTAGCTGGATATAGTATTCTTGGCTGCATGGTTTTCTCATTTGGTTCTCTGAATATATCATGCCAGTTCTTTCTGGCCTTCCAGGTCTCTGTGAATGAGTCTGCTCCCAATCTAATATTTTTACTATTGTATGTTACAAGACTTCTTTTCCCGGGCTGCCTTCAGGATATTTTCTTTGTCACTAAGACTTGTAAATTTTACTAATAGGTGACTCCGTGTGGACCTATTCTTATTCATTTTGAGGGGGGTTCTCTGCACCTCCTGGATTTTGATGCTTGTTCCCTTTGCAAATTAGGTTAATTCTCTAAAATAATTCTCTCCAATATACCTTCTGCTCCCCTCTTTTTTCTTCTTCTGGAATCCCAATTGTTCTAATGTTGTTTCATCTTATGGTGTCACTTATCTCTCAAATTCTCCCCTTATGGTTCAGTATTTGTTTGTCTCTCTTTGCTCAGCCTCTTTATTCTCTGTCATTTGGTCTTCTATATCACTAATTCTGTCTTCTGCCTCATATCCTAGGAGTAAGAGCCTCCATTTTTTATTGCACCTCATTAATAGCTTTTTTGATTTCAACTTGGTTAGATTTTAGTTCTTTTATTTCTCCAGTGAGGGCTTTTATCTCTCCAGTGAGGGTTTCTCTAATATCTTACATGCCTTTTTCGAGCCCGGCTAGGACCTTGAGAATTGTCATTCTGAACTCTAGATCTGACATATTACCAATGTCCGTATTGTTTAGGTCCCTAGCCTCTTGTTCTTTTTTGTGTGGTGAGTTTTTTCCACCTTGTCATTTTGAGTATATGAAGGAGCAAATAAAATACTAAAACGGTGGCAAAGACCTCAGGAAAATGCGCGTTAGCCAAATCAGAAGAGAACCCAAATCATGGGGGGGGGAGAAAGGAGATAAAAAGGAGATAAAAAGAAGTTTAGAAAAAAAAATTAAAAAAAATATAAAAAAATATAAAAAAGAAAAAAATATATATTTTAGTCTGGTGACTAGAACAGGGTCACTCACTTAAGTTTGGGAGTATTTTGGTCTCTTAGATGAAACCACTTCCCAGAATTTTAAAGAACGAAAAACATACATAAGGGTAAACACAATGAAGAGATGGAATATGCCTATAAAGATGAAATAAATTTTTTTTTTAATTTCTTAAAAAGATGTTGATAAATTCAGTTCGTTGGGAGAATAAAGAAAAAGAAAGTGGAGAGATTTTGCTCGGGCTGGAGACTAGAACAAGCCCGGAACTAGATTTAGGGCATATTTTGATCTATTAGAAGAAGTTGTACCCCAAATTTTTTAGAAGAAAAAACCCTATGTGTATACGAAAAATAAAGTTAGATACAATGAAGGATATAATATGACTATAATAATGAAGGTTCAAAACATTAGTCTACCTATTATGGTGTAACTAAAAATGTATGCAAATAACATTATACTTAATTACAAAAATCCTTCTGATACAGGAAATGAGATAAGGCTGCCACTAATACAATGTCTATTTGACATTGTAGTAGAAGACATACCAGTTCAGTTATGCAAATAAGTAAAAACAAAAACTGAAAAACTGAAAAACTCCACCACAAAACTTCTTGAACTCATACAGGAATTCAGTAAAGCATCAGGATATAAAACCAATGCACAACAATTAGTTGAATTTCTATGCACCAACAACAAAACAGAAGAAAGAGAAATTAAGGAGTCCATCCCATTTACAATTGCACCCAAAACCATAAGATACCTAGGAATAGATCTAACCAAAGAAGCGAAGAGTCCATACTCAGAAAACTATAGAATACTCCTAAAGAAATTGAGGAAGACACAAAGAAATAGAAAAATGTTCCATGTTCATGGATTGGAAGAACAAATATTGTAAAAATGTCTATGATACCTAGAGCAATCTACACATTTAGTGTGAACTCTATCAAAATACCATCAACTTTTTTCAAAGAAGTGGAACAAATAATCCTAAAATTTATATGGAACCAGAAAAGACCCCAAATAACCAGAAGAATGTTGAAAAAGAAAAACAATGCTGGTGGCAGCACAATTCCAAACTTTAAACTACATTACAAAGCTGTGATCATCAAGACAATATGGTACCAGCACAAAAACAGACACATAGTCCGTAGAACAGAATAGAGAACCCAGAAATGCACCCTCAACTGTATGGTCAACTAATCTTCTACAAAGCAGGAAAGAATGTCTAATGGAAAAGAGACAGTCTGTTCAACAAATGGTGTTGGGAAATTGGACAGCCACATCCAAAAGAATGAAACTGGACTATTTCCTTAGATCACAAACAATAATAGACTCAAAATGGATGAAAGACCTAAATGTGAGATAAGAATCCATTGAAATCTTTGAGGAAAACATATGCTGCAACCTCTTCAACCTCAGCTGCAGCAACTTCTTCCTAGAAAAATTATATATTTTCTTAACAAAAGCAGAAAATCATTTCATAACAGAATCTTTAAAAATCTGTTTTAGTGTATATATTAGTTTCCTACCACTGCTGTAACAAATTATCATTAACTGAATGCCTTTAAACACAAACTTATTATCTTGTAATTCTAGAGGTCAGACATTCAAAATGGGTCAACAAGCTATGTTTCTTCTAGAGGAGAGAAGGTTGTAGGACAGAATTTGTTTTAATGCCTTACAGTTTCTGGGAATAGCCTGTTTTCCTTGGCTTGTGGGTCTACATCACCATAACCTCCGGTCTTGCTGTCACAGCTTCTTGGATTCTGACTTTTCTTAAAGGACCCTAGTGATTATATTTGGCCCAGCTGGATAATCTTGGACACATTCCATTTTAAGATCCTTAACTTAATCACATGCAAAATCCCTTTTACTATAAGGTATAGCATATTCACAAATTCGTAGTTCTAGGACATGGGCATTTTTGGAGGAGGAACATTAGTCTACCTATTATGGTGTAACTAAAAATGTATGCAAATAACATTATACTTAATTACAAAAATCCTTCTGATACAGGAAATGAGATAAGGCTGCCACTAATACAATGTCTATTTGACATTGTAGTAGAAGACATACCAGTTCAGTTATGCAAATAAGTAAAAACAAAAACTGAAGCAAAAAAATAAAAACCAAACAAGTAAAATATAAGTTTGGAAAGTAAGAAACCTCCCTGATTGTTTGCAGATGAATAAAATCATGGAAAATGGAAAATCCAAAGAAACCTATAAATTGTTAGAATTTAAAAATTTATTTCAAAAAATTTTTAAAAGTACATGAACAGACATTTCTGCAAAGAAGACATCCACATGGACAACAGACACATGAAAAAGTGCTCCACATCACTCAGCATCAGGGAAATACAAATCAAAACCACAATGAGATACCACCTCACACCAGTCAGAATGGCTAAAATTAACAAGTCAGGAAATGACAGATGCTGGCGAGGATGCGGAGAAAGGGGAACCCTCCTACACTGTTGGTGGGAATGCAAGCTAGTGCAACCACTCTGGGAAAACAGCATGAGGGTTCCTCAAAAAGTTGAAAATAGAGCTACCCTATGACCCAGCAATCGCATTACTGAGTATTTACCCTAAAGATACAAACGTAGTGATCCGAAGGGGCACGTGCACCCGAATGTTTATAGCAGCAATGTCCACAATAGACAAGAACCTAGATGTCCATCAACAGATGAGTGGATAAAGAAGATGTGGTATATTTATACAATGGAATACTATGCAGCCATCAAAAGAAATGAAATCTTGCCATTTGTGATGGCGTGGATGGAATTAGAGGGTATTATGCTTAGCGAAATAAATCAATCGGAGAAAGATAACTATCATATGATCTCCCTGATATGAGGAAGTAGAGATGCAACGTGGGGGGTTTGGGGGGTAGGAAAAGAATAAATGAAACAAGATGGGATTGGGAGGGTGACAAACCATAAGAAACTCTTAATGTCACAAAACAAACTGAGGGGGGCAGGGGACGAGGGCAGTAGCGAGAGGGTGGTGAGGTTATGGACATTGGGAAAGATATGTGTTATGGTGAGTGCTGTGGAGTGTATAAATCTGGTGATTCACAGACCTGTACCCCTGGGGCTAATAATACATTATATGTTTTTAAAAATGTTTTTTAAAAAGGAAAAAACAATAAAAAGTAACTTAAGAAATAGCTTGGCTTCTCCTAACAAAAATCATAGTCTGGGCAGCTTTAATAAACAATAGAGATTCATTTTCTTAAAGTTCCAAAGGCTTCAAATCCAAGATCAAAGTGCTAGCTTGATCAGTTTCTGGTGAGAGCTCTCTTCTTGGCTTGTAAATGACTGATTTTTCACTGTGTCCTCACATAGAAGGAAGAGATAGAGAGCAATCTTTGTGCTATCTCTTCTTATAAGGGCACTAATCTCATCATGAGTGTTCCACTCTTATGACCTCATCTAATCCAAACTAACTCCGCAAAGCTTCATCTCTAAATACCATCATATTGGGGCTTGAGACTTCAATGTATGAGTTTTAGGAGGGCACAAACATTTAGTCCATAACATTTCATCCCTGATGCCCCCAAATTCATGCCCTTCTCATTGCAAAATACATTCATTCCATCTCGACAGCCCCAGAAGTACTAACTCATTTCAGTGTCAGTGTTAAAGTCTAAAATCCAAAGTCTCCTCTAAATTCCAGTAAAATCAGATATGAATGAGACTTGAGTAATGCTTCATCCTGTGGTGAATTTCTCTCTAGCTGTGAACAACTGAAATAAAACAAACTATGTGCTTCCAAATAAAGTGGTAGGAGGGATAGAATATAGTTCCAAAAAGAAATCAGAAGAAAAAATGGTGATTGGTCCCAAGTAAGTCCAAAACCCAGCAGGGCATTCTATTAGATCTGAAGGCTCAAGAATAATTCTCTTTTGTTTGATGCTGTGTCCTTCAGGTCCACTGGGGTGACAGTATCACCTCGAGGCTGTAGGAAGTGGTCTTGCCTTCATAGTTGTTTGTCCAGATTCTCACCCTCAACACTTTGGGCAGCTCCACTCCACTGGTTCTTAGGGGACCCTGTCCCTAAGGCCTGTCAAAACCAGTGTGGTGATCCTGATGATCTTTGAATCTCCTTCAGTATCATTTTTCCTCCTTGAAGACTAATAGACATTAATAGCCAAATAACACTATCTTCTTATCCTGTCAGATTCAAGAAGTCCCATAGCCTTCATTTTATTCTCTCTCCATTCCCTTCAGTTCAAACTGGCAGTGTTTCTGCTTATATAATACCAGAAACTCTCTGTCAGGTGTTGTCCAGCTCTTCAGAACATACTTTCTGAGCATTTTCAATGTGCATAAGTTGAGAATTGTCCAAATCTTCAAGTTCCCATTTCTTTTTGATTAACAGCTTCTTCTTCAACTCATTTTTGTCTTCTGGCATTTTATTATACGTAGTCAGGAGGAACCTTGTTGGTCCTTCAACACTTTGCTAAGAAATGTACTCTGTTAATTATTAAATTTCATCACTAGCAAATTCTACTAGCAAATTCCACAAAGCACTAGGGCTTCTAGCCCCTACCTATTACCCTACCTGTTACCCTACCCTACCCCTCCTGTTACCTATATCAGCAGCCACCTGTTACAAAACCACTGACATGTGTTTAGGGATTTGTTAGAGCGGCACTCCACTCTTAGTACCCAAACCTATCTTACTGAACTCATGCTGCCATTACAAAATTCTATAGATTGAGTGCCTTAAACAACAGAAATACTTTTCTTCATAGTTCCAGAGGCTGGGAAGTCTAAGATTAGGGCAAGACGTGGTTCATGGTGAGGACTCTTTTCCTTGCTTGCAGATGGCTGCCTTCTTACTGAGTTACTCACATAGCGAGGTGACAGAGAAACCAAGCTCTGTGGTGTCTCTTCTTATATCTCATCATGAGGATCCCACATGACCTCGTCTAACCCTAATTACCTCCTAAGGCTCCACTTCTAAATAACACCATATTGACAGGGCTTTAACACATGAATTTTGGGGGGATTCATTCAGTCCATAGCAGAGTATTACTGGGTGGAAAGTCATTATGGTGAGTGAAATCAGTTTCATTTCTGTACAACAGTAACAGAAAACTAGTGTGTGTGTGTGTGTGTGTGTGTGTGTGTGTGTGTGTGTGTAATTTATAATAGTAGAAAAATATCAAATACAGGAGAAAACATTTTTGAGAGGAAATTATAGAAGGCCTAACTAATCAAAAGGAAGTAGTACCAAACTTCTACCGTAAGTAGGATGATTCAGTGTCATAAAAATGTAGACTGTCCCCCTGTCTACAGATTTATAATCCCAGTATGTGTGTGCGTATGTGTAAACTGGCAAATGATTCTAAAATTATATGGAATGCAAAGGGACAGGGAGAGCTAACCCTACTTAAAAGAAAACAGTATGGTGTGAGGAATTGCTCAGTTGGTTATTAAGATTTAAGTCACAACAGTTTAAACACTTAGCTGGAGTGTAACACGTAGACCAGTGGAACAGAGTATTACAGAGTTTTTGCAGTGCCCTGGGGACTGACTCATCTTTTCTTTAAACAGAGTGTCAATTGCCTACCATATGGGAAAAAAAGTTACACCACAAGAAACAATTGTAGATGGATTATAGATCTGAATGTGAAAAGCAAAATAAGTAATCTTCTTGAACATCATATTGTGGAAGGTTTTTATAACCTCAAGTTAAGGAAATATTTCTTATATAAGAATTCATAAAAGCTTACCAGATTGATTGTTTGGTCTTTGCAGTTTGAATTACTTCTTTAATAGAGTCATCAGAGAATGTTAGTAAGTGAGAATAGGAAAACCCAAAGGATAATCACTGACTTCTTGGATACTAGTTTTAAGAGTTTCTGTACTCTACAGATTTAGAGTTGTTATTCAGTGTAAACACAATGGTAGAAGCACTTAGGAAACATTAATACAGTTTTATCTGAAAGTATCTGGAATGGAAGTCCAGCTATCAAACTTGATACCTAGTTTTCTAAAACTAGATGAGTTTGGCAGATGGAATATTCTTTATAGGAAGACGATGTATTTTTAAAATCTTCAATATGTATAATCTTATTTTAATGTGATTTTATTCTTAAAACTTATGTGGATGACTTGGATATAATTCAATTAAAATCATGCCAGGCAATTTGCTATTTTAGAGGAACTTCATGCTTAATTTGCTTTCCAATTCATTGTTTTGTAAAGTTAGATTGGTTGTTTGAATTTACAAGGATACTGCAAGAGCTTTGTGCCCAAATTTTAATGCAATTCACCACTATGCAAGATCATCTAAAGAGGATTGCCAGATTTGTGTTCTTGTGAATTATATCAAATGTCCATTACAATTAGTCTATAATCTAGGGTGTGAATTGGGTATTGGTTGTAGTATATATTCAGTCTGCTTCTGATTGTTTTATCCAAACATAACTAAAAAGTAAAATTTGTGCTCAGCATACTTTCTAGTCATTCCTATATGTGTTTGGTACACAAACTCATGAATATACACAATTAGAAAAACATTTTGCTTGAATGTAAAATTAATTCCTCAACTCACGATTTAATGTAAAGGAATATGAGGGATTTGGGGGAGATACTTTCAGTATTGTAATCACTGCCCATGTTTCTTTCATACTCTCCCCCAATGAGTACGAAAAGCCTGTCAGAAAATGAGCTGGTCTAGTACTATTTTATTCAACTACTTTATTACGTGTAATATGACAGACGATACAGACAAATCAGTGAAACGAATTTTAAGAACGTATTAACTATATAAATTACTAAAATTAATTCAAGAAAATTCAAGTAGGCTACTACTAACAGATGATTGAGTAACAATGACTTACATGTATGTGTATATTTTATGAGGTATGCTTAAATACTTTTCAATAATATTAGCTAAGATTGGCAGGAGCCCTGTTAAGTTACAGAAACAAAGTATTTTTCAACATCAAACAGTTAGAAGAGCCTGTCTCTATGGGTCCGGTTCTCTCTGCTTCCATGGACTAAGCACTGAGTGACAGCAGTATATAATTATATACTGCTGTATATAATAGCGGTTTATAATTAGTCCATATTCCATGGACTAATGCACCGAGTGACAGCAGTATCCACTTTGTCTTCAGGTTGCTGAAGACACAGGTTTTCACCTGTGAAACTTGATCAAACCCAGAGAGCTCCAAAAATATCCAAAAGTAATACTATCTTTATTGGTACTTTAGTGAACCAAGGGAATTTATGGAAAGTATTATATGAGTGATTGATTGATTTAGCAAAGTGAAGGATGATTGCTGTCCAAATGTTTTGAGGGTGTGTGTATGTGTGTGTATGTATTTCCATCATTTGTATAGTATCTTAATGTAAGGAATACACTCCAAGTGAAAACAAATAATTGAAATTACTAGCAGGCTTTTTTGCCACTAGCTTTTAAGAAAATATAATAAATTCCCTATGTTTATGAGTCGTTTTGAAAATGATGAGGGATTTGAATCTCATAGGTGAGTGCTTCTCTAAGTAGGTTCTGAGGACCACCTACTTAAGAATTATCTGTGGTTCATATTCAAAATCTAGGTTCCTATATTCTAAGCCTTACTAGAATCTAATTGGCAAGCCCCATAAATCTGTTTTAGAACAAATTTCCCATGTAATTCTTATTCTGTAAGCTGTAGAGAAGAGGTGTATATCCTGTAAAGTAACTGGATACCTTTATGTGTGGCGGATGGATTGAGGGAGAGGGCAAGTGTTCAGATTGGGGAGGGTAGGAAGGAAGGAGTGGATTTGAAAGATAACAAGGAGCTGTAACAGAGAGGACTCATGACAGGTCAGCTGTTGGGCATTAAGAACAGAGGGGTCCAGGTTGATTCCCTATCCATTGTGGGCAATTACTAACATTTTCATATTTTCTTTACTATTGAATAAAGTCTTTTATAATCAGGGTAATGATTGTTAAAGTTAAGTAGGACAGATGGGAACACTCATAAATGTAAGCAAAAGTGACATTCAAACAAGTTAACTTTTTTGATTTTCTTTCTACTACCTCTTCTAAAATTCAAAGTCATTCTAGCATGATTTCTACTATTATATCTTGTATCTATCTACTGTTATATGTTGTATCTGTCGGAAAAAGAGCTCACTAGTTGATTAGGATGTTTCATCCAAATTTTCAGTAATCTCTCTTCCATTAAAGTGATTTGGTTGGGATAAAACATTCTAAGTGTGATGTGTGTGGAGGTTCCATGTGGTGCAGGTGACACTATAACCTTTGGTTTTAGACACTTTTTTTTTTTAAAGGTATTCTTTACTTTCTTGGTCTTCACTCTCTCCCCATTGTTAGTTGTAGCATACTTTCTTTTACCATACTTACCCAAAACTTTCCTAATAGTTTCCAAATCTATATATATTTACAAAGTTTTATTAAGGTTTCAAATTAATGTTTACAAAAATGTATTCACTACTATGTTCAATAGATACCCCTGAGCCCTATTTGTCCTTCTGAACCCTACCTTTCCCTGCTCCCCACCTATCCTTCAGGCCCGAGGAAGGGAAGGCAAAGATCACAGACTGGATCAACTGTCTGATCATGCTGACGGATAATGTTTTAAAAATTGAAATTTCAGTGGTTTGTTTTCTTTAAGCCCTGTCAAAATGGCCTTGGTGTCAAAATGGCTCTGTAAAAATGTCCCAAGCAAGGTAGCTTAATTAAATGGTCTGAGATAAATGTTGTGGATACTGTTATTTTTACTTGTGGCCCTTTTCTTAATACATCATACTTTCCAGATAGCTGAAATAGTAATTTTCTCTTATGCTTCATTTTTTTTCATTGATTACTTTTATGTGTGGGAGGCATACATTATAGCACTCTATTAAGCATTTATTTTTCTAATTATTTAACCTTTTATAACAGGCTCTGTAGTTATTAGAGATTTCTGTCTGTATAGGTACACATGTTTATGTCCTTTTATATATATATGTGGATGTGCATTTGTACCTTGTGCAATATCCTTTCGAGCATTTGTCAGTTTTCCACCTTAGATCAAGAGAGCCAGAATCCTGAAAGTAGAGTTTCCTCCTGTGACCTTTGGTTCATGGAGTCTTCTCCAGTTCTTAGGGGGATTTATTTTACTTGAAAAATGAATGTATATCTCTGGTAGTACTGAATACAGAGATATTATTATGTTTGCTATAAAAAACAATCTTTTCTGATAGTAAATCAGTCAAGTAGATCATATAATTGTTTTCTAGTACATGTTCTGAATGGTAACTAGTTTCTATTTTCACACGCTCACTGATTCTGTTTTAAGTAACATTCTTGTAAAATTATATTTACTTAATAAGCAGGATTTCAGCTTAATGGATGATAGGCACATGACTTGATATTAATTAATGTTGATAAATTTTCATATTGGATTAACATCACTATTGAGCCTTTAATTAAATCATTCAAGTAGACATGGGGGCTAGGCCTTGCCATCATCCAGGTTTCTTCTCTGTGGAGAGAGAGAAATGTGGTTTAGTGTGTCCTCTTACTGAGGTAGAAAGGAACCATTTGACTCAGAGAAAGTACGTGAATGAAATTAAAGCCCTCCAGTCTACAAATTTAAATGAAGGACATGTTTTTGAAGGGAGTATTCATTAAGGTAAGTGTGGAAACATGCCTTCTGTGCCTTCTGTGTTTAATTAGCAAGTCTGTATGTTCAAAAATACTTGTAGTTGAATTACAAATTAATCATAGTTTTTAACTTCAAATTTCATTTTGTTAATAAAAGTTGGAGAAAAATTTATGGTCCTGTGTTACTGAGCAGTCATTGACCTGATGAGCATATTTCTTTGGGAATGTTTTCTTTAATGCTGTGTTGCTAATAGGAGTTTGAGTTAGGAAAAATACTTTTGAGAAAAAAGCTATACGAGGAGGTGTTTTCTTGCGTAAGCACGCACACGTGTGTGCGCGCGCACACACACACACGTACTGTATTTGTGTTCCCCGTATGAACAGGATATTGCTCTGACATATCAAAGACTTGGTCTTGCTGCCAGCTGAAAGAACACTATGAAGCATACCAGGTTAGTGGAGGTTGGGGAGCATAAGTGAATGCTCAGGATGTGAAAGCATCAAGCGTCCACCAAACAAGCCAGCATTCATTCCTAAGAGTGGCTGTTCTGGCAGCATTTCTAGCTTTTGCCAATGTAGCTTGCTTATCAAAGCACTTTATCGGTGGAGAAGGGATGTGGGTTAACCACTTCACTTAGCTTTAGCTTCCCAGCTCACAGTCTGTCAGCAAACAGCTGCTTTTCAACATGTACGCCCTGTGCTGCGCAGCTGATGCAGGAGTGGGGACAAAACCAGCATTGTGTCAGGCGGTGGGGGGAGGGAAGGAGGTTGATCTTTAGTGAAAAGTGGCGGAGTCCAACTTCAGGGTTTAATATATAAGGGGTTTCTTTGGTGAGCCAGTTTTTTTCCCTCCTCTTTATTTCAAAGTTCAAGGCTAACTTTAAAGTATGGTTTTCCAAGGCAGGTAATCTACATTGTGGCAAGGAGTGGTTAAAGCATTTAGTTTTGAAAACCACTGTTGTAATGTTTATAGTAGCTTTTTCCCTGCCACTTCTTTTCTCTCTTCTGTCTTTCCCCGTGCTCTCTTGTCTTCATTTACTTGTTATCTTTCTGTCTTCATTTTAGGCTACTTTAAAATTAATGTGCAAGTTAGCAACTTTTAGATCTTGGTGGTAAAGGAGGACCAGCTTTAGTGTTTGTAAACACTAGAGAGCAGCAGAACCAAATCCCAAGACAATCAGATTCTCCTAGTCAGGAAATCCAGACACTCTGTCACCTCACAGCTTAATTTGTAGAAATTTCTTAAAAATATAGTTGAGCAATGATGCTGTGACAGAAGTTCAGTTTTCTCATTCTGGGTACAAGGTAGGATCCAGCCTCTCAGTCTCTTTGATCTCTGACTTTTCTGAAGGCAGTTTACTTTGCTGTCTCATCTCCCCCTGGTCTCCATTGTTATGGAAGCACTTGTCAGGATGCAGGTTCTTTGTCCCTAGAAGAGCAGAATCCCCATGGTGCCTTGACTTGTGAGGGGCATGAGGTGGATAGGAACATATTTCAGTGGTAATGTTTTATTTAAAAGCATAACATAACTTTTGACTGATTCCAGATTGTAGAAAATTAATCTGGTTGGCCTACCTTTTGGACCATTTATGAATCTCTGCTAGGATTTTCATCTCTCTCCTACCTTATTTAAAAACAACAACAACAACAAAACACTCAGTGCGCCTAGGTGGCTCAGCTTACAGTCTGCTGTAGGCTCAGGTCAGGATCTCAGGGTCCTGGAATTCAGCCCCACATTGTCTCTCTACTCAGTGATCTCTTTCTCCCTCTCCACAGCCCTTCCCCACCTCATGCTCTCTCGCTCTCTCTCATATAAATAAATAAAATCTTAAAAAAAAAAAAATAGCACTCAGAAGATGGGAGCAGGGGATTGGGAGTGACATAGTTAATGTTAGAGTTCCAAGCCTATTAAGTGTCAGTAAGCAGACAGTATGATTGAACCATTTTCCCCAGCTCTGTAAGTGGAGATATTTTTTATTAGAGAAATGTTGATAATCCTAATGCTACTGAAGGTTCTTTCCTTTTATCTCATGAGTTCATGTTTTTTAACCTCAGTATCTTTTTGCCTCCAGAAAATAATTCCAGGTAGAACAGAAGTAGAAATTGAGGCATCTAGTGAGTATTTATTTTAAGCCTTTCTTCTGAAAGTGTAATTTATGGCTCAAGATGCCATAAGGGATCTGTGACCATATTAATTTGGGAGAACACTACTTCCCTTGTGAGTTTAACAAGATACATTAGCATACTAAAGGCTCTGAAGTCTTTCCATAATGCAGTTTTTTTTTTAACCTACTTGCTGGTTTATTTTTCCTATAGAATATCTTCATGAGGATAACTGCTTACCCTCAATATATCCTATATTTACTTCCTAACATATATAGGAAGATAATTTTCATTAATCAGCATATATGATTCTATTGTTTAAAATTCTTGGCATTTTTCCTGGAGCCCTGCTTATTTGGAATAGACAAATATTGTAATGGAGGATGCCAGGAATATCTATATGCCCAATATGGACAGCTAAAGCCTAGAGCAATGGAAGTAATAAGGGATCCTTGAGACAGACCCTCCTGTGTTAAACATAGTTTTTTGGATTTCTCGGAGCCAGTAGCTAACCAGCCTCACATCTAGCAATAAGGCACTGAAAAAACAATGATTTTGTTTCCAGTTAGCAAACATATTAAAGAATCAATAAGCTAGTTTATTCCTGAGATGTGCCTTTATAAAAGACAACTTCATAATCTGTTACACTGATGTATTTAGATCTTTATCCAGCTAAAACCTAATTTACCAACACCTTGTTATCTTAAATACTTTACACAGAAGGGTCATAAATCCTCCTTAATAGGGCTTTATTTCACCATTTAATTAAGTCTCCCTGATTTCCTTCATTGACTTTAAAAGGGAGTTAAGGGTTGAGTTGATTTTCATTAAGCACAAAAATACTTATATTAAATTAAAGTTGGGTGAAAGGAGAACACTGTTCTTTAACTCTTAATGGCACAATAAATTGAAGGCTGAGATGCTCCAGTAGTCCAGACTAGCTTAAGACATGAGATTACTCATGGAGAGGGGACTTTTGAATACTTTTGTTGCTTTATCCTGTGTTTTCTGTTTCCTAAAGAACTTGGTTAGGAGTAGTAACATTGATATAATTGACTAATTTGAGCTTTTATTTAATGCAAAGTCCTGTGCTAATTATGACTGAAGTGGGAGTACAGAAATGAATAGGGTGGTTTAGTGGAAGTATAAAAGAAATTAATAAATGTAAAGTAGAAAGTGTTAAATGCATTTGAGGTGCAGGTGTGGGAGGTAAGAATAGTGGGTGATTTTTGGGGAAATAAAGGAAGTTTTTTGTTTGGTTGGTGGTTTTGGGTTTTTTTTTTTTTTTAGGATTTATTTGTTAGAGAAAGAGCAAGCTTGTTTGTATGTGAGTGGGAGAAGGTGAAGAGGGAGAGAGAATTTCAAGGACACTCCCTGCTGAGCATAGAGCCTGACTAACCATGGTCTTAGGATCCTGAAATCATGTCCTGAGCCAAAATCCAGAGTTGGCTGCCCAACTGACTGAGTTACCCAGGTGACCCAAGGAAGACCTCTTTTTAAGGAGGTGACATGTTAGTTCGGTTTCAGCCTTGAAAAATGGATAAGCTTTAAACTTTGGAAGATGAGCAGAAGGCATCCACACCGATCAAACAAAGCTTTCAGAGCACTGGGGAAAGAAAACTTGTCATCTAAAGGCAGAAGAGTTTATTTCATCTCATTGCTATTTCACAGTGAGGCCTGCCCTTCACAGTGAATGACCTGCACGAGGCTAGCTGAGGCTAGAGAGTGTTCTGTGTATGATTCGTAGGGAGGTATGGTGCTGTTTACATAAAGAATTCTATTCAGCTTCACGTTACAAAATTTTCTAAAATAAATACATTTTAAATCTGTTAATTTTTCCCATGTAGCAGGAAGTTTTAAGAAGGTAGACTAGAGAATTTACAGCCATTATGTAGTACAATCAGGGTGCCATCTTTTTCTATTTTCTTCTCAACCATCCTTAACCTGGACTTTCTTCCTCATGGTCTCCACCAGAAAGTGGCTTCACCTTGGGTATTATTATTCTTAACATTCCATGCAGGAAGACAGATTGGTTATCTGTCTCTGCATTTGGTCTTTTTTGATGCCACATGTCAGGTAGCCTCTGGAAGACTCTGATGTGTACATGTGAGAATATAAGACTGAAAAAGACAAATAAGACCTTAAGGGTTTTATTTTATTTTATTTTTTTATAATACTTTTTAATTTGCAGCTCCCCTTGAATTATCCTGGGCACTCTCAGAGGTTCCCAGACTACACTTTGAGAACTGTTGCTATAGATCAACAGTGGGCAAACTATAGCCCTGTGGGCCAAATACAGTCCTGGGATAAGAATGATGTTATTTTTTTGAAGAACGGCTTTACTGAGATATAATTCACATACCATATCATTTACTTATTTGAAGTATAAAATTCAGAGTTGTGCAACCATCATCATAATCATTTTTAGAACAATGTCATCACCCCAAAAAGAACCCCATACCTGTTAGCTGTCACTCTTCATTTCTTTCCAAATCTTCCAACTCCTGGCAACTACTAATGTACTTTTTGTCTCTGTAGATTTGTCTATTCTGGGCATTTCAAACAAATGGATCATGAAATATGCAGTCTTTTGTAACTGGAAGTTATTATATTTTTAAAAGGTTGTAAAAGAAAACACAAAGGATATACAACAGAGTTTGGTTATAATCTATAAAGCTTAAAATATTTACTATCTGATCCTTAGCAGAAAAGTCTGCTGACTCTTATTATAGAAAATCAATGTACATTTTTTGTAATTTTTATTTTTACATTTTTCCCCATCTTTATTGAGATATTGTCATATAACCTTGTATACTTTTAAGGTATAAAAGGTGTTGTTTTAATACAATTATATGTTGCACAGTCATTTCTACCATAGCATTTGCTACTGCTTCCATTCCCTCACATAATTCCCGTTTCTTTTTTGTACCAAAAACATTTAAGATCTATTCTCTTAGCTACTTCTAAGTGTATGATACAGTATTATTAACTATAATCATCATGCTGTACATTAGATCCCTAACTTATTCAACTTCTAACTAGAAGTTTGTACCCTTAGATCAATGTACATTTTGTGTGTGTGTAGCTCTAAATACTCTTTATTATTATTTTTTTTAATTTAATAGTTAACATACTATGTAATATTAGTTTCAGGTGTAGGGTTTAGTGATTTAACACTTACATACAGTATCCAGTGCTCATCACTACAAGTGCCCTTCTTAAATCCCTGTCATCTGTTTCACCCTTCCTACCCACCCACCTCCCCTCTAGTAACCATACAGATACACATATACATATACATATACATATACACATGTGTGTATACATATACATATACATATACACATGTGTGTATACATATACACATGTATATACATGTATACACATGTGTATACATATACGTATATGTGTATCTGTATGGTTACTAGAGGGGAGGTGGGTGGGTAGGAAGGGTGAAACAGATATATACACACATATACGTGTGTGTATGTGTATATACCACTTATTCTTTATATATATGTGTGTGTGTGTGTGTGTATATATACCATTTATTCTTTATTCATTCATCAGTTGATGAACATTTGGGCTCTTTCCATAATTCAGCTATTGTTGATAATGCTGCTCTAAACATCAGGGTGCATGTATCACTTTGAATCAGTATATGTTTTTTTTTTTTTAAGATTTTATTTATTTATTTGACAGAGATCACAAATGGCAGAGAGGCAGACAGAGAGAGAGAGGGAGAAGCAGTCTCCTCGCTGAATAGAGCCTGATGTGGGGCTTGATCCCAGGACCCTGAGATCATGACCTGAGCTGAAGGCAGAGGCTTAACCCACTGAGCCACCCAGGTGCCCCAGTGTATGTATTTTTGATCAAAAGATATTTTTGAATGTGAAGCCCCTATTTGTACACATATGCATTTATACATGCACATATATTTATAAATTGTGTACTCTTAATCTTGTACTAATATATTTGTGTGTTATAAACTGAGTGGCTCAGTCGTTAAGATTTGGCTTGGGTCCTCATCCCAGGGTCCTGGGATCGAGCCCTACATCGGGCTCCCTGCTCTGTGGGAATTCTGCTTCTCCCTCTGCCCTCCCCCTGCTTGTGTTCCCTCTCTCTGTGTGTCTCTCTCTGCGAAGTGAATAAATAAAATCTTTAAAACAAATATAGCATCTAGGCCTCCACCTCAGACCTACTGAAACATATTTTAGAGGTTGAATTCAAGGTCTGCATTTTAATAAGTACACTCAGCTGATTAAGTACCACTGCTCTGTATCTTTAGGATCTAAGGTACCATGTACAGACACACTGAGGGGCAAACAGTACAATAAAAGACAATGGCAGCAAACATCTGATAATTTAATCCCTTAAATTAATTTCACGAAACCTCCCTATATTGTGAGACCATTCTTTAAAGAAATAAATTTCTCCTTATGAATCAAAAATTCCTACTTGCTCAGTGGGGAATACTCTAAAGAAGGGTTAAGAGAAGAGAATAATATTTGGGTCAATGATAAAGAATTTTTTCCTTGCCTGACCAGTTTCAATGTACATCGTTTCTGGAAATCTATAAAGGTTTCCTTGAGCCTTAGAACAAAGATAATGGAGCTCCCTTCACCACTTCCTCCAACCCCACCACCTCTCATCAATTTGATAATTTTTGAGGGAAATAAATATTGTTTTAGTTTATTAATTTAAGAGCAGTATAATGTGATACTTTGAGAACATCTCACTGAGTTCTTTATTATTAATCTCATGCTTGGGTTCATGGTTTCTTTCAGCAATTTTTCATTTGATTAATGAATCATTGATTCAATGATTATATAATTATTATTTCATTGGTCATATGATTTGGCTCAAGTTAAAAAGGAGAGAGTATCATTTAAAAATAATCTAGTAGGGGTGCCTGGATGGCTCAGTGGGTTAAAGCCTCTGCCTTTGGCTTGGGTCATCATCCCAGGGTCTTGGGATCGAGTCCCATGTGGGGCTCTCTTCTCAGCGGGGAGCCTGCTTCCTCCTCGCTTTCTCTGCCTGCCTCTTTGCCTACTTGTGATCTCCGTCTGTCAAATAAATAAATAAAATCTTAAAAAAAAAATAATCTAGTAATGGAAATGACTTGAATTGCAAAGACCTGAATCTTTCTTTTCTTGCATGATTATTCATCTGATTGCAAGATTTAATATATTCTTTCCTTTGAATAAATACCAACTTATTTTTAACAACATGTTACGTTTTTTACTTTTATTTTTATGACTTTTAGAAGTTTTAAAACTGAAATTTGAAGAACTCCAATTTGTGTACAAATTTTCTTTTGCACTCTCTTCCTTTAGGTCTCAGTGAATTATAGAGCAAATCAGTGAGAGGAACTATTTCATGTCTCTCAAGATAGGTTACATTCTAAATGCTGGCACTGTTTTTACCGTGATCTTGTAGAAGACATTTTAACCAGCAGTGAATTAGCAATTTTACAATGAAGAGTGGAGATCCTACTACTAATTATGTTGTTGGTTAAATCAGACTCTTTGTGAGCAAGTTACTTTTTTTCTTGCTTACCTGTATATATATTTTTACTTTTGTTAGCTCCCTAAGGGAAGGGATCTTTGTTTTGCTCTCTGATATATGCTAAGCACCCAAAATAATACCTATCACTCAATAAATAGTTAATGAATGAATGGATTCCACAACTTATTTTGAAAAAGATTTAAGGAAACTTAAGGAGTTTGATGATACATACCATATGCCAAGAGAAAATGAATTTTATATTGGTAGGAAGAAACTGAGACAATGGGAAAGGATAGGTAACAAAGAAAGCTAGTACCAAGAATAAGATTAGTGTAAAGAGTACATACGAGAAATTCTATAGATGTCCCAGAGAATGGTTGTAGATTTGGCTTTGCGATTTCCAGCTGTACAGGATTCTATATCAGGAAGATAAAAGGCAAATTAGATTTACTGTATCTTAAGGCATCCCTGACCTGGGCTGCTCTCCTTTCAAATGCTCAACATTGATTACAGAGAGGCTGAAGAAGAGACAGATGTCTGCAGTACAAACCTACCAGAGAAGCAGTTCACAGTATCTGTCTTCTAGATGATGGAAGAGAGGCAGCAAATTTCATAGATGAAGGACAACTGAATATTATCTTTTGCTGGGATTTTACTCCACCCTTTGATCACTGAGAGATCCTAACAACTGCACTTATTCTTTGTAGATCTTTGTGTACACACATGTTGAATAATATATTCTGATTATAAAGTTATATATTACCATTATAGTTAGAAGAATTTAGAATAAGTTAGGCAATAAAGTAATTCTTCATTAAGCATAATACTAAAATGTTATTTGTATTTTCAAAGTCTTGGGATTATAGAAGCTAAGAAGTGATGGCCATGGGCTGAACGTTTTCTAGTTTTTAGCATTTAAAAATCAGAAGAGAATATGTAAAGCACTTAGGCTTTAGAGGTCCTCCCAGTCCTTACCCATGCTCACTTTGCTTCTCAAAGCAAATTAGCAAATTAGCAGAAAGGAAAAAGAGCCCCCTAGTTCATTGCTTCTCAGGGAGCTCATTAGAAATACAGAATTTGAGGCATCACCCCAGAACTACTACATCAGGCTATGCACTGAAAGAAGCTAGGTGATTGCTTTATGCACATTCACGAATGAGGAATATTGCCGGAGTTTACCACAGCCTGCACCTGCCTTGCTTTGCTTATTTATATCACATGCTTGCCCCTCTAGGCATTTGAATTTGTGACCCTGCTGTAGAAAGTAATACGATCATTTTTATGTGTGAGAGAGTTGACACGGTAATAATTGATTTTGTTTATAATAAAGGAAGAAAAGTCTTTATAATAAAGGAGAAAGTCTTTTTATTGTATTGACAGTCACAAGGATAGTGACAAGGATAAGGCATGTTCTAGGCTTTTCACATTTTAGTGAAACATGGGCTGTATATTACTGTTTCCAAGGAATATGTTTTGACCTGCAGCGTATCCACATTTTAGTGTAGTATTTTACAACAGTTTTGCTGTGTTTGCTTAAAGCACACAGCCTTCTTTGGAGCCAATACGTATTTTGGCAAGTGTGTTACTCTTTAAAAATATCTATTACTTTCCCCCATCTGAAAGTAATAGTTCCAAGGGAACTGTTATAGTGAGTCTTATAAATTCTTCTCTGCACACATGTCATTGGTCCCTGGAGAGTATTAGAGCCTTTGAGACTTATTGTGGTCAAGTCTGTTGTATAAACTCTGTTCACTGCAGATCCTTGGGGAAATTTTAGATAAGAAAGCATTTTATAATGTATAAAGCAAGTCTGTGTAAAACAGAAATTGGGGCAACATTTCAAGTTGTGTGTCCTCTCTTCTCTCTAGAAATTCTCAGATGCTGAAATAAGAATAGCAAAATATCCTTGAGGTGCTTTACAAACACCAAAGTAAGGTTTGCCTCAGTTATCTTTTGGCTCTCTACCCTCACAAAACTTGACTGGCATTCCCATGTACCACCTCCGCAAACATTTTAAGAAAATTTGGATATGTATTTACTTTTGTTCACTTTCTGTTTTAAAATAATCTTAGAAAAGTCCTGACCAAAGGTAGAAGCTTTTGTGGAGAAGATGGGACAGTAACCAGTGATAACAGAGAACTCTGGCCTGATGTACATAATGTGCTGTGGAGAGTGACCTGTACTGTGTCATGGTCCCTGTTAAGACCCTGCCTTTCCCTCCTCCTTCAACCTGTCCACATGTCTGGACTGCCCTTGTGGTGCGTTATCTCAGGGGGAGAAGCACAGCTCAACAGTTAGATAAAATGTGTGCAATCTGTTTTATAATAGAGGTTAGGGCAGGATCAGATTAAAATCCTGAAGGGACCCGAAGCATGAAAAATAGTATTTCATGCCGCCTCCTCTGTACCCCAGTATATAATTCCAGATGACATAAGACTTAAATTCATGCTTAAATGGAAATTGCTTCTTTCATTTCAAAGAAATATTTCAGAGGCAATTTTAATTTTTTTATTTTTAATATTTCAAAGAAATATTTTGATGTCAAAATTCTAGATAACTTTACCAAATAAATTTTTTTTTCTCTTTAGGGATGATATGTGGATCTGCAAGAATATACTTATTCAGCCTCAGATTTTGCTTGGTCACAACTCAAGAACATTTCCTAATAGAATGATGCTTGACACAGATCTTATGGTACATAGTTTCCCAGTCTTACAAAATTCGTCATTTAACACTGTATGGAGAGGTTGGGCTGCATTGTGGGTGCAATTTGTAATCTGGTCTCCCTTCATCATCGAGCCAATTCTTGGAAATCACCAATACCCTAGGCAACTTGTAATGAGTTTTGGCTAGGTAGGTAATTTATCTGCCATTGCATACCTCTTAGTTGAAGTCCTGAGAAATAAGAAAATGTACCAAGGATTATCAGTAGATGGTGAGAAACAATATGAGGGGATCAGTGGCAGGGCAAGTCTGACAAGTTGTACAGTCA
The DNA here is from genome assembly GCF_964662115.1 of Mustela nivalis. Classification (NCBI taxonomy): domain Eukaryota; kingdom Metazoa; phylum Chordata; class Mammalia; order Carnivora; family Mustelidae; genus Mustela; species Mustela nivalis. The sequence continues at coordinate 134,290,090 of NC_139024.1, forward strand.
CCAACTGAGTAATTAAATAAGGGTTGTAACATATTTTATTGTTGTTGAAAAATGTCTGATTAGTGTGTGTATCTCACACACAGGAGAAACAGAGAGAGAAGCAAAGTGATGGCCAAAAATTAAAATTAAATTAACATTATGATTTTGATTAGATTTACTTTGTCTTGAAGGAGAGCTAACTTTAACGATGTTTTACTTTCCTTAAATATATACAATAAAGTATTTTTTAAAGTTATGATAAAGGTCTCAAGAAATCTCTGCCTTATTCCCTATTCCCTCTGGCTAAAAAAAAAAAAAAAAAGAAAAAAAAATCACCAAGCAAAGCCATCTATCTCGTATAATTATCCTCATAAACCTCTAAAGTATGCTTCTCTCCCAAAACATTATTGGCGTTGATCCTGGCATACAATCATCACACCAGTAATTACAGCTCTTAACTGGAATATAGTCATCAGTATTTACTAGCCTCTATTATGAACACATAAATCATTTAATAAATGGTGAGTGGACACATTACTTGTCATTTTGTTTATGTTAGGCATTCTCTGCAGGTATTCTACATGAAAGTTAAAGCAGTCTGAGGCTCTTTTTGTAGACTGTGCTTATCATTAATAGAAAGCAGCATGTGTGCATCCTGCAAACCCATTTCCTTATTTAAAGTGGGCATCCTTCCTTTACTGAGATGTGCTTCCTCTTTTATTACAGGATTGAAGACCAAGCCTTTGTAAAGCCTTAAAGGCACATCCCTTCCAAATGACCTTTTGTCCTGAGCTACTAAGATGTATTGTTTAGTCCACTCAGAATTACATGGGGTGTCCTAAGAATTTTTGTTTTGGTTAATTAAATTTGGAAATGTGTCATTTTTTCCTATTATAAAGTGTAAATGAAAGTCCACTAAAATTGATTTTAGAGTTCTGGTAGATGAGATAATTGCAGAGGGTAAATGATTTAGGATTTAAAAATATGTGTGCCTTTTCTCCACTCAGAAAAACTAAAACTATTTAACTTCAATTAAGTTATCTTCTTGTCTGTGCTGCTTTCAACTAGAAAGGGCGTTTTAGATCCATGTCATGTACTGAGCTAACTTATTCTTACTAATTATGCTAAATGGACTTAGACTTTGCTTTACTGAGAGTAGTCTTTTTTTCACTTAAAGATGCTGATTAAAGGAAGGTCAAATAGAGATTTACTGGAGAACCTATAAGATATGTACAATGCTATTTTACAAGTTAGACCTCTTTAGCTAGGCCCTTTATAGTTGCTGTCTTTAGGGGCATGCTTTTGCCCAAATTCTTTATTCTTCCTTAAGTATTCAAAAATTTTTTAAATTTTTAAACTTTTGTTCAAACAGCTATGGACACTAGAAATTTTTTGAGGCTAAAAGTGTAGAAGGAAAGGATTCTGCCGTGCTAGTAAGTTTAATTATATCACTACAGAAAGCCAATTTGATTACCCAGATAATTTCCTCAAGTTTTCACATTTCATTTATAAATCTATTTTTTTTATTAAAAGGAATTTTTGTAAACTTTATGAAACATATATTTGTGACTTGTTAAGTCTGTATTATGTCATGCCATTTTAACCTTATTTTCCAATATCTATCATGTACTCTGCTCGTCCTCTGATTTCCTTACATTTATTTCTGCAAGTATTCTTTGTCTTCTATTTGCCATTCAGACATAAGTAAATTCTATTATTTGTTCTTACTAATATGCCAGATACTCTTATCATTATGTCAGTCTTTCTTATTCTAAACCCTAACTTTTCTCCTGGACATTCTTAAAAGGATCCCCGCCCCATTTCTGCATATTTTATCCAGGTAAAAATCATCTTTCTCAATCTCCCACTTTTAGAAAAATCACCTAAGTAGCCTTCTGAGTGTACTGGAAATGAGAGGAAAACAAAATAGAATAAGTCTTACTGTGTCTCAGAGCTGTCTAGCGAATCTTGTCATACTGGACTGCCTTTTGTTTTTCCCTACACCTTCACTTGCTTGCCCCACATTCTCCTTATGAAAACCACTCCTTCTCTTCATTTAATCAGAAAGCCTCAAATTCAAAAGGACTAGTAAGGATCATCTCTTCATGTAGCCATTTTAGATAGAGTTCTTTTGTTTTATAATCTTGTATATTTTCTGGTTTCAGCTTCTAGTTTACCATATTTTTGCTTATATACATGTTAATATGTACTCCATAGTTTCTGGGGTTTTTATTTATTTATTTTTTGTCTCTTCTTCTTTGACCTTACTGTTGTCTTATTTCTTACATGTTCAGTATATTCATTGGAAAAATTTATTGGCTCATTGCCTATTTATTGATAACATCTCAGGATTAGTACAAAGCTCTTCCATAGACAAAAATTCAATAATTAATGAAGATATTACATTCATTTTATGAAGTAGTTTAATTTAGACTTGATTAATATGTACCAACATCCCACTTAATCTGGTGGCCAGAGAATTGACTCCCTCATCTACAAACACTATATTCTATGAAGTTTGCTTTGTGATGTATCTAGAGTCATCATCAAAATTAGTCCTTGTGAAGAACTTCTAGGAAATACTGAGATTGGTTGAGAACAGTTTAGGACATGTGAATGTTAAAAATTAAACATTATGCTGATAACATGTCCAAATCTTACAAAAGACAAAACAGACTTTGACAAGGTTGTACCTGTAGCTGAGGATGTAAAAAACAAGTTACTATTTTATTTTATTTTTTTTTTTTAAAGATTTTATTTATTTATTTGACAGAGAGAAATCACAAGTAGGTAGAGAGGCAGGCAGAGAGAGAGAGGAGGAAGCAGGCTCCCTGCTGAGCAGAGAGCCCGATGCGGGACTCGATCCCAGGACCCTGAGATCATGACCTGAGCCGAAGGCAGCGGCTTAACCACTGAGTCACCCAGGCGCCCAAAAACAAGTTACTATTTTAGATACTGGTGGTTTTGAATAGCATACTCTCATTTGCCAAGAGAAATGGTCTGTGCATTAATATTAAACATTCTTTTCATGTTTCATGTATAACTTGCTCAGGTCTTTTTGCTTGACTTTGTGTTTGAAAAGTCCTTATCCTTATTTTCCACTTCATTAAACCCATGATGCATGCTGAAGATGTTTGTATTAGGGCTGGACAAGTGATGCCAGCGATCAACAAAGGAACAAATGGAGCCCAGTGAATGTGGAGTGAAGTGCTGCTTGAGAACCAAGTCTGGAGCCTTCTGAGTTTCAACTGAGAGAAGTTGGGAGATTTTCTACACCCTGTGATAAAGAGAGCCACATGGCCAGAGAGCCCAGGGGGTCTGTGGGCCAGGACCAGGTGGTGGCCCTTTGACCTCCTTTTGCCTTTTGAGCACTGGCTTTTGTTTTGTTTGTTTTGGTTATTTTGGCAGCTAAATGGTGCTAATTTAATGAAAGTGATTGTTCTGAGGAGAGTTAAACCTTTACATTGAAAAAAATAATAGTAAAGTGTGCATTTGAACAAAATATGCTAAACAATCTTAAAATTTTAATTAATTAATTAATTGATTAATTAATAACTTTAATTTTTAAAGTTATTTTGTCATGTCAAAAAAATTCCGAGGGTCAGGTTCTGGTTTAAAAACTTTTCTTTCTTTAACATATATATATATATATATATATATATATATATATATATATATACACACACATAAATATATATGTGTGTGTGTGTATGTATATACATATATTTTTTTTAATAAAAATGTTCTATTTATTTATTTGACAGAGATAACAAGTAGGCAGAGAGGCAGGCAGAGAGAGAGGAGGAAGCAGGCTCCTTGCTGAGCAGAGAGCCCAATGCAGGGCTCAATCCCAGGACTCTGGGATCATGACCTGAGCCAAAGGCAGAGGCTTTAACCCACTGAGCCACCCAGACTCCCACTTTTTTTTTCTTTTTTAAGATGACATCTTAGCATAAGAGAGATTTGATAACTTAACATGTGACCAGTGAAGTCATCTTCTTTACAGAGCTGATTATTCATTCAAGCAAGAATTATTTCCTGTGTAGTTTTGTCAGGATTAGGAAAAAACATGCCCAATTTTTTTCTTTTTGTGTTTTCCAAGTGTTGACTTCACCTTGAAGTATGTTCACATTGCCAGAGAACATCTTGATCTGGCAACTAGCTGCATGGAGTACATCTTTATTCATTCTGAGTGATCACTCATTCATTCATTTATAGATGAAAAGGTTACAGTATAATGTGGAAAGCACTTTGTTTTGAGCCAGCATAGTCATTATTCATTCAATATATTAGTTGAATTTACCTGTTTAATAACAGCACATATAAATTTAAGTAAATGCTTGATTTGAAAATTCTTCAAGTACCAAACAAAAGGAACCCTCGTTTAAGTGTGTGCATGGATATGTGCACACGTAAAGAGTTCTAAATATTTATTTTCAGTAGGCTCTAGTATCTTTTTGTCAGACCTTAGTTTATGGGTTTGGCAACATGCAAATACAAATGGAAACAAGTTAGATTTCAGAATCTCAATAAAAATTCAATTTTAATGTCCTCTGATTTCTCCAGGTACCTCGTTCTGTTTCTTACATTGACTGTTAAGCTCATTTATTTTAGTCTGTTTTTTTGTTTCCTAAATGATTACATTGAAGATTATAGTATTCTTGTCAAGTATTAATCTCTCATTATTATTGTGGATTTATCTGTTTTCCTTTGTTAATGATTATTATATCTTCTTGGTGAATGGTTTTACCACTATGCAGTATACTTCATTATTCTTGTTGATTCTGGGATTTAAAGCAAAAAGTATTAATATTACTGAAACAACTTTTTTTCTAAGTGGCTGGTTAGGATTTCTTTTTCTATTCCTTATATTTTCAGCCAATCAGTGTCCATTTAAGTGTATATTTATGAAAAATAACTAGGCATTTCTTTTTTGTAACCTCATTTTGTCACTTTTATGGAGAATTTAATGTGTTTATACTTACTGTTACTACTGATGTATGGGTGCTTATTTCTATCTTGTTAATATGTGTTTTCAACTTTTTCTTTGTTTTTCTTTTTCATGTTTCTTCCTTTTTGTTCGTTTGATTAATGGTTTTTTTTCCCCCTCCATTACTGGTTCAGAAGTTACATTTTCCATTTGTATTCTTTCTGCTCTTATGCTTAATTTTAACACACAAACTTTATAAAATCAAGATCTAATTAATAGTTCTCATTGTGTACTCAGAACACTTTGATTTGCTGCTTTTTGTGTTCTAATTTGTTGCTGTCCAGTTGGCATATCTTTAAAATTAATTATTGCTATTTTTCTTATTTTTAAGTATAGCTTTTAATTATTTATATTCATCCATATGTTTACCAGTTTATTTGCTCGCCCTTACTTTTTTCATTCTGCTCCTGCTTTTTGTGTTTAATTTCCTCTGGTTAAAGTGGGTCCTTGAGTGGTAGTTCTAGTGAAGGCATAAGAGTTACATGTTCTACCTTTGTCTGAAAATATCTTGGCTTTGCTTGTATGTAGTCTTGAATGGTTTTGTCTTCCATTCAGCCTATCCACTGATGGCTTTTGTTGTTATCTTACTAATTTGTATGGAATTTCTGTTTGGTGCTTTCTTCAAGTCATCTCTTTTTATTTTGTAGCTTTACTTGCATCTCTTATCTCTGAATATTTTAAATATGCTTACTTAAGAGAATCTTTCATGTTCTCTTATTTTCCTCTAGGAGTGATTCTTCTGGGTATTGCCTCTTTATTTTCTGTGCAATGTCTGTGTAACCTGGCCTGCAGAAGGTTTCCCAAAAAAGAGGCATTCACCTTTGCTTCTGCCATGCTCTATAGGTCTCATCAGTTTCAACCAATTTTTTGTGTTTAAATTCTGAAAGTGATAGCACAGAGTTTTATCCAACAAATAGTTATTATGAGGAAGAAATAGAAGTCTGATCATTTTGTAGCTTTTAACCATCTTAATTAATGATACTTTATAAGACAGGAGAAGCTTTATTCTGAAGTCTAAATAAAAATGAGTTTAACTTGGGATGCCTGGATGTCTCAGTCTATTAAGCATCTGCCTTTAGCTCTGGTCATGATCCCAGGATCCTGGGATGGAGCCCTGCATTGGACTCCCTGCTTAGAAGGGAGTCTGCTTCTCCTTCACCCTCTGTATAAGACAGCACTCGTTGTCTGTTTGTCTCTCTCTCTCAAATAAATCTTCTAAAAAATAAGTTTAACTTGGCAACATAAGTACATATTTAGGTAGTTGCCATTATTTTAAATGTTATGTAATTTACATATGAATATAGTTTTTAAATGTAATTTAAATGAAATTCAAATTGACTATTTGAAACACCTCTGGGAACACAGTTTTACAGTCATTCACTTAGATTCTAGGACCCCAATCAGTACTGCCTGATGTTTGCTAAGTTGACCCAGGATCCGAGTATGTAAAGAAATAAATGATCAAAGTCCATTATAAAATAACTTTTTAAAAATCACTTAATTGTGTGTTAAGAACACAGTTTTTAGAAGACAAGTGTCTGGATAGGTCTTTTATTCTTCAGAAGGAAAGCTGGTTAGTATTTTAGGGGGTACTCTCATCTACCTGCTTAGTGTGTTCCAAAAATATATATGAGGCGTCTGGGTGGCTCAGTGGGTTAAGCCTCTGCCTTCAGCTCAGGTCATGATCTCAGGGTCCTGCGATCGAGTCCCACACTGGGCTCTCCACTCGACAGGGAACCTGCTTCCTTCTCTCTCTCTCTCTCTCTGTGCCTACTTGGGATCTCTCTCTGTCAAATACATAAATAAAATCTTTAAGTATATATATACATGTATTTGCCTGGGATTCTTTGTAATTGACTGATTTCTGAACTATTTACATATGAGCAAAATCTTACCTTTTTTTGGAACAGTGTTCTCATATATTTTCAAATGCACAGTGAAATTCAAAAACACATACTTCAGTCTGAAGTGTTTTGTGCACTAGCACTGGTGGCATATAAGTAACAGATATTTTGTTCCTAAGAGGCTCAGTTTTATATTGTGTGAAATGTGGTGGTGATTTTCATTTTGTAATCTGCATAATTGCTAGTAAATTTAACAAGTTATCTGATATGTGATTTTTTCCCTTCCTTTTAAAATTTAAATTTTAAAACTCATGAAAACTCTCTATTGTTTTAAGTAATGTATAGCATCACTGTACCTCTTTTTATATTATGAATTTCACAAATGCAAAAGAATACCAAGTAAATGTCACAAACTTATCACTTGGCTTTCAGAACATGAGTTGCTCCCCATCAGGGATCAGGGACTACTCTTGCTGTGCATGTGTCTTATATCTATCCATTCACATTAAGTACCTTGATGGTTTTGCCCTTCATACTCTGGCTGATCTATTTGTTTATATTTTTACTCAGCTCCCCGCCCCCCATGAACCTTAAAAGAAAATTGCTCCACTTTGTTTCGTTAGACCCCATTTCCTGTCCTTTTGGCATTGCCTCTTCATGATTTTGGCATAGCTTACATGTGTTATCTGTGTCGTCTTTCCATACCCTGTTGCCTTTGCAGGCTTCGGGAGACTGCCAGGCCATAAAATAGATATGAAACTGAGGTTTCCATGAAAAGCATTCCCTCATCCTCCAGTCCAGCTTTTCTCATCCTTTGGCTTAATAGGATTACACAAAGGCCATTTGATGTTAGGCCTGCTGTGTTAGCAATTTAATGATGTTGAGAAAGAGACAGTGGCCAAGTCTTAATGAGACTTTGCTATTTCACAACCTCTAAATCAAGACATACAGCTGAGGAAGTCTGGCTCCTTGCCACCCTACCAGCTGGGTGGTATACGCATTGTTAATATCACCTTACAGCCTGACTGGAGCTTCAGCAGCGTGTGGGCTGTATGGTGTGTGATGTGGTGGGGAAGCTGCTTCTATGAATGGGTGGGGAGGGAAACTGACTTGGCACATTGTCATAGTGAATATAGCTGCAGTGTTCTACCCCTTCAGGATGGTAGTTATTTTCAATATCTTATACTAAGAACTAGAATTTTGTAAATTTAAGTTAAGATCTGGAGACTAAGAGAGTCATAAATATTTTACTTACATTAATTTTGGGCTTTTTTTCTCTTTATATCTTTAATTCTATATTTATTATTTTAAAATTCATTTAAAAATAATTTTATATTTACTGTATTTCTGGGCCAAATCCTTGAATTTTTGGATTCAGCCTTTACATACTCATTTTATGTCTCTTGCTTCCTAGGAAAAGGACACCTTGGTCTTTTAGTCTGCTAGCTTAATATTTTATTTTAAGACCTCAACAGCTAGCATGTTAGCTGTTGATCATTACTGTTATTGTTTCAGATAGTAGGTATTTATCCGTTCTGTTTTACTGTATTCCTAAATTTTAGGTTTAGTTGATAAAGAGGGTCAGCATTTGGATCTTTATAAATAGACCGGAAAATAGCAACAGGCTGGGCTGCTGCTTCATTAATGGCCCTTTTCAAATACTTAAAAGCAAATGATTCATCAAATAGAATCACTAAAAGCAGAAACCTGCCAATTTGTAGAATTTGACTCCTCCTAATCAGAGTAGGGCAACAGGATGTTGAGTTCCTGCTCTGCACCTGATTAAAGCCAAATGCACAAGGAGCAGCTGGGCAAAGGAGGAAGCACAAGACCATCTCAGCTGGGGGTAGGAGAGCTAAAGAAATTTAGAGGAAAAATGATTTTTCAAAAACCTTCCACATTTGTTTTATTTTTTTTTCAGATATGCTTAGTAGATAAGCACATACTCAGTCTCAGGCTTAACTTTTTTTAAGTTAACATTCCATCTATAAGAAAAATAAATCTATCTAGGTATGGTTTACATAAAATTTCTTCCTGGGCAAGATGTGTTATTTCCAAAAAATTCTATTATCATCCTAATCCTGCACATTTTCTGGTTAAGCATTTATTTAGCTATGAAAACAGTCACTGCTTCATGTATGTTAAGTATTAATGATCTTCCCCATTGAATTTGTGTTACTAAGCACTTTTCTCATTAAGGAGCTGATGATTTTGATTTTAAAAAGTATACATCCGAATTCATCTTAGTATTTTCTCATGATTATGAAAGCATTTCAAAATGTATTATCTATAGTTATTTTAAAGTTTTTATAAAGTTAAGATAAAACTCTGCTTTCTGGACAATAAATTTTAAAAAACTGGAAGCATTCTACCTACCCTAACTTAAATAGTAGAATTGAGAAAGTATTTAAAAATTAAAATTATTTTTATATTATTTTAAATCTTACTGTTTAGTATTCTGCATCTCTGAGAAGTGGTATGTGTATGTTGTAGTTATTTACCCCTAAATCATGACCTTTAGGCATACATATTGAGTGTCTATAAAACATGACAAATCATTTTTAAGTATATGTTATTCCCAATATTTATTTCTTAAAATACCATTTTTTTGGGATTAATATTATGAATGTGTACAGCATCAGTTAGATAAAAAAGTTCCTAAGATTCATAGCAGTTTTGTAGACATAACGCCAGTTTAAAATTTTAGGTGAAACGTGTACTTTAAAATATTAAGAACCAGATAAAGCCATCATAAGAATACACATACCAATGTCTCTCTTAAATAGATGCAAATCCTGAACAAATACTCACAGACTGAATCCAGCAACACATAAAAAGGATTGTGTGCCATGACCAAGTGGGATTTATCACAGGAATGCAAAATTGGTTTAACATAAAATTTGACCAATGTTATACAGCCTATTGATAGAATAAAGACAAAAACACATAATCACCTCAAAAGATAAACAGAAAACTTGGCATTTGAAAAATTCTACTCTCTTTCATGATAATAACATTCAACAAAACTTAGGAGTAGAGGAGAACTTTCTCAACCTGAGAGCGCCGAATCCTAACCACTAGACCACCAGGGAGAACTTTCTCAACCTGAAAAAGGACATCTGCAAAAATCCCACAGCTAACATCATACTTAAAATGAAAGACTGGATGTTTTCCCTTTAAGATAAGAGATAAGGGAAGATTATGGGCTCTCTTCACTTCTGTTCAATGTTTCACTGGAGGTTCAAGACAATAATTAGGCAGGTAAAAGAAATAAAGGTATCCAGATAGAAAAGAAAGAAGTATAACTTCTCTATTAGCCGATGATATGATTGTTGTATTTAGATAATCCTAAGGAATACAAGAAAAAATTATTAGCACAAATAAGTGAGTTCAGGAAAGTTAGAGGATATCAGATTGATATACAGAAATCATTTGTCAGTGGCCAGTAAGCACATGAAAACATCATTAAACCATCAAGGAAATGTGAGTTAAAAACAGTGAAATGCCACTTTGCACCACTAGAAAATGTCTGCAGTCAGAAAGATAGATAATACTAAGCTTTAGTGAAGATGTAGAGAAATTAGAGCCCTTACACAGCAGCCTTTTTTCTGGATCTGTTGAGGCAATCACGATTTTTATCCTTCATTTTGTTAACATGGTACACTGACTCCTTTGCAGATGTTGAATCATTCTTTCATCTCTGCAGTACACCTCACATGATGGCGTATCATTCTTTTTCAGATTCTGTTAAATACTAGTGAGTTTCAACACTTTAAAAATCTTTTTTCCATTATATCCTATTTTCCATCTTCTGACAAGTAATTTCCAGTCATTCTTGTTGTTGCTTCCCTTCAATCTTTTCTCTGCTTTAATTTTCTCTGTATCACCAGTTTACAGTAATATTATTATAATGTGCTGTATGGTTTTCTAAGTAGTTATCCTGCTAGGGGTTCATTAAGTGTCTTGGATCTGAAGGATTCAAATTAAAACTGTGATGATTTTTCAGCATTATACCTAGACATACTGTTCTTGTATTTTAATAACATATGTATTAGACCACTTAATATTTTCCCATTTGTCACTGAGACTCTCTTCAAAATAAGTCTGAGCCATCTCTTTTGGTGAGTACCATAACATTTATTTTATTTTTTGACTGATTCTTTGAATTTTGCTGATGAAGATATGAGAACTGCTTTCTTTATTTTCTATTTCTAATTGAGATTAGTGGCTTTGATCACATTTTAATATTTATATTTACTTTTTCTTTCCATTTGTAGTATCTTTTTAAACCAATTTTTATCTCCTTCATTTCAGAATTTTTTGGTACAGATTAGCCTTCTTTTTTACCTGCCTTATCCTACCTTGACTTATCTGCTGCTTTGAATGTGTCAGTGTCTTTTACAAGAACATCAGTGTTCTTTGAATTAAATCCAAGACTTCCCAGCTTAACTTCTGGTTCTCTTGTAATTCCCATTAAACTGTATTTCTTCTCTCCTCTGCTACTTTTATTCTGTCCACTGCTTTCCTTAAGATCCTTTCAGTTGGTTTAGAGTTGACACTTTTATTAAAAGGAGAGGCTTTGTGTAGAGTTTTGGTTATTAATTTATTTATTTATTTATTTTCTGCTTTTCAAATCTTATTCTATGGCCTTTTTATTTTTTTTTTTGAAGATTTTATTTATTTATTTGAGAGAGGCTTGAGAGAGAGAGAGAGCACAAGTAGTGGGGGAGAGGCAGAGGCAGAGGGAGAAGCAGACTCCCTATTGAGTAGGGAGCCCAACATGGAGCTCCATCCCAGGACAATGAGATCATAACCTGAGCTAAGGCAGACACTTAACAGATTGAGCCACCTAGGTACCTCTATATGGCCCATTTCCTTCATTGATTATTCCTTTTATCAAGAATACAAAAATTGGAATTGCTTTTGGAATATGAGAGCCAGAAATTCCTTTGAACTCTACATACTTGTGAGCTGTTTGTCCTTTTCTTGAATGTGAAAGGTAGAAAAATAACTTTTATCATACTGTTATTTCAAACTATAAAACTTCCTATACTCAATGACAAAGATCTTTCTTTCTAGCTGAATGTCAGTGTGTTGTCATTGTTTGGATATAGACCAGTAATTACTCTTATTTGAATTGTCCTTCTCATGATTTTCTTCTACTGCAGGTTCTGACTAATATATATATTTACCTTTACCTCATTTCTTAATACAATGAAATTCCCCAACATGTTTCTTAAAATCATTCAAAACATTTGAAAACTCACTGAGGTGATACACTCTGTTTTTATATATCTTATTCATCCTTTTTTCTTTGTGTTTATATACATAGATAAGTTGACTAGAAATGCCAGTTTTTCTAGCAGAGATTATTTTAAATCACTATGAACTATAGAATGAAATAGGTTTCTTTTTTTTAATTCATGAAAAAGTTAAAGATGATTTTTAGAAAATCAGATGTTGAGGGGAAAAATACCATATATTATCTAATGTGTATATGCATACTTCAAAGCTATAAAAGGATGAGGTTTTTATGTAATTACTCAATTAAAACTTGTTCAAAATAATTTTTAATTTTGAAGTAATTTATTTCCTATCATATATTTAAGAGTACAAAGGATACTCTGCATGAGACTTTCTTTTATCTTCTGTCACTTTTTAATTTATCTCTAGGATAAACCCCAGGAAATTATGTAACAGCAGATTGGTATTTTCCTTTTACACAAAACTTGCAGTAAGCATATTGCTCAAAACACTTGCACATTTGAGGGTAAAATACTAGCAGTACGCCCTGGAAATGGCTCTCCTGACTGCTTTGAACACTCTGAAAACTTCATGTATTCTGGATTCATGTGAATGAATTCATAGGTCAAAGTGATATAAATTTGTGACGATTGATTTATTTGAGGGAAAGTTAAATTACTTGCTAATTTTTTGGTTACAGAATGGAAAAGGTGGTGGAAAATTGGTGTGTAGAGATAGTGGAATGATGTTGAAAGGTGTGTTTCCAGATAATATAGAGAAATAAATAAAACAATAAAATGCTACATAAAATATTTATTATTAAGTTTGCCTATTAAGCCAAATTTTATTTTGTGGTTGGTTTTAAGAAATATATTGCTATATGCAGAGATCTAGAACCCAATTCTTCTTTTTTGGCCCTGAAGCCAGTGAATGGGTTTGATGATTCCCACATTTCTGTCAGTGTCTTTGGGTGAATGGTGGTGAAAGAAGTTCAAGCAGAGCTATTCTAATGGCAGCTTAAACATGCTTGTCTGGACCTCAGAAGATGGTTGAATTAGAGATGAGGATTTGGAGGTTATTAGTGTATTAATTGGTAACTACTGTGAAGAAAGTTGGAACGAGTGAGTTCTATGAAAAGATAGCTTCTGGGGATACCAAGAGATAAGGGTGTCTTAGATGTTAAGAGCCTAGTTAGGAGTGATAAGAGAAGCAAGAGAACTGGAGCTGGTGGTTTCAGAAACCGAGGGAAGGGGTGAATTTTGAGAGGAATGGTGCAGTTCCATTGAGTGAAATGCGTTCAGGAAGAGTGCCATGTGTTGAGGATCCAACTGAATTTGAAAGCCGTATGTTAGAAGTGTATCTCTATACTTCTGTTGATGGAATGGAGAAGACAGATGGTTGGGGTTTAATTGGATTAACAGAAGATGAAGAAGATAAGGTATGGGTCCTGATGTACTGAAGTGACAGGCTATAGGATTTAGGCTTTCCTCACTCTTAGCTGACAAAAATGAAAACTGTTAATATCACATGTCAAAATGCCAGTTGAGTTAGAATGTTATCTCCTGTTGCTGTCTACTCCAAGCCATATAAATTTGCCTCCTTTTCTTTCCTTTTCCAGTGTTGGAATCATAGAGGGGTAATTGTTTTCTGTGGGGTAATTTGCCGTGGTAGACTAAGTGACTAGAATCTTCTTACCTTAGCTTGGACCATAGTGTTGAACTCCGAGTCCTAGTGATACTTAACATCTTGCACAGGCCTTGTGTTTTGAGGTAATTTATTTTTTATTTTTTTTTTTTTTAAAGATTTTTTATTTATTTATTTGACAGAGAGAAATCACAGGTAGGTAGAGAGGCAGGCAGAGAGAGAGAGGAGGAAGCAGGCTCCCTGCTGAGCAGAGAGCCCGATGCGGGACTCGATCCCAGGACCCTGAGATCATGACCTGAGCCGAAGGCAGCGGCTTAACCACTGAGCCACCCAGGCGCCCCGAGGTAATTTAAAACCTTATTAATCCAGGCCCCACTGAGTCAGGATTTGAGCCATTCCAGACATGAGTCTTATTAAAACTCACTGTAACAGTCTCTGAAAAAAGTTCCACTAAGCAAACTAATCGTGCAAACAAGGTTTTAGCAAGAATGTTCAAACTACTTAAAACGGGACTTTGTTTATAAGCACCTGTAAGTACTTCTTAAGTACTTTAGAAACTCTCACTTACTTATAAACTATCTATACACTCATTGCAAATCACCCTTATTTAGTTATTAAATCTATGGATTGATGCTGTATAAGATTTTATTAGTTTAATTCCAGTTGCTGTATTTTATACAGTTTCAGCAGCTAATGTCAAACATTAGCTCAATAATTTTCTAAAGAGTAACATTAAATCCAAACACCAAAACCCATTTGAAAGTTGCTTAAAATTAGGTTCTTTGTATTCCTTGCTATTTTATTCCACAGTCCTATTTCTAATCACTCCTGCACTTTCCCCGCACAATTTTAAGAAATGTCAATGGACAAAGTGTTCAGGATTTCTTTTCCTATTTTGTGATTGACAATACCAGAAGTTTAGAACTTTGGTAACAGTCCTGAGGCCCAGTGATATTTCAGAAAGCCTGGATCAATACCAATATTGGACCAACCCCAGAAAGTAGACTCTTCATATCAAGTCCTGGAGTTTCCTAATATAAAGTCATATTAGGAAGGATTTAAGAAAAACCTTTATTTTTTAAATTAGCTAATATTATAATAAACTACTAAGTGTTTATGTAACACTTAAGAAATGGCTAAATTCTGTACTAAAAGTTTGAGTTGTTTTGAGGTTGTAACAGGTAGCTATTTTATGTGATAGATAATGAATAGTGGCTTCTTGATGGCTTCCATAGTTCTGATTTCCACTACACCAAGAAAAAGTCCTTTGGAAATTTTGCAGTTTTAAATCTATATCCATTTAGAGAGTAGGTGTGACTATTAAATACTTTCCATGTTGTCGATCTCGTGGAACAGGATTACCCTGTAGCCTTTTGACAATGGACATTCTCTAAAGAGGGCTAACAAATAACTTAAAATGTAGGGATATACAAATTAATTTTTATTTAAGTGACCTTTGAACACTTGTACTCTTTCATAGAGAAGGGCCTTTTGTTGCAAGTTGAATTGTAGCAATGGCATATTTAATTATGTGGTATATAGTGTAGGTTATTATGTGAATGTATCACTGGGTCTTAATTTAACATGTGGTAGATGTCTAAATGTCAAAATATAAAAAAACCTACATTGGATTTTTACCAGAAATTTAGGATAAAATAATCTTTTGAGGCAAACATAGCATTGGAAAAGGAGTCATAATAAACAGGATTTTAGTGTAGTAGCAGCTTAAATTAATGGGCTCTGGCACTAATCTGGGGCAGTGCTTTCGCTTACCTTGAGAGGTTAGTCCTAGGATGATGTTATCCCTGCTTAGTGCAAGGCAGGTTTCAAAATTCAATAAGTTGCTAAATTCTCTTGTATTCTGGTTTGACTATTCTTAGATTATAAGGCAAGTATTTCCGATCGAGGAAAATGTTAGGGCCTGAGTAGTTCCTCATTCCTAGCAAATCTTACTCTAAGAAGTGCTCTTGGAATTTGCTGCTGCTGCCACTTGAAAATTTTTGCTTTAATTTTTGTCACAGATTCTTTTGGGGAGTGGGTGGGGCATAAGTGACAAACGCTTTCTAAATTTATGTCTTAATGGGCAGTGTGCTTGCTGGTCATTTAGCTTGACAGTGCTTTGACTCTGGAATTTTAAGTAAATTATTTTATTTAGTTTCCCAGTTTGCAAAATTGAAATAATACATGTTCTTTCTTTACTCAGAGGGATAGAAGGGGTATTCATGAGATAGCATCCTAAAACCTAAGTGGGGGCCCTGATGCCACATATATGTGTGATATCATAATCATCATCTATCAACGTTATTACATGCCTTTCTCTGCACTTAATTAATTATGGCTAACCAGTAAGTTATGCTGTGTATGGATTCTGATTTTTATTCTTATATTCCTTTACAGGTATAATAACTGAGGAAACATGCTTTTATTATCACTGCTAGTATGGAAGATTTTTTCATATTTCAGACAGGGACTCTGTGCATTTTTATTTTTTTATGACTTTTGTTAGTTGTAAAGTAGGTTCAAAAGTATTCTAACTTTTCAAAATAACCTGTATACCAAGAGCTTTCCCACAACCAATAAGATGAATAGATTTTTCTGGAATTATTTTAAAGTCCCATCTAATTTGTGAAGACAAGAAAGCTGTTGAGTTTGGATTCCTTGTTTAGGTGCAGTGCATGGAAGGTAGTAACAAGTAGTTAACAAATAATTGTTGAATTCAGTTGTATTAGTATTTGTGATTTCTGTTGCAGAGTGTGCCTTTGTGGTGGCCTTGAGGTAATTTAAGATAAATGGCATGTGTATTCCTATTACTTAATTAGGAGGCTTGAGATTTCACATTCAATTTGTAGGAAGAGGGGTGTGCCAGTGCAGAACTCAGTGTGTCTCATTATGTTTGCTCTTCCTAGAATCTGGTCCTCCTGGCTTTCCTGGACAATTGCAGTAGTCTCCCCACTCATCTTCCTGCCACTCTTCTGCTTTCCTACACCACTCCATTCTCAGTTCCATTTTCAGAGTGTATCCAACAGAGACATCTGGGTGTGTCACCTGTATTAGCAAAGATTCAAACTATCTACCCTGACATCCAGGACTTTTTGATTTGGTCCCAAACAACTTTTAAGTTCCTTGTGTTTCATTCCACCCCATGGTGTCTCTGTTCTTGGTTTGTCATTTGACGCCCTGTGTCCTGATCATGGCTACTCTCCCACAGCTATGTGTAGTTGGCTTGCTTCTCACTTTTTGAATGCTGGTAGAACATACATAGTATAGAACATTGGAAAATGAAAGCACTGAATATACCTTTTCCAGCTCTCTCGTTCCTTTCTCTGTTCCTTCTAAACCCCTTTCATTTATTTATTTTTGACTACTTAACCTTTTACATTCTAAGATTGACATAGAAATCCTGCAAATAAAATTGCATTGTCTAATTCTGCTTGAATTTCTAATTATTTTTGCTTTATGCATTTGAAAACCATTATGTTGATTTGTGGTCTAAAAGTTTTATTCTTTTTATATATTCTTTCATATCTTTTTCCTATTTTTATATTTATATTTAATGTAATATAAAAATATAAAAATGTGTTGTATTTAGATAAAATATCTTTTCCTGACTAATGCTGTTTTCTGGAATTAGGCTTTATTTGATGTTAGATTTACCACTTTTTTTTTTTTTAAAGATTTTATTTATTTAAGAGAGAGAGAACACAAGAGAGAATGAGCAGGAGAGAGAGAGAGAGAGAGAGCACAAGCAGGAAGGAGGGGCGAAGGGAGGGGAGAAGCAGGGTCCCCAGCTGAGCAGGGAGCCCAACACAGGGCTGGCTGGATCCCAGGACCCCAGGATGACGACCTGAGCTGAAGGCAGACACTTAACAGACTGAGTCATCCAGGTGCTCCTACTTTATTTTATATTAGCATTTGTTTGTCCTTTTGTTTTCAATCTTTCTGCTTCATGTTTCCCGTATGTATCTTGAAAATAGCATCTAATTAACTTTTTTAATACCCGAAAGGACTTTTCAGTCTTAATAGAATTCAGGGCATTCACATTTATTTTGATTCTTGGTCTATTTGCCCTAATTCTTGCTATTGTATTTTATGTTTCTAAAAACGTGTTAGGTTTTTTGTTTATTTTCTTTTGTTTCTGATGCTCATATTTAGCTAATTTTCTTGAAGTTATATTCCACCTCCAGATATTTTGTAGTTCTGTATTCCAACTGTATTTTGTTGGTGGTTTCTCATGAGAATATCTCAAACTATGAATTGCAAGAATTTAATAGTATCTGCATCTCACTACATCCTTGCTAAGGATAAAAAGAAATTCTATGCATGATTTTTGCCTATCACTCTTTCCTACTTGAATCCTAGGTTTGTAGAAATAATGTTTATTTTAAATTTTCAGATTTTTGTGTTATATCTTTTTTAATCTTTCTGAATAATTGCAGTTCATTCCATAACAGCATTAATTATTAAGACATGGCTTGGGCTAACTGTAGTTTTTATTATCTTTATTGTTCAGCACACATTGCTTAACTTATTTATTTGGATTTTTTTTTTTAGGTACTTTCTCAAGTAATACTTTGCCTCAAGAATGCATTGGTAGTATACTTTCCAAGACTTATCATTTTCAAAAACTGTT
Organism: Mustela nivalis; assembly: GCF_964662115.1. Classification (NCBI taxonomy): domain Eukaryota; kingdom Metazoa; phylum Chordata; class Mammalia; order Carnivora; family Mustelidae; genus Mustela; species Mustela nivalis. Next base: position 134,308,421 of record NC_139024.1, read on the forward strand.
TTCTTTTAGCTTCACATTTAGTAATATATCTTGTTTTATCTTCACATTTAGTATTGTATCTTGATACTCTGGTATCAGAATCCTTTCTTTCAGATTTGTATAATTATTGCTCTACTATGTCTAACCTTTAGAATTGTCTTCCCCCTTCTTTCCTTTCTCCTCCCTTCCTCACTCCTCCCTGACCTTCCCTTCTTTTCCTTCTTTTTTTTTTTTTTTTCATTTTCCCATTCCTTCCTTATTTCTTACTAGGGAGCTCAGAGTGATTTTCTCTTTATCTTTAGAAATTCCACCAAGAGTTTGGGCATATGTGATCTGTCAATATTCTGGCCCAGCACTTAGAGGGCGCTTTATCTTGAGGAAAGATTTTATTTTGTGGATTATTTCTTCTCTTTCACCCATTCAATTTCGCGTATCTCTTTGATGCAACATGTACACTTCTTATTTGTTCTCTCATCATTCTTCCCTTTACATTCTGGAAAATTATTTAGTTGATATTTGAAACGAAGAATTTCATTTTCTTGAGTATTTAATTTCATTATCCGAGTGTTTTATTTGATCCTCAACAAGTATCTCACCTAAGCAGTTGTGTTCTTAATTTCCTACCTGTTCCTTAGTTCTTTTTTTTTCACAGCAGCTTTATCTTGCTTCTGAGATGGCATTACTTCAGATCTCCTTGGAGATACTGATTAAGGGTTGTTTTTTTTTTTTCTCTGCTTATTCCACTTGCTCCCCTTCCCTCCTGTTTTTGGATACTGATCCTATCCCAGTGTTGTGTGATTTTTCTTTGCCTGCTCATTTTGATGAAGAAAGGTGTGAACTGATCAGTGTCAGTGGTTGGCAAGCGCCGCTCAGCACTTGCGGAAATCTCTTTTTGCTCTCTCCAAGGGGCCTCTTCCCACCAAATGGTCAGTGGGGTTGAGCTCCAGGGGGTTCACAGACCAAAAGGTGGCCTTCCCTACCAGGTGTGTTGCCTGGGAATGGACAAGAAGGTCACAGCCCCTTTTAGGGGCTGTTTCTGCACAATTGGTGATTTGTGTCTAGAGATCCTAGAGCCATGAAATCCTTACATTAAGAGAACCATCAATAGTTAGAACCTCATTCCTTTGTCAAGTCTTAAGAAGCGGCATCAAAACCAGTTTGGGGTTTTTGTGGTTTTTTTTTTTTGTTTTTTTTTTTTTTGGTCTGCCAGAACTTTCTTTGTCACCCTATAATCTCCTCCCCATCCATCAAAATGGATTGAGTAGGAAAAGAGGAAAGGATTATTAGGCCTCCTGGATAATGCTATGGCTGTTTCTTCCTCTGATCAAGCTAAGAGGGGGTGGGCATCAAAAGAATTACATGAGAAAATTGGTGATGCTCTAAAAATTACTCATAAAATTCTGTTCATGTAGTATGGTAGAAGCTGTAGGTTATCCCCCAACTTCTTTCTCCCCTTCTTAGAAATAGAATTCTGAATTTTTATCCTGAATACATATCCTGTATTAACATTTCTACCTCCCCTTATATCTAGGTGTGCACATGTGACTATACTCCCAGAAATTTAAAATGCATCCATACAGAAATGACATGTAATCTTGTGTGTGTGTGTGTGTGTGTGTGTGTGTGTGTGGTATATTTATGAGTCCATAAAGGGAAAGAGATAGAATCCTCTTGTTGGGAAAGTGGATGTAATGACAGGAATTCTTATTGCCATCTTGGCCCCAGGATTGGAAGCCGTATGATGTGGATAGTGGAACAATATAAAGAAATTGCATCCTTAATAATTGTGGAGATACTATACTAGTCTTTTCTAACAACTAGTGGACTTATATTAGTAAAAGAATTAAACCTTCATCTTATTATAAGCATCTCTTTTCTGGTCTTCCCATTACTTTCATGTGAGCCCAATCCTAACTAATAAGAGGCATTCTACTTGAGTGGAGGAGAGGAGAATTTCAAGAGAAATGGTAGGACAGAAAGAAAGGACAACAGTGGAATAGCCACCCTCTTGCTGGTCTGGAATACTGAACCTTTAGTAAGGAAACCCCACCAAGAGGAGACCAGAGGATGTGCTGCTGGAGGCAGCTATTAGAGGTAGAGAGCATATCAGAAAATGCTGTCCCGAACCAGGGAGCTGGGTAGTGGTGCAGCTACTTCCTGCTCCAGGAGTTTACTCCAGCAAATTATGCCTGAATTAGCTAACATACGTGCTCTCACATCTCAATGATCCTGCTCAAAGATCATCAAAAAATAGGAAACTAAGCCCAAACGTTACACTGGACTGGGATGCACCACGTACTGTTCCCCACCCCAGTCAGAGGTGCTAGGTTGGAAGAGAAAGGATCAGAGCAAAGCGTGGCCTTGCTAAGTCGAGTGCCCTGGATATAAGACTGGCCTGCATTGGTGGAGCAGTTAGGAAATGAGATTGATGATATTTGAGAGTAACCAGCAAGTTCTAGGATCTGCCCACATGTATTTGAGAGTTTTGCTTAAGGAAAGGAATATTTGAAGTTGTACAGTTGGGGACAGTGGTGGAGAGAATAATTTTAAGCATTTCATGTTTGTATTTCCCCAAGTGCAGAATCTACAATAAACCAGTTATGTAGGTACTTACAGAAATATTAATGGGGGTGAGAGTTGGTTGATCTTCCTCAAGACAAAACAACAGTGGAACACTTGCCAAGCCACTCTTTGGGGGTTGTGATATTCATTTAGTCTGTTTGTTCCCATCTTCTGTTCCTCTCCTTTCCTGTGTTGGTAGCATCTATGGATACAGTGGGAATCACAAGCTGCCTCATCTAGAGCTGTAGCTAGTGGGGACTCTGCGCAGAGGCATGTGGAGGTAGGTGCAGAAGGGGATTTCTGTCTTCATCACTGTGGACCCCTGTCTTTCACTGTGATCTGTCTGTGGCACAGTCCCCCATTATATAGTATGTTGTCCTCTCCAGGAGAAACCTAAGGTAATCACAGTGGTGGCCACTAGTTTCTGTGGCCCCATTTTTCCTGGCTGTGTTGTAAGTCAGATTGCTGCTTTTATGGGCATAGATTTCTCTAGTTTGTGGGATGACTTATAAGGCTTTTGCTCTTTCTGTCATGGTACTTGTAACTCAACACTGATTATTTTTGCCCAATCTGATTAGACATTCTTGATAGTGTTCAAAAATTCTTTATAAGTTTTCTTTTGTTGAATATGCCCTTCTCTGTGTTCGAGAACTACTGTTGATATTTTTCTTAGTTTTATGTTGCTTTGGTGATTTCAATATGATTTCTTCTTTAAAACAGGAAGGGATTTCTGGACCTTTGAGCACTCAATTAGCTTTCTGTGTCCTTTCCCCCAGATTGTCCAGTGAAGACCTGTAATCTCTCATGGCTCAATTTAAATGTCACCCCTCTTTGAAGACCCGGACTTCCCGGGACATATTTACTTGCTCCCTCCTTCTCCTGTGCTACTATTCCTTGCCATCATTCTGATCGTGCATTAAATAGATTGTAATATATTCCTTATTTGCATATATGTGTCTCTCCTACATTATGGATTCCTTAATGACAGAGTTTGCACTTCATTCCTCTTTCTATTCCCAAATTATACACAGTGCCTGGCCCTAGTAATAGGCCATACATATTTGTTGAAGAGTCATTTATGGCTTGCCTTTTTGATGCTTTGTGCAAATTGTAAGCTTTAATTTATGGAATATAGCATATCCTTTCCCTCCTAGGAAAGAAACACTAAGAATTTTAGAACTGATATAAATACGTAGTACGGGTTTAGTCTTCTGCTTTTACATACTGACTTTATGTCATGATTGTATCCATATTTGTTTTGGTTGAGGTGTGATCGTTGGGAAGGTGCGCGTGTGTGTGTAGGGAAAATAAATCAAATGTTTTTTAGTGTATAAAGACCAATCAAATAAAATAGACAGTATACATCTTGAGAGCCAAAGAATATAAGTACAGATTGAATGAATAAGAAAATTATTTAGATTCTAACTATAATGTGTACTCATGAAACCAGTTATTATATATATTTTTTTGTATAAGCTTCCCTTTATATCACTAGTAGCAATTGCTCTAGTAGAATATGATAAAGGTTACTAACTTCATTTCCTTCAAATACCAAAAAAAAAAAAAAAAAAAAAAAAAAGAGAGAGAGAGAGAGAGAGGAGGGGGAGAGAAAGAAAAGGAAAAAAAAAGAGAACTAAGGGTTTAAAGGTTACCATGACATGTATCAAAGATATAATGTGGGTGATCAGAGGTGGGCAGAGCTTCATGGAGCAGTGATTCTTGTCACCACAGTCCTGCTGTCCTGCTGGCACTGGGAGAACACAGGAAATTGGCAGCCAGAGCTAGCTTTTTAAAAAAGAATCCACTTAAATTCCAGACATGACTAACGATAAGTCTTTGTCTGTATTAAAAAAAAAAAAATTCTTTTGAACTCATACAAACCTCTTTTCCCTTTCTGCTCTTTTCCTTTTAGAGAAGGAGCCATTAAAGATTGGGGTCTGGAGAATAAATTCAAAAAATCTTTCTAATGTTAGCTTTAACTTAAGACTATGTAAACATTTATTAAATAGAGTTTTCTGATAACATTGGAGAATGAAGAACAAATAAATAATGAAATACAGTTCAAAGAGATAGATATAGAAAATATCTATTAATATATTTTCGTTTCTTTCTTGATGATAATCCTTTGCTTTGTGGTAAGATTTTCTTTTTTATTTCATCATGTTCCTACAACAGAAGTTTCTTGAACATCTATTTGCCAGGTCCTCTGCAGAGATGCTGGAACACAAAATGGTCCCTACCCTCAGGAAGTCAGCAAATCAGGGTGGCAGGGTCATCTATTAAATTGGTGATGTAATATCTAAAGTAATAGAGGAAGAAATCTCTAATTCAGTTCCTGCCAAAAAAGGGATGAGATGCTTGGGAATTCATTGTATAAGTAAGGCAGCATTCTATGCAATGAAACAAACAAATAAATGGAGAAGAAAGTCTTAGAACTAAGAATATCCATGGTCTATTTGGAAAATGAAGAGTTGTTTGGTGGAATGAATGTACAGTGAGTAGTGTGTGGGTCTGGGCAAGGGTAAGACAAGAAGTCACAGTGATAACAAGTGGAGACATTCAGGTTAAGGGGCTCTGAGTGTCCCAGGGGAGAATCTGGACTTTATTCTGTAGGAAAAGCAATTGGATGATCTGCTTGTTTCTGTGGTTCTGGATTGTTTTCCTTTTAGTACTTCTTCCCTTTTTTATTCATGAACTATTTCAAGTAAATATCCGTTGAAAAATCTCTGTATATTTTGTGGGCAATGTGTGGGATCTTTTGGGTAGGACAGAAGCTAGAGACTGGATGCTCTAAAGAAGTCTGTTAGTCTTCTATAGATTAAGTCACTTAGCAGACAATTATTGAGCACCTTCTTTGTGCCAAGCACTGTTATAGGTGTTTGGGACCCATGGGGGACCAATGTATGCTCTACTGAGGTGGACGTTAATGTAATACTTAACAGGTATACTAAATAAGCAAGCAAGCAAACAGATTATGTGTTATTTTAGAAGGTGATCAATAAATACTATTGGCCAAGGGAATCAGGAGTACTAGGGATTGAGGTAGAAGGGAACATGGGAGATGGGGACCTCATTTAGAAGGTAACATTTGGTAACATTTTGGGAAAATTAGCTATGTGTAGAAGAATGAAACTCGACCATTTTCTTACACATACACAAAGATACACTCAAAATGGATAAAAGACCTCAACATGAGGCAAAAAGAACATAGGCGGTAATGTCTTCAACATTGGCCACAGAAACTTCTTTCAAGATATGTCTCCAAAGGCAAAGGTAACAAAAGTGAAAATGAGCTTTTGGGACTTCATCAAGATGAAAAGCTTCTGCACAGCAAAGGAAACAGTCAACAAAACAAGGAGTCAACACACGGAATATGAGAAGATATTTGCAAACGACAGTGCAAAGGACTGATATTCAAGATCTATAAAGAACTTCTCAAATTCAACACACACAAAACAGATAATCACGTCAAAAAATGGGCAGGAGACATGAACAGACATTTCTCCAAAGGAGATGGCTAGCAGACACATGAAAAAGTGTTCATCATCATTAGCCATTAGGGAAATTCAAATCATAACCACATTGAGAGACCACCTTACACCAGTTAGAATGGCCCAAATTAACAAGACAGTAAACAACAAATGTTGGAGAGTATGTGGAGAAAGGGGAACCCTCTTTCACTGTTGGTGAGAATGCAAGTTGTTGCAGCCACTTTGGAAAACAGTGTGGAGATTCCTTAAAAAATTAAAAATAGACTACCCTATGACCGTGTAATTGCACTACTGGGTATTTACCTCAAAGATACTGATGTAGTGAAAAAAAAAAAAAGGCCATCTGTACCACAATGTTCATAGCAGCAATGACCAAACTGTGGAAAGAACCAAGATACCCTTCAATGGATGAATGGATAAAGAAGGTATGGTCCATATATACTATGGAGTATTATGCCTCCATCAGAAAGGATGAATACCCAACTTTTGTATCAACATGGATGGGACTGGAAGAGATTATGCTGAGAGAAATAAGTCAAGCAGAGAAGAAGAAGGTCAGTTATCATATGATTTCACTTACTATGGAGCATGAGGAATAACATGGAGGACATTGGGAGAAGGAGAGGAGAAGTAAGTTGGGGGAAACCACAGGGGGAGGCGAACCGTGAGAGACTATGGACTCTAAGAAACAAACTGAGGGTTTTAGAGGGGAGGATGGTGGTGGTTGGGTGAGCCAGGTGGTGGGTATTGTGGAGGGCCTGTATTGTGTGGAGCACTGGTTGTGGAGCATAAACAATGAATTTTGGAACACTGAAAAAAAATTAAAAAAAAAAAAAACCACTGGGAAAAAAAAAAGAAGGTAACATTTGAGTAAAACTTGAATAAAGTAGAAGGGTTCAGCCATGCAGATTTCTAAAGGAAAAGTACTTCAGGTAACAAGCAATAGACAATGAAAAACCTTTAAGGTAGGAATTTCCATGACAGGTTCAAGGAGTAGGACAGAGGCCAGTGTAGGTGAATGCCTGTGGTCTTGGCCTGGGAAAATAGCAGCAGGAACTGAAAGGAGATGCCATTTTAGGCTTCAGAAAGGGAAAGCAGTGTCAGTGATGCTCTTCAAGTGGGATGGAGATCATACCACTTTCCCTGAATGTGGATACCAGTTGCAAGCTCAACTTTTTACTTGTGCTTCCCACTGACTGCCTACAGACCCCCTCCTTGGACTATATAGATGACGGTCACAAGTCTGGTGTACTTCTGACCAACTGGCTATAAATCAGTTAGTGTGTAAAACCAGATTAATCATAAATTAATTAGACCACCTTCTCCGGTTTGATTAATTTGCTAGAACTGCTTGCTGAACTCAGAGAAACATATTAGTAGATCACTGGTTACTATCCTTATTATAAAAGGATGAAACTCAGGAACACCCAGGTGGAAGAGATGCATATGGCAGGGTATAGGGAAAGGCATGGAGCTTCTGTGTCCTCCCTTGATGCGCCACTCTCCTAGAAACTCTAGGTGTTCACCAACCGAGGAAGTCTCTGAAGCCTGTTCTTTGATGTTTTTATGGAGGCTTCATTACAGAGGTATGATTGCCTAAATCATTAACCATTACTGACTGATTCAACCTCTAGGAGCCTCTCCACCCTCCCTGGATTGGACTGAAAGCTCCAACCCTCTAGTCACTCTATTGGCTCTCCTTAGTCCTCTTCATCCATAGTCATCTTAGTAACATATCAAAAGTCCTTTATCAGTCCCATCGCCCAAAGGTTTTAGGAGTTCTGTGACAGAAAGGGCCGGGGTGGAGGGGAGAGGTGAAAATCAAATATATAATAAACCACAGTATCAGAAGAGGGGAGACTAATGAAGTTTCTCTCTGTAGAGTAAAATATTTGAAAAAATGTATTCCCCAATGACTCTTCTGTTTTCTGGGTGAAATAGAGAGCTAGTGTGCTGGAGAATGAGAGAAGCAGAAAAGGAGTGGTAGGGAACTTAAAGGGGACCTAATTCATAGCATGTGAATTGACTATAAGCTGCACAGAATGATTGCTCATTGCTATCTGTAAGTTTACAGTGTTACTCCCCTATTCACTTGTGCTGTTCTTTGGCAGCCAAAGAGTTAGAACAGAAAGAGAAAACAAACAAACAAAAAACAAGAAGAAATTGGAAGTTGTCAGTGGTGTGTTGTATCCCAGTATTAGTAAGAATATAGATTAATTAGTTGATCAGTGGGGAACCAGCTAGATTTCCAAAAGGAAACAGAGACAACATGTGAGCAAAAGGTTAATCAATGGAGAATTTTCTTCACCCCAGAATGTGGCCTACAGAGGTCAGAGTGGAAGGCCAGAAAGGGAAGGAGTTCAGCAGGGCATGGTGGGGATAAGAGTGGCTGAATATTCTCAGCTCTTTCTGTGGAGAATCTTCACCGTTGCCTCACAGGCTAGGTAATAATAATATTCCCTTTTTGACAGGTGAGGAAACTGAGTCACAAGTTTTGACAACATGTCTAAAATTGGACTACTGCTAAAAAGTAGAGCTGGGACTCCAAACCAGGCAGTCTGTCCCTATGGGCACATCCTGCATTTTCAGTTTGCCACCTCTGATCCTCTCCAGACCATGGAAGGCAAGATAGGCCTGGGCAGGGATGGGAGAGGGCAACTGACCATAAAGGTGTTCATGAGAAATTGAGGAGCTGAGGGGATGAGTGATGTGAAGGGAATGTTCCAGTAAGATCAGGGTTGTTGTGAAAAGCCCAAGGCTGTGCTTGTAGCTGGCGTCCTGCCTGGCACATCTCTGGCCATGCAACTTGTGAATCAGCTTTAAATAGTTGCCTAATATATAGGTAAACATGAGTTTTAGGTACAGTTTTTATATATCCCACTTAAATTTAAGGGGGTAAGATACCTCTTAAAATCAAGAATATGTGTCAGAAATACATTTTGTGTTGATTTTGCCAAGATAGTGAGAAAAACAGATACTCATTTTTTCAGGCTTCCAGATAATGATAAGCAAAGTCTGTTTATCTGTGAGTATTACTCCTTGCCCTCCATGAACTTGTACAGGAGGAACCCCTTTGACCTCTTATCCTTCAGGCATGGTACCAACATTTAACAGGTGAGATTCAACAAGTGGGATGGAGTCAAATGTTGGAAAACCTTGAAATTCACAGTGAATAACGTAAAATTTATCTTGAAATCTATCTACATGCAAGTTCTAGTAGCTTCTAGACAAAAAAATGATTTAGCAACAATTTTTGGGTAAGGTACAATTTCAATTGGATATGGAAAAATTTGAGCACCAAGAGAAAACTCAGGAGTCATTTGCCTAAATTAGTCCTGAGGTAATGAATTTTAGGATGGCACCAGTTTCCCTCCTGAAGACTTGATTTGTGTACTTTCCTCTCTAGTTTACTATCACAGAATATTGTGCAAGATAAGATGTTTATGAAAAAACTATTTCTTTTTGTTCTTACCCCACTTTATGTAAATGAATCTCAGATACCTCCAAAAGTCTTTAAGCTCTGATACAGAGGCATAGGACAGGAAAATGTTGTTAGCCCTCTTACAGCAGGAAAAAAGGACATCGAGGTGTTAAGTCCGAGGGAGAAATAGCTCCATCACACTTGGTTACTGTTGTCAGAGGAAGGAGAGAAGAGAGCAGAGCTCATGGGACCACAAAGGCCCACTTCCTCCACTTGTTAGAAAATACCTCAAGGGTGAATCCCAAACACTCTTTTCCCTGATGATACAGAACCACAGATGTGTAGAGATTCCAACCATTATGTCTCCGCCGTACAGGTAAAACTTGAGTTCATATTTCTGAACCAGAGTGTCTTAAAGCTAAACCTGCCTATGCGCACCATCATTTACAGGCATGTACACTGTGTGCAGAACTTTGCATTCAAGCTCTTTTTATCTTGTTAGAATTTATGCATTCTTTCAAAAGAATGCATATTAAATATTCAGAACTTTAAAGCTTCTTAAGAACTGTTAATTTATACATAATAGGAAAATAAAGAATAGTCCCAAAGGAGAAAATTTGTGAATAATAAAAAAAAATCACAAATAACTATTTGAATAGTATGTTGATTGGTCTCTTTAGCATTTCCTAGGACTAAACAAATTAATGGACAGAGAGAATAAACGTATTTTCAATGTTTATGGTATTTTAATTCATATCTGGTCTGTATTTATCTTAAAAAGATAATAAACAATTTTAACTCTAAATGTTAGGTTTTTAAAGTTTCTGATTTTGCCTATTCAAGCAACATCAATATGGAAGGGTTAGTTTCAAATACACTGAAATATTTGGGATTAATATTTTGTATTTAACTTCCAAAAACAAAAGCTTGCTTTGTTTCCCTCAGTAATCTAAACCCCTCCATTTCTGGGTTAGTAATCAGTGTAGCATGAACTTTGGACACCTTTGGATATATTCCTTCATAGCATACTATGGGTCCTTCTGTTTATTCTTTGTTATTTCCCTTTGTTTTTTAAAACTTTATCCTTCCTTCTGTAACTTTCTTTTGTGGTAATTTGTCCATCATGAACAGTCTTCTTTTTTCCTCATTCATTAATCATTTGCTGTGCCTGTAACCACATGGCACACCCAAGAGGCGCTGAGCCCATAGAAGGTCTGAGCATTTGGCCTCTTATGTCTGTGAGGATAGGTTAGGGCAGCAGGCCAGGTGTTTGACCCAGAGGCAGAGGAACACAGGGACTATTACTAATTTTGTATGTGCTTTATCATGGTTCAGCATAGAGCATGAAGCATGCTTGGTATAGAAGAAAACATTCACAAGTGCTCCACCGTTTTCAACAGTCATTTATGTTTATAGTCCTAGCTTTGGCATATTAAGAACACTTAAATTATATTATTTCTGGTGTGTTTTAAATGGTAGGGGAGCATTTTAGAAATATAAATAATTAAAAGATACTTACTTAGATTGCTAATCTTTGGTTTTCCAGAAAAGAAATTCGCTTCCTCACAAAATATCTTGCTGCTGAAATAAATGTTTCTATTGTTGGAGAACTTGAGGAGGGGACTAGGACTTATTTTGTGAAATCTCCCTACCATGCATATTCTATGAGAAACAGCAGAGGAAAGCCTGAGAATGAAGACCAGCCTCTCTTCATCACATATAACATAATCACCTTTGTTCTTCCTCCGTGAAAGTGGGTACCGTTGGACCTATGTTTACCCAGTCTTCCCTCCCCAGTCTGTTACAGGGGGCACAGGAAGAAGTGAGTCATTATCCAATGCCTGCAATGCTCTGGGCACTCAGAACATATTTTTTCAGAGACTAGACAAGATCTCTTGCACCCTTTCAAGTTTTCAGAGTCAATTTTCCATCTATTTAATTTAAACTTGAATTGTCACTCTAGGTGAAAATACTCATGTGTGAAAGCAGAGGCTTTCTTCTTTGGGAGTCTCTCGGTCCCCTGGCTACCCCAGTGCAAGCCCTTGGTGTCTTTCTTCTTTCCCTGACGTTGGCCACATACCAGCCTGGCCATTCTGGTGTAAGGCACCACCGTTTCCTAGGGATTTACACATGTAACTTTGTTCTCCCTTATAGCCTCTTTACCCCCACACCAAGAGTATGAACCCTCCCCACACCAAGAGTATCTCCATCTCTTTACTAGAGCATTCTAATTATTCAGCTTTATCTACTTCTTTTCTTGTCCTTTTCTGGCTCTTCTGGCTTGAATTCCTAAAATGTATTACTTTTAACTACTGGATTATAAGCTGTAGGATTTTGCCAAGATCCCATTCCCCCTTGACCCCTTGGTTCTGTCATGTGGAATAAATCCTCATAAATTTTCTCCATTACTACTCTCAGGGATGTTATTGTAAGAAAATTCTGAAGTATAATGTAGGAAGACCACCCTTTCCATCCTAATTGCCCACTACCCCGGCATCACTCTCCTTTAGGCAGAACTTGTCTGTGTAAGTGCAGCTTTCTCAAGTCTGCTTGGCGGTTTCCTGAAGCTTTGTGTTTCTCTTCTTAGTTATTATTTTTTCCTTTCCATGCCATTTATTTACATCCATCCCTCCTTCAAAGCTACATCTATTTTTTTTTATATTGAAAAATCTGTTCCTCATTTTAAGGCATTGGTTTTATTTTAATTTGTTTTGAAATGTTGACAATTTCATTGAATGACTACAGCCATTTTATTCTGCACATTCATTTAGTATGACATAATTATTTGTTGTTAACTTCATTGTTACCAATGGCATGCATGCTCCTAAAATTCACATGAGGGGGTGCTCCACCAAGGAAGAACATGCTTAGAGGGTGAGATGGAGAGGGAGCCCAAACTGGAGAACACCCTGCCCCTGGGACTTAGAGCCCCCGCAGAGGGAGTGGCTTCTGTCCCAAAGGAGCGGAGCCCTACACAGAGATGACAAGGATAGCTTTGGGTGGAAGAAGTGGGAATTAGTTGCAGTGAGGACATATTAACTGCATTGAATATTGAAAATTGAACTTCTTTTTTAAGCTGTTTTCTGAATCAAATAGGCTTATGTGAAAATCAGGCCACTGTTTACAATAGTGCATTTATGGGAAAATATATTCTGAATTATGAAAACTGTCCTAGGGATGCCTGGGTGGCTCAGTTGGTTAAGTGTCTGCCTTCGGCTCACATCATGATTCCCGGGTCCTGAGATCAAGTCCCACATCAGGCTCCTTGCTCAGTGGGGAGCCTGGTTCTTCGTCTGCCCACCTGTCTTTCTCTTTCTCTTTCTTCCCCCACCTCTCTCTGACAAATAAATAAATAATCTTTGTGGGAAAAAAATCCTAATAATGTAATATTATGGGGAACTTGATTGTCAGTCACAGCCACCTTGCTTTTAGAAAAAGTGAAGCATCAACCTAGTATTAAATTCAGAAAAGTTAAGTCACCAATTCTATGTGTCTACTTTGTGATTATAGAAAATATTATGTATTATGGTAAATGCTAATGTAAAGAATACATGGATATATGTGTATGTTGATGGTGCTGTGTATGTTGTGTGTGTGTGTGTGGTAGTGGTTTGGTTGTTTGGTGGTTTGGTTTGGTTGTTTCCCTTATATTATTATTTTTTTCCCCTAGTATTACTCCCACCTCCACTACTTATTGACTGTGACCTAGGCAAGCTCATTAATTGTTCTAAGCTTCATTTATTCCAAATGTAAAATAGATATAATAGTAGTCCCTGATTCATACACTTGTCATGATGCCTAAATGACAGAATGCTGGTAAGGCACTTGGCCCAGTACCTCGTGCATGGCAGGTTTCAGACACTTCTTACTATGACTTCTACTACAACTATACTTCTGTAGCTACTACATTTTTCTTGTTATGTTTACCCCTTTTGTTTAGTGAAGCCTTGCCTTATTTAAAAATGCAATCCAACATTCCCTATCTCCATTCCCCACTTTGTTTTTCTCTATACTTCCTTTCAGCATCAAACTTACTATAGATTTTAGTTCTTTATATTGTCCATTTTCTTCTCTTCTCCCTAGAAAGTAAGCTGTACAAAGATAAGTATTTTTGCTTGTTCTGTTCACTGCTGTATTCTTGGTGCTTAGAATAGTGCCAGAGCCCCATGAATTGTTCTACAAACATCTATTCAATGAAGAAGAATATTTAAAAATGATCAAATGATAGTTTTACAAATATTATGACTCACTGTATCTGAAGCAAAAAATGAAAATAAAATAAAATGAGAGAAACTTCCATGTCAAGGAGACACTATAATTTTAGATGGGTTTTAAGTTGAGTATATTTTAAATATGTCTATAAATAGAAAAAACAAAAAATAGTTTTAAAACGGTTTTAAAAATTCCTTTCCCACATTTAGGCTTCTTCTCCTTTTTCCCTTGACACAAATAAGGAAAAATGAATGGCCTATCTTTTTACATCTTCATAGTAATGTTCTCTGGTGATTTCTCAAGTCCCTTGTCTGCCCCTTAACTTCTGAGTAGCAGTTAAGCCGCCAGCACAGCTGGATCTGGCTTGTGTAAGCAAACTCAGAGCATTGCCACGTCACTCACCATGGAGGGTACAACATGGTTTCAGACAGCAAAACTGTTTCTGGCTCCACTGTTGGTTAGCTTTTACAGTGTGAAATAAAGAGAGTGAGGCCTAAACAATTTTCAGAAGTGTGGCATATTGCTACCCTCCTACTCTCAAACACTGTGTAGTTTAAAGCGAAAAAGATCTTGAATAATGAGTTTGAGATTATCTTGAAAGATCAATTGCTTTTACCAAATATCTTTGACAGCCCCCAGATCCTTAAATTAGTAGCAATGAATGGAGAGATAAGTAAAACTAATGGCAATTTTAAAGTTTTGTGATGGGGTTTAGAGTTATCATGATTCTTACGGGCTCATGAGGTCACTTCTTCACCCCTCATTTTGTTTTCAGATCAGTATTCAATTATGTAAAATCTACTTTCATATAGAAGTTTGAAGGTAAACTATTAATAAAACTTTGTGGTTATGTTGCACCTCATTTTTAGGAACTTCAGGCACCTTCTTTGTTATTTAATTCTTACTATATTTTCAGCTCTTTGTAAGATAGCAGAAGACTGGGTTTCATAGGGAAAACTAACACAGAAATAATTGAAGCTTTTCACAAATGAAAGTTGTGAGCCATTGACAGTTGCAAGTTGAAGAGTGCCATAGCAGTGTCAGTGTCTGGCATAGATGGAAGTACACCTGTTCCAAATTGTGCTTCCTTGACTAGTTAATATTGAAACCACCCATAATAATTTCAAGTATGTAAAGTAGGTAACAATATCTCATTTATCTTAGAGAACTCCCAACAAAAGTCCTTTTCTGGGATTTCTTTCTTTTGAAGTTTTTATTTATTTATTTATTTGTCAGAGATCACAAGTAGGCAGAGAGGCAGGCAGAAAGCAGGGAGGGGGTGGGGAGCAAGCCCCCTGCTGAGCAGAAAGCCTGATGAGGGGCTTGATTCTAGGACCTCGTGACTTGAGCCAAAGGCAGAGGCTTTAACTCACTGAGCCACCCAGGCGCCCCCTTTTCTGGGATATTTTTAAGAAGACAAAGAATGTCTTTTACAAATTACCAGTGATTTAAGACTTTGTCTTATTATAATAAATGTTAAAAGAAAGTGATGTTCTTTTGACTAAAAGAAATGCTAAAACTTGAAATAATTGGTATTCCCTAGTTCTAGGTTGTCCAGTTTTCAAATCATAAATATGCCACTGCCCCCAGCTAAGCTTTGTGCATCATGAAGTCATGGGAAAACAGAGAGATTCTACTTATTGTATAGGAAAAAACCATTTCCTAAATACCATCTCTACCATGGGCAAAATCTGACTTGCCCATATTCCTCCAAGGTAGGTTTCAAAATTGGTAAACATCTATTGCATTTCAGTTCTTAAAGATGCCAGTCTTGGTAATCCAACTCTTCCTGATCATCCTTCCTTACCTCTCTCTCTCTTTTGAATCTTATATGTGTTCTGGCTCTGTTCCTGACTTGGTGCTATATATTGAGGTTTGAGGAAAGCAAAGTCTTCACTAAATATACCCATTCTTTTGTCATCTTTTCTTGCTGTGAAGCATCTAGGTGTATTTTCTAAAGGTTTGTTCCTTTCTGGGGCACCTGGGTGACTTGGTTGGTTAAGCATCTGAATCTTGATTTCAGCTCAGATCATGATCTCAGGGTCATGGGATTCAGCACTGTGTTGGGGAGGGAGTCTGCTTGAGATTCTCTTTCCTGCTCCCTCTCCCCGTTTTCTCTCTCTCTCTCGAATAAATAAATACATCTTTAAAAAAAAAAAAGACTTGTTCCTTTCTTCAATCTTCATATTTTGGGTTTTACTGACTATATGTTTTATTTTCAGATTCAGAATCTTTTTCAAATTGTTCTTGTTTAATTTTGCCTGTTTTTAAAAAATTATTTTTTGTTTTTAGCTGATTTTTTTATCATCTCTTTAAGATATATTTTAAAGTGAGTGCTAAATATTAAAGATATTTTATTTATTTATTTGACACAGAGAGAGGGAACACAGTTAGGGGAAGCAGCAGGCAGAGGGAATGGGAGAAGCAGGCTCCCTGCTGAGCAGGGAGCCCAATGACATAGGACCCTGGGATCATGACCTGATCCGAAGGCAGCTACTTAATGACTGAGCCACCCAGGTGCCCCTAAAGAGATATATTTAAAAATCATTTTCAGAATGTGATAATGTTTTCATTTCCTCCAGAGTTAATTCTTCCTTTAATTGTAGATCTTAGTATTTCTTCTTTTAACATTGATGTGCTGGCATGTATTAAACAGGACATCTCTTTCTGTCCTTATCCCTTATTGTTAATGGTTTTGTGGTGGCCACCACTCAGTCTCTAGAATATTCTAGCACAGAACCACTTCTATGTTGGTGGCTTAGAGTTTCTATCCAGCTCTGATATTAGAAATTCAGTAGGTATATTCTGTGACAAAGCTATCTGGCATCTCTTACAGGAGATCCTCACATCAAGCTTTGTGTGCTGCCTTGTGCCTCTCTTTTTAGATAGTTAACTTTATATTAAAATAAAGACTTCATAGTTTCATGCTGTCAGAAGCAGTTTGTTTTATTTTATTTTTTATTTTTCTTTTATATCATTTTTTTAACTTTATTAAACAGCTTTAAGAGCAAGGGTCTGGGCTGTGGTGTGCCAGCAGCCAGGGTTAGGCATGGAAACCCCTCCATGTGATCTGGGAGGGGGTGTCTTGACTAGAAGCCAAGTGAGAAAACCAGGCAAGCTGCCCATGAGAAAGCTTCAGGCAGAGAGGAAGAAAGTGGGTATGTGCCAGTGGGAGGAAACTGAAATTTTCAATAAAAAGTTTCACAGATGCTAATACTTTTCTACTATTTGACTTAGAAATGGCAGTTGTTCTCTATCAGAAGGAGCAAAGGTGGGAGGAAGATCCTGGAGGAACTCCCTTGGTCAGTGAGTGTAGGGGTCACTACTATTTACAGAGCTGAGACTCAGGGGCTTAGGCAGGGAGAGAGCCATTAAACATGGCCCTATATGAACATTGTTTCTCTTTCTCATTGGACCTCTTTTCCTGGGTGGAAGAGACTGCATATTGCTGGGCTTACTCAGATTGACTCTGAGATGTTTCTCAAGTGGGAAGCAGAGTCTTATGACCATTTCTTTGGTAGACCAGATGTTATGTTTGATTGGATGCTGCAGGGGTCCAACATTTCTGTCACTACTAATTTATAATATACCATCCCATAATGTCTAGGCCATCAGATAGACATGCCAAATTCCAAGAACTCTACCCCATAACTTCTGACTTTGGACTTGGCTCAAAGGGTATGCTGTTGTTGATGGCTGAGTCTTTCTTAAAATAGATTTTTTTTTAAATGCTATCAGGTGAGGATATTATCCATAACATTTCATCTCTTCAAGATGTCATTCAGTAAGTTCTGGAAAACTGTTGAGGTATTTCATAGACAAAATGACTTTTTTGTGTGTTCAAAATGAGTTGAGCACCTTAGAAAGCCATTCTCTACTTGCTGTCTTTCTAGAAACCAAAATTGTAGGTGTCTCCAAGTACAGATTTCTTAAGGGTTTGTCCTGCATAGAACTGGTTCAAGAACTAAGTGCTCATGTGTAGAGAGGGTGTAAAGAATGTTGACTGTATTAAGATCTGAATAAACATGGAAGAGGCCATCTTTTCTTCCTTTTTTTTTTTTTTTTCATTACAAAAAGCCCTGAGGCTTATACCGGGAGGATGAACGTCTGAACAAATCTCCACTCCAATGTAATTTTGATATATTGGCATAAACACAGGTCCTACAGAACAGATTGATTCCATAGCCATACCCCTTATGTGAGGATGTGTAGTTCCTCCTTTTCCTCCTCTCCCTCCTCGTCCTTCTTCTCCATTTCCTCCTTCTCCTTCTTGTGGCTCTTAATATGGTGGCAGACATCTTAAGGGAAAGAGTGGATGAGGATTATTAAGGAGATATATCACATCTATATAACATCTATAGACCATGGGGAAACATAGGTTGGAGAAGCTTCTCCTAGTCCTCTTCTTGAAGTTTGAAGCAAACCTTTTTGCCCCATCATTGGGTTTCCATGTTTAGTTTATTTTCTGGAGCCCTTTTGGACTGAGTGGGGAGCCAGGACTGCTGTATCTGGATGTGGTCTATCACTTATGTAAGTCTTACTACCTTAAGGTAGAATGAGGAGTCAGTGATTTCGACCACATCTGGGAAGTAGAAAATCCTTCCTATGACCAACAAAGGATGCACAATGCAGGTAGGACCCAACAGTTTCCTGGAAGTTGGATTGTATCTCATGGATATGGCATCTTTGGATGAGTGGGCTGCCCTGTTGTGGAGCAGGCACAAATATACATTTTTTTTTTTCTGGGCACCATTGGGTTGTAGGTGAGGGTGCTAATATATGGAGCCCCCTTTCTCTGGACTGGAGGGCTAGGGACCATGCAAAGAATGAGCAGAAGGTTGATGGAGCAGTTTTAGTTCATTGGCTCAGGTCAACTCATGGTGCAGGGTCTCTGGAATCCTCAGAGCTGTATCTGATTTTGCTAAAGACCTGGCTAAGAAGCCAGAGCTCTAGGGTTCAGTGGGCCACCAATTCTGTCTCTGACATAGTCTATAAATGGCTTTTCTGTCTAGCTCCTAGCTGTCAGGAGCTCTGGTCGACTTTTTTTTTTTTTTAATTTTTTATTTTTTATAAACATATATTTTTATCCCCAGGGGTACAGGTCTGTGAATCACCAGGTTTACACACTTCACAGCACTCACCAAAGCACATACCCTCCCCAATGTCCATAATCCCACCCCCTTCTCCCAAACCCCCTCCCCCCAGCAACCCTCAGTTTGTTTTGTGAGATTAAGAGTCACTTATGGTTTGTCTCCCTCCCAATCCCATTTTGTTTCATTTATTCTTCTCCTACCCACTTAAGCCTCCATGTTGCATCACCACTTCCTCATATCAGGGAGATCATATGATAGTTGTCTTTCTCTGCTTGACTTATTTCACTAAGCATAATACCCTCTAGTTCCATCCATGTTGTCGCAAATGGCAAGATTTCATTTCTTTTGATGGCTGCATAGTATTCCATTGTGTATATATACCACAAGCAGTTTTTTTTTTAATTTTCCTTTCATGGGCCAGAAATTCTGCCCCAGTCCTTTGTTAAGCAGCATGCCTGGCTCAAGACCCCCTTCTCAGTGTGGGGAGAGAATGAAATAAGTGAAGGGAATAAGAGTATACTTATAGTGATGAGCACTGAGTAATGTATCGACCTGTGGGTAGTATAGCCAGCAGTGCCAGAATGACAGTAACCTTCAGATCCGGCCTTGTCTCCTGATTATATTACTCACTGGCTCTTTGGAATAGAAGCTTGAACATTTGTTTCTCTTTTAATTCTCAAATTAGTCAAAGTGATGTTTGCTGGATACATGTTGGTATCCTGAATTACATGGAAGAGAAAGGGCCAGAAAAGGCTTCATTTAGCAGAAGGAAACTGAGGGTTAACAGGGTTGATTTGGTTCTTGACAAAATAAGGACTAAAGCCCTAGCATTTTAAGTAATTGTCATCAGTAAATTCTTGTGTCATTTTCTTCTGGTTTCTCTTGTACTGATCACTCAAACACAAGGGATTTACTGTTATCACAAATTAGTATTTCTCTGCCTCTGGAAACTCATGAGTTCTAATTCTTTGGGGGTTTTGTTGTTGTTTTCGTGAAAGTACAATTTGAATCATGATTATTTTCCCCTTTTACTTTGTAGTCCATTTCCTTTTGTGCTTATTTCCTCTTTTTGCCAGAAGTATTGTAGGCACAGTCCTCACTGTCTTCCATTCTCTTCCATCATTCTCTCTGACCTGCCTCAGTGTCCATGCTGTTCTATGATCACTTTATAGAGCTCAGGGAAGTGGAGGTCCACTCACCCTGCAGCCAGTATCCTCATGGACAATATTCAAAAGCAAATAAGACAGATCTTGTTCAGTGTGACCTTTGTTTTCCTGCAAAATCTAAATTTTGTATGGCCCAGCAGTTTCAATTTGGAAAAAATCTGAAAACACAGCACTTACTTTTTTTTCTCACTTTGAACGTATGTGGCTAATACCTCCTAGTGCCTTTTTTGTTATAGAAAGATACTTTAAAAATAATGTACAATTCCATTAAACAAATACTAAGAGCATTAACAATGGTAATACTAGTTTTCATGATTTTTTCTTCCCAGAGAATAACTTTAATATGTCTTACTGAATTGCCTTAATCTTATGCTTACATCAGGTTTGTTTCATCATTTTGTTATTATGGAAATGATTCTTCTTTTTTTTTTTTTTTTTAAAGATTTTATTTATTTACTTGAGAGAGAGACAGTGAGAGAGAGCATGAACGAGGAGAAGGTCAGAGAGAGAAGCAGACTCCCCATGGAGCTGGGAGTCCAATGTGGGACTCGATCCCCGGGACTCCAGGATCATGACCTGAGCCGAAGGCAGTCGTCCAGCCAACTGAGCCACCCAGGCGTCCCTGGAAATGATTCTTCTTAAGAACTAACACATGGATTTAGAAAAAGGTGTCTGTAGAGGAAGGAGTAATTTTGAAGTCCCTGTCTTTTCTGAGCATCTCTGCCATATTTGATGAAATGGAAGTACTCTGCTCTTATTATTTGTTACCTCAAGAAACTCACCAAAGGCCAATTATGTGTCCAGCACTAAGCTTGGCACATATGCTGTTACTAACTTTCCCTCTAAAATTTGGGTTTCTTTTATGCATAATATGCTTCTCAATAGAATGAGAGATATGCTCCAAATGAAGATTAAGTAAATTGTTCTTTATCACTCAGTTGAAGATGGACTTCTTCTTCTTCTTTTTTTTTTTTTTTAATTTTAGCGCTTAATCAGACTTAAGTGAAGGGTGTGCCTCATTCAAGCCTTCTGGACTCCTAATGAGCTGGTTTATGGTCTTTCTATTCATATCCTTTATTATTCTACAAAGCGTTAGTCATTGTACCCACTTCCTGGCTGAGAGTTCACAAACCAAAGTCTAACTTTTTTTTAACCCTCTCTTCATTTGATAACTGCTGTTTCCTTTAAATATTTTCCTAGTGCTCTAGATATTCTTTGAGCTCCAGAGGACTTTCTTAAAACACAGGACTTCATGGCCTCCCAGGGGTGCAAGAATCATGGTCTTCAACAAAGGACACTGCTTTCTGCTCTGTTGGCTCTGCTCTTTTTAGTGAGACTCCACACTTTATTGGCCATTTAGTGTCAAACCAAAGCCTCATGTGTTCAGGAAATACTCAAAACTCCAGAGGACATGGGTCCAATCATTCTTTTTCTCCTTCCTGTATTATATGCATTATTTTCATGTGGTCCATTTTGAAGTGTCTTGCCATTTCTCAGCTCCTTTAGGCAGCCCCATGAAATCTTGCAATTTGCTATTTCTAGTGTGACTTTCCACACTTCTGGAAAAACAACAGAAGCTTTGGAGATTTTTGTAGTGTACCTCCTTTGCCAGACTGTTTCAAAACATTAAATAAGGATAGTCCCTAAACCAGCCACTGACAAGGATCTACTTTTGCTCTTCCTGCTTGTATGTTTCTTTTTCTTTCTTTCTCCCCCTTTTATTTTGAAGATTTTATTTATTTATTTATTTATTTCCCAGAGAGGGGGGTAGGGGAGAGAGAGAGAGTGCACGCACACAAGTAGGGGGAGTGGCAAGCAGAGGGAAAGGGAGAAACAGGGTTCCTGCTGAGCAGAAGCCTGATGCAGGCTTGATCCAAGGACCCTGGGATCATTACCTGAGCCGAAGGCAGACTCTGAACCCACTGAGCCACCCAGGTGCCCCTTGCTTTGTTTGTTTCTATTTTTACTTTTAGTAGTCTGTCTAGAAGCTCCTGATTGGGGTGCAGGCTACTGAGGATAAAGCAGTGAGCTCACTGATGGTGCCTAAAAGACACTGGGATATTCTCCCAGTGGCAGAGTTACTGCGATTTCCTCATTAAATGAATTTGGTTCTGGCATTTGTCAAGACCTTGGACAATCTAGGTGAATTGCATCCATAGGTTTTCCCCACACTCTTCCTTGCCTGTGTGCTTATTTATTCCCTTGAAGAATTTTGCAAAAGTAATGAGGCAGTATCTACTCTCACAAAGCCGCTTTTATTTTCCGCTGGGACATATCTTTAACTATTCATTGATTCTGCCCATTACACTTTGCTAGATATTTCCCTATGAAAAAGACAACCAGCAGCCTAGTGAGTTGAATTCCTTTCCAGTGTGACCATCAAATTACCTTTTTATGCATTAAAGTCTTATTAGTAATCTACTGGCATTTTCATCATAGTGCATATAGTTTCATAAGATCACTCAGGGCTTCTTGAATGACCATCAGTCTTAGTGATTTGCCAGCATTTTAATTTGTGTCTTAGATCTAGAACAGCTCAGTATTTGGCATTGTTCCTTCCTACCAGTTTCAAATAGCAGAACCCACCCTGAATCTCCCATAGCAACAGAGAGAAGATGTCCTCAGCTGTCTCTTCTTGGGGCCCCTGCATTCCTCCCTTACCTACATGTTCCAGCAGCCTCCTGCGCACCTCTTTTGACTTCTCTTTGAACCTAACCTCTGTCTTTCTTGAGCATTAATTTTATTTTATTCTAGTTTTAGCAAATGAATCTTTTCCCCTGTTTTGCCTGTTTTGCTTGCCAGTTTGCCACACAGTTCTTGTTTAAGTTCCTGTTCATTTTCACGGGGATTTCAATAAAATTATTTTCAACAAAACCTCTAGGTCTCTTGAGAGGAGTTACTTATTACAACAAGACTTTTGTTCATTTCTCCCATGGACTGGATATTTTATTTTATTCCTTCTAAAACTGACAGAGTATATGCTATTTATGGGAAAGGGAATAAACAAGAGAAACGGAAGCAAGGAAGGACAGAAAACTGTTTATTTACCCAAATAGCATGTTGCTTTGGTCTCTTAAAGCCTCTTTACCTAGTTATTTGTCCTAGAGGCTTTAACTGTACTTCTTGTCTTAATGAACTGTTGCCGTGTGGATATTGAGATCTCTGTTATTGCCACCTAAGACCATGTTCTAGTTTCTCAGACTCACTTAACCATTTCAGAAAGTCCTCATTTCTTTTGTTTGTTTGTTTGTTCAGGTGATCTGGAAATTAAGGAATGATTAGCTGTTTAGGTATAAGGGTAAATGCTTTGTTCCTACTTTACTGTTAGTAGTATGATCATTCCAAATGTAATTATAGTAGTCATAAAATGGAAAGTAATGCTTTATAATAATAATGAAGACTATAAGGTGTTTCCTGTGTGCTTCAGTTCACTTATATCAACTGAAGTAACTATTCATTATTTTGTCTGTACGGAGAACACCCCAAGTCACTATCTGAGTAGTAACTGACAGCAAGCATTGAATACACTCGTCATTTTGGGATTATCTTCAACAAATATATTTAATCCCTTGGTTTAAGATTTTAAGGCTCTTGGTTAAGCACCTCTGATTTAAATAATACTTCTATTCACTCCTGTGCCATCACCCTTTGTTAACAGAGAGCTTGGAGGAGCATTAGATCATTTGGTTTATGTGTGATCAAAATAATTCAGAAAATTAAAATTATAAAATATGTATCAATGCTAATTAGATTACTCATTTTTATTTGCATGTATGACTCTAGTGTTACATTAATGCAGTAGTGTACTTACATCATTTTTATACTCAGTCATCAAGGTCAGGAATCTATTGACTATTTCAGACCATAGGATAAAAGGTTGTAATAGTAATACTTCACGCTATATATACACAGAATCCAGAATGGCTGATTAGAGCTTATTAATGGGCTAGATAGGGGTTCTGAGAGATTTAGGGGCTGTTCTTCTTCATTTTAAAAATTCAGTTTATTTACCCAAAAACCCCCCAAACATTTAATCTATTTCTCCCACCTCTCAAACCCCTTCTAGTCCTTCCTATGCCCCCACTCCCCTGCCTTGTCCTCTTACAGTCACCAGTCTGTTTTCTGTATCTGTGAGCTTGGTTTTTGTTGCTGTTGTTGTTTTAGATTCCACATATAAGTGAGATCATACAGTATTTGTCTTTCTGTTATTTCACTTAGCATACTGCCCTCAAAGTCCATCCGTGTTATCACAAAAGGGAAGATTACATTCTTTTTTAATGCTGAATAATCCTCTGTTTGTGTGTATGTGTGTGCTTGTACACCATATTCCTTTATCTGTTCAGTCATTGATATATGCTTAGGTTGTTTCCATATCTTGGCTGTTGTAAGTAATGCTGTAATAACATAGGAGTGCATATATGATTTTGAATTTGTGGGGTTTTTTTTTTTTCTTTTTATTTTTTTCAAGGGTTTTATTTATTTGAGAGAGAGAGAGGGAGAGAGCAAGAGAATGAATGCATGAGCAGTGGGAAGGGGCAGGGGAAAAGGGACAAGCAGACTCTTTCCTGAGCAGGGAACCTGACTCAGGGCTTGATCCCAGGAACCTGGGATCATGACCAGAGATGAAGGCAGCTGCTTAACCGACTGAGCCACCCAAGTGACCCTATGTTTTTGGGTTTTTTTGGGCAAATACCCAGAGTGGAATTTCTGGATCATATGGTAGTTCTTTTTTTAATTTTTTGAGGGAACTCCATACTGTTTTCCATAGTAGCTACACCAGTGCATTCCTGTATTCCCACCAACAGTGCACAAGGATCCCCTATTCTCTACCTCCTCACCAACACTTGCTCTCTCTTGACTTTTTGAGAACAGCTATTCTAACAGGTGTGAGGTGGTATCTCATGGTGGTTTTGGTTTGCATTTCCTTGATGGTTAATGATGTCGAGCACCTTTTTGGGTACCTCTTGGCCACGTGTATGTCTTCTTTGGGAGAATGTCTATTCAGATCTTTTACCCATGTTTAAATTAGATTGATTTGGGGTTTTCTGTTTGTTTGTTTTGCTATTGAGTTGTATGAATTCTTTATATATTTTGGATATTAGCCCCTTACCAGATACACGATTAACAAGCATTTTCTCCCAACAAGTAGGCTGCCTTTCCATTTTGTTGATGGTTTCCTACACTCTGCAGATTTAATTTAATATAGTCCCACTTGTTTATTTTTGCTCTTGCTGCCTTTGTGTTTGGTGTGAAATCCAAAAAATCATCCCCAACACCAATGTCAAGGACCTTACCACCTGTTTTTTCTGCTAGGAGTCTTATGGTTTCAGGTTTTGTGTTTTAGTCTTTAATCCATTTTGAATAAACTTTTGTATTTGGTGTAAAATAGTGGTCCAGTTTAATTCTTTTGCATATGGCTGTCCAGTTTCCCCAATACCACTTATTGGGGAGACTGTCCTTTCGCCATCATATATTCTCGAATCCTTTACCATGAATTAATCATTCATATGTGCATTGATTATATTAGCGGTCTCTGTTCATCTGATCTGTTTATGCTGATACTGTTTTGATTGCTATAGCTTTATAATACAGCTTGAAATTAGGAAGCATGATGCCCCCAGTTTTGTTCTTTCTCAAGATTGCTTTGGGTTGGGGCGCCTGGGTGCCCCAGTGTGTTAAAGCTTCTGCCTGGGCTCAGGTCATGATCTCAGGGTCTTGGGATTGAGCCCCGCATCAGGCTCTCTGCTTAGAGAGCCTGCCTCCCCCTCTCTTTCTGCCTGCCTCTCTGCCTACTTGTGATCTCTGTCTGTCAAATAAATAAATAAAAATCTTTAAGATTGCTTTGGGTTTTAGGGGTCTTTTGTGATTCCATACAGGTTTTAGGATTGTTTGTTCTATTTCTTTGAAAAATGCCAGTATAATTTTGATAGGGATTGTATTAGATTTGTATATTGCTTTGGGTAGTATGGACATTTTAACAATATTAGTTCTTCCAATCCATGAATGTGGAATATCTTTCCATTTATTTGTGTCTTCTTTAGTTTCTCTCATTAATGACTAGTAGTCTTCCATATATAGGCCTTTCATCTCCTTGGTTAAATTTATTTTTATTTTTTTCTTCTTTTGATGCAACTGTAATTGGCATTGTTTTCTTAATTATTCTTTTTTAATAATGTGTTATTAGTGTACAGAAACAAAATAAATTTTTGTGGGTTGATTTTATATCCCCTATCGTTACTGACTTTATTAGTTCTAACAGTTGTAGGTTTTGTTGTTGTTGTTGTTGGAGCCTTTAGGGTTTTCTGCATATAATATCTTATCATATGCAAATAGTGATAGTTTATATTTTCCTTTCCAATTTGGATGACTTTTATTTTTTTTTCCTTTCCTAACTGCTATGGCTAGGACTTCGAATATTATTTTGTGTAAAAGTGGTGAAAGTGTGCATCCTTGTCTTATTCCTGATATTAGAAGAAATGCTTTCATCCTTTCACTACTTAATATGATCTTAGCTATGGGCTTGTTGTATATGGCCATTATTATGTAGAAATACATTTCCTTTTTACTCATTTTGTTGAGTTTTTATCATAAATAGGTGGTGAATTTGTCAGTTGATTTCTGTGCATCTTTTGAGGTGATGATATGATTTTTATCCTTCATTTTGTTAGTTTGATATGTCACATTGACTGATGTGCTGCTGTTGAACTATCCATGTGTCTCTGCATCTCTGGAATAAATTCCACTTGATCATGGTGTATAAGTTTTTTAATGATCATTAAAATTCAGTTTGCTAATTTTTTTGAGAATTTTTGTATCTATGTTCATCAGGGATATTAGCCATTTATTTATTTATTTATTTATTTATTTGTTTATTTATTTTGGTGGCATCATTGTCTGCTTTTGGTATCAGGGTAATGTTGGCCTCATAAAATGTATTTGGAAAAGTTTTCCCTGCTTCTGTTTTTTGCAAGTGTTCGAGAAGTATTGGTATTCTTCTTTGAATGTTTGGCACAATTAACCAGTGAAGCCATCTGGTATTGGACTTTTGTGTTTTAGGAGGTTTTTAATTACTGATTCAATTTCCTTTTGTAGTTGGTCTGGTCAGATGTTCTGTTTCATGATTCAGTCTTGGTGGGTTGTATGTTTCTAGAAATTTATTCATTTCTTCTAAGTTGTCTAGTTTCTTGTTTAATTGGTCATAATAGTCTCTTGTGATTTTTTTTCATTTCTTTGGTTTCTGTTTTAACATCTCTTTCATTTTTTATTTTAATTATTTGAGTCCTCTCCTTTTTTCTTGGTGAGTCTAGGTAAAGATTTGTCAGTTTTGTTTATCTTTTTTTTTTTTTAAAGATTTTATTTATTTGTCAGAGAGAGCGAGCGAGAGCGAGCACAGGCAGACAGAGTGGAAGGCAGAGGCAGACGGAGAAGCAGGCTCCCTGCGGAGCAAGGAGCCCGATATGGGACTCGATCCCAGGACGCTGGGATCATGACCTGAGCCGAAGGCAGCTGCTTAACCAACTGAGCCACCCAGGCGTCCCAGTTTTGTTTATCTTTAATGAAAAATTAGTCCATAGTTTCACTGATCTTTAGTATTGTCTTCTTTATTTTTTAATCTCTATTTCATTTACTTCTCCTCTAATCATTGTTGTTTCCTTTCTTGTACTAACTTTGTCTTTTGTTTGCTCTCCTTTTTCTAGTTCCTTGAAGCTACAGTTAGATTGTTTATTTAAAACTTTCTATATTTCTTGAGATAGGCATGCATGCCATAAATTTTGGTATATTACATTTCCATTTGTGTTTGTCTCAAAGTATTTTTTGTTTGTTTTTCTTTTTTTTTTTTTTTTTTAACTTTTTATTTTTTATAAACATATATTTTTATCCCCAGGGGTACAGGTCTGTGAATCACCAGGTTTACACACTTCACAGCACTCACCAAAGCACATACCCTCCCCAATGTCCATAATCCCACCCCCTTCTCCCAAACCCCCTCCCCCCAGCAACCCTCAGTTTGTTTTGTGAGATTAAGAGTCACTTATGGTTTGTCTCCCTCCCAATCCCATCTTGTTTCATTTATTCTTCTCCTACCCACTTAAGCCTCCATGTTGCATCACCACTTCCTCATATCAGGGAGATCATATGATAGTTGTCTTTCTCTGCTTGACTTATTTCGCTAAGCATGATACGCTCTAGTTCCATCCACGTTGTCGCAAATGGCAAGATTTCATTTCTTTTGATGGCTGCATAGTATTCCATTGTGTATATATACCACATCTTCTTGATCCATTCATCTGTGGATGGACATCTAGGTTCTTTCCATAGTTTGGCTATTGTGGACATTGCTGCTATAAACATTCGGGTGCATGTGCCCCTTTGGATCACTACATTTGTATCTTTAGGGTAAATACCCAATAGTGCAATTGCTGGGTCATAGGGCAGTTCTATTTTCAACATTCTGAGGAACCTCCATGCTCTTTTCCAGAGTGGCTGCACCAGCTTGCATTCCCACCAACAGTGTAGGAGGGTTCCCCTTTCTCCACATCCTCGCCAGCATCTGTCATTTCCTGACTTGTTGATTTTAGCCATTCTGACTGGTGTGAGGTGATATCTCATTGTGGTTTTGATTTGTATTTCCCTGATGCCGAGTGATATGGAGCACTTTTTCATGTGTCTGTTGGCCATCTGGATGTCTTCTTTGCAGAAATGTCTGTTCATGTCCTCTGCCCATTTCTTGATTGGATTATTTGTTCTTTGGGTGTTGAGTTTGCTAAGTTCTTTATAGATTCTGGACACTAGTCCTTTATCTGTTTTTCTTTTGATTTCTCCATTTACCCATTGGTTTTTCAGTAGCATGTTGTTGACTTGCCATATTTTTTGGTTTTCTTCATGTGTTTAATTTCTAGTTTCATTCCTTTGTGGTCAGAAAAGGTGTTTGATATCATTCCGGTTTTCTTAAATTTGTTTTCTGAACTAACATAGGATCTCTCTTAGATGAGCTTTTTTCTTTAACCACAATCTGAAATATTAAGACTCTTTGATACCACCGGTATACAGCAGACATTCTTTTCTTATGCCATGACTCCTTCAATAGTTTGGTGAAGCCTATAGGAACTCTCAGAGTAATGTTTTTCAAAAATATAAGGCAAAAACACTTAGGATTACAAAAGAAACTAATTATTTTCATATATTGGTGATATAATATTTGCAAGGCAAGCTTGTGAAGTAGTAATGTAATGTGATATATTATATAACAAGACCTGAAGTCACTACTGTGACTTCAAAGCAATGATGGGCTCAAGTGATACTTTAGACCTCTGTAACAACTATGCTATAGTATAAAAATGTCTATTATAGCCATTGGTGGGAAAGTCACATGTGGTGCTATTACTGCCAAGGATTTTTGCCTATATTCAAAATTGAGAGAAATTCTAAATTTCATATAGAATTTGATTAAAGTGGAAGTGTCTATTTTGCTTATCCAGATTAGTGTGTGCCCCCTTAAATTCGATCCGTAGACCTTGTGGACCTTGGTTAACCATCCCAATGTAATGAATTTCATGAAGTAAACTTGCTGATTATTTCTGCTCTTCAGTAAAGAATCTTGCAAGCTTCTTGAGAAATTGGATAATTACTTCTGATTCTGTTTTCTCACATAGAAATCATTATAGGTTTTTCTGTGTTTATCACCAGCTGATACAACCCTGTAAACTAGAAAAGAAAAAGATGTATGATATAGTTGATTTGTGATAATTGGAGTCACAAAGTATTTTTAAATTAAGATTTTCTACAAAGCTAAAGAGACTTAGTTTAATTGTTTTCTTTTTATCAATCTGTGGTCTTAAATGAGAGTCAAGAAAAGTTTTAAAGAATGGGACCAGATATTCTTGGAAGATACAGAATATGGCAAAGCATTGTGATTGAGGTGTTACTGCTGAAATAGGGAAAAAACCCCATTTCAGAAATGAAAATTTTCAAACTGAAGGAATGTCCTTGGGATAGCTGAGCTTCCTTTAGATATTAGTAAATGGGAAGGATTATAAGATTTGGTAAGACACTACAGTGTGGTTGACCTTCCACAGTAGGAACTGTGCTCTTCAAGAAAGCAAAAATGTCAGAAAACTCCTGAGAGTAGAGTACCATATATCTTTTCCACTCTGATTAGTAAAAGTTTCAATTTGTCTTTAGGGGTAAAAATGTTAACTTGTGAAAAAAAAAATTAGTTTTAGTCATTCATTCATTCAACAGATCTTTTCATACCCCACATTGATAGTAAGCAATAAGGATGACACATGGAAAACTCTAGTCCCTACAGAGTTTTCCCACAGTGTGGGAAGTGGAAAGAGACAGAAACAGTTCAGTGTTGCAGTGTCTCATCAAAGTTGTTACAGAGTATGGTTTATCTGGGAATCGTTCCCTTGTTCTATATAATGGAAGTTCTGATTCCCAATGGGAGTCCTTACTCTGCTTAGAAGATTTCAAAAAATTAATGGAAACTACATATTAATTTACATTGAGCATACAAAGGTAAACAAAGATGTCACATTTATTTAGTCTAGCAGGAGTTTATCACTTCAGTGAAGTAATAACCTTATGATTATTTGATGCCCAAATTCATAATTATAAAAGGTTTTGAACAAAAATATAAGCACAATGTAAGGGGGAAAAATCATATAAAATTAGGCTTGTAAATGTGAGGAATAAAAGTTTCTGAGCTGGGCCTTGGCTGGGCTGGGAGCAAATAGAGCTAAGACTGAGACTGTCCTGCATAGCGAGAAGCCCTGGTGGGAATGATGCTGCTCCTCTGTTCTGAAACATTGTTGCCTCCTTAGTACCTGTTAACCCAACTACAGACCCACACAGAAAGCCTGTTCCAGAAAGGCCTCTCCTGGTGTGTACAAAATCAGTGTCTTCTGTTTCTCGTCCTTTTCTCCATTGAAACTAGAGACTTGTTATTTCCCAAACATGGCCAGTGCATTTTCCCTCCCTTTGCTCATGCTGGCCCATCCATTAGAATGCTTCACATCCCCCCTGCACTTGTTTATGCAGGCCATCTCCTCCCTGATCCCTTCTTTCATTTGTCCTTATTATCTCTCTGTAGCTGCACACACATTTCAGCCATGCCTCTCCTAGTCCCTGTTGCATCCATTACCTGTAAGGTGGGTGAGAAGGACAGAAGTCTGTTTCTTTTCACCTTTGTATTTCCTATATCAGGACATGATGCCCTGCTGTTTAGGGAAGGTGCTTCTAAAATAGGAATGTACCCTCTCTAGATCCCCTCAAGAAAGCCCTTCCTGCCCACTGACCTGAAATTCTTCTGGACCCACACTCTTATTGTGGCTATTAAAACAGATGAGCTTCAAGTCCTAGTTGCTACGTAAATGCCAGCTTCGCTGGATTTCTGCTGAGAAAGACTGATTGACAGTAGAAAGTAATGTTTTATTGTTGTTCTCATTGATTAACAACTTTTGCTTGTAGATTCAAAGTCTTGAGGAACAGTAAAATAGTGCAGCTGCTTGTGTGGTCTTAGGTATTTCCAGCCTACTGATATTTTGAGCCTCCTTTTTCTCTGAAAGCAAAGGTTAGAGGAAGTGCTCTTCTGGTCTCTGGTTATCTTTTCCCACATCTAATTCTTTTGCCAAACCAATCTTTTTTCTGAGGCAACATTTTTATTCGGGAAATGTTGGCTCATTCACTGAGATTTTTAAAATTTCATGTATTTCATATGTGAAGTTCACTCCATTGTTAATTGTATAATAAGGTCATTGAGGAATTATATGCTCAAACTTCAGAGTTAATACCACCTTATTAATTCAAGTAATATTTCTTAAGCAACTTATATGTAGCAGGGACTCTTCTAAGTTGTAGGAAGCATGAGGGGTTTTAGGCCGGCTGGACAAGTGAAGACATGAGCAGTCTTCCTTACAGTCAGATGTGCTGGGTACTCTGAAGAGAAGCTTGCATTGAGAAGATGGAGTGAAGGGAATTATTTGTTCTAGATGGCAAGGTCAGAGAAGACCTTGTGAGGGAAAGAAAGGAGGGGGTGAGCCATGCAAATATCTGGGGGCAAAATGTTCTGAGTAGAGAGGAGAGTGAACACCCAGGCCCTGAGGCAGGGCTTACTGGGAGCACTGAGGGACCAGTGGGGCTGGCATGGGGGAGGTAGGGAGTGAGGCTGGAGAGACCAAATCATGTGGGACTTGGAGGCAGCATCATTCATCCGTAAGGACCCAGAAAGGCAAATGACATATGTGGTCTAGGGCAACATATATTATAAATAATTTTATGTTTCTTTAAATTCCTCCATAAATTTTTCTTTTTGTTTCAGCTAAAAAACCTGAAAGAAGTGAGGCATTATTTATCAATTTGTTATGAAATTCACTTCCTTCTACTGTTTTTGACATATTTTTTCTTACTAAAATTGTTATTGAAATATGTTTTTCCAGTTCATTTTACTTTAGAGGATAAGAATTCCATTAGTATTTGTAGGGTACTTAAATATATTCCATTTATTTTGTTATAAGTAAGTAGAATTTTTCTTCAAATGGCTTTTCATTTTTAAATTTTAGATGTATTTTGACCTGTGTGCCACTCTGGGGAATTCACTGGTGAACAGAAATAGTCAAGGTCCTTGCCCCTGTGAAGCTTACAGTCCAGTGTATATGTGCAGCGGGGACTAGTTTGTGTTTTTGTTTTTGTTTCATTCATCTCAACTTTTACTTTTAAATTTCTGAACATATGTACTCTTTAATCCATATTTTGAAGTAAGATAAAGTATGAGGGTATCTGTGGAGTGGTATTGATAAACTATTCATACTGGATATTCTCTGGTGACTAGAGCCATCTGCCTCTCTATAGACTAAGACTTAAGAAATGAAACTCATAGCTTTGGTTCAGGGTTGTTCCCTAAAATTCTCATTATGAAAAAGAGAAACTAGTCAGCATAGAGAATAAAGATCAACAAAAGAATGAGTTTGAACACTGAAAAACCCACTGAGTAAGGCAGTGGGCCTCACCTGAAAAATTCCAAAATGGTTCTTAATCAGCAGTCTCTCAGGAGATAGCCAAGATCTTAAGTTCAAGGGCTGGGATGGTCTTGGGTGAGGAATCTCAAAGTATGACATTTCTGACATCAAGTATTCAATTTTGGTATTCATTTATAATAGGTAAAAATGGGCGCTCTCCAATCACCACCATATGGAAACCACTCTACTAATTGGACATAGTTTATGTTCTCTTATAATAATCTAATATTAGTAACATTTTAATTGTTGTCAACAATACATTAGAAAGGATGTTAAAGGTCATCTAGTTCAAGATTTTCTCATCTGCAGTTCATGAATCCTTAGAAAACGTAGGCAAACAGCAACTCTCTGAGTGCATGTACACTTGTACATACATGTATTTCTGTTTCTCACCAGAGAGTCTGAGGCTTTCAGGATATCCATACAGAGTCTGAGCCTCAGAAAGGCCAAGCCCTGCTTTTGTGGTGAGCACCATCCCAGGAAGAGAGGCCCAGATTTGCTGTTGCTGACTTTCAGTGTGACTTTATAAAATCCTTCTCTCTCAACCTCAGGACTGCTTTCTATTTCTCCTAGAATTGTTATGAAGCCCCAACAAAAGCACTTTTGAATTGTAAAGTGTCCTATAAATGTACAGCTGTGGCACTGTACTATGAGAAAACTGCAGCTAGGAAGTTGAGTGGTCTGCTCTAGAACTGATAGCAGAGCTGTGACCCCTCATCTCCTGAGGCCCACACAGTGCACTGTCCCCGCAATATGGGGCCACAGCTTTTTCTGAGAAAAAAATGGCCCAGTACCAAGACCATTCAGTGGAAAAAGCATAGTTCTTTCAACAAATGTTGCTGGGGTAACCTGACATCCATGTGCACACAACTAATTCAGACATCTACACATAACACACATAAAAATTATCTAAAACTGGATTAAAGACCTAAATGTAAGAAATGAAACTGTAAAACTCCTAGAATAAAACGTAAGAGTGAATCTTCATGTTCTTGAGTTAAGTAAAGCATTCTAAGATATGACACCAAGAGCACAAACAATAAATGCAAAATTAGATCAACTGGACTTTGTACTTCATAGTACACCATTAAGAAAGTGAAAACTGTTTGTACACCTTAAATTTACACCATGATACATGTTAGTTATATCTCAAAAAAGCTGAGGAAAAAGTGAAAAGACAACTCTCATAATGGGAGATAATTGCAAGGCATGTATCCAGTAAAAGATTTTTATCCAGAATATATAAAGAACTTTCATAACTAAATAATAAAAAGACAAATAACCAATCTTAAAAATGGGTGAAACAGCTGCATAGACATCTTTCCAAATAAGATACGCCAAAGGCCAGTAAACAAATGAAAAGATGGCTTAACATCATTAGTCATCAGGGAAATGCAAATCAAAAACACAATGAGAAATTTGTGTGGAATCATGAAAGAATCCTAATAACCAAAGTAAAATCTTGAGAAAGAACAAAACTGGAGGCATCATGCTTCCTAATTTCAAGCTGTATTATAAAGCTATAGCAATCAAAACGGTATAGTATATCAGCATAGAAACAGACACAAAGGTTAGATGAACAGAACTGAGACTGCTAAAATAAATCAACACACATATGAATGATTAGTTCATGATAAATCAACCCACAAAAATTTATTTTGTTTCTGTACACTAATAACACATTATTAAAAAAGAATAATTAAGAAAACAATGCCAATTACAGTTGCATCAAAAGAAGAAAAAAATAAAAATAAATTTAACCAAGGAGATGAAAGGCCTATATATGGAAGACTACTAGTCATTAATGAGAGAAACTAAAGAAGACACAAATAAATGGAAAGATATTCCACATTCATGGATTGGAAGAACTAATATTGTTAAAATGTCCATACTACCCAAAGCAATATACAAATCTAATACAATCCCTATCAAAATTATACTGGCATTTTTCAAAGAAATAGAACAAACAATCCTAAAACCTGTATGGAATCACAAAAGACCCCTAAAACCCAAAGCAATCTTAAAGATTTTTATTTATTTATTTGACAGACAGAGATCACAAGTAGGCAGAGAGGCAGGCAGAAAGAGAGGGGGAGGCAGGCTCTCTAAGCAGAGAGCCTGATGCGGGGCTCAATCCCAAGACCCTGAGATCATGACCTGAGCCCAGGCAGAAGCTTTAACACACTGGGGCACCCAGGCGCCCCAACCCAAAGCAATCTTGAGAAAGAACAAAACTGGGGGCATCATGCTTCCTAATTTCAAGCTGTATTATAAAGCTATAGCAATCAAAACAGTATCAGCATAAACAGATCAGATGAACAGAGACCGCTAATATAATCAATGCACATATGAATGATTAATTCATGGTAAAGGATTCGAGAATATATGATGGCGAAAGGACAGTCTCCCCAATAAGTGGTATTGGGGAAACTGGACAGCCATATGCAAAAGAATTAAACTGGACCACTATTTTACACCAAATACAAAAGTTTATTCAAAATGGATTAAAGACTAAAACACAAAACCTGAAACCATAAGACTCCTAGCAGAAAAAACAGGTGGTAAGGTCCTTGACATTGGTGTTGGGGATGATTTTTTGGATTTCACACCAAACACAAAGGCAGCAAGAGCAAAAATAAACAAGTGGGACTATATTAAATTAAATCTGCAGAGTGTAGGAAACCATCAACAAAATGGAAAGGCAGCCTACTTGTTGGGAGAAAATGCTTGTTAATCGTGTATCTGGTAAGGGGCTAATATCCAAAATATATAAAGAATTCATACAACTCAATAGCAAAACAAACAAACAGAAAACCCCAAATCAATCTAATTTAAACATGGGTAAAAGATCTGAATAGACATTCTCCCAAAGAAGACATACACGTGGCCAAGAGGTACCCAAAAAGGTGCTCGACATCATTAACCATCAAGGAAATGCAAACCAAAACCACCATGAGATACCACCTCACACCTGTTAGAATAGCTGTTCTCAAAAAGTCAAGAGAGAGCAAGTGTTGGTGAGGAGGTAGAGAATAGGGGATCCTTGTGCACTGTTGGTGGGAATACAGGAATGCACTGGTGTAGCTACTATGGAAAACAGTATGGAGTTCCCTCAAAAAATTAAAAACAGAACTACCAGAAGATACCTGCATTCTCATGTTGATTGGAGCATTACTTATAGTAGCCAAGATATACAAGGAAACTAAGTGTCCATTGATGGCTGAAGGGATAAAGCAGATGTGGTGTGTGTGTGTGTGTGTATACATACACATGTATACATACACAATGGAATATTACTCAGTCATAGGGAAGAAAGAAGTCCTGTCATTTGCAACAACATGTAAGAGCCCAGAGGACATTATTATAAGTAAAAAAGGTCAGACAAGGCAACTATTATATGATTTTACCTATATATGGAATCTAAAAAAGGAATGAAGAAAACAAACACAGTCATAGATACAAAGTTGCCAGAAACAAGGGGGTGGACGTGGTAGGCAGTAGATGAAATGGGTGAAGGTGGTCAAAAGGTAAAAACTTGTAGTTGTAAAATGATTAAGTAATGGACATATATGGTGACTGTAGTTAATACTGTATTATTTGCAAGTTTGTAAGAAAGTAGATCTTAAAAGTTATCAAAAAGTTTTATAACTCTGTAGTGATGGATGTTAACTTGACTTATTGTGGCGATTCATGATATATACATAAATATACATGATATATACATAAATCATTACATACACTTGAGACAAAGGTAATGGCATATGTCAATTATACCTTAATAATACAAAAAAAAAAAAGTCCAGTGATGTATAGTTTCACACTCAAAAAGACAGACCACAGTAAGTACTGAGTAGGGTAGGGAATAGTTAGAACTCTTATTTACTGCTGGTGAGAATGTGAAATGGTACAGCTACTTTAGAAAATGTGTGGCAGTTCCTCAAAATGTTACATGTTGTATGAAAATGACTTTACTCCTAGGTACATGTCCAAGAGAAATGAAAATATGATATGTGAAGGAAATCAGTCACTAAAGGCCACATATTATGATTCTATATATGAAATATCCAGAATAGGTCACTGCATAAATACAGGAAGTAGATTAGTGGCCGTGGGGGTGTGATGGGAAGACAGTAAGTGATTAATGATGGGTACCAAGTTTTCTCTGGGGATAATGAACATATTCTGGAATTCATCAGTGGTGATGGTTGTGCAATGCTGTAAATATACTAAAAAACCAGACGTGCCTGGGTGGCTCAGTGGGTTAAGCCTCTGCCTTCGGCTCAGGTCATGATCCCAGGGTGCTGGGATCGAGCCCCACATCGGGCTCTCTGCTCAGCGGGGAACCTGCTTCCTCCTCTCTCTCTGCCTACTTGTGATCTCTCTCTCTGTCCAATAAATAAATAAATAAATAAATAACCAGTGAGTTGTAAACTTTAGAAGGTATGTAAATTTTATGGTATGTAAAATTATTGCAGTAAACCATTATTTGAAAAGAATAAAGTAACCCGAAATTGTGCTTTCTTGACTTTGAAAGATTGGGGATGAAAAACACTTATTGTTTTATCTCATAGCTGCTGTGAGTTTTACTGACAGGCTTACATTACATGAGTGTAGTAGTCTTGAGTCAGGTGCCTTGTCACCTCTCACCTGTTCCCTAAATACCCTGTGCACAGACAAGACTGTAGCTTGTGCCCAAGTAACACTCAGGATTAGCAGCAATGTGGGCCAGTAACCTCCTCACTGCAGAGCCGAGTTTTTCCAGGTGAGTATTGAGGTCATTCTCCAGGCAGAAAGGAAGCATCTTTGCATTGTGACCAGCTGTATTTGTGACCTGCAAATAAACCAGCAACAAAGATTTTCAGCCATACTATTTTGGGATATTTTAATATTAGGTTAACTTGTTTATTATGTTTAGAAATAATTTTAGAAAAAACATATCAGTCACTTTTTTTTTAAGGACTACGTTAAGAAACTAAAAAATACAGAATTATTCCTTAACACCCTCTTTTTAGAAATCATTCAGTTTTATACATTAGCATCTTACTGTAGTCAGTGTCTCATAATTAAAAGATTATATGTATATATGTAATATACTAAAAAGTAACTCTTGATTTTATTTAAAAATATTTTAATAACAATATTTTAAAATTAACAATATTTTAAAGAATCAACTGTGTCTAAAGCACATGTTCTCAAACTTCTCCGAGAGTAAAAGTCAACTGGGACTCATTATAAACGGGGATTTTTCTAGGCTTTCATCCCCAAGAGATTGGTTCAATTCTGAATTTTTAGAAACCTCCCAGATCATTCAGAGGAGCAGGGATTTGTACTTTGAGAAACACTGCCTTAGGAACTTCAGCCTAGAATTGTTCTTCATTGGGGCACATGGGTGGCTTGGTCATTTAAACATCTGCCTTTGGCTCAGGTCCTGATCCTGGAGTCCTAGGATGGGATCCTGCATTGGACTCCCTGCTCAGTGGAGTCTGCTTCTCCCTCTGCCCTTTACCCCACTTGTGCTCTCTCTCTCTCAAATAAATAAAGCCTTTGAAAAAATAATTGTTCTTCATTTTACCATAGATAATTTGTTGGTATTTCTTAAGATATTTTCAACCATTTGATGTTAGAAATAGATGACATTCATGTACTTATTCTGCTATGAAAATAATATTTTGTCACAAACAACATTTCTAAGTATGTGAAATGTAAGATGTGTTTGTTACCACTGTCAGCACCTTTGTTGCTGCTACCCATTAATGTGGTACTATCTTCACCTGCTATTTCCAGATTTCTTTTGACCTGGCTGAATATACTGCGGATGTTGATGGAGTTGGCACTTTACGGCTTCTGGATGCAGTTAAAACCTGTGGCCTTATCAACTCTGTGAAGTTCTACCAAGCCTCAACAAGTGAACTCTATGGGAAAGTGCAAGAAATACCCCAGAAGGAGACGACTCCTTTTTATCCTCGGTCACCGTATGGTGAGAATTCATGGGTACAGCCTTGTGCATGTGCCATGCATGTTCTCTTGGCATGAGGCATGCATGTGTTTCTGCTTTAAATCCATTCCTGTCTCTCATCTGAAGTCATTTGACTGTCAGATTAACATTAAGATTAGACTAAAATGACTAGAAATTGGGAAGCAGAACATTATACACTGCTCACTCTAAGTATTTGCTGTCATTGCCTCCAGGACAAAATTACCACTTCACTTCAGTGATCCACGTTCATCCAGCCCTTCTGTACACATCACTTTGAAAGGAAAATTAGACCCACAAGACTTTTTTTACTTAACTGTTGTGAGATTTGCTGAAGTGATAGGTTTCATGTTTTTTATTTCCCCAATGGAAGTTTCCCTGGGTTCAATTTTTTTTTTTTAAAGGGGGTCAGTTATATCTTATGTATTTGTAAAAAGAGTATTCATGAAAGGCTTCAGTGATCAAACTTCAAAGCACCTAGAATATTAAGATTCCATTTTTTTTTTTCATTTTCTAACTCCTTAAAACTAGGAAAACGGAAATAAGACCTTAGATCAACTCGATCTATTGCGTATATTATCACCAAATCAGTTAGATTGTAGAAGACAGAACTGTGGGTATTATAAAACTAAAAAAAAAAAATCTTAAATATTTTCTTGTGCACATGATTAACTGGCAAAGGAACCTTTAGTCATTGGCTTTGACTCCTATCTTTTTCTAACTTAGTATATTACAAATTAATTTTTGCAAGTTGTTACTTGTTTAAGGTGGGTGAAAAATCACCATCTTTTATTATAATACACCATCTTTTATTTGCTTTTAAAAAATTATTCCAACAGGGGCTGCTAAACTCTATGCCTATTGGATTGTGGTAAACTTCCGGGAAGCATATAATCTCTTTGCAGTGAATGGCATTCTCTTCAATCATGAGAGTCCCAGAAGAGGTCAGTAAATATGGTAATGGACAAGACAGTTTCAGACTAACAATAACTAAAAAAGTTGTATGTTACATTCTGCATATGTACTGTACAGACTGGGGAAAACTTCACATCTACTTTTAACTACAGTTGACCCTTGAAAAATGGGTTTGAACTTTGCAGATTTACTTACATGGATTTTATACAAGACAGTACTGTAAATGTATTTTCTCTTATGATTTTCTTAATATTTTCTTTTTTCTAGCTAAGTTTATTGTAAGCATATAGCATATAGTACATAAAACTTACAAAATACGTGATCAACTTTAATACGTATAACATACAAAATATGTGATCAACTTTATATTATTGGTAAGGGTTCTAGTCGACAGTAGGATATTAGTTAAATTTGAGGGAATCAGAAGTTATATGCCTGTTTTCTACTGCATGGAGAGTCACCGTCTGTCACCAATCCATATTGTTCAAGAGTCAACTATATTGTGAATGTCAGAAGTGGTAAATGAAGAACTGTAAATCCAAACTTAATTACTTAGTATGTTTGCTAGGTTTTTATTAAACAGGAAAACTATACACTGTTCTTATTTTACCATTTTCATTAGTAGGTCTTATCAAGCACGTTTTACCTAAGTATTAGGAAGTTTCCAAATGAATGGAAAGGAATATACTAAGGCTTGTTTCTGGAAGTCACTCTTATGCATGTAGACTCAACTTGTAGAATATATGTATATTACTTTGAGTCTGTTAGATATTCAGTATTCTTTCTTTATATTCCATTTAAAGAGACATCCATAAATTACCGTGCTTCTAAAGTATATGTTAAAATAATTTGAAATCAGTGCTGATATGTAGAATCATTATCCCTTTTCTTTTTTTTTTTTTTTTTTTCAGAAAACTGTTTTGTTTGCATTGGCTTGTTTGCTTTTCACAGTTGCTTTTGAAACTGTCAGCAACATGCTAGCTTTTCTGTTCCAAATTTTAGGCTTTAAATAAGAAAATGTGTATTCTTATCATTATTTCTTATTTGCTGAAGCATGAGAAATCTTTACAAAACATGTGTACTCTTTACAAAATGAAAATTATTTGTACAACCTAATTCTGAAATGTTTTATACAATTTCACTATCATTTAGCCTTTTAGCTTGAGAATAAATGAAAAGTCCATGTAAGTCCAAATGTTATAAGTTGTTTCATGTCCAACAACTAGTAATGCTTATAACTTTTTCAATGAAATTTTATGTGACTATATAGCTACATAATTAACCTACAAGTCATGAGGAAAGAATAAAGTGACAGATATATAAAGGTATCCTAAATATCAATACATTTTTTTATAATTGCATAACTTAAAAATTCCCATTATATGATGCTAAAGAATAAGAACCCAGTCTGTCATGCCAATTGCCCCAAAAGAAAACAACTTAATAAGCAGCCAGAAAAATATCTTTAAATAATTTTGTGGTTCTGGGTGTCCTTAGTAGAGGGAAAAGAAAAAAAGGAAAATCTTACCTCTCCTTGGCCACAGCATTTGGTATGCAGGATGCTCAAGGTATCTGCTCAGTAAATGATAGCCTCTGCCTCTTTCCTCATAAACATGTTTATACCCATTGTTTGGGTATCAACTTTCTACCTGCAGAACAAAATAAAGAAGTAAAAGTCAAGGGGCACCTGGGTGGCTCAGTGGGTTAAAGCCTCTGCCTTCGGCTCAGGTCATAATCCCAGGGTCCTGGGATGGAGCCCTGCATTGGGCTCTCTGCTCAGCAGGGAGCCTGCTTCCCCTCTCTCTCTGCCTGCCTCTCTGCCTACTTGTGATCTCTGTCTGTCAAATAAATAAATAAAATCTTTTAAAAAAAAAGTAAAAGTCAATTGTTTTGGACCAGGTTAGGATAAGGAAAAACATTTTTAGTTGCAGAAGGAAAAGATACATTAAAATATGACCTTCCCTCAAAAAAAACACTTCTATTTGCATATGTTATAATGAGAACTAATTTGTCTTTGTCAGTGTTAAACCCTTCTTTTAAAAAATTATTTTAAAATTAATACTTCTTTCTTCCCTCTCACTCCCTCTTACTGATTCTCAGCTCTGCCCTCAGGCCCACTAAAACTCCTTCAAAAACACTCCAAGTGTCTTTATCTTAAACATACAGAGTTATTCTATATACAATATTCTACATCGAGGGCTTTTGTTAAATGTTTGTCTAAAAAAGACTTTGTAGCATAAACTGTTCTGCTTTGTTTTATTATATATCTGAAAATCAATAGCTCCTGTTTTATTTCATTTAATATCAAATAATGAAAAATAAATAGGAGTATATGTGGAATAATATAATATTTAAGATATCTAATACTTAATACTTAGAGCTTTTTTGAAAGTTGGAAATTAATTTTCATATTAACTTAATCCTACCATAATACTATTGTTTTGTCAGTTATATTTTCCAAAGAGATTCTCTGCCAGACTGAGAATTCCTTAATTGTAGGACTGTATTATATTTTTAAATCTTCAGCTTATAAAACAGTACCTATCTGTTAATGAACATTCAGTAAATATTTTGAATGAATGAAGGAATGAATATCTCATGTTTTAGTAAAACGTTACAGACTTTAAAGGTGGGCAGTCTGAATTACAGAATAGTAGGGGTTTATATAAAAGTGTGAAATGAATGTTGTTTTACTGGTTTCATGTAAGGGTGTAGCTAAAGGCCATTTTGAAATAAAGATTGACCCTGATATACTGCAATAGATAAAATGCATTTCTAATTAATAATATTAGTCTATATACCTACAATTGCTGTGGTACTTTAAGTTCATTTATAAAGTAGACTGAGCATTTATGCATCAGTCATCTTTTACCCTGTTACTACAGTAGGCAAATGCTCTTTAGATAGTGCAGTGGTAAACCTCAGTGTAGTTCTAAGATACATTACCACAAATGTCCAATTAGTAGAGCCCAAACTGATGCAACCTTTGTTGGGATGTGTACATTTTCTCTAAAAAAAAATATTTAATACAGCCCTTTTGACTACAGGAACAGTATTCCATGGGAATTTCTAACTTAAAAACGTATGGAAGAAAAAAAAATTATGGAAGAAGTATTTTTCCAGCACAAAGGTATTCTAGACCAGAGGTTGGCAAATAATGGCTCATGGGCCAAATCCAACCGACCAGCCTATTTTTTAAAATAGATTTTATTGGAGCACAACCATATCCATCTATTTGTATATTGTTTATGGCTGCTTTCACAGTAGAGTCCTGTGGCCTACAAAGCCCCAAACATTTGCTGTCTGGCCCTTTAAGAAAACATTTGCAGGCCTCGCCTATAGAATAATTAGTTCCTCAACATCAAGGAAATTTCATTTGGGTTTAATATTTCTCCCAAGGTAGCAAGATAGTCTTATGCAAAGGATTTCCAATATTAAAGTCAAGGAGAATCAATAGGTAACCCATCCTTAAACAGAACTTGTGAAGTATTTGGGTCAGCTGGGGTTCTGTTGTGCTCTATTGAAGTACTGAGGGATAGAACCAAATAAACTAGGAATTGACTGAAGAATAGGAGCATAGTTCATTACAGCAGCCCTTCCTCCTGAGTTTGACACTTTTTATTTCACTTTTGACTCTATTATTTGCCTTTTCTCTATTCCAAATACTTTGTGGTTTTCTCTTTTTTTCCCCCTTATTCGGGAGAGAGAGAACATGTACTAGCAGGGAGAGGAGCAGAGGAAAAGGGAGAGGGAGAGAGAGAATCTCAAGCAGACTCCCCACTGAGCATGGAGCCTGACTCAGAGTTCTGTCTCATGACCCTGAGATCATGACCTGAGCCGAAACTAAGAGTTGGATGCTCAACAGTGCCTATGCCACCCATATGCCCTTTATGGTTTTCTTTTTAAGTATACTTATTTTGCTTTGTTATGAGAAGGTTGTAATGCCTATAAAGATAGTTGGGATCACCTGTGTTTAGCACAGAAATTAACTGGTAGAGATTATTGTTGTAGAGAATAAAATCAGTAATCCAAAGACTTGGGCTCTGTTTCCCAGTCAGCCATGCAGTCATTCTTTCAATTAAGGCATGTTTGATAATGCTCATGCTTTAGGTTTGCTTTTTTATAAATGGAGGCATTTGAGTAATATCTACTACAAATTAATAATGAACAATATTTAAAATTCTTGACTTATATGTCCATAAAGAGATGAAAAAGTATGATATGTATCATGTTCTGTGAATACTATATATTATATAACAATACTCACCAATATTCATAAGGAACTTTTATTCATAAGCACTCAACTTTTTAAAATAAAAAATATACTGTCTTTCGAATTAAAGTGATAGTTGCTTTATGAATAAATTGCACAAAACTGCACATGTATCTGAAAAGCTTTTTCCTCTCATATTGTTTCTCCAAATTTGAAATTTTTTAGGTTTCATTTACGTA
The DNA here is from genome assembly GCF_964662115.1 of Mustela nivalis. Lineage (NCBI taxonomy): Eukaryota > Metazoa > Chordata > Mammalia > Carnivora > Mustelidae > Mustela > Mustela nivalis. Next base: position 134,352,705 of record NC_139024.1, read on the forward strand.
TCTCTGTAGCTATATGTACATAAATACAGGGTTCTGTTTGCCACAAATGTGGCTATATTGACACCTTTCTTATGGAAATACAAATTTATATACTTTCTTTTTAAAATATTTTATTTATTAGGGAGAGAGAGAGTGGGCCTGTGAGCACACAAGCAGGGGAAGTGGCAGACAGAGGGAGAAGGAGAATCGGGCTTTCCACAGAGAGAACCCAATGCGGGGCTCCATCCCAGTATTCTGGGATCATGACCTGAGCTGAAGGCAGACACTTAACAGACTGAGCCACCCAGACACCCCATTGATTGTTTATTAATTCAGAAGGTAAAGTAACAGGAATTCCTACTATTCATCACCTAGATAATTAAACCATTTTGCTAATTATATTTTATTTTTATATTAGCATGTCACAGATATTAATTTGCTGAACTTTAAAAATTATAAATAGCATTTATATGTTATATATAAAATAATATATTGAAGAAACTCTCATATTTTGCATGATCATCAAGAATGAACAAAGAGAGACATCCTACCTTCTAGTTTCAGTAGATTAGAAAAGCCAAATGATTCAACTTGATTTCCTGACTTAAATGACTGTAGCCATTGTGATTAAAAGTAAAATGCACATGATATTGAGCATTCATGTGACTTTTCCATTTTCAGTATGATTGTAGAAATAGTGTCTCATCTCCTACAGCTAAGTAATGGTGTAGGTTTTTGGTAGACTTCCTAGGAGGTCCTTGAGAGAAAGCCCACACCAAGAATGTGTTTGGTGAAAGTTCTCTGCTGTCTACTATCTGCAGTTGAGGCTTAAGTGTCTGTTGGTTCACAGTGGTAGGACCTGTTGATTTTTGACTCTCACTTAGTTGCTACTGGTGCTACAGAGATCAGTTTAAAGAGTTCCAGTCTTTTTATGAGGATATTTTTCTTATGTTGACTCATCTTAATGTATAGATCATAAGGTCTGTCTGGACAATACAATGGCTACTATTTCCAAAATCAACTGAAGAAGTCAAGTTTGGCTATGTGAACCTACCTCAACACCATTATTTTACTAACAATGAGTCACATGCAGTGATTGGATCCATCCCTTGGATCCCTTTAACCTGAGTAAGAAATCATGGTCCATCAACAGTCCTATTTCTTCCATTCTTTTGTTCTTCTTCTTTTTTAAGTGTATAAAACTAGAACATTTACTCGGCTCTACAGAAGGTATTATTTTTTTCTCAATAGGTTTCCTCCTTTTCTTTCTCCTTCCATGTTTGACCCCTAAATAATGCTGTCTTCCACATAAAGCCTAATAAATACCACTAAGAAGCTGGTGCAAAAAGTTCAAGAAGAACTTTTTATCATTTCCCAGCTGAGGGAATGAGAGTAGTTTGGCCGTCATCATCATCATCATCAAATATAACAATGAAGAATATTATATTCTTGAGCTGTTTTGTTGCATTTGACATTGTGAATTAATACCCTAAAGGTTCTTTTTAGAGACATTTTGACTAACCTTGTTTAAGTTACATATTTCTATATTTGGGTATGGAAATTCATACACCTATTTTTTTCTGATCCTTGTGTGTATTAACCCAATAGATAATATTATTTGTTTTAAAGAGCTTTTAGGGAACAAACAGCTAATATCCATTTGTATGTATTTTCCCCAAAAACTCTCAGAACTTATGAGCTAGAAAGGAATTTAAAGATCATTCCATCCCATGTATTTCATCAATGAAGAAACTGAAGCAGCATGAGGTTGAGTTGTCCAAGGTGACAAAATTAACATGTTGTCAACGCTAAAGCTAAAATAATCCTGAAGAAAGGAATGACTTAAGTTTTGTTCATATTTGCAGAAATAGCATGTATATGAATTGTGAGTTGGAAGTGAGCAAATCAGCCCCCATGAAGCAGAGCTGGTACTTGTGCTACGGAACAAAGCAAGTGAAGAAGTTGGAAATTTATCTCAGTTGCTCTTAACTTTTGTAAAAGACATTAATTAATTTGGTTAAAGGCAATAGTCCTTTCAGATATTTAGCAGAATAATAATAATAATACATTAGTTTTATAATGTTTCAGTGTAAATAAGATATGAAACCAATGACTTGAGTATCACCAAGAAGTTGACAATGAGAAGAAACAGAACTAATGCAAAGTACGTTAAAAATCATGTGGCAATAAGAAGATATAAAATACTTTAAATATACCTGTAATTAACAGTTTAAGGCTACCACAAATAGATGGTGTACTACTACTGTTTAGATATTGAGCCATTTTTAGATGATATAGCACATTCCACTAAATACGGGCTTCATAAGAAATCATATATATCAGTCTAAACACAGTCTTCACCTGACTGAGAGAATCTGACATTTTAAGGTTCATGAACTTGTGGCTTCAAGCTTTAGACTTGAGTAGTTGTTGTTGTTTTTAAGCTGCCAAGTGTTTTGCTTTTTAACATGTCTGACTGTATTTAATACTTTAAATTCATTTTCATATGTTTAAACTATAATTCCTGTAAAAATTAACTGATTAAGTCACAGTAAAATTTGGAGTAATTTTCCCCTTCATTTTTTCTGAACATTGGTCTTTATTCATTCCTGGAAGATAGACTAAATCTTAAGAACTAGGGGTGAAGGAATGAGAATGCAGAGAGTATGACTTTGCCCCACAGAGGATTCGTGACAGTGTCTGGAGGTGTTTTTGGTTGTCACAACTGGAAATGAGGGCAGCAGCAGGGATGTTCTTAAATATCCTACAATACATAGGACAGCCCCAACAGCAAGGAATTATCCAGCCCCAATACGTTAGTAGTGCTAAGGGTGAGAAAGTCTGCTCTAGAATCTCACCCTTGAATGTTATTACCAAATCTAGATAAATGTCATCTATAAGACTGAGATCTTCTTTTTCTTTACATATCACTTTTATTTTGCAGTAAATCCTTCAAGCTTTAGCAAGCATTCACCTTAACACAGGAGAAAAAAACCCCAAACTCTCTGATTTAATAAGTAGATCCAGGTGAAACCATTTAGGCCTTAAGTATTATGGTCTATTACAGGTCAAATGCCAGTCAGGGAAGCCCAGAGAACACAGTTGTTATTGCAGGGCTCTCCTAATCACTTGTGGCTCAGTTCTTACTTTCGTGACCCACTGGTCAGCAGAACGACATCAAAGTAGGTTCATGACGACCTTCCTTCCACCTCCAAAATAAATGAACATATTTATCTTTTGTTGTAAGTTATAACAAGAACAAAGCTTTCCTTTGGGAATAAGCTGTAGAGTCCTTGTTCTGGCTTTGATATAAGACAATAAAATGGATTCGAGATAAGTTTACAGTGCATAGGATTACAATAATATTAGTTTGAGATGTTCACTTTATTTAAAAATTTTCCTTTAAAATAATTTGTATTCATAGATATTTTAGTGCTTCAGGGAATAATAGAATGCAGGATATAAATTAAATGACTGGAACTTGTTTTTATTTAATTTTAACAGATTAAAGTACTCATCTTTGTGTGTGTATGTGTGTGTGTGTGTAAAGAAAAACAGCCTTTAAAAATTACAAAGTTATATTTGCCTGCCTGAGTAGTAATTTAAATCATACATTTATAGAAGTATTAAGAAACAAGCAAACCAATATCCAACAGTCCAATATTTTATTTGTATTTCTATATATTAAAGCTATTTTGTGGTTCTTTTAGATGAGCATCATAGCCTTTTTAAAAAAAAAAAAAATTGGCTGCCCATTGTGAAATGAGCTGATGAAGTAATCTCATGCTTGAGTTCAGCAGAGCATTAATGAGTTTTACACAATACCATTTTGTCTGTGTGTAAAAGGTTAGATTGTTGGCCACTCACCTTGGACCCACTAGATTCTAGGTGGCCTTTCCGGTTGGGCACAAAGTGACATCATCTGGCTTACTATTACATTTGTAGACTGTGATACTTCACAGATGACATCTGCACTTGGACTTCACAGAGCTGTCTGCCAATATTATTCTCTGTGGGGAGATGAGGTGTAATTGCTTAAAAACATGAAAGACTTTTGAAGCAATAGTTGGTCTAATTGAGGTGGTTGTTACCACTAAACAAAGTCAGGTCCTTCCCACCTACTGAGGTGAGACTTCTGAGACTGTTAAATTGGTTTTTTTAATGTCTTGTAATTTCAGTGACATTTACATTGGAAACCAAACTAACAACTGTCTGATTTCACATAGTGCAACTCCCACAGTATAAGCAGATAGGGTACACAATGGTTAAGAGTGTATTAAGCTACTCAAAGCCAGGCCTGGATGGAGTCTGCTTGGCTCTACTATTACTCAGACCTCAGTTTCCTCTTCTGTACTGCTAATAGTGCCGGTCTAATGGGTGGGTGCACTGTGGGGATCAAGGGACAGTATTGGTTACCTACCTGTGGGTCAAGTATAAAGGTAAAATAGGAGAAAGTATGTTAAAAAGATTAATACAGTGCCTGGTAGATTTTGAACATATGTGTATTTCTTTTTCCTCTCCTCTCTTCTCCGCCATCCCCTCTTACTATATTTTCAGAACTGAACCTAGAATATCTCTTTACTCCTTCCCTTCTAAGGTGAAATACTGTGTTGGAGCCAAACTTGTTTGTGGGATTCTAGTGGCCATTGGCATAAGACTAAGACAGGAAGAAATATGAATCCCACAGGGCCTGCCAATTAAAGATGCTTTTAAACCAAAAACAGAATATATTAATGATGTTTACAGATGAATTAGAGTAGTCACTGACACATCCATGAATTGCAAAAAGAAAAAAAAATGTAGTAGTATTGAAGGATTGCTGAAATCACAGGAAAGGCCATTTTCAGATGAGATTTTGGCAGTTAAACAAGTGAACATTTAAATAGGAAAGTCAAAAAAGTTGATGAATATGGAAGGATTATAGTAAATGTCAAACACCTATATAAGACCCTTGGGAAAATTAATGATACCCTGAAGTATTTTTTAAATGATTCAGATATTTTTTTAATGGTCTTGTGAGAATCTTACATGAAATACAAAATGCTCTTTTGTCGAAAAAATTACAAACCAAGATTTTTTGTTTTGTTTCAGTTACTTTTTGGCTATATTATAGAAAAACAAAACAGTATAACTGCAATTTAAATTTTATCAATTATAAGACAAATTGCAGTTCTTTTCCAAATAGCATTTTCTCCCAAATTTAGTTTGAATCAAAGGTTTATTTTTCACTATTAATATGGAATTTTGTTTTCCCTTTTAATTGAATCAGGTTCAGATAAGGATACAGAAGTATCCAACTGCTTCACTCCAGGTTCCATCACTTACTAAATGAGTGACTTTTGGCAAGTTTCTCAGTCTCTCTCAGCCTTAGCTTTTTCATCCATAAAATGGGATAATAAAGTTTCAACTTAAGATTGCTGTGAGCATTAAAGGAAATAATGTAAGTAAAGTTACTAGCACATTATTGTTATTTCCACCACTACTAGTAATGTTGCATCTGGAGAAGGAGGGTGAGTTTGTAACCATCTCACAATTTTAAATGTAATAATAATAAAAAGGAATAATGAAAAGTAAATTAATAAAGTGATAGACAACTTGTCTTTCCTGAGGAAGTAAGGAAGTTAAGCTTTCAGAGCTTGGTAACTGGTAATTAAGGCAGACAAGATGTGATAGAGTCATCCACAGAATTTTGAACGTGAAGCAAGAATAAGTTCTGAACTTCTGTTGTTTATGTAATGTTTACTTCCCAGAATTCATTTAAAGACCAAACTCAGCAGAAAAGATTCTTCTAGATAGAGGATTTAAAATCTATATTCCGGGCGCCTGGGTGGCTCAGTGGGTTAAGCTGCTGCCTTCGGCTCAGTTCATGATCTCAGGGTCCTGGGATCGAGTCCCACATCAGGCTCTCTGCTCAGCAGGGAGCCTGCTTCCTCCTCTCTCTCTCTCTCTCTCTCTCTGCCTGCCTCTCTGCCTACTTGTGATCTCTCTCTGTCAAATAAATAAATAAAATCTTAAAAAAAAAAATAATGTCTTTAAAAAAAATAAAATAAAATCTATATTCCTTTCCTGTGCTCATCTTTGCGAAAGAAAAGTTGTGCTATAAAAAAAATACCATTGCAAAGAAAGAAGATCAGAGAAGAGCCACACAGCATGCCAGAACCATAATCAGCATTCTGGGAAGCTTAGTGGAGGAACTGAAACCTTGCATAAAAACCAGCTGATAACATTTGCAGTTGCATAAATGTATGTCAAATCATTCACTGATAAAATGTATTCCTGCATACTCAATAGCACAGTTCATGAATTGACTGCCTAATTGACTCAAATAAGCAGGTGCCCAAACACTTAAAATCTCAATTACTAAAATCCAACAACTTTAAACGCCTTTATTAAAGAGCTATGTACCTTTATGTATTCTAAAATAAATAAAAATTGTTTCTTCTTGGGGGGGGGGGAACAGATGATAATGCTTCAGTGCTTAAAGACAGCATTTGACCAGTGTATTTAGTATTTAGCCAATACTAAAACATAATGATAAACTTCTGGGAACAAACACAGCAAGACAGTACAGCCTGCAAGGGGCACAATAGAGAGAATCTTCCTGAAACAGAACAGTTCCTTAGGTCAAGATCATTGTGTGTCTGTTTGGGGGGTGAGGAGGCATTGGACATTTTTACCAGAACCACTGAATATCTTCTATAGTTTGTTAGATACTTAAAAATACACTTATAACAAGTATAATCCAAACTTATCCTGAACTAGGATTAAGAGGGGGATTGGCAACCCCTTAAAGTTGAGGCAGGTAACTAGGTCTGAGAAAGGAGATACAGTACAAAGAGAGAGCAGCAAAGCCTTTTTTGTTTTGTTTTGTTTTTTTAAATGAAGAAATTTGTGACACTAGAGACATAGGGATGCCAAAAATACTCTTTTGGGGATCAGATCATGAACGGAGGCCATGAGCTAAGAAAGAGGCATCTCCCCCACTTTTGTGTAAAGCACAACTCATTGAGGGAGATGCATTGCCCTGTGGAAACTCAGAACCCGTGCTGCTCTGAACTGTCAGAGGATCAGGAACCGTGTAGCAACTTGAGTTCTTGTGGAGGATGCTGGTGACTGTGGTTTCTCCCTAAATTAGTTTAATACCAGGAGGGTGCAAACGTTAAGCAACTGGTTTTGAGAATATTTGAAATATCCCAGGGACTCCTAGAATTGTTGGGGATTCATCAGGTAGGGGTACTAAGCAAGAGGTAGACCCTAATACTACTCTGGCCTCCTTTATACTTACAGACTCATGGAATCCTAGGGCATGCAGTTACAGAAATACACTTAATAAATTGTACTTGGATCATATTAGCATATGGGCTCAACCATTGTCAACAAATCCTTTTACCATCTTTATATACTCCTGGCTTAATGAATACTTCCAGTTATTGTTATGGAGACATTCCTGCTCTAGACAGACCCTATTGATGAGTAGAATAAAAATTCCTGTAGTGAGCAAAACTTAACTTAAAGAAGGCTTATTTCTGCCAGAATAGGCAGGTCATTATAATAAAACTTTTTAAATGTCTAGTATGTTTAGGATTTCTTAAAAGGCGCTAAAGCAGGATGTACATGAGGATAAGTAGCCCATAATGGGATGCAATTAAGGAAGTGAAAATACAATCTGATCACAAAGAGACACTTCCTGGCCATGAAAAGGTAGGCATGCAACATAATTTTATCAATGGAATAGGGGAAGCCCCAGTACACACAAGATGTTAAAGAAGGCTGGGTTGAAGTACACAGGAAATGTCTCAACCCTAGCCCAGGTGCCTCTTAAAGTCCTAACAATGAATTTGTACAAAAGAAGCAAACCTTTTTTTAAAGAAGAGGAAGGAATTTCTCAGAGGCGTGCTGATTAATTTTATTGGAGGAAGAACCTTAGTACTAGTATATACTCATGTAAATGATCATTGGACTGTATAGTCTCAGAACTCTATGATGAGTATTTAATCTGAAGTGCTAGGCATTTGGGGATGTTTCCTTAGCCTGTAAACAAAGGGAAATCTTCCTAATAGGAAGTAAATAGCAGTCGGGGGAATTAAAATATTTTAAAAATGAATATAATCTATTCTTCTATCTCCAGCACTAAATGAGCTAATGTACCATATATGGAAAAAATGACGTGTATAGGTCTCTTTAACAGATAAATAGAACTTTCTAGACACAGTTGAATACTACTGTGTTAATTAGAGTTGGCGGTTATGAAATTGCTTCTCTGGAATGGATTTGGGGGTAGGGATTGCAGGAGTTGAGGGTTCCACATGAGCTGTGCTTTGGGATCTGGCACCTCTCTCAGGAGGAAAGTCTCCCCTGGGTAGTTACTGTTCACTCTGAAGCCGTACCTAGTTAGCATCTAAGGTGGCTGTCCTGCTACACACTCCTTTCCTCCAGCTGATGGGATGAACATACTCTGTGGCCATGTCCCCCACGGTCTCTGACACTAGCTTGATGTGTTTAGCATATTCCCTTTTTCTTTGGCTGGATTCTAAGTGCTTCTAATACCAGAATTTTTAAGCACAAATTCTTCTTGAGAATTATGGAGGGCTCCTGAGCTAATAGCTTACATTTTCAAGAAGTTTTAACTTTTGGGACTATTGGTGATATTGATGATGATAATGGTAACAGCAGCTAACACTTAGCCATTACCACGTAGACCATACTCTGTTTTTCACTTACTTCTTTTAATCCTTATAATAAAACTAGTAAATAGATATGGTGAAACCCATTTCATAGGTGGAAAGATGGAAATTTAGAGAGATTATATTAATTTCCTGTAGTAAGTGAAAGATCTGGGATTTGAACCCAGACAGCCTGACTCCAAAGCACCGGTGATTATCCATTATGTTATGCTGGCTCCTAAAATGGTCTGTCTTTTCAGTCACACTTCATTTCCCAAATGAGCTTTATTCTAGTCACATCGGCTCCTATTTTGGACCCTCAAGTTTTTCCTCAAGACCTTTATCACTGCTTAACATTTTGTTTCTTCTTTACTTTCCTGGTTTTGCTTTTTTAGTCTTGCAAAATCCTAAATCTAATTAGTGAAAATGTGGAATGATGAAGCAAGGTATGAAAATAAATTACTTTTCTTGAATTTGTCATGTAGTTGACATAAAACCTGGGGCAATATGAGACTAAGCTATTTTGAAACTAAGTCTATTAACTTTCAAAAATTATGTTTCATTGAGTTTTATTTTATAGTCTCTATATTAGGGAGTCAATGATACTGCTAAATGGTAGCCATTCTCATTTTTTAGAATTCTTTATATTGTTTATATACTGTTAAATGATTATTAAATTTGTTTTTTGTTGATGATAACAATATTTGTTCTTAAAAACTGATTTGAAGGGGCACCTGGGTGGCTCAGTGGGTTAAAGCCTCTGCCTTCGGCTCAGGTCATGATCCCACAATCCTGGGATCGAGCCCCACATCGGGTTCTCTGCTCAGCAGGGAGCCTGCTTCCTCCTCTCTCTCTGCCTGCCTCTCTGCCTACTTGTGATCTCTGTCAAATAAATAAATAAAATCTTTAAAAAAAAACTGATTTGAAGAATATTGGGTTTGCAGCTCACAGACATTGCTTTTATGCAAATTAAACAAGGCCCTCAAGACAGGCTCATGATTATGGAAGCTGAGAAGTCCCATTATCTGACATCAGCAAGTTGGAGATCCAGGTGTAGTTCTAGTCTGAGTCCAGACGCCCTTGGACTTGGACATAGACTTGTAGTGTTCAGAGGAGAAGGCAGGAGAAGACCAGTACCTCAGCTCAGGTACTTGGGTAGAGAGGAGGAATTCTCCTTTCCTCTGCATTTTTGTTCTCGTAAGGCCTCTGAGGGATATAATGAGACCCATCCTCAGTAAAGACGGCAATGTGCTTAGCCAGTCTATGGATTCAATCAAATGCTTATCTAACAGGAACAGCCTTACAGACATACTCAGAAATAATGTTCAGCCTAATATCTGGACACCCATTGAACTAGTCAAGTTGAAAAACTATCATCATTCTAACTGAATGCTTTTTTTTTTTTTTTTTTTTTAATTTCTGTGGTCCTTCAGAAACAGTTTCTGTCCCTGCTCTGGTGTGCCTTAGATATGCTGCTGCCATTTCTGTGCTCATTAGACACCCTTGGCCTTTATTTGAGGACACAAATAGATAAGGAATATCAAGAAAGCATAGATGGTAGTAGTGGAGAGTAACTATATAGCAAATAAGAAAGCCATACCCTTCCTTGTTTTTCATTCCTTAATATACATTTATTCCATATCAACAATTAAAGTGGCATTTATTGACTGGTAACTGATACCTAGAACTCATCCTTTATCTCTGATTGTCTTGCCCTTTGAGTCTGACCCTTTTTGAAAAATATTTCATAAACAGAAGTCCAAACCCAAGTATTTCAACAGTTCTTACAGAGGAAGAAATGTTAGTTGCTTTCCTTGGGTGAGAAAATATCATTTGTACTCATTTGTTTTTAGGCTACTGCATAACTTTACTTTTCTGTGACAGGAGAGAATAACAAACTGAATCATGAGTGCCAAGTAAGAATATTATGGAAGGAGACACAGTAGCTTCATTTCATAGATATTTGTCTTGTCCCCCATCTCCTGTCAGGTGAAGAATTTGAATCAAATCTGTTTTGAAGATTTTCTTACTTTGTAGTCTCTACACTGGAATAGGCCAATATGTTTTTTTTCAAAGCTACTTTTAACATGAAATTTATATGAAGCAGCCCTGCTTTAGTTCTCAAAAGTCACTACAATTCTGAGTCAAGATAGAAGCAAAAGAAGAAACTTAATCCAAGATGTTCAAGTATGAGCAATGTCAAATAGAAGTACGAATATTGTCCTTCTGTAAAAGAGCTCTGTTTATCACTTCTGAAATGCAGCTTAAACATATAGAATGATGTAGGATACCTCATTTTTAATATTAATAAGTGATTTCTAGAAACATGGGTTGATTTCAAAAAATGATATCCATGTCTATTATCCCATTCTTGTATAAATTGAATGTATTCTCTCATAACAGAAAATTTGATTCTTCTGCATCATCTTCTATAACAGAAAATTTGATTTTCCCCACTCCCTAATGCTTCCTGTAGATAGAGGGAAAAGTAGTCTGTAGAGGTTCTGACAAACATGGAGGGTGAGAAGACATTATGACTACAATGTATCAGAAGAGAGATAAGTTGCCTAGTATGACTAGAAAATTTCTTCATCATTAACTGACCTCTGTAATGTTATATTTATGCTTACTGATATACATATCCCTGTAAAACAAACATATTGGTTTAAGAGGTAAATCATTCCTGAGAATCTAGAATTGTGGCAAAAGAAATAAAAGGGCTAACTTCATGATGTACTAAATGTATCAATGAAAAGCTATCTTACTCTTTAAACTGTTGAATACCCCTACTTCCTTCTTTCCCTGTTCAGAAAATGTTTATTGAACACCTTTCATGTGATATCCCTATGCTACACTCTGGTGAAAGAGATGATCAATATAATCCTTGTCTTTAAAAATCTCACGGTAGAGATAAGTAAACTAAGAATTACAGTGAAGTGTAATAAAAGCAGGTTGACATATGAAAGGGGTGACTGAGGAGTATGGAGGAGAAACAGCTTTCAGTGAGGGGAGACTCAGGAAATCCTTTTCTCAAAGTGATACGTGAATTATGACAGTTGGATAAAGACATTTCTCACAGAGGAGAAGGCACTTTGCTGAGGAACCTGTACACAGTTGGATGTTGCTGGAGAGAACTGTGAGATGGGAAAGGGGCAGGAGGAGAAACTAAAAGGTGGCAGAAGCCAGATCACACGGGATTATTCCTATCACTGAAGACTTTCTTCAGGGGGTTTTGGTCAGACTTGCATTTAGAATCTGTAAGCTTTTACACCAGATTTTGCTCAAAGTGAGAAGAGCATCTCGCAGCAGTGGCAGTAATCCAAAAGAGAAAATGGTAGGTTCAGGATCCAATGAAGTCATTCACTGAGCTGGACTTGTGCCCTGTGAGGAATCTGGGTTTAGAAATGTCAAAACTCACACTAGGCTTCAGAGAAATAAAGTTAGAGGGTAGGTTGGATGGATGTTACCCAAGTGTGAAAGTGACAGAGATGTATCTGGCCTGACCAGAGTGACAACTGGAACCAGAACTCCAATAACTTGAGGGTGCTCTCTCACTGTCTCTTGGCTCCATATCCTCTTTCTGTTTTGGCTTCATCTTTTAAACCACTTTTTTTTTCTTTTTTTTTTTTAAAAGATTTTATTTATTTGAAAGACAGAGACAGATAACAACACAGATAGTGAGAAAGCACAAGCAGGGAGGAGAAGGAAAAGCAGGGAGCCTGACACAGGACTTGATCCTAGAACCCTGGGATCATGACCTGCACCAAAAGCAGATGCTCAACTGACTGAGCCACCCAGTCATCCTAAAACACTTTCTTATATGAAGCCAGAACTAAGGTCACCAGCATCTTTAAGTCTCATTGTGCTGAAGGAAAAAGTTCTCCCTAGGAGAAGACCTAGGGAAGGGCTCTAACTGGCTTGCCATCCTTAGGTGCCCATCCCTCAACCAGTCACTGTCGCTGTGCTTCTTTGGGTCAGTGTGGGTTTGATTCCTGCTCTTGAAAAAATCAGCGCAGTCAGAAAGGTAGACTCAGGCTTTTGCCATTAGGACCATGCAAAGAATAAAGGAACAACAGCAACAACAAAATGTCCTTTGGGGGAATCTACAAACTAGGCAGCCACCACTATCATGGTCTAGTAGAGGCCTGATTTGGGAGTTGTACAGGAATGTCTGAGAAGTCAAGGCAGTAGGTGTTGGATAGTTGACTGGAGGATGTGAATGAGAAAGAGTCAAAGGGGACTCCCAGGCAGTTGGGTAGATGGTAAGCCCATTCATCAAGCAGAGACAAGCAGTCTTGTCAGCTAAAGTGGAGACGTGTATGAGGTAGAGGTTATATCCCCCAGGGTGAGTAGGAGGAAAGCCTGATGGGAACTTGCAAGTCATATAAAATGATTACCAGGCAGCAGGAGCTTAGCTTGAGTTGGGGAGCTTTAATTAGAATAGGTGTATTCTCCCATAGCACTCAGGCTGCAGCATGGGAGGAAACACACTGATATTGATTTGAGGTTTTGCAGAGTATGTGAAGTGGAACAGCTAGGATAGCAAAGGAATTAAGGGCATTAGCAAGAAAATGGTTGAAGTGATGGATCATAATGCGAAAAGGAAGGAAATAAAGACTGAGAGATCTGCATGAGCAAGAGGCTGGGAGTTCCGTGTGCTTGGAGAACAGGTATAGTGTGGCTGTAGGGATGGACATTATGGACAAGAGGATAAATCATGTAGCAGAGGGAAGTGTTTGTTTAAGATCTGAGCGGGGGAATAGAAGCCCTCTGAGGGAACATCTGCACATTTTTTAATCTGAATTTTTGTTCTCTCTACCCTCTCTCCTGTGCCCATGGATGAGCTGTCTGGAGAGCTCAATAGTCATCCACTAGGCCCTTTTTGTAATCACCAACTCAGAGACACAGCACCAGCAATTTTTACCTCTCTCCTGGATCATTTCTTTGTCATCACTGGATTTCTCCCTCCAGCATGCAAAGATGCTGCTTTTTCTCCCGTCTTGAAATAAAAGTGTCTCAGTCTCTCCTCCATTGTCTCTTGAACCCTCTCACCCATCAGACTTCTGTCTTCATTCCTCTGAAGCGCTCTGATCAGGGTCACCAATCACCTTGATTCCGCCATACCCAGTGGTCGTTTTTCCATCTGTCCCCTGTCTTCCTGACCTACAGTCATGGTGATTAACAACCTTCCAGGCACGCGCTTTCCAGACTTTCCGGATTCTTCCATGCTCTTGTTTTCCTTCAGCCTCACTGCTTCCTCCTCATCTGTTTGACCTCTAAACGTTGTAGTGTCAGTGGATTTAGTTCTTGGACCATTTCTGTTTTCTTGCTCACTTCCCTCTCTTGGTGGTCTCAGCCAGTTTCAGGACTTGAAATACCATCCAGACATCAATGGTTCCCAAATGTGTGCTTTCACCTACACCCTCCTCAGGAGGCCAGACTCATATATTCACTTTGACTCTAGATGAAGACTCACCCTGTCTCATCATGATTTAAATATTTCATGTTTATTAGTTCTCTGATGGTTTCGTCAGTGTATCAAATGAATAGAGAGACTTAAAATAACACAGTGTATCTGTGGGTAAGGTTAGCGTTTATATATAAATTTGTTTTAATTTTGTGGGATTTTGTCTTTGTCAGCGTTGGTTTGTTTGACTAAGGCAGTGGTTCTCAAGGGTGGGGGGCAGTTAGTTTCCCAGGGGAAATTAGCAATGTCTGGAGACATTTTTGGTTGCCACTGTTGTGGAGGGGGTGCTCCTAGCATTATTGAGTGATAGCCAGGGATGCTGCTAACCCTCTGCAATGCACCAGACAGTCCCAGATGTCAATAGTGCCAAGCTGGGAAACCTTGAAATAAGGATTTTTGAATTTGAATCATCTTAACTCTCAGTAGAAAAACATTGAACATTGATACAAAGAGCAAGTAGTTTGAATCTTTCTCTTTAAACACATATTTATGAATAATTGCCAAAAGGTGGTACCTATCCCCAACAAATGCACATTGTGAATGGTCCTCTTGTAAGCCTGAGATTCCTTTAAGCATGCCTGTTGGATTTTGAGTACCTGCAGTTAAATAGTGTTGCTCTTGGCAGGACTTGGTGAGCAAATGAGGTATGAGCTCTCTGATCTCCGCAGTCTGCTCAGTCAGCCATGACCTTCCCAGTGTCTCTTCTTTCTACACCCTGTCTGCTGCGAGCCATGGCCCAGGCAGTTCTCAGTGGGGTGGCCAGAGACTACCACTGGGGGGGAATGCAGGGCCCCAGGGCAGAGGTTCATGTGGGGTTCAGGATAAATTGGAATGATTTCTGTTTTGCAATGAATATCATCCAAACTGGCTTTGTACTTTAACTCCAAAAAAATCTTTAAATCTAAAGCTTTTGGATGAAAGTACTGAACAATGAAATAGAAGTTTTCTTAGAGAAATTGAGGTTACTTCAAATACTATTTGAATGCTGACAGGGATACATTTTGCATATGTTTGTATGTATGTGTTCATGTATACACAGTTGTATGTCATGTACACCTACAAACAATGATAATTTCTACACACTCTTAGATACTTTGCTTCTTTAGAGTTAGGCATTATAAAGACAGAGCCATAGTGAAATATATGTTAGAAAAAGAAGCAGTTTTGTTTACTGTGATAAGCAGAATTTTCCTAGTAGAGACAATTATCTCCCTTACTTTATCTCCCTCATGTTTCTTCCCTTAGTTCCACTTGGTCATAATAATATGCCCTTTCTTGCATTTTGTATGTTATGAAAACAACAGCAAAGTCTCTATTGAAGGGTAATAAATTGTGGTAAAGAATATGATTTAGCAGATGATCCAATTCTTTAATTTTAGTTAGTGTGCTGCTCTTCATGTCTTAAAGTTAAATGCTGATAATTTAGAGTGTATGTTTTATAAATTTGTTTTTTAGAAGGTATCTGACTAGGGGAATATTATCTTAGTATATTATATGATTTTATACTATAAAGTTTAATAAGGAACATGCATATATATGCAAACACATTGATGTAAGGATTAGATGTAAGAACAAAGCCAG
This sequence comes from Mustela nivalis, assembly GCF_964662115.1. Lineage (NCBI taxonomy): Eukaryota > Metazoa > Chordata > Mammalia > Carnivora > Mustelidae > Mustela > Mustela nivalis. The sequence goes on from NC_139024.1 coordinate 134,368,395, forward strand.
GAAATTAGGAATTTGGCTTTAGTTGTTTATCTGAGCTGCCTCCTGTGTGTTGGTGCTGGAATGATCTCACAGCCGGCCATAATCATCTGTTCTCACAGGAAGTGAGGCCCAGTGTAAAGGGGAAGAACCACAAGACAAGACAATCTTCTGGTTCAGGATTTCATAAGGAAAAAAAAAAGTATATTTGCCTAGTATGTATAAAAAAAAAATCATTATAAGTAATTGTATTTGAGCCAGAGAAAAAGTATAAGCAAACCAGTGATATAAATTTTAGGTTTAGATGTTTATATATGTGTGTGCATGTGTGTATGTGTACATGTGTATATATATGTGTGTGTGTCTATGAGTGTGTGTGTGCGTATCTATATACAGGCATACTCCATTGAGAAAACCAAAAAAATCAAATTTTTCTGAATGTCTAGTATGAAAATAAATATGTATGGGGTGGCACAATTATTTGCATTGCATCCAGAAATGCAGAAAAATTAATTTCTTTTAATATCTTTATTTCTCTATATCTGTCATCTCCCTGGCAATTCCCTCCCATCAATAGACCGGGACCTCTAGGGACCCCAAAGTGATATCTAATTCTGTTTACTTAGTGTGATGCAGTGTTTTTATTTATTTATTTATTTATTTATTTATTTGAAAGAGGGAGAGACCATGTGCAAGTGTTGGGGGAGGGACAGAGGGAGAGACAGAGAGAGAGAGAGAGAAGCAGACTCTACAGTGAGTGCAGAGCCCCACTCAGGCCTCCATCTCAGGACCCTGAGATCATGACCCGAGCAGAAACCAAGAGTTGGATGCTTAACCAACTGAGCCACCCAGGCACGCCTGATGCAGTGATTTTTAATAGACCTTTAGGTAATGCTCAGCCTCTTTAATTAGAAGGCTCAGCTGTTGGCCTTAGATAGTAACAAAGTGGAAGAGCAGAACAGTATTGACCTGGGGACTGTGGAAGGGGATGAAAGGTTGCAGAGGTTAGTGTCTCCTGGCTCCCATCAGAAACAAATGCAGACACTCTCAGGAGGAAACAGTCATTCTCAGACTTGTCTTCTGGTTTCCAGCAGATTAAGATGACTAAATATGAACTCTTAGGGTCACCAAATGCACAAGGAAACAAACCACCATCAATCAAAATCAACAGGAAAAAAACAAAACAAAACAAGAAATTAGCCCCCAAGAACTTTAAATATTGGGTTATCAAATTCGAATATAAAATTACTATGACAAATTTAAGTAAATAAAATGATAAATCATAAAAATCATTTTATTTACTTAAAAATAAGCAGCAACAGAATATAAAAATGCCCAGGAAGATTTGAAAAAAAGAACCAAAGAGAACTTTAGATATAAAAAAAAAAATTATCTTGCCATTTGTGACAATGTGGATGGAACTAGAGGGTATTATGCTTAGCGGAATAAGTCAATCAGAGTCAATCAGAGAAAGACAACTATCATATGATCTCCCTGATATGAGGAAGTGGAGATGCAACACTGGGGGGTTTCGAGGGTGGGAAAAGAATAATGAAACAATGAAACCTCTGCCGGGCAGAGGTGGGTAGGGAGAGGGTGGTGGGGTTATCGACAATGGGGAAGGTATGTGCTATGGTGAGTGCTGTGAAGTGTGTAAACCTGGCAATTCACAGACCTGTACCCCTGGGGCTAATAATACATTATATGTTAATAAAAAAAATTTTTTTTAGAAATAAAGAATTAAATGACTGACTTAAAATATTAGAGTGCTGAAGGAAAATTAGATGGATCTAAGGAAGTTACCCAAAGCAGAGAAGGGCAAAGATATGAAAATTATTTTTTTAAAAAAAGGAAGGATGGAAACAAAGAAAGAAAAATTAATTAAGACATTGGAAGATGAAATGAGAAGGTCTAGCATTCCATTTCCCAAAGGAAGTAGATAAAACAAAACAAAATAGAGTGAAGAAGAACCAATATTGGAAGAAATGATTACTGGGAGATTTCCAGATGTGCTGTAAGAGACACGGATACAGAAGCACTGGGTGTACCATGCAGAAAACCATCCTCTGGACACATGAAATTGGAACTCCAGAGACAAAGAGAGAATCTTTAATGGGAGGAAGAAAGATGACCTACAAAATACCAAAGATGATTCTACCAAAGAATGACAGAATGGCCTCACACTTATCAGTGGCAAAAAATGGGAACCGGAAGACAGTGGAATAATAACTTCAGCATGCTAAGAGAAAACAGTCTGCACCCTGCAGTTGTGTAACTGGCAAAATTATCTTCCAAATATGAGTCAATTTCTCTACATTAAAATTCTCTACATTAAGGAACTTCTAGTGAATGCATTTTTAGAAGAAAGGAAATCATACCAGAAGACTCAAGAAAGAGTGATGAAAAGGGAAAATGGCAAATACAGGTATATGCACAGAATTTCTAGTCCAAAACTATAAATACATTTGCATTATTTGAAGAGGAGATCCAGGGAGCTATTCAGATTCACTGAGGCAAACTTAACAGGGTTAAAATAGAAAGGAAACTTACTTTATCCTTTTACATCTTTTACAACTGGAGACTCTCTGACTGTTGTGCTCCTGAAAGATACACCACTACCTTAAAATGATATTAAAATAATATAGCAATGCTTGATTTGTGTTTTATCATACTTTCTCAAATATTCTAATCCTTGACCCTTATCGTGGATTCAGTGGCCCCAGAAAGATATGCCTACTTCCTAATTCTGGGAACTTGTGAATATGACCTTATATGGAAAAAGGGTCTTTACAGATGTAATTAAGAATCTTGAGATGAAGAAATCATCCTGGATTACCAGAGCAGACCTTAAATTCATTGATAAGTATCCTTATAAGAAACAGAAGAGGCAAGACACAGACACACAGAGAAGATGGTATAAAGATTCAGGCAGAGATTGGAGTGATGCAGCCATAAGATAAGAATCAAGAATGCCTGGAACCATCAGATACAGAAAGAAGCAAAGGAAGGTTTCTCCCCTAGACCTCTCAGAAGGAACATGGCCCTGTTGACTTGTGGTTTCTAGAACTGTGAGAGAATAAATTTCAGTTGTTTCAAGCCCCCTCATTTGTCGTAATTTGTTATGGCAGCCACGGGAAATACACACAGTCCCTAATGGTTAAATTTATACTTTTCTCAAAACAAAAACAAAAACAAACAAAACCCAAACCAAATTCAATTAAAAATTGTAATTAAGTATCTGCTATAATACAGTATTGAAGCCAATTTCTCTAGATATGCCATTTTTTCCCCTTGTTTCTCTTTGAGATGCCATCTAGTTATTTGGGATACAAATGTGTCTTATTTTATTTGGTGTTGACAAGGGGGCAGCTGGCATCCTCAGACCCAATGGTGCACTCTGCACACTGCTAATCGCAGCTGCCGTGTTGCACACAAGCTATTCCCTTGCCTAATGGCCAAGGAGGTGGTGCTAGCTTCAGGTTTGGCTCTTTTTGGTGTCTGCTGCTGATCAAATTCAGGGGCTTCTCTTTCCAGTAGGCTCCTAGAGTGAGATAGCCTCACTCTACCCCTCCTTGGCATTATGGACTATAGACCCACTGTCTCATCCTACATGTAGTCCCTGGCCTACATGGTCTTACCGCCAAGACTCAACTACGGGGCTTCCTCCCTCACCACCTCGGGCCCATACATCGTTGCAGGCCAGGCCTATTGGGTCTCACAGCACCACACCTGCCCTCTGAGGGAGCTCATGCCCTATTCAGTGTATCATGGTGCAGCTGCCCCAGGTCAGATATCAGGTGGCATCCTAAGGAGATTTCCCCAGACTCTCCAACATGAAATAAGGTGAAGGCTCCTCCTCTCAATGATTTCTTAAATATACTTTGCTTGTTATCCCAAGGAGCTGGGTTGGAACACTTAAGACTCTCCTCTCCCGCCTCTGCTTGTGTCCTTCTCCACTGCCCAGGATGGCTTGGGAACCCCTTCTGCCACTTCTTCTCCTCTCCCCAAGAACTACAGCCCACATGCATGCCCATCAGAACCTGGGAGAAACTTTGGATTGTGATTACTCTTGGCTTTTGATACACTAAATTATTTAGAAAATTACTCTTCCATGAAACCTTATTTTAACTATCTTGGTACAGAATCCTATTTTGAATGATAGGGATGAATATTAACTTTCTTTTTGACTATTTGAAGTAACTATCATAATTTTTTCCCAGACTTGAGCTAACTGTGGAGAAGGTCACATACAGACAAATGTGAAAGAAAAAGCCTTACTATTTTAAAAGATTGATCACAGTAAACATATTCAAGACAATAAACATTTGTAACTAACAGAAATACTTGACGATCGTAGAGTATTCTACAGCCTTTGAACTATAGTATCTTATTAGGTCCTTAGTATGGATTATTTTCCCATTTTATAGGTAAGGAAACTAAAAAGTTAAAATGCTTGTTTAAAATAATGGCACTTATAAAAGGAAGAGAATTACTATTAACTCACATAGTGTATAACCCTACTTCCAGTGTTCTCTCTCCAACACCATGTCCTTTGCCTCGGCTTGAAGCCTATTTCCAGGTCCTAAGATGGTGCTCTAGTCATGTTCTTAGCTCAGAACACTCAGTGCCCACCCACACCTGTGCTCTGGAGCTTTCCCCTCACTTAAATCCATCTTGGAGACTCAGCTTTGAGCTTAAATAAATAATAGATATATTTTATCCAGCGTATCTTGACGTTTTTTAATGTGGCAGGATTTTTTGTATTCTATATTGTCCAAATGCAAGTTCCTTTCATTCTGTCAGTGCTAGCAAAACTGGTATCTCAGTCTTAGAACTAAGATTTGAACTAAAATCCATCTTAATTTATCTTTTTCTTATGGATATACATTTACGTGGCCACTCTTTTTTCTTTGTTAATGAGTTTATATTGAAAAAGTAAACTGCAGTTGATTTAAGAAATGTTTGTTAGTGCTTTCAGTGTGTGAGTCTATACATTTGAAATTGGCTCTTTATTTAGATCAGTTCTCAAGCTCAGATTTTCAAAAATCAGGGACCTAGTCATAAAAGAACTAAGAAACCTGAACTTTTCATTTAGGCTTAATTATAGATACCATTAACATTGTAATGTAATAATTATAATAATGGCTAATATTTATTGAGTACTTCCTAATCATATTACCTAGATTTTCTTACTTAAACATCAGATCTACATGGTAACTACCTATTATTATCCTTATTTTACAAATGAGGACGTGATGATCCTAATTCCTTACATTTCAGTAATGGTTTATGTTCTACAGCATTTTTTCACCTGTATTAACATATCCTGTGATTTGACATGGCAAGTATTACTATACAGAAGAGACTATAACTTCAGAGCTTTTAAATGGTTGGTGCAAAATACTATAAGCAGTAGCTAATAGAGTTGGTCTTTGGTCATTGGGCTAACCTTTCATTTCTTGGTCTTCTTCCTAGCTAAGGTCTTCTAGTTTAAGGCTCTTAGAAATCAAATGTGCACTTAAAATAATTGCAACAGGTCCATTTATTGATTTGTTAATAATATACAACCACTTAAATCTAATCTGAAGAAGGATACCTCCTACATTGCACTGTGGCTTAGTAAAAACAGCCACAGATGGGAAATCACACACGACAGGCTTGGATCAGGCTTATCTACTGGTCCAGACTGTTGGGCATTTTGCTTAGCCTCTGCCTCTCTCTCTGCCCATCTGCACACTTGGGATGGTTGGGCAAAGTTGCCACTAAGTTTCACTCTAATATATAATGATTTTATATAGTTTTCTCCTAAAAACGTCAGTCTTGTGTGATAAGGTATAAAAACGAAGGGAGCAAATTTTTAAAAAAAATAATAATTTTAAGCTTCTCCAAAAATTAATTAGTGAAACAAATGGTAGCAATAATGTTTAAAATTAATCTGAAAGTGGAATTTGGAAAACAATTTCATTTACAATAGTAACATCAAAGAGAATAAAGTACTTAGGAACAAATTTAACAGAACAGAAACAAAACTTATTTTCTGGGAACTTCAAAACATTGCTGAAAGAAATTTCAAAGACCTAAGTAAATGGAAAGACATCCTGTGTTCATAAATTAGAAGACAGGATATGGTTAAGATGATAGTATTCTTCATATTGTCCTACAGATTCAATACAATCCCTATCAAAATCTCAGTTTACTTTTTTGCAGAAATTAAGCAGCTGAACCTAAAAATCATACAGAAATTTGAGGGACTGAGAATAGCTAAAACAGTCTTTAAAAAGAGCAAAGTCCAAAAACACACACTTCCTCATTTAAAACTTACCGTAAAGCTAAAGTAATCAAGAATGTGTGATACTCTCATGAGGATAGATATATAGATCAATGGAGCAGCACTTAGCACAATGCTAAAAGTAAAGGCCATTGTCGGAGGTGTTGAGGTCATGATCATTGCAGGGTTGTGATAAGGAAGTAGAGACAAAGGCCTACTCAGAAGCCCCTGTGCTGTTTTTTGCATGTGCCTGGAGCACCATCCCTATCTCACAGCCTAATGAAACCTCAGGACCTCAGGGCATTCTGCTTCTCTGTGTTTCCTGACCACATCCAGCCAAGGAGTTACCAGACTTTGACTCTTCCTCTTGCAGATCTGTCATCTAACGTCTGGCAACCCTGATTTATTTGTCTGTCTTACACTTTCTGTGCTACTTGAGAGCAGGGGCTGCCATGTCACTTACAAGTTCCCCAGCTCAGTGCTCTGTGCTTGGTAGGTGCTCAGTTAATACTGTTTGAAAGATTAAACAGTAAGGGTAGAGCCTAGATAGATTGTTTGAACATGGTCACATACTTGCTGAGGACTCCTAAATATTTGCTTCCCAGTAAAGAGAATAATCTGAACCGTTTTATGTTGGGAGCTTCGTCTAATTATATGGCATCACTAATTTATCTAGTATATTTGGAATGATAGTATAGTCCTGTTATTAAAATAGAAGGACATTGAGAAATCTACATTTAATTATAAATTTAAATTTATTTGTTACAAGTCCATAGAGAATAAAAGATTGCTAAGGGTGGCAGATTGAAAAGGATTGCTCTTATTAAACATTTTCTCATTTCGAAAGGCTCTTTTTTTTTTTTTTTTTTTTTTTTTTTTTTTTTTATTTTTTATTTTTTATAAACATATATTTTTATCCCCAGGGGTACAGGTCTGTGAATCACCAGGTTTACACACTTCACAGCACTCACCAAAGCACATACCCTCCCCAATGTCCATAATCCCACCCCCTTCTCCCAAACCCCCTCCCCCCAGCAACCCTCAGTTTGTTTTGTGAGATTAAGAGTCACTTATGGTTTGTCTCCCTCCCAATCCCATCTTGTTTCATTTATTCTTCTCCTACCCACTTAAGCCTCCATGTTGCATCACCACTTCCTCATATCAGGGAGATCATATGATAGTTGTCTTTCTCTGCTTGACTTATTTCGCTAAGCATGATACGCTCTAGTTCCATCCACGTTGTCGCAAATGGCAAGATTTCATTTCTTTTGATGGCTGCATAGTATTCCATTGTGTATATATACCACATCTTCTGGATCCATTCATCTGTGGATGGACATCTAGGTTCTTTCCATAGTTTGGCTATTGTGGACATTGCTGCTATAAACATTCGGGTGCATGTGCCCCTTTGGATCACTACATTTGTATCTTTAGGGTAAATACCCAATAGTGCAATTGCTGGGTCATAGGGCAGTTCTATTTTCAACATTCTGAGGAACCTCCATGCTGTTTTCCAGAGTGGCTGCACCAGCTTGCATTCCCACCAACAGTGTAGGAGGGTTCCCCTTTCTCCGCATCCTCGCCAGCATCTGTCATTTCCTGACTTGTTGATTTTAGCCATTCTGACTGGTGTGAGGTGATATCTCATTGTGGTTTTGATTTGTATTTCCCTGATGCCGAGTGATATGGAGCACTTTTTCATGTGTCTGTTGGCCATCTGGATGTCTTCGTTGCAGAAATGTCTGTTCATGTCCTCTGCCCATTTCTTGATTGGATTATTTGTTCTTTGGGTGTTGAGTTTGCTAAGTTCTTTATAGATTCTGGACACTAGTCCTTTATCTGATATGTCGTTTGCAAATATCTTCTCCCATTCTGTCAGTTGTCTTTTGATTTTGTTAACTGTTTCCTTTGCTGTGCAAAAGCTTTTGATCTTGATGAAATCCCAATAGTTCATTTTTTCCCTTGCTTCCCTTGCCTTTTGCGTTGTTCCTAGGAAGATGTTGCTGCGGCAGAGGTCGAAGAGGTTGCTGCCTGTGTTCTCAAGGATTTTGATGGATTCCTTTCGTACATTGAGGTCCTTCATCCATTTTGAGTCTATTTTTGTGTGTGGTGTAAGGAAATGGTCCAATTTCATTTTTCTGCATGTGGCTGTCCAATTTTCCCAGCACCATTTATTGAAGAGGCTGTCTTTTTTCCATTGGACATTCTTTCCTGCTTTGTCGAAGATGAGTTGACCATAGATTTGAGGGTCTATTTCTGGGCTCTCTATTCTGTTCCATTGATCTATGTGTCTGTTTTTGTGCCAGTACCATGCTGTCTTGATGATGACAGCTTTGTAATAGAGCTTGAAGTCCGGAATTGTGATGCCACCAACGTTGGCTTTCTTTTTCAATATCCCTTTGGCTATTCGAGGTCTTTTCTGGTTCCATATAAATTTTAGCATTATTTGTTCCATTTCTTTGAAAAAGATGGATGGTACTTTGATAGGAATTGCATTAAATGTGTAGATTGCTTTAGGTAGCATAGACATTTTCACAATATTTATTCTTCCAATCCAGGAGCATGGAACATTTTTCCATTTCTTTGTGTCTTCCTCAATTTCATTCATGAGTACTTTATAGTTTTCTGAGTATAGATTCTGTGTCTCTTTGGTTAGGTTTATTCCTAGGTATCTTATGGTTTTGGATGCAATTGTAAATGGGATTGACTCCTTAATATCTCTTTCTTCTGTCTTGCTGTTGGTGTAGAGAAATGCAACTGATTTCTGTGCATTGATTTTATATCCTGACACTTTACTGAATTCCTGTATAAGTTCTAGCAGTTTTGGAGTGGAGTCTTTTGGGTTTTCCACATATAGTATCATATCATCTGCGAAGAGTGATAATTTGACTTCTTCTTTGCCAATTTGGATGCCTTTAATTTCCTTTTGTTGTCTGATTGCTGAAGCTAGGACCTCTAGTACTATGTTGAATAGCAGTGGTGATAATGGACATCCCTGCCGTGTTCCTGACCTTAGTGGAAAAGCTTTCAGTTTTTCTCCATTGAGAATGATATTTGCGGTGGGTTTTTCATAGATGGCTTTGATGATATTGAGGTATGTGCCCTCTATCCCTACACTTTGAAGAGTTTTGATCAGGAAGGGATGCTGTACTTTGTCAAATGCTTTTTCAGCATCTATTGAGAGTATCATATGGTTCTTGTTCTTTCTTTTATTGATGTGTTGTATCACATTGACTGATTTGCGGATGTTGAACCAACCTTGCAGCCCTGGAATAAATCCCACTTGGTCGTGGTGAATAATCTTTTTAATGTACTGTTGAATCCTATTGGCTAGTATTTTGTTGAGTATTTTCGCATCTGTGTTCATCAAGGATATAGGTCTATAGCTCTCTTTTTTGGTGGGATCCTTGTCTGGTTTTGGGATCAAGGTGATGCTGGCCTCATAAAATGAGTTTGGAAGTTTTCCTTCCATTTCTATTTTTTGGAACAGTTTCAGGAGTCGAAAGGCTCTTTTTTGAAGAAGCTCTGTTTTATAAACACTCTGTGTTTTATAAGCCATGGAAGAAGCAAAGCATACTCTATCAGCTGCTAAGAGAAACTGAAAATTTTAGATTTCCATGGAAATCCCATTGTCATTTTTAATGATGGTATTGGTATAGATGTGTACACCAGATTTTTGTAGTAAGTGATCTAGTATCTGTTTGCACTTGCCCTGGGCTGTGTTCTTGCCAAAATTTAGTAAACCTCTTCAGAAAAATTCCCCTTATCCCTGTGCCAGTTTCTCTAGAAGCCAAAAGCTTTCATCATAACTCACCTCCCTGCTTAATCTGCAAAAGAACAAAGCTAAAGTTATTGAAATGTGATAAATTATGATAGTAATCTATCTAAACTGTATGCAACCATTATTGACTTTATGTGTGTTATTACCTTGAGACTTTGGCATTACCTGGTACTTGTGATAACCTTACCTAGAAACAGAGGCTTGGGTAAAATCATCTCGGAAGTGTCTTTTAATTTTGTTCTTCTCTGTAATCTTTTAAAAGTAGACATTTTCATTAAAGACCAAAGAATGTAAAACACTTTCACTTCTTTCTTCAATTTATGGTCCCTTTCATCAATTGTTTCAAAATATTTATGCCGAATTCAGGAGACCAAATTTTTTGTACATAGTACTGAAGTGAATTTGGAAGGTGGAATTTCAGTAAATATAGTATGGGGAAACTTTTGACTTGGAACTATGTCATAATTTATAATTGGATAGCTTTGCAGGTTTCTAAAGAAGAACGATCACCACTTATTGGCAACTCAAGCGCATTTCTTGTTTGTTTCCTTTAAATAGTTATACCCTGTGAGCTAAGTTACTCTCCTCTCCCATTCCCCCATGATCCCCAAAATAGCTTTATTAATAGGAACATATGCTGTTTATGTTCTTTTAAAAAATCAGGGTGGTCTTAGATGTCCATCTTCCATTCTGGCATTTCCCTTTATACAACCCTTTTGAATTTTCTGTTTAAAAACTGGCATTCCAATAGCTTTTCTTTGGCCTAATGCCTGGGTCACATATAGCAGCAGCAAATTAGGAATGTTAAGACGTCCCCCAAAGAAAAATGTTTGTTATGAAAGTAGAGCTGATGTGACACTTAGAATTAGAACTTCTTAACTTATCTAAATGGCAGTTAATGGTCATTTTCTTTTATTCTTATTTTAAAGAAGGGGGGATAAGAATGAAAGAAATGCCAGGAGGCTGAGATTGGGTTTGGTTCACCAAACTATTAAATGTCAAATGTATTATACTGATAAACACCATTTTATCTCTTTTTAGGAGCTAATTTTGTTACTCGAAAAATTAGCCGGTCAGTGGCTAAGATTTACCTTGGACAACTGGAATGTTTCAGCTTGGGAAATCTGGATGCCAAACGAGATTGGGGCCATGCCAAGGACTATGTAGAGGTAGGAACTGACTCATTATGTTCTTAAAAAGACCTGCATCAGTTGGTGTTTTCAATGCCGGGCCTCTAGTGGAAAAGCATTACCTTCAAGAGGTGGTAGCATATAAAATTTTGCTTATGCAGATTTGTTTAAACTCTTACTCATTTCAGTTTAAGGCTCCACAGTTCAGCTTTACTAATGGATTACACTGAGTGTTCCTTGAATATGGAAACTTCTCACAGTTGTTCTTTTCGTTATTTAAAATGAAGGTATTGGTCATTCATTTGGATGGTGGATGAAAAAATGTTTGAATAGTGTTCTTTTCTTTCTAAAGCTTCTTTCTCCTTCTCATTTTTTGCACATTCTCCCCTCTTGCCTGCCCAATATACATATAACTAACTGAAAGAATTTTTAAGTATAAAGGTGCAGTTCTCAGAGCTTCAAGAAATACTACCTAATCAATTTATATAATCCAAGACTTTCAGATTTATATTATGCTACTAAGGTACCTCTAAGAGTAATATTCTTATAGAGTTTTTGGTTTCTGGTTATCACCCTACACATTTCTTAAAGTATGACTTTACACACCAGTGAATTTTGTTCATTAAAGAGAGTTGCTAATAATGATACTGTTGCATAATTCTGGATATAGTTAAAGGGAAATTCAAGTTTTCATTCTTGGAACTTATATACACATTAATTTTTGGTTTGGGTTCGATATCTTATATGTATAAGCAGTGTGATTTATTTTAAGCAAATGGTTATTTTTTTACCTTTCCCTGATCAGTATGCTTTTAAATATCCATGGTGGTTTCTATGGCCAGACATAAAGGAGCATGTTGGCAACATTGTCTTTTTCCCTGGAGTCTGCTTGTCCTTGTTTAGGTGTTTACAGATTTCCTGTGTTCAGGAAACTATTTCTGTCTTTAATGATTCCTCTCTGGGAAACCGGATCTGGCTTCCTTGTTCATTGATGCGATTCAAAAAGAAACTTGAACATTTACGAAAGAAAGCAAACCAGTAGTTTACTTGCTAACAGAGGTTAGTCTCGACAGTGTTATTATTTTTGTTTTTAACAATTAAAAATGTTGTATGCTTGAACACCTAATACAGATTTTATATTATGGACAAAAATAGCTCTAATTTTAAATTATGAACAGTGTAACATTTAGATCATTTCAATATGTTCTTTTAAGCTATCCTTACAAAGAGGCATTTATTATATACAGTAGATATTAGATACATTTTAAGAACATTACATTAAAAATATATAAGGCCATATTTTCAGAAATTCTAAGAAGTAGAAGAAAGGAGATGTTATCAATAGATGCTGGAACTCTCTTTTGTTTAACCTATATGGTCTAACCTACTTAAAAATATGAGGCAAGTTTTATAAAAATGAATACATTATTTTTTCAAAAGTATCATTCTAGCTATCTGCACATACCTTCTTTTCCAAACTCTTGTTCTCTAAATCCAGAACCAAATAGACCAAATTTCTTTCTATTTAATTTTTTTTTTTTTTTTGGCACCAGGGTAAAAAATGAAATTTTTATTAAAACCTGGAAATAGGGGTGCCTGTGTGGCTCAGTCAGTTGAGCATCTGACTCCTGGTTTCTGCTCAGGTCATGGTCTCAGGGTCATGAGATTGATCCCTCATCAGGCTCCACACTCAGTGGGGAGTCTTAGAAATAAATTTTGATAGTGAAACAGCATACCAAATGTTAATAATGTTTATTACTGGTTATGTTTAGTTCCTATTTATGTTTCTGTATTTTCCATATATTTGAAATGAATATAAACTTTTTCAATCAAAAAAAAAATAATTAATGACATTTTAAAAATAGACTGGAAAAAAATGCCCAGCACTACTGAGTAATGCATAAGCAATGAGTAAGGCTTTCGTGAACTCAGTGGAGCTGGAAGAAGACAGTACTATCATCTCACTCCCAAAATGCCAAGCAAGCACTCATCCTGGGTGCAGCTCAAACTTTGAAACAAAGGGGCTGCATTTGTTTTCATTTATAATAAAAGCATTTTATATACATTTTGGCTCAAAGACTTCAAAAAGGTCTTTCCAAGTGCTGTTTTGAAGTTTCCTTGACAGGATGGTGTCAGTAGAGTGAGCCCAAGAAGCTAAAACATCCATGCAAAAGTAAAATGTTCTGGCCTTTCAGTAAGAATGTAAAAATTTTCAGATTTTATGGAGAAACAGACATACAAAATTAAGTCATTCTCACTGGCATTCAAGACCTGATTTGTTCCACAATACAAGTAGGTTTTGCTATGAAGGATTCCCGTGGGGTTCAGACAGTAACACATTATATCTTGATGATGTAAGAAACATTGTATAGTTCTCATTTATGGGTCCTGAAAGAAGTCTGAATTTCTTGATTTCTTAAAAAAAAGTGTCATTATTAAGTAAGAATTAGTAATTTGCTATTGCCATTTTAAGAACTAGCACCATCCCTCACTTTTCTAAATGTATTAAAATGAGGTTACTTCACAGACTTATGACTAAAAGTAGATGTTGCCAAAATTAAAGTCAACAAGCATAAGAATGAAAAAAGAGAAGCATTGTTTGTTTAAAGTATATCTACATCCTGGCACTATAATCAGCTTTAGAATAAAGAATCCTTGGCAAGTACAGATCAAACAAGTCATAATAGCATCTTATTTACACACATTTAATTACATAATCTTTCTCATTTATACGCAAGCATATTGTACTGGTTAATCTTTAGGTTAAGTGACTTATATTTTTTTACTTATGGGTGAACTTCCACGATAAAGAGTAGAGAGCTTTTGACAAACAGAGTGTAGGGATCCTAACTGTGTCAGTGATTTGCTTAGGGTTTTATATCTCAGTTTACCCATCTGTGAAAAGGGCATAATAACAACCCTGTAAAAAATTAGCATTAATATGCTATACATTCATGATTAGAATCTACCTCTGTCTTGTAAACATTTGTGCAACAATTTATACAAAACCATTTCCTGTTGCTGATTCAGGTTCATTAACATCCATTTATAGTCTTGTTTCCTAGATCAAAATGATTTAAAACTTAATGTGAGTGGGTAAGCAATATTTCAACTTGAAGAATATAAAAACTGTATTAAACTGTATTGAACTTCAGGATAAACAAATTTTATGCAGTTATGTATTTTCCAATATTTTATGATAAACTTACAGGATTGTTGAATGGATTTTACCATGAACAGCCATATACCCTCTGCCCAGATTCTATAATTAACATCTAATAATTATTGTTACAATTTGAAAATAAATACTGTTTAAAAACTACTATAGTGCTGATGGGTCAGAGCTCTAAATACTCAGTTTACACAAACAGATTATCAACAATTTGTACTTCTTATATGAATATAGTTAGTTGACAATTCAAACTTAAAAAATATTTTTACCTTCTTATATAATTATATGACACTGTCTCACTCTGTTTTCATGCCTGCTGCCCTCTACATACATTGAAGCAACTCCTTGTATTCATGAGAACATACTGGAGGCTGTTAACCACATCCAAGCAAATTCAGATAGTCAACATTTTACCAGTAGTGCCTGAAAACTGCAAACTAGAAGACCTCTAACTTCTCTAGGGGGCATTGGTCTTTCCACATATCTTCTGTTCAGTACCCACCATAGTCATGCTTGTAGTTGCTACACATGACAGTCTTTTAAACTTTCTTAAAGCCCAGTAAGCCTGCTCAATGCTAAATTGCACAAAGGTAAGCAGATTCTTTATTGTAGGACTGACTTCTCCAAACTTAGGATATGTGAATGCCCTGTGGCCTGCTAAGATTAATAAAGGCTTCTCAAACTTATTTAACTTTGCCACCCTTTTAATAAAAAATATATATTAACATCTAGCAGTGCAGGGGTGGAAAACGGCACCACATGTTTAAAATTAATGGTAACAGTTTGGTTAACAAGATCCCAGTGTGATCCCACCTTGATAAAACTAGCTAGAACACAACTATAGCTGGAAAATACTGAAAGGTGAGCTAATTGGCAAGGGCTGGACTAGAAGTATCTTTAAGTTTTTACCACTCATAAGAGGGTCCTTGCTCTTGGGATACATGAATAATCAAGTGACCTAAGTCTGAGCTTTTTCCAAGACTCGGTGAAAAGCCGTTTTAAAAATATCATGAGGTTTTAGTGCCAACAACTGACCATACAGGTGCTCCTGAAGAGTTCCCCTGGCCCAAAGGCAATCCAGGGCACATTCAAATTATTAGGGATGGATTTTTGAGATTCATCTGAATTTTAATATAATGTCTTTCACATATACCTCTTTCTTTTCTCCCTCCCTCCCTCTCTCCCTCCCTTCTTTCTTTCCTTTCTTCCCCCTCCTTCTCCTCCTTCTGCTTTGGCAGGGATCATAGATTAATTTTTAAAAAGATAGTTTTAGAAAAAAAATAATAAAAGTTGCCAATCAGACACTGAGTGTGTGTCAGAAACTTTACTGAAGACTTTACATAATTATTTCCCATGATATATACAGCAGTCCTTTATAGATGAAGGAACTGAGGGTTGGAGAGGTCAGGGATGATTTGCCCAAAACCATGGCCAGCAGAGGTGAATGAAGCCCAAACTCCAGCCCAGGCTTGATACGTCAGCCATTCTCATAACCATTCACATTGACGTGAGGGGAGCAGCGACATAAGCAGTGGGATCTGGCTCACTTTCCATTTCAAAGAGAGACAAGACATTGCTTCTCTCCCTTTTCTCTTTATGCCATTTATAGTCCAGGGGGAAGAGAATTATCTGGAGGAGAGCATGTGGTGAGGCAGTGATCAGATCTTTCTGAACCCATTATATTGACTACATGAGGCAAAGATGCAGATGATACATTTGGGGAAAATGTGTAGTTAGGTGTCCTTCCCTAGCTGTCTGTTGTCATCTACATGACTTAACTGTCCTTACAGCTTTCAGTTCTCTGTTGATACCAGAGACCTGGGGAAAGCCAGGGAGCCCCTGGCAGTGGGGGAAGTAGACTGTTGACAGAGCTGGGGAGAATTAACAATGTTTCCCCTTCCTTCCTTCCTCATCTGGCAGTCTGCTGCTAGCATTTTGCCTCCTGCGTTAATTCACACAAATCTGGAAGAAAAGGATGCCATCTAAACTCTCTTGAGATTTTATTTAAGGTAAAGCTTACTTGTTGCAACAATGTCAACAAACTGTTGTTACTTTTTTGTTGTTGTTGTTGTTCAGGAGAGTAGCTCCATATTTTGTTGTGTTTGAATTCTCTAAAGTGTTCATGGATCCAGAATCTTAGGTAAGGCCTCACTTAACAGAAATGCAAAAAGCCATAGTTGCTTTATTTCCACTGGCCAGGTCTTGAGTGATGAGGCATGACATCACAGGAGTGGCCAACCCCCCAAATCCCAGAAACTCTAGGCTCTGTTTAAATTATTGTCTCAGTGATGAAGAGTACACCAGCAGAATTTCTAGGATGGATTATTCATCTAGTTTTCATCCACAGATAGTTAAGAAACAGGAGGTAGATGCATTTTTCGGTCATATTTTCAGTTGTATTTTAAGACTTTAAAATTGAGCATCTGACATTAACTTAGAAAAGTAGTGCTTGGCAAATGTGTCTAAGTGCATTTATGTGAAAGAGTGAAAATGAAAAAAACGGCATGGAGTTGCATATTCAGTAGATACAGTGCCCGTGGAAGTGGATTATGAAACTTCGTGTAAATGCCATTTAAGTTCTAATGGGTAGCAATTAACCACATTAAGGTAGAAGCTTGTACTCCACCCTTTGCTCACTCCCACTGATGCTAAATGTCATCATACCGCTGTGGATCATGAAACGACTGCTTGTACCAAGAAAGTCACGGTTCTATTCCTGAGAATAGTCAGGAAAACAGTAAAAAAGCCTCCTGTTACTTAGATTACCACACTCATTTACTTACGTCTACAAGTGTACCGTTGAGGTTCGGGAGCTTTCCCCTTCCACCCCCAGAGGGGCCTGCCCACCGCCTGTGTGCTGTCCCCAGTCCTGGCTGAGCTGCACTTCCTCACATTCTCCTCTGTCCTTCCTGCTTCTCTCTGCTGTCTCTCCTTTCCCTGGTGCCGCCCACTTCACACCTGCTTCTGCCCACAAATGAAAACTGGCTATTTAACTTTAATAACAAGCCTATTCATGTGATATAGACGTAATTGCCTCTTATAAACTATGACATCACCTAACTTTTTAGTGATGATTTTGCCTATAGATGGTATATATCTTTAATATTAAATGCTTCATTTTTACATTAGTGCTCTCTGGAAAGGACAGAAGGGATTTTCAAATATTTACTACTTTAATGTGTCCCATGCCCCAAAACTCTCATAAATTACTGTTTCTCTCTTACACACACATTCCCCTACACACACACACAGAGTCAAAGCCCTCATTTTTACATTCATTCTCAAGTACTATTTGGTTTTATCTTACTTACCTGCTTTTTTACAAGAAATCATTTACTAAAATTATGTGTTTTGTCCTCACAGAGCCTGGGCCTATGGCCCTTTTCTGTGACTTTCTCAGACCACTTAAAGGGGCTTTTGCTGCCCTCAGGAGCCTATGCTCCAGGTTCCCGGCTTAGCCTTATGGGGCCCTTTAATACAAGCATGTTAATTTTGCCTTTATATCCAAAGCCACAAAGCAAAAAATCTCTTCCAAATAGAATATTCTATAAGGTGAAGACATGCATTTTATTTTCTGCTTTTGTGTATCATGCTAGAAAACATCTCTGCTTATTTTCTGCGATAGAATCCTAGCAGTGAAGTCTCAAAGATTCTCCTTATCTTTTCTCTCTAGGTAAGGCAAAAATTTTGATCCCCTCTTGAGTGTTACATCATTTGCATTCATCAGTTATTTCTTTTTCTATCTACTGAGTTTAGGAAAGCTGATAGCTGATGGCTTTGTAGAGCAATTTGATCTGAACGCAGGGGCAGTCTCTGCGCTGGAGACCTTGATTTGTCCCATGGACTGTTCGCCCAGGGCAGCAACTGTAAGTCCAAGAGGCATACACCTTTTTGGGAATCAATGCTGTGCAGGAATGGAGTGTCTGCCACTTGCCAGTTAAGTAGCTTTAAAGTAGGTGATTGACTTTGTTCTATATTCTTTACTCTGTGCCTTATTATGATTCAAGAATATTCAAAAGCCTCCACCATCCTCTTGGGGTCACGTTTCCAATGTAGCTTTTTACAGTTGTCCCAGAAACTGGAGGTTTACACATGTAAGCTAAATATGCTCCAAATGAACAAATTTGGGATACCATTATGTGAGATCCCTTTTTCATTTTAGAAAAGATAGACTGGGGCTTCCACCAAGCCTGGTTAATTTACAAGTATAGTTTTATAAAAGCAGTATTACTTAAAGGCAAAATTGAGAAACCCTTGCAAAACTGCCATTGCATTGTTGATTTGAGTCTCCCATGGAAATTATTTGTCTAGCTCCTAAAGAGATAGAATTACTCCTTAGTATAGCTTCCCAGCTTTCTCTCAAAGTCAAGTAAAATATTTGAGATCATTCTGCTATTTTTTCCTCATATTATGAAAAGATTGGGTTTACTCATTACTTTTCATTACTTCCTGAAGAATCCAAGTAGATTGAGATCTCTGAGAATCAAACCATTCCTCCACAAACATAGGATATGATGTGGTTAGTTGTCTAGTATCAGTCTCTCTCAAGGAAGCTCCTTGAAGGCAGGAAGTGGATATTATTTCTCATTATTGTAATTGCCTCCCAACATGCTTGGTATAGAGTAGCAGATTCCCAATAAATACTCTCTCTATTTGACCATTTCTTTGTACAGTTTATTAAAATGAATATATATGAAATGTCTTTTATTCCTCTCATTATTAAAAGATTATTTTCTAAACTTAGCAGAAGATATTCCCTACTGAATATGAACTTACCACATTTAGGTTTCAGTTGTGATTGATTTACTTGATTCCAGGAAGTAATGTTTTCAAGCAGTTTTCTCTCTTGTTGCTTACAGACCGTAAAGGAAAACTCAGTAGTGCCCATATGTTCTCATACTGTGGTAGGTTTCCCAATTATCTGCAGCTTCTACTATCATTAGACTCTATTCCTATTTGTAAAAGAAAGATAGACATATGAGCAGATGGAAAAAGTAGAATGAAAGAATGATTTACCAAACAATTTTAGTAATCACGAAAGTGGCATTAGCTTACAAGATCAAGTGCCCCTCAGTATGACTAGTAACGCTGACATCTGCTCATTCAGAAACCTCTTTACTTGTGTGGTCCTCACTGTATTTCTTCTCAGTTTTCCTGACTCTCATTTGATAGAGGGTTCTTCTAGATAAAGCAGGATTTCCATCACAGATTCTCTTGTTTTGGAAAACTTTCACTCTTCCATTCCTGTCCCTCCTCCCAGTCTGCTGTATCCCCTCACCCCAAAACACACACACACACACACACACACACACACACACACACACACACACACACAGCAGGTCACTTTCTAATGATAGGACTTTGTTTTTAAATACATGTAAAAGGTAAAGATTCTTATATGGAGATCCATGATGGCAGCTGTAGAAAACCTACATAAACATGCAGTGAGCAGAAAAGAGAAGTATTCCACAGGATCTTTTTGGGTTTTCTGAGTGTGTAATTTCATTTCCTCCCCTGGCCTCACAGATCCCTATTCCCAGGTCCATCCTCCAGCTTCTGACTCATGAAGAAGTGGAGTGGTGTGCTTCCGCCCCAGGGGCAATGGCGTGTGGGTTGCCTGGGTGGAGCGTGGAGGAGGCAGGTTGCATTCCAGGAAGGTGACCGAGGCCCTTGCCTCTTGGCCATTCTGTCACCATGTCCACACAATACAAATACTCATCCTGGGTGTGGCACTGGCTTCTCTCTCCTTGCAAAGATCAAAATCCCAGAGGCTTCATGGTTTCATATGTTTTTTCTTATAGTATCTCCTTTAGGTCAAGAATTACGTGCTGATTTTCACTGGATCTTAAATTTCAGTTTAAAAACAAAATACAAAGAGTTTTCACCAGACTTTTTTTAACCCCCCAAAGGTTATCTTCTTGTATTTGTGTAGTGCTTTATCAGTTACATCTTTGGATTTGATTCTGCCAACAAATCTTAGTGACTAGGAGAGCAGGAATTATTATTTGCATTTTCCATATGAAAAAGCTGGCTTTGAAAAGAGGTGCCCTGGCCTTGTATTGAACCGTGGGTTCCAACCTTGGCCCCACTGGCTCTTCAGCACAGCCCCTTTGAGTGAAACAGCACAATGTTTCTGGGTTGATTCTTGGTATATTGAGTCATTCTTGTGAGGTTTTTTTAAATTTTTTATTTTTTATAAACATATATTTTTATCCTCAGGGGTACAGGTCTGTGAATCACCAGGTTTACACACTTCATAGCACTCACCATAGCACATACCCTCCCCAATGTTCATAACCCCACCCCTCTCTCCCAACCCCCCTCCCCCCCAGCAACCCTCAGTTTGTTTTGTGAGATTAAGAATCCATTCTTGTGAGATTTTTAAAGCCATTTTTTCACTAACTTCAAAATTTGACCTTGTAACAAGTATTACCCCACTAGGAATTACAAATGAACTTGCATTTTTACTACTGGCCTTCTACCCATTCTGTGAAACAGAGTACAAATAAGAGAAATTGAGTTAGAAAGAAACTCTAAAACATACAGAGAGCCAAAAATTAAAGGGCCAGGTCATATATTCTAATTAGGAGTCTTCCTCTGCAATAAGTGTTGGCTTAATAGTTGTACAATCATATAATTTGAAGAAGATATCAACTCTGTACAAGAAATACAGGTTTAACAGAAATCATTTCATTTGATCCTTATCTTCAGAAAAACTGAAGAAGTTTGAAGAAATGGCATAGGTGGTTTAAATTCCATTGCCTTTTGTCAGTGGCAGCTGAAAGCTTCATTGTAGTTAACTATCTGCTGGAGCCTTTGAGAAACCAAAGCATCATTGACTGGCTGGGCCAAATGAATCATCTATTAAAATTATCCCTAATGAATTACTGGCTGACTTGTTTAATTGCGCGTGATATAGGGCTCCGGGATGTTAGAAGTCTAGTGAGACTCAAAGAAATTATGTTGGCTTAGTTAAGCATGTCAGTAGGATCTTTTCTAACTCACGGTGCCCTGATAGTCCCTTCCTCCCCCTCCCTGTCCCTCTCCTTCCTTCACCCCTTCCCTCTACACCAACTCCTCCTTTTCTCCTCCTTCCTGTCCCTCTCCTCTCCATCCTACCGCCCCTGCCTCCGTCTCACACATGCTGTCTCTAGCTGTCTCTTTCTCTGTGTGGGTGAGGTAAGGTGGTATCAAAGACTCTTATTGGAGAGCATCTTTGATTAAACAGGGACTCCTTGCGATTTTGTGCTCATCATGTGAGGGGATTGTGAGAGGCCTAAGTAGATGGAGATGGTTTCAGAAATGTACAAAAATTTTCCTTCTTGATTTAGTGCAAATACAAAGTCATCCAGAGACTGCAAAATGTGACTTCCCAAACGTGCTTCAAATATTTCAATGACCAGTGCACTGGGGCTTCTCCTTGGTTGCGCACCTTCACATGGTCTCTTTCTCATGCAGAGTTCGGATTTCCATGTTTGTATCCCTTTGACTGATGTGTTAGGTGGAGGGTCCTTGGATAGCAAAGTCCCTCATTTTCAGGGTTTTGAGTATTAACCACCTGGCTTTGCTCAATGAAACCTTTCTTTAAAGCATGATTAACTACTTTGGTATGCCCTTTTCTACTTGATGTGCCCTCGGCACTGCGTGAACAGCATTATATTGTGACTAGGTGGCTAGTGGGCTTCCTCTCATTTTCCTACAGCTGTGTTTTCCATATAGAATAGAGTAGGAAAAACATTGTGATCATGAAAACCTACATTACATGAAAACCATGATTATCACATGAGTCTTTGTGGTATCATGCTGATATTTTGCTGATATCACACCAGCAAGAATTTTAAGATCTTCAGGTATAGCTTACTTTGCATCTTTTTAGAATGTTTGAGAGATGGTTAGCCAGACTGCTCATTTCTTCTCAAAATTCTGCTCTACTTTGGGGATTACTCTGAGCTGCCTCCTTTTGTTTACTCTCTTCCCTAGCCACTTAACCACAAGGATTGACCATTTTCCCGTAGTCCTGTCACCCTTTATTCAGAGCCCTCTGAGTCCCTGCTGCCAGAGCCCTTATCCCAAGTTGGCTGGGCAGCCTTCTTACACACAGAGCTCTCGATGTCTAATCACTGTGCTGACCTTCTTTTGTAGCTCCCAGTGCCCTTCAGAGCATCTGAAACATAGGATGTGCTCAGTGTGTTTTTATGGAATGAATGAATACCTGAGAAGGAATAGACCTAAAACCAGATTGACTTCATTGGTTCATTTAATTTAAAAACTTAAAAAATTTGATACCTCTTCTGATCCCATGCCTTCATCTAACAGCTGAAGCAATTCATTATTCAGAAATACTCACTGACCTGAGATAAAACAACTGGTTCAGGGGCACCTGGGTGGTTAAGTGTCTGCCTTTGGGACAGGTCATGATCCCAGGGTCCCGAGATCAACTCCCTGCCAAGCAAGGGGCCTGGCCTGTCTGTCCCTCTGCCTGCCACTCCCCTGATTGTGTGTGCTCACTCTCTCTCTCTCTTTCTTTCTGAGAAATAAGTAAATAAATAACAAAACACAGCTGGTTCAGAGTGTGAACATAACTGCAGTCTTTGGTGGTCGCTTCTATCCATCAGATCACATGACCAATGAAATGGCTGTAGGATGCATTTTGTCATAGCTGTGGAGACTCTCATCACCTAGGTGGTTCATGCGTCAGTTAGGGATTACACTCAGTCACAAGTGCCAGTTTACTAGGAGTTACTTTGCTCACCATGAAAAGTCCAGAGGCAGGTGCAAGCCACTGCACAATTCATAGATGCCAGGGCCAAATCTCTGGTCATTCTCTCTCATGACTCCAGGATGGCAACAATCCCAGCTGTCCTGTGCAAATCCCCTAAGGACTGTGTCAAGGAAGAGAAGGCTGCAGATCTCTGGGGGACCAGCTCTAGCATTCTGTTAGCCAGAGCCGTGGCCCATGGCCACCCTGCTTGGTAAGGGAGATCATGATGCCACGGTTTTAGTCTCTCAGCCTCTTTTTCTGGTCAAAGAAGAAAAGATACCGGGTGCTGCAGGAGACACTTACCTTTGTCCCATTGTGCATTTGCAAATGGTATAGTTCTGCACAGGCCACGGTGAGTGAGGGACAGGGAACCTGCAGCACAACGCTCTTCTCCTGGTCTCACACCAGAGGCTTGTGTTGAGTGCTGTACTGCAGTTGACCTTCATGTGGTTGTGAACGACCACATTAAACTGGACGTTCAAGAAGCCAGAGTTAGACTGTAGTTACTTTAGACTTTGTATTTAAAGGTTTATTTTTTTAATCATTTTTGTGATAATTCATAGGTGCTCAGTCTAACACAGATCATATGCTATTGACTTCCAAAATTTTGCAGCAGTGCCTGTTTAAAGATTGCTGGTAGCATTTCTCCCCATCAAGAAAACCATTCAGATCTATGGTATAGATCTACTGTGTTTTCCTTCCTTCCCCCACCCCTCAACATCCATTTACTGGTATGGATGGGAACATAATGCAAAACTGTGCTTGTCTTATTTACATAAATCTCCCTGTTAGCTTTCCGTTTTACCATATCTGCATTTTTGAGTTTGACCTATTAGTGCTTTTTTGGTTTTATAAAGAAAAAAAGTGCTTCCCTCAGCAGAACCATCTGGCTTCGTTTCCTGTTCCTCAGCAACTCTATGTGTATTCTAACAAGGCCAGCCCTGTGGTTTTCCGAGTGGTGCTGTTACACTGGTGGTCTTAGAATTCAACAGGAGTGATGGAAAAGTTACACTATGGGCTTCTTTCAAGTCTAAAGTTTCCAAGGTGGAAAAAAAATGCATATTATTGTCATTTTGACACAGCATTATTTTTTTTCTGTGACTAAAATACGGTCTTTTGAAAAGAATTACACCATTCTATTCTTTGAAGAAGAAAATGCTTATAAAACGTCTTTTAGATAATGGGCTACCAAATTCACATGCCAGCAAGCTAAGGTGACTGAAAATATAATTGAGACATGCTTACAATATGCAAGTTTTCTTAAGAGTCAGTTAACGGTAACTAGGGGTTTTTTTCCCCTTAAATTAAGTTGTAATTAACATGTAACACTACAGTTGACCCTGAAATAACATAGGTTGGAACTGTGTACATTCATTTTTACAGAGATCTTTTAAAAAAATAAATATAGTACAGCATTGTAAATGTATTTTCCTTATGATTTTCTTAATAACATTTTCTTTTCTCTCACTTACTTTATTGTAAGAATGCAATATATAATAGACAAAATATGTATTAATCAACTGTATATGTTACTGGTAAGGCTTCTATTTAACAGTAAGCTGTCAGGTGCTCGCGTCGGCAGCACATATACTAAAAAAACAGTAAGCTGTCAGTAGTTAAGTTTTGGGTGTGTCAGAAGTTATACATGAATCTTTGACTGTGCAAGGGTGTCAATGCCCCTAACCCCTGCATTGTTCAAGGGTCCACTGTATAATAGTGTCAGACATACAGCATAATTTTTCAATATTTACATATGTTGCAAATTGATCATGACAGTGAGTCTAATTTAGTTAGCATCCATTACCATATATAGTTACATTTTTTTTCTTTTGGTGAGGAGTTTAAGACATACTTTCTTATCAACTTTGAAATATACAGTATAGTATTAAAACTACAATCACCATACTGTAACTTACATCCCATTACTTACTTGTAAGTTATAATGAAACTTTATAATGGAACATTTTGATCACCTTTACCCATTTCACCAGCTGCCAAGCCCTGGCTCAGTGGGTTAAACCGCTGCCTTCGGCTCAGGTCATGATCTCATGCCAATCTCTTATCTCTATCTATGAGCTCAGTTTTTTGTTTGTTTGTTTGTTTTTGTTTTTATTTAGATTCCACATGTAAGTGAAATCATACAGTATTTGTCCTTCTCTTTCTGACTTATTTCACTTAGCATTTGTGCCCTCAAGGTCTATTCATGTTGTCACAAATGGCAAGATTTCCTTTTTTTTTATGGCTAATTAATATTTATGTGTGTGTTTTGGTAAAATAGCTAGTTTTCTTAAAGGATCAAATAATCAAAGGATCAAATTAACAATAACAGTAAGCCAATTTTGTAAATGAAGGATTCTCTCTACTCTCTATTTTGTGTGACCAAAGGGATGATAAGTCTGCTTTTGATAGATGATTTGTAATGCTGCTTTGGCCTTTTAGTGCACTCAGAGATCATCTGGGAATTGGATATATTCCCACAGAGTATGTGTATAAGGAGGTGAAACTGTGTTTTTTTATGTTGTAACATTCCAACGATTTTGAAAAATTTCTCGCCATATATGCCCTTATTTTCTCTTTTCTGAAATGCTGCTTTTTTTTTTTTTTTGGATATGTAAAGTAGTATTTTATTGTGCAACATCTAAGGTATCATGGAATACTATGAAATGCTGCTTTTTAATGTAATGTGGAATCAAAAGGTTTTTATTTGTATATGTGGCTGCCTGACTACCTTCCTTTTTTCCTTCCTTCCTTCCTTCCTTTCTTCCTTCCTTCCCTTCATCCATCCATCCATCGATTTTACATGGAACTCAGGTACATAAGCTCTGGAGAGAGGAAGACCCTCATAGTATTTCTCTCTCTCTCTTTCTTTTTAAAATAGGTCTCATCGGGGCGCCTGGGTGGCTCAGTGGGTTAAACCGCTGCCTTCGGCTCAGGTCATGATCTCAGAGTCCTGGGATCGAGTCCCGCATCGGGCTCTCTGCTCAGCGGAGAGCCTACTTCCCTCTCTCTCTCTGCCTGCCTCTCCATCTACTTGTGATTTCTCTCTGTCAAATAAATAAATAAAATCTTTAAAAAAAAAATAGGTCTCATGTTAAAAAAAAAATAGGTATCATGTTCATCAAGCAATAGGTATTACATTTGGGGGCAAATTTTACTACATAAGATAATAAAGTACTTAACCTAAAGCCTACACATAGAACGGACTTAAAAAAAAAAAAAAAAAAAAAAGCCCTCTCCAAAATACTTAATTAGGTCACTCCTTTTTGGTGATTAGGGATGGTATAGGACTACGAAATCTGATTCTTCCATGAAGTTTAAAAATTGCGAGCTCAGACTTACTATTTTTTTATGATGGGGGACACTGAAGACACTGCACCAGAGAATTCAGCTATTTGTAGTGTTTTTCCTCCTATGTTAGTCTTTGTCCCTCCAAGAACTTGCTTAGCCTGAATGCTGCTTGACAGTGTACAAAGTTGAAGGGAATGCTCATTTTTAATTTTAAGAGGAAGAGAAAAAGTTAAAAATTGAGGCTCATAAAAGTTAATGAGGAACATTTAAATCCTTTAATGGTTCAATTTATGTTGCAAGTCAGAATGGTTAATGCTATTATTGTATACATGTGGCAACATCCTTTCTCTGCTATAATTCTTTTCCCTTGAAAATGAGCCAATGTGACATGGAAGGCCTATCGTACTCATGATTTCTGTTCATTCTTTTGACAAACTGCACATTTTTTTTTAATGGAAGAAAGAACAGGGACAAGGAAATTAAAATATAAAATTCTGCATTTGGGCTTTTTTTCTTTTTTTTTGCCATTTTTCCCTTATTTCACAGATTACTGAATAAAACATAGTTATCAGTGGAGTGACCATTTCTAACTGTCTCTTTGTGCTTAAAAATTTATTTTGGGATGGGAAACATTCCCCAAATCCAGAGGGTACACTTAATATGCCAGTTTTCATTTGAGAAGAATTACTTTTCAGTTGTAGGTGTTTTGGGATGTAGCCTGACTCAACATCCAGTATTAATGGTCCAAAGATAGAACAGCTGAACTTTCTGACTGGCCTTCTTTGGGAGACATTAGCATGTCCCTGGAGACAGTTTCCCTAGCTCTGGTTACTCGAATCAGTATGTAGAGAAAGCTTGTTACTTTTAGAAACATTACTCTTGGATGGCTCTGTCTATTACTCAGATCAAATATATGGTATGTATTGCTGTTTTCTTTATGTTAGAAGTGAACTAGATCCTCACTGTAACCCTGACTGCAGAGGCCAGACTATGGGAACCTATCCCGTATCAGACCACTTTGAAAGAGGTACTTCAGTAACTCGGATGAATAAATAAGCCAGACCATCTTCATGCAGAAATCATTGCAGCAGTCACAAATGTTGTAGAACAATTTTAAGTGATGGTTAATGCAGTGAACTTTTTGTGATGAAGTTAAATGCCCTTTCTCACGAGTTAGCTGTGATTTTTCTTAAAGCACAAAACCAACTTTTCAGTAGCAATTTTTAAGAGTTAATACTCAACTCACCCAGGGAAATTCTTCTGTCATATGTTTCCTAGAGGGCACTAACCTCATGAGCTAGTTTTATTAGAACAAAATATGTGTTTGTGGAGCTTCTCTCCAAATAGAACATGAAATCTGGTTTGTCTTGAGAACATCTTGTGGTGAAGACAGTTGAATGTATACCCTGACATGAAAAGGCCGTGTGCCATGGTGAAGAGCATGCCTCCTGCTGTCTCAGGTCCTCAGGCTCTGCTGCTTGCTGCCTACTAGGCTGCCCACTTGCAGTCCACTAGGCTGTGGAACTTCAAGCAATTCACCTTATCCTATCCTGTATCTTAACTTTCTCCTCTTCAGAGTGAGGGAGCTAGCGTCTTACATAGTGTAAGAGTCATAATCTGAGAATACAATTCTAGTTTAATAAACATGTTTTCCATAAAAGACTTATTTACCATCTAGTATAAAATGTGGGTTTTTTTTTTTTTCCAGTGATGCAGAGTATGCTTTCATGTTTTGATCCTGTAAAATTCCTCCCTGAAGCAAATCGTTTATACAGCCCAATGTCATCTTTTTTACCCCAGCTTTCCTCACTTATTCTGGAGTAATTTAAGCTAACATTTATTTCTTTTTCCTTACCAAGCTAAAAAATTCTATAGAACATCACTATCCAATAGAAATATTCAAGCTACACATATAAACCATTTAATTTT
The DNA here is from genome assembly GCF_964662115.1 of Mustela nivalis. NCBI lineage: Eukaryota > Metazoa > Chordata > Mammalia > Carnivora > Mustelidae > Mustela > Mustela nivalis. The sequence continues at coordinate 134,396,700 of NC_139024.1, forward strand.
ATATAATTTTAAATTTCCTAATAGCCACATTTTAAAAAAGTAAAATGAACCAGGTGAAATTAATTTTAATACTATATTTTATTTAACCAAATTTATAGATCCAACATGTTGTTTAAATGTGTAAAAAATATAAAATATTATAAAAACATTTTATATTCTTTGTTTTTTATTTGTTACTAAGTTTTTATAATTTATGTAACAATGTATCTTATACTTCACAGCCAATCTCAACTCGAATTAGCAACATTCCAGTCACATTTCCAAACTAGCTCCTACTATAGTGAACAACAATGCAGCCAAATTCTGTATATTTTTAGATATACAAATTCTGTATATTTGTAGATCTTTATGTACAGAGTTGCATTTTTTAAAACCAGCATTCATACATATAGTTAATGGAATCCTGGAGAAGTAGTACATCAGTGAGAAAATGGATTTATCTGTGGATAGTTGTATGATGCCATGTTTTGGATAAGCAAGTTGTCATTTTTCTCTGTAGTGATATGTGACTTGATGTCGGCGGCCTTTTGTCCCACTAGTAATGGATATGGACCACAACCCGGCAGTCCCTTCACATTCAAAAGAGCAGGCAGACTTTCTTCCCAGTTTTTTTTCCCAGTGTGAGAGTTTTCATGGAGGTTTTGGAGGTTTTGGTAGCAGCACCATGCTCAAGTGGATATCTTCAGAGGTCTGGAATACAGATTACCTTTGGGGAAAAGCAGTCACACAATCACTGTGATTCAGTGGATACCAGTTTAAAGAGAGCAGATTAAGCCTTAGGGCAAGATTCTTTTGCAATCCAGAGAATCCCAGAATTTTTAAAGTAAAGGACCTTAGAAAGCATGTAGTTGTTAACATAGGATTAGCCATTAAGAACAGGGTATGTATATATCTTTAGGTATTTGATTTAGACTAGACAGATTCATTGTGACTATTCTTTTAGACAGGTGATTCAGAGGTAGGCAGAAACTCAGTTGTCACCTGGAATTCTGGACTAAATTTAATTAAGTGCTTTAACTTCAGACTAAGAATCTATTTAGTTTTGGAGAACAGTTTAGCTGCATTGTTCTGTACAATTTATTCCACTCAATTTTGAAGACTGGCAAACTTCACAGTTACAAAAACCCAAAACTCTTTGTTTAAAAGAAACTTCATCAAGTCTCATGGTGTGTTCTTTTTTTTCTTAGGGACAGCAAGACAAATACATTAAACATTTATAACTTTATTCGTATGATTAATATACTAAGGTTTCAGGTGAATCCTTGTCTTTCTTCCATTTACATAGCATCTTCTTTTCCAAGGATTTCAATCTTTTTTTTTTTTTTTTTCCTGAACAAGTTGGTATAGCTTTCCTAACTACAGAGTTGTGGATGCTTAACATCCCTAGAAGCTAAAATGGTTTGCCTTTAATGTCAGCCATGGGTCTGGGGCAAACCTGAGATTTTTAGCCCAGGATTCCGGATTCTTGGATTTCTGCTCTCACTGTTAGTTTTTTAAAAATACGAAGGAAAAGGGTACTAGAGACCATTCCAATACTTGTCCAGTTGTGTATGTGTAAATAGCCCCAACAAAGTCTATACTTCTCCATCTCACTTTTTAGTCTTTGAGCTGAGGGGTAACAGTTTATGCTTTCAATTGCCATGACATTATTTGAGGATCAGAGTGATGATCAGAAGAAGTAAATCAAGAAGAGAAAAGAACTATGGCTGAACGAAGTGATTTACTTTCCATGACCTCTTTGTTCCTTTCTGGATAGTTCTGTTAACTGGGGTCGATGACATTAATGTGATACCATCTTTATTGAGGCTTATATCATAAACCAAATTACAGGCATCTCAAAGAAATTTGATTCCCATAAATATTTTTTCCCTAAAGAAATTCAAAACAAAACTGGTCAACACTCAAAAACTCCTTTTCAAAGAGAAGCCTTAGGTGGAGATTTAAGTAAAAATGTAAGAAAAGGAACGTACAAAAAATGGTATAGCTCATTTATTAATCAGGTATTAACTCTCATGTAGAAGTATTCAGCATCCTATTTATAACTGCACATTAATTTAAATTTTTTGTGTGTGTTTTTGTAAAACGTGTGTCTCCACTGAAGCCAAACTGGCTGACAGTTGGAAAACTTATGTGTTAGTTCTGTGACAGCTTTGCTTTGTTACAGTGAACAAATCACTGATATTTACTTTATGAAATTATTGGCCTACTCATCTGGGAAAATAAATACACTATGTCCTATAGGAAAAACATACACTTATTTCAGTTGAAAGACCCCCTTGAAGTTAGGACATTCCTAGGAGTGTTCATAATACTTTCCTTACTGCATTGTACTAGCCCAGAGCAGGTATCTGGTCTTCGGTTACCTAAACAAAACTTATTTATAAATACTTGTAGAAAGTTACCTCTGTTCATAGGTCACAATTATTGCTATGTGCCAGGTTTGTTTGTTGAAATTCTACGCCAAGTTCTGCTCTGAAAATTGGTACACAGAACTGTGTGGTCTTTGATTTGTGAAAACTCATCCCCTGGATTGTCATCTTCTTCCTCTGTGTCACATGGAGTTTTAAAATTTCTGAGTGTGTGTTGGAGGGGGAGTTGAAGTTAATGTAGATACACCCACAGGCACACAAATGCACACTCACTCCCATGCATGTATGGCTATCTTCCCCTAGAAGCCAAGAATCAAATGGGAGAGAAACCACATATATGAAAACAGGAAATGATGTTAAGGGTGAGATTGCTGGTGCAAACATATGGACATATTCCCTCAGCCTTCATCATCCTATTGACAAATTGACAAAGGAAATGAAGGATCCTGGCAGCCCTTGACCAAAGCTTTTCTTGGTGCCTAAGCACTCGCCCTCTGTGGTCAGGCAGAGGGACAAGTGCCATCTGACTCCTGCCTCCTTGCAGCATCTGGGCTACCCCTTCCTGCTGTCTCAGTATTATCGGGCAGATGATGACTGGTGAGAAGGACCTTGCAAGCTTTGGTGTTGGTAACCTTGACCTGCAGAGAACAGGGAGCACTTAGCGTACCCCTTCAGCCCTGCTGGCTCACTGTGATGAGAAGGCAGCTCCCAAGGGACAGAGCCCTCCCCACTGTCTCCAGCACAGAATGCTTTGGGAGCTCCAGGACTGCTTTACAGATCCAGGTCCCCTACATTAAATAGGTTTTGTAAATGTACAGCATTTCTCAGTCAAGGCTCTGCAACCTCCCACCTTCAAAATCTCTTTGAGAAACTAGAGAATCACAGAGATGTGAAGAGTTTAGTTTCCAAAATCAGTGAATAGGTGTATTCAGGTAACTTTCACTTTAGCTTAAAAAAAGGAAGGGCCGTAAGAGAATTATAATTTGCTGGCTTCAGTGACACAGTTGCATTTCATTGTGCTAATGTTCACTTCAACCCTGGTTATTTCATTTGCAGCAATTAGTGTTTTGGTGTAGCCTGTATAGTGCCTAAGAATCTCAGGGATTCTGTGGATTTCAATTGAAGTGCAGTGTTTCCTGCCATGCTCAGCACTTGCCTCCTAAATCCTTGCACGCCCCTCCTTGGAGCTGGTGACTGAGCACTTGCAGGAATGGCGGACTGACCACCCACAAGATGGTTCCTCTACATATGCATGTTGTTATGAGAAGCCAGCTCTGAAACGTGATAGCCCTCTGAAGAGTCTCTAATGTGCTGCTTACCTAACAACTGTGCTTAGCAGCTTCAACCTCAAGTCTAATCACAGAGCAACAGTTCTATTAATCCCTGTCACAAGCATCACTCATTCAGTAGTTTTAGGTAAAGATGAGTCTATCTTTAGGAACAGCCTTTATTTGTGGCTCTGTGAAGAGAGACTCAATGCTACAGTGTGGTAGAGGGCACCCACTCGCAGTCCCCTGGGCGTTCCTTTTCAGAGACTTCTGCACACATGTTCCCAGACACCCTTCAGGGTTGTGCTCACCCACCAAAGCCCCTCACTGCATGTATGGACAAGTACACAGGTAAACACCAGTACCTTTTGTGTGTGTGTCCCTGTCATAGCACTCTGCCTGTGTTGTCAGCTCCTGGAATGCCCATGTCGAAGGTGACAGGAGCTTTCCAAGCCAGTCCTCTGCTCCTCACTGCTGCTCTGCAGAATAGGTGTTTTCATCCCCATTTTGCCCATGAAGAAAGGCAGCTCAACTTGGTGAAGTAACTTGCCCAGAGCATGTGTGGGTAGTAGTTCTAATGGAGTTTGAATGGATTTTCTACTCTTAGGCCATGCTACCTCTATCCCTGATGCCTTTATTCCCTTTCTTGTACTTCTTCTTTTTTCTTCCCCCCTACCCCAACCCATTTTTCTACCATTATCTCCCTTTGGGGAACTTGTTCACTTTGCCTGCAATGATTTTTGACATTTTCTTTTGTCATCCATGTGTTCCTTTTGACATTAGGCCAGGACCACATGTACCAGCTTTTGTGCTCCAGGGAGGGGAGAGGGCTTGTCAGTAGTCAAAGGTCCTGTAGTAAAAGCCCCTGCTGTGTGCTGAGCATCAGGCGAGGCCAGGTGACACTGGATGCTCATTTGACACTTGGGGGTTCCCCATTCTGATACGGCTGTGCTCTAGATGGCAGTGAGCTCAGCACATTGTCAAAGCTTCAGTCAGGGGAGGGTATTATGGATACCCTTCCCATGACAGAAACAAATTCAATAGTTAACTTTGTTAACTCTTTTGTCTTTATTTAATCAAGTCACTGTAACTTCTTTTGGCTTATTATGTCTTAAAAAAAAGAAAAAAATCAGCATGGGAAATCTGACCTTATTTGATCAGCCAAAAGATGTTTGATGTTGCTAACCAGGAAATGGGTCCTGAAGAATTTTCCCCATAGCTAGGAAGGAGAGGCTTGGCTGGGCCACTGCTGGTGGCATGCAAATGAGAGCCCTGATTAACACTAATACCCCGCTGGGATTTGTCCTTTTGGAAGAGATAAGGCCAAGGCTTCCTATCCCACTGCAATCAGCCAGCTATGTCAGGAGCCATTTTCTCTCATCCAGGATTGCATTTATTTTGTTATGTACAATTTTGGGTTATTTAAACCTCATTTTTTTTTTTTAAATGGCTTTCTCAGAGGCCATTCTCTTCTGAACCGTTTTGTCCTGCCTACAGCCCTCGGAAGTCTGGAGGTCCTGTGCTGACATCACGTGTTCTACATTCAACAGCACTTTTCTGTTCTGAGCTTGCCCTCCTCCCCAAAGCTGAAATAAATCAAAGTTGGTTGAGACTCAGTCGTAATAAATCAAGACCTGTCCAGAACTGGAGCCTGCCCAGTCAAAATGTCATAGCTTGGCTTTCACTGAGGATTAATTAAAGGCCTGATATAAAGCCCAGATGTGCTTTAGGAGAGTAGCAAGCTGCCTGGTGGCTGCGTCTCCCCAGGTTTCTGCCCACCCAAGAATATGCTGGAGGAGGACGGGAAAGGCATCCAAGGTTGGGAGGGCATGAAGGGGGGAGGGAGGCTCCCATCAACGCATCTGAGTGGACTTTATCTAGTTTGGAGGAAATAGAACAAGCTCTCCAACAAGGGAAAAATTCTGTCAGGCTGTGTGTATGCAGTATTTAAATGGAAGGAAAATATAATAGCTCAGAAATTGTGTTTTAATTGAGGAGACAAAATGAACCAAGTAAAGGAGCTTTCCTTGTTAAAAAAAAAAAAAAAAAAAAGAATAAAATTAATGCCTGGTTCATAGTGAACTTGTAAATTTTTTAGCCCAAAGAAGCTCTGCAGATAAAACACCTTTGAGGTGCTTTTATTCACAGAAGGCTGAATTAGACAGGAATAGCTTTTGGATTAGGATTTACTCCCAGTTTTTTCTTTAGTTCTACATGATTTTACATAACCGTCCAAAAACGTCAGTAGATTAAATGCCCGTGAACATTTTTATATGAAAGTGACTATGCAAGATGGACTAATTCTCTGTTATGTACAAACAAAATACCGCATTTGAAATAGAAAACAAAATATATAATTTAAAACCTTACATAGTGGCCATGTTTTTATATAACTTTAAACTTAATATTTAACACTGTAGAAATTTGATTCTGAAGTTGGATTTAAAAGGGGAGGGCACCATCAAAGATTAAAAATACATCAGCAATCTTTTCTGTGGTAATATGCGTGCTGAATATCTGAAAATCAGCTATTTAGAAACTTTATAAAGTATTTAGCAGTCTCCTGATTGCTAAATAATCTATAGTAGACAGTTGGGGCTAATAATTAGAATACTTGAACAGGAAAAAATAAGGCTATTTGTGACTAGGAGAATTTGCTATTTTATATAGTATGTGTTTATATGAACATTAAGCTTTTATCAGTGGAAACTTCAGTTTTTCCCAGAATGATAGATTTTCTCACAATGTTATATTGATGTTCATATTCTAGACATGAAACTTTTGTTTCTTACATATTTAAATAATGAAATGGCATGTAAATGCAACAAGTTTCAGAAAAACACTGTGGTTTTAACTGAAGTGATCTGAACGTTTTTATATCTCTTATTTGACCCAACGATTTAAATATGCAACCATATCCAGTTGTAAGGATCTTTTTAAACTACTGAACTTCTAATAGCCACATTATAAGTGATTATATATAGCTTCTTGGTATTTTTTATCCTATAATCTGAATATTTTGTGGTTGAGATAGCAATTTAGACTTTAACATGCTTCTGCAGTTTGTCAGAAATAACAATTTCAGCTATTTTCCGTATGATCAAACTATGTATTTCTACTGAGATTACTGACGATTGGTAGATCATTTGAGGTTGTAAAGGATCTAGTGGCAAAATATTTAGTTTTCTAAGACCTTTCTCAAGGACCCCCTCTTATTTTAGTCAGTTATCTAGAAAAAAAGAAATTACTGCAAACTTACATTCCCATTAGTACAGATAACTGATATTTTCACAAGTTTTACCATTTCATGCCTTATTGCTTGGTCCATAAGTAAATTTCATATTTATCATATCTTTGGACTATAATCTTCCCAGCAGCTACAATAGGGCCTTCTCTACTATCTAGCCTGTTAGTTCATACAGCTCCAAGGTGATAATTTATTACTTAAGTTATTTATGTGTTTGTCTATCCAGACAGATTACAAATCCTTTGAGGGCAACAATGCTGTGTTTGATTTGATTTCTTTAGTGTCAAGCTCAGTCACAAGCACGTAGGATGAACTCAGTAGATGCTGATGACTGAATAGACAGGAGACTATTAAGGAGCACTTTGATATATCATTGTCTTGTATGCCAGAGGAGACAGCAGATTTCTCTGACAGCCTTTCAAAATTACTACCTGAAAATGTCTCCCAGCTCTGAGAGGAAGAACAGAAATCTCTTAGTACATAAGGTATTTGGAGAAGATTTCTACTTGAGGGACTTGTAGTTTCTTGAACAGTAATATATGATCCTCAATAGATCAGAGTTACTACGATTCCCTATAAAAGGTGGCCTGGCTCCTAGAATAATCTTTTTCATTATATATTTTTCCTTATATGTTTTTAATCACATCGAGGTGAAGGCTGACTTAATAGACCTAATGTAGTTTGGGTTAAGTGTGAGTGTGTGTACTCTTAAAATGGCACTACCTGTGCCAGCAAGGGCATCTTATTACCAAGCCCAAGTATTAACACACTGTTCAGAAAAGACTGATTTTAAGAGCTTACTGTAGTCAAAAATCAGAATTATGTTATACATTGAGGTACAAAGTATACCTTAAGTATACACATACTGTCCATAGCCCAAGGTACTGGGCCTGGGAGGTGGCTCAGGCCTGCTTGCCCTATGGGGCTAAGACTAGGAGCAGAAGGATCAAGGAGCCTGCAGCTCTGATATTTCAGCTCCCCCAGAAAATCTGGTTGGCTCCCAGGGCCTGCTTGGGCTCTGCTGCCAGCACTCTGCCTCTAATTTTTATTGTTGCTGACACATATGTGTCTTGCTGATTGTGTGTATGAGGAATTGGCCTAGGGAGGGAAGAAAAGGTTACAGCATAATCTGTCTCCTTAGTATAATAGTGTGTTGGTATAGCATATTGGCACAAATGAATTGCCTGAAACACTCTTGAAGTGATACCATTCAGAAGGACTTTTTGAATTTAAAGTGGGCTACTTTTTCAATGTATAACTTCTTTTTTTCAATGTGTAACATTTAAGACTAGGAGGTACACTTAGAAGTTGTCTATTCTGATTAGATGTGGAAATGAAGACCAAAAGAAGTCAATGATTTATTCAGTGTTGTACAGCCAGAGATAAAAAAAAAAAAAAAAAAATGAAAAGACCTTTCAGCCTTTTGGCTCCTGTTTTTTTCTTTCCACTATTGTCTCATATTATCACATTATTTTAAAGATTGTTGGAAGTTGACCATAAAGCTTCATGATTCGTTTCTGAAAATACATCTAGCCATATGCTCCTCAAACATGTACTTTTTTATTTTATATTATACTTCAATATATTACCTTAAAAATGTCATCCTTTATGAAATCTGACATCATACTTAGCAGCATGAGGTCTTTATGAACTTATTTTTAGTGGTAATATGTGCTTAGCTCTTCAAGTTGAGGGGATGGTTATGAAGAGATGGATTTGATGACTGCTCTGTGCTCCATGCTAAAATATCAGACAGTTTTTTCCTTCATGCATTGTTGGCAGTGTTTGCTGTAGACTCCACATGATAAAAGTATTGGATTATTATATTTCAGCGGTTATCTGTATCTGCTCAGGAACCGCCTCAACTTGGGTGGCCATCCACCCCATGTTAGACCCCAAGGAGTTCATCCCAACAATTGCACTCTCTCTCCTGGTCTGCCCGGTGGGAGGCTCTGACTGTTGGGGAGGGCTTCCAAGCCACTCCTTTGGCACAAATAGGGCCTCCTGCTTCTCCAAGCTGTCCTTCCTGGAGAAGGAACAGTTCATGTAGAAAAATCAAGGAACTTAAACATTCACTAAAAATGTGTGGGTGGCTATGTGGACTTCCTTCAGGTACTGACAACGGGTATCCTGCCACAGGTGACTGTGTTCTTTTTGCCCAGCTTCTTTGCAGCCAGATCCCAACTGATGCTGTCTTCAATAAAGATTAAGTCATGTTTACAAAATAGTCTGAGCTAAGGTTTTCCTGAAGGCTTAGGAGATTGGTTTTTGGCTTTGAAATTTAATATTTTTTATAGTAAACTTATTAAAAGTTCTGCTTTTTTCCATCATTTCCTGGAATAGCCTGAGGCTTTTCTCTGTCTTGGTTCTCTGCAGCCTGAGCACTGGGTTTTCTTAGGGAAGGTCTTCTCTCTTTAAAGGATGTTCCTCTTTAAAAATCTCTTAGATTAACTTTTTCCCAATTTACCTCATGGAGTATTGTAACTGCTCTGCACTTTACCCCTTCTCCATGTAGCCATGATGCGTGGAAACAGTGGTTTTAAATTTCCTCCTAGTAATAAAGTTAGATATCATTCATTATTCCAGTTTATAAGTATTAGATAAAAGCATTCAGAAAAAAATAACACTAGTCACATTTAAATCTGACACTTCAGGGGCACCTGGGTGGCCCAGTGGGTTAAATCCTCTGCCTTTGGCTTAGGTCATGACTCCAGGGTTCTGGGATCAAGCCCTGTGTTGGGCTCTCTGCCCAGCGGGGAGCCTGCTTCTCCACCTCTCTCTCTCTCTCTCTCTGCCTGCTTCTCTACCTACTTGTGATCTCTGTCTATCAAATAAATAAATAAAATCTTTAAAAATAAATAAATATAAATCTGACACTTCAATTATTGTTCACACCAGTTATCTTGCCAGCTCTATAGACAAGGAGGATGGATGGGAAAAAAGGAATAAAGAGAAACGAAAAGAGGGAAAGAAGATTTCCTTCTAATTTTATTCTCCTCTTGCCACTTATAGCCTTCTTAACAGAGAGGAACATTTATAAAGGATGTGCTAATTCATGAAGCACTTTTATATACTTTATCTCAGTTCTTTCCTTTCACAGTGTTTTTCACAATAGTAATTAATTCATTATTTGTGTAATTTGTGAGGACCTTTCTCCTCCACTGTATTGTATGCTCCATTAGGGCGTGGCCACATCTGTCCTGTTCACTCCTAAATCCCCAGCCACATGCCCACTTCCTGGCCCATAATAGGCTAGACGGAAGTTTTGGTTAAATGAATGGATTCTTAGAGTACCATCCCCTTATGTGTGACTCCCCTAGGAGGTTATTTTGAACCCCAGTCTAGGAATCTGTTCACAATCTCCCAGTGCATCTTGTTCTTTATTTTGAAACAACAGAACACTTGTAATTAGTTTTTCAGAGAGTTTGTTGCATGCTATTTTGTCAAGCTCAGGAGGGCTTGGCCTGTGTGTGATTTTTCATTGTTGATGCTTAGTCTGTGTTTGTTGAATGAAGAAACAACGAGCAACCCCCAAATAGGGAGGGTGGACACCATTGTTATGGGGCTTTATAGGAAAGGGGGTTGGACCTGAGAGGGTGAATGGCTTGACTTAGGTCAGATGGTATGTGGTGGAACTATTATTCACTGGTCTCCTGGCTTTATGTCTTGTGGTTTTCCACCACACCACACTGACTCACTTGTGTGAAATCTACCTCATGATGCTCTCTGAAGAAGACAGTTTCCAGGTCCTGAGAGACACAGCTGCAACCTGTAGGAAGGGGATCTGAAAATGAAGTCCAGGAGTAATGGCTGATGAGTTCCACATCTCCCTCAGGGACCAAGTGTGAGTTTGCCTGATCAGGCTGACGTGGCTCTCCCAGTTGTCTCCAGTAAGATGGAGGTGTGTCTCACCTCAGGACTTCCAGGGTGGCTCAGGTTCCTTTTAAGAATTCTCTAATGAAACTCTTCTTGAAGAAATCTAAAGCAGACTCTTCTTTTTTCCCTAAGGTGAAATAGACATCATATTTAGGGGTATATCCACAGACATCATATTGAAGGGTATATGCCTACACCCCAAAATCCATCCATCTCAGTAAAAGATTTCTTCTCTATAGTTCCTGGAGGGATCATGCTCCCTGTGATAATCCCTCAGAATCTTGTAAAAAGTCACAAGGTCAGGTGATTCTTCCTTGGGAAAAAAAAGAGACTTTTATTAACATGCTGTGCTTACCCATACTATATCTTGAAGGAACCTTCAATCAATAGTTATTCATTCATTCATTTATTCCTCAAACACTCATAGGTGATCTACTCCATAAAAAATAATTGCCACCTTCAGTAGCTTAGCATCTGGGAGGATAGACATTGATGGTATCAGTATAGAGACTGAACTAAATAGTTTCTAAAGTATCTTGCAATTCTAATTTTTTTAACCCAAATAATTTAATTGAGACGGTTTCTTTTCTTTAGCAAGTTTTATTGTGGACAGAAGTGAGAGGAAAGACCTTGGGGGTCTCTGGCAGCAGGGGTTGGGAGGGAGGAGTGGGCAGGGGGTGGGTCTGCTGTCCCCTCTGAGCCCTGACAGATGAAAGCAGCAGCAGCAGGGTACACTGTGCCCCAGGTGAGCAGGGAGTGGACTTGATAGAAATCCAGCCTTCACAAGGTATCATGTATCCTCGAGTTTTAAGGAGATTCCTTTCAGTGAAAAGCTGTATTGGAATCATTCAGTATTAGACAAATGGAGAACCCTGGTCCAGATAACAGAGTATTAGGATCAGGGTACCTGTCTAGCTCCGGTAGTTGTGCACTTTTGGTTCACGAGTTCATCAGTGCTTTTCCATAAAGAAGCTTAAGGTTGTCATAGGACAGCACTGTCAAGTCACATTAGAGTTAAAACTTCAAAACATCTTTCTTCTTAGAATGTACGAATTATTTGTATGGACTTAGAAATTGTGTGCTAGCCAGATGGGGGAAAGGGGGGGATTGCAACAAGTTGATTTACAAAATGAATACTTCTAAACTAGGGGAAAATTCATTTCACAAAAGGACTCCCTACAGGCTGCTTTGAGTCATGAGATTTTCCTACTACAGTAAAAACATAAAAACATAAAACGTATCTTTTTTGTTTACACACACCCTTTGCCTCTCTATGTACCTCATATAATGTGTCAGACTTTTATGAAATGTAAAGCACCCCATCCTGGTGTAAAAACATGTAGTTGCCCGGAAAAGGAAAGCATCAGGCCATAGGAATTGCTTACCAAACATGTCTTCCAATACAGTAGTTGGTAGAACACATCCCACATCAGTAATTAGGGACTTACTACCCTGAAAAGACTCCAATGTAGCTATGATCAAGCCTTCTGTGAACTTGAAACTCATCTGCACTTTTCAGCACAGCAACACTCTATGCCGCCCTGACTTCCCATAGCAATGGATGGCTGTAGGCTCTGCCTCTGCAGGAATACACGTGTTCTTTTCTTCTTCGCCTGCTCTAGTGGTTTTAAAGCTGCAGCTGAAACTTAGCTGTCTTCTTGAACTTTTGTCTCCCAAAGTTGTGCCATCTACCAGCAACATGTTTTTGCCATTTTTGTCCTACAGCAAAAGTTCATCGAAATTCGCATTCTAAAAATAACAATATGGTTAGGAAGGCAGCCTCATTCTAGCAACCTAAGACACCTCCCAATGAATTTCTGAAAATGTATGTTTCTTTAATGCTCATCAGAAGATAAGCATTGAATATGCAAAACTGGGACCATAAAGGAGGTCTTATTGCTATTTATGATAATTTTTATGGTGTGCTTACATGTATAAATTATACAGTAATAAGTCTATGTTTGGTTATATACATTTTTGTATATTAAAAATTATTGTGATTGTGATTTTGATAAATCACAATAGTTACAAAAAGAAGTTCATACATATACAATCATGCCCTTCATTAAAAGTAATTTAATCAGTAGCACAGGTACTTCGTACAGGCATACATCTGAGGTATTACAGGTTCAGTTCCAGACTCCCACAATAAAGCAAATATTGCAATGAAACAAGTTAAATAAATTTTTGATATCCCAGGATATATAAAAATAATACTTGTACTATATTTAAGTCTATTAACTGTGTAATAGCATTATGTCTAAAAAATCATGTATATACATATATACAAAACATCCCATTATGTCTAAACACACACACACACACACCACACACTCACACACATATACCTTAATTTAAAAATACAACATTGCTAAGAAATGCTAATCATCATCTGAGATCTCAGCAAGTTAGTCTTTTTGCTAGTGGAGGCTCTTAGCTTGATGTTGATGGCTGCTGACTGATCAGGGTAGTGGTTGCTGAATTTTGGGGGTTGCTGTGGCAATTTCTTCAACTAAGACAACAGTGAAGTTTACTACATCAATTAACTCTTCCTTTCAGGAAGAATTTCTCATGTGATTCTGTGTGATAACATTTTACCCACAGTGGAATATCAAAACTGAAAGTCAACCTTCTGCTGCCTTATCACCTAAGTTTATGTAATATTCTAAATCCTTTGTTGTCATTTCAACAGTCTTCACTAGGCGTAGATTCCATCTCAAGAAACCACTTTCTTTGCTCATCCATCACAAGTAGCTCCTTATCCATTAAAGTTTTATCATGAGCTTACAACAGTTCAGTAACATCTTGTTCTAGTTCAGTAACATCTTCATCTAGTTCTCTTGTTATTTCTAATACGTCTGCAGTTATTTCCTCCACTGAAGTCCTGAACACTTCAGTCATCCACGAGTGTGGGAATCCACTTCTCCTAATGTCTTGTTTATATTGATATTTTGACCTCTTTCCATGAATCATAAATGTTCCTAATGGTGTCTATGGTGAATCCTTTACAGAATATTTTCAATTTACTTGGTCCAGATCCATCAGAGGAATCACAATCTATGACAGCCACCACCTCATGAAATGTATTTCTTAAATACCAAGACTTAAAAATTAAAATGGCATCTTGATCTATGAGCTGCAGAATGGGTGCTGTGTTAGCAGGCATGAAGACAACATTCCTCTTGCTGGACATCGCCATCAGAGCTCTTAGGTGACCTTACATTACATTTGAGCAGTAATATTTTGAAAGGAATCTTTCTTTTCGAACAGTAGGTCTCAATAGTAGGCTTCAAATATTCAGTAAACCATGTTTTCGGCAGATGTACTACCATCCAGGCTTTGTTTTTCCATTCTTGGAGCATAGGGAGAGAACATAGGGAGAGAATTCAGTATAATTTTTAAGGGCTCTAGGATTTTCAGAATGGAGAAAAGGTATTGGCTTCAACTCTAAGTCACTTGGCTGCAGTAGCCCCTATCAGGAGAGTCAGCCTGTCCTTTGAAACTTTAAGGTCAGACATTGACATCTCCCTTTTAGCTATGAAAGTCCTAGACGGCATCTTCTTCCGATAGAAGGCTGGTTCCCCTACATTGAAAATATGTTGTTTAGTGCAACCACCTTCATCAATGACCTTATCCAGATCTTCTGGATGGTTTGCTGCATCTTCTACATCAGTACTTGCTGCTTCACCTTTAACTTCTATGTAGTAGAGATGGCTTCTTTTCTTAAACCCCATGAACAAACCTCTACTAGTTTCACACATTTTTCTTCTGCAGTTTCTTTACCTCTCTTGGTCTTCTTAGAATTAAAGAGAATTAGTGCCTTTCTCTGGATTAGGTCCTTTCTAAAAAGGCTTTGTCTTTGTTGTGGTTTGGTCTTCTACCCAGACCATTAAAACTTTCTAAATATAAGCAACCAAAGTATTATTTGTGTATCCACTGAAATAGCACTTTTAATTTCCTTCAGGAATTTTTCCTTTGCATTCACAGCTTGGCTGTTTTGTGCAAGTGGCCCAGCCTTTTGCCTCTCTTAACATTCAATATGCCTTCCTCATTAAGGTTAATCATTTCTAGCTTTTGATTTAAAGTGAGAGACATGTAACTAGCTCTTCCTTTCACTTGAACACATAGAGGCCATTGTAGGGTTAGTAACCGGCCCAATTTCAGTATTGTATCTCAATGACTACAGAGGCTGAAGGAGAGGAATAGACTGCCTGGTCATTAGAACAGTCCTAACACACGCATTTATCAAGTTGGCTGTCTTAGATGATTGTCATTCATGGCGTTCCAAACAATTACAAGAGTAGCATCAAAGATCACTGATCACGGATCATCATAACAAATATAATACAAAATGAAAACTTTTCAAATATTGCAAGTATTACCAAAATGTGACCCAGAGACAAAAAGTGAGCAAATATGTTGGAAAAATGGCACCAATAGACTTGTTTGACTCACAAACCTTTAATGTGTAAAAAAACAAAACAAAAACCTGCAATATCTACAGAATGCCAAAACTGAAGTGTGCCTGTACATGATTCAGCTTCCCATTCTATTTGAGATTTTGGATGGTAGTTTTTTCTGAGACTTCCATTTTTAATACTGATGTTTTGTTATATTTATACTTACATTTACTTTTATATTAATATATTTTTTAACAACTTGAGCATGTTTTTTTCATTGTATTCTAGATACAATACAATTTATCTTTAATTGTAGCTGTAAATCATAGCTGTATCTTTAATCATAGCTGTAAAATATCAAATATTTAATATGAATAACAATATCTGAAGTTAACCACATTACATTCATATTCCATTTTAAATTTCACGTATTAGATGGAATGCATAGTTTTGTGAAAAACTCAAGTCAAAGAGTAAGATACTTTTCACTAAATCATCTTTACTTTTTTAAAAAAATTAAATGACTCACAACTCTGTAATTTTTATGTTAAATTTTTATAATACCTTTTTAACGTATGCTAGATATGGCATAAATATTTTCTCTAGAGCCAAAGAAAATGTCGAAGCTCAATTTAAAAATTAAACTATGAAAGCGATTTCTTAGTTTCTTTTGGACTTTTTGTATTTGAATTCATATAAAAAAGTTTTAAAATTTCAACAATTTCAATAGTAGGTAAGTTATTAAAGGAGGAGGAGAGAAAGGGTGCTTGGGTTTTTCCTGCCAGATTACTTTCATGAACATTTTAAATGCAACAGTATTTGAAAGAACATAATTAAAATTGACTTAGCAGTTTTTACTCAATATATACTACCATCTGTCCAGTGGATAGAACTGTGCAGTGATTTTGATACAGTGTTGGGTAAATGCATTATAATTGCATACCTTTGGGCATTTGCATTACTAGTCTTCGTCAACACTGATTGAAGAAACACTGTCTGGAGTTTCTCTAATACCCATCTCTTTCACAATGGTTCACCTCAGGAGGGTTTTTTCTCTCTCTTCAGGTATTTGTCTTCTGAATTCTATGAGAAGCCAAAAAAGGCCTCTAAGCATGGGTTCTCCTCTGTGTTGCCTAGCTGGGTTCTAGCTCACCTTTCTTGTCCTCCAGAATCCAAAGAGTTCTCACACTAGGATTTTGGAGGTTCATGTACTTTCACAGGACACATGTTCAAATGGACCTTAAATCCATGGCACACGTATAGTTTGTGACCAAATAATCTAAGATTTTCAGTGGGTAATTGTGAGCTTCGACCTCTGAGGTATATCAGACTGGGAAGGTAGGCCCAGGCTAGCTTAGTCAAATCAGGATTTCGCAGCCCTGTGGTGGTTCTGCTGCTGCAAGATGCATTTGCCCACCTTCTGCAGATGCAGAAGTCAGGGCACTGGCTTCTGGTCTGTAAGATAAAGCCCACAGTCCTTGGCCTGAACATTGTGGCTCTGTATGGTTTACCCTAACCCCACTTCCCAGCCTCTTCATTTAGTTTCTTTTCCAGGAGAACATCCTGATCTCCAAGGATAGGGTTTTCCCCTTCTAGGCTTAGGTAACAAATTACCATTTTCCACAAGTACTCATTTTTACCTGCTTGCTTTATCTCCCCTAGTAGGCTTTGTTCTAGAAGAAAGTTCATATGTCTTGATAGTGCCTACGAGGCTTTTGTACACAGCTGATCCACAGTGAAGTTTGATGAGTGGCTGCATGTGTCTTCTTCCAGCCTTAATTATCTATTGGTGGTGAGTGATCAGAGCTGCCCTGAAGTGTGTATAAAATGGTAGGCACTCCCTTCATAGTATATGTTGCCAGGTTCAGTAAATAGAATCCAGGTAAGTTTAATTTCAGATAAATGGCAAATAATTTTTGTTTAAATGTGTCTGAAATACTTCATGAAAATATTTATACTAAGAAATTATTCATTGTTTACATGAAATTCAAATTTAACCAGGTACCTTGCATTTATCTGGCACTCCTACTTTGTGCCCTTGGCTAAAGTGGCACCAGGGCTAATTCAGCTCTCCAAAAGCATCATGCCTGCATTTGGTCATAGACTTCCAATGTCTGATGTTTCCTTAAGATATAAAATTGTGGCAGAAGTCACACCACACCTGGTACTGAGCACTGTGCCAGTTACATGAAGAGCAGAGTGCGGGAGGTGCCCTGGCCTCTTGGTGAGAGGACACATTCCAAGGAAAGATTAGTCAGTCAACATCAGAGGCACAATGGTGATGTGTGGTTAGCACTGGAAGAGAAGGTACAGCTTGTCCCTGGGCAGCCTGATCTGACCTTTTGGATCCCCCTAGGGGGTGTCTGAGTTGAGATTTTCAGGCATGGCCTTGGGTTTCGAGGCCTGTGGTTGTAGCTCATTTGAGGAGGTGGAAGAAACCCATGACAGTTCACTTAAAAAGCTGATGGTGGCCCATGTCATGGCAAGAGACAAAGATGTGTGGATCTTTTCAGTGAGGATGAAATTAAAGCCCAGTGTCTCAAATTAAGTTTCTTTGAATCTCTGTCTCCTGCTTCTGGGCCACTCATTCTCTTGAGACTGTGTTGCTTTGAGAGCAGCCTCCACCTACTAACCACCTTCACTGAGCACCCAGTACTTCTGACCCCAGTTCAGATTAATGTCACCAGTGGAGTCCAAAGTGCCACATCCATAAACACATCCTAGGACTCCTGTTACTTATTTGCATTTGCCCCCCACCCCCCCGCAAATGCATTCTTATCTTTCTCCTCTCTCTCACTCCCTACCTTCTTTCCCTCCCTTCCACAAGTACATTACAGCCCCTAATAGGCATAAGCTCTGCTCCCAGAATGGGGGGGTGGGCAGGAGCTGCAGTGAAGGAGCTGCCAAGGTTGCTGCTTTCTATGAACTTACGACTGAATGAGAGTAGACTTGCACTTGAAGACAAAGTGTTGTCTCTGCTTTGGAGGAAGCTAAGAACAATGCTGTGAGAGGGTGGCTGGGACAGTGAAAGTGTGCTAAAGTCCTGTCCTCCCAAGGGGTGCTATCTGAGCTGACAGTTGGATGATGAGACAGAGCCAGCAACGCAGAGAGCCAGGGCAAGCACTTTGCAGAGAGGCAACAGCAAGGGCAAACGTCATGAAACAGGCATGGGCTTGACTCATTTGAGGAACAGGAAGTAAGCCATAGTTTCTGGGACAAAGTATATGAGGAGAATGCTATAGTCCATGGAAAACACCAGGAGGAGATGGCTGTCCAAAAGCCAGGGAGAGAGGCCTCCTCACCAGAAACCAAACCAGCTGACATCTTAATCTTGGGCTTCTGGCCTCCGGAATCTTAAGAGAATAAATGTCTGTTATTTAAGCCTTCTTGTCTGTGGAACTTTGTTGTGGCAGCCCTAACCAATTCAGACAGCCTTCCTGTCCTGTCCAATCTCCTTGCACAAAGCCTAACCCATGGCTTCAGCCAGCACGGTACAGTGAGCCTTTGTGTCCGTTCAGACTGGTACAGACCTCTCCCACCTACCACCCTGCTCCTCCTCTTAAATCTATAGCCTTCGTTCACATGACCGCCTCACTCCCATGTATATAGTTGTACTTACCTCAAGCTGGGAAATCACCTCAAAGATCTTCCCTCCTTCCCCTCCTCCTCCTCACCCCCCACCCCACAGTGAGTCAGAACTATCATTCCACTTCCAGAGGCATCGGTCAGATCCCTGTGTCCATATTCATATTCATCCCTATTAGAGTCACATATAATTTGGAACTTTATTATCTTCATTTAGAAAAAGGGTTTTAACCTGTTTGCAGTTTAGGTATTTGATGGCACCTGTGGTTTTTATGTAACACTCCGATGGCACGAAGTTTATACTACCATTCAGAATATACTCTGGATCATGTTATTCCCGTCTTCAAATGGCCTGACAATAAATTCTAAATTTGATGCAAATTCATCTAATATACAGACACCTTTACACTCTGTCCCTGCCTCCCTATTTCAAATTGTCTTCTGCCATTCACACTCCTCTGTCCTCAGAGCACCAGCCTATTTCCCATTGTGTGGACTTCCCGTGTTTTGTCATCCTTCTGTACTTCCAAATACATATATTTTTAATATGTATTAAATTAAATATATTATTTATTTTTAAGATAAAAAATGTTTTTAAAGATTTTGTTTATTTATTTGAGAGAGAGCATGGACACAGGGAGGGGAAGAAGAGCAAGCCGACTCCCTGTGGAGCATGCAGCCAGATACAGGGCTCAATCCCAGGACCCTGAGATCATGACGTGAGCCAAAGGCAGACACTTAACCAGCTGAGCCTCTCCCACCTTCTACACATGCAATTTCCCCATTTGAAATTCCCTCTACCTTCACCCTACCTGTTCTAGTTTCTACCAGACTTTAAGCTGCTTAATAAAAAGACCTTTCCTCTCATCTTGTTATCCTCATCAATTAGTTTTCAGTAGTTGCCCAGTGAATTTTGTTGGGGCAAATAGTGAACGTGTCCTAAAGAATTTAGCTGAACGGTTCTCAAAAAGGGGGGGTGATTTTGTCCCCCCAGGGGACATTTGGTAATGCCTGGGGACATTTTTGATTATCATCTCTGCTGGATGAAGGCCAGGGATTCTGCTAAACATCCTACCACACATGGGGTAACAAAGAATTATCTGGCCCCAAATGTCAATAGCACTGATTTGAGGAACTCTGCCTTAACTTCTGTCCCATAGGGAGTTGTCCTTCCAGGCCAAGCTCCCTGTCCGCCACTGCTCTGTTTGGGCCTTTGGCGTGACTCTTGGGAAATTACTCCCTGATTGTGGCTTTACTTTTCCATATCCTTCCTAGATTGTGTTCCTTGAGGCTGGGAACCTTTTGTGCCTTCAGTGCCTGACCCGTGACTGAGGAAATAATAGCTGAGTTAGCATGAAGAGAGAAATGAATGGCAAAAGATACTAATGCCAATTTTATCTCTGCATTTTAAACTTACACCAGCTGTGCATCTCTTTATCTGGTGGTTATGACTGGAAAGGCAGAGAGGGGCCAGGTGGAGTGTGAATGGTAAACTACGCAGAAACTTCCCAGCCAGGACACTAGTGCCGAAACGACTCTAGGTGATTTGCACTCAGGTTCATTTTGATAGCCATTTCCACTATGCATTCGTGAGAGGTCATATAGAAGAAGGTGGAAGAAATAAAATGGAAAGCACTGCTGCCCACTCAAAAATTCTGCAGTGTTAGAAATGTTCTCTGTCTGCAGTGTCCAGACCAGTAGCCACAGCCACAGGTGTGGCGAGTACAACTCAGGAGCTCACTTTTTTTTTTTTTTAAAGATTTTATTTATTTATTTGACAGGCAGAGATTACAAGTAGGCTGAGAGGCAGGCAGAGAGAAAGGAGGAAGCAGGCTCCCTGCGGAACAGAGAGCCCGATGCGGGGCTCGATCCCAGGACCCTGGGATCATGACCCGAGCCGAAGGCAGAGGCCTTAACCCACTGAGCCACCCAGGCGCCCCCAGGAGCTCACTTTCTGATCCTATTTGTTTTCATTAAAATAAGCGTAAATGGTCACCTGCGGTCTGTGCTTACTGTAGGTCTGTGCTTACTGTAATGGACAGTGCAGCCCTGACATGTGTTTGAGGCTGCCCACAACACAGGGTGGTCTTGGGATCGTTTTGTTAGTTTTATCCCGATTGATCTTAGGCAGGCAAGAATGGTAAGTGACACAAAGTTCTAAAAAATGAAAAAACAATACGAGGGGGGAAACAGTCCATTTTCCCAGAGTCACTTCTTCAGTGTGTGACTTGAAGCCAGGCCCAGCTGGGCAGGAATCAAAACACATGACAGGCAAGCCAGGCACAACCATCCTCACATCCTCCCAGATTCACAGCTCGTGGAATAAGATATTCCCTCTGCTAAACCTTGCTGCACTGATGTGCTGTAAGGACTCTTAGAACCTTTCTGACGTTTGAACAGGTTCAGCATGTGCCACCTTCAAATGGGGATGAATATAAGTTAATTCTAGAAGAGATCAAATTTGTTAATAAATTACAGAGCCTAATTAGGGAGAAAAGAATGCCTTTTGTTTGGAATTTACTTTGAGAGGATGTACTTTTTAGAAAATAAGTTTTTGATTAATAAATAAAATAAATAAAATCCCGAAGCCCAACCAGCAAATATATTTTGAATGTCTACTGCTATAATCTCAAACTCCACTGAGCCCAGAATCTTTTGCATAAAAACTTGATTTCTAAAAACAGGATTTTTTTGTTTGTTTCTATTTCTTTCTAATGGTTTTGGCAACGTAGCCGAGTAGTAGTACTATTTGGTGTTCCCTTACCAGATATCTCGTTATGGAAATAAAACAATAGATGTAACATCTTACTTTCCATATAATAAGAAAAATTTAGGTGAAAACGAGATAAATGTGTGTTTCACTATGAAGAAAACACTAATCAGTCTTTTAAGATATTTAATACCTTATTCCCTCCCGTTCTGTTAATGTTTTGATGTTATTAAATGTTTTAATGACAAAATTAGATGGTTATTTAGGGAAGGAAAATTTTTCTGCAACGGGATTATTTTCATAGGACAATATTAATGCATGTCTGTAAATCCTTTTGCATATAACAGCTCCATCATTCTTCTAGTGGAATTCCCCATGGCTTTTCTCAGAGTGGCAGTCAGATCAGATTAGAAGTGTGAGTAAAATATTATTGCAAACAATTAAAGCATTAGGCTCATAAATTGATCAATAATTTTTCAAGAACATGATAGGTTATGATTTCTTTTCATTTCATTGAAGAAAAATGTGATAGCTAAGATGAGAAGACAGGTTTATTTTTGTGTTAGGTATTCTGTGATTAGTTAATGAAATATTTTCATCGGTTAAGGTGACCTCTTGTCTCTCAGCTAGGTATTGACTTTCACAACTGTGCCTCCCATCCCTCTGATTGCGGTCAGGAGAAATCAGATTCTCCTCACAGCCACCTTCAAGCTCTGTCTTATCTAACTCAGAAGGGCCTTCCTTCCAGAAGGCTTTCTTTGGAGAGGAATATCACTGAACTCCCGTGGTCTAAACCCAAAGGTCTCAGGTTTGTAAAAAGGTTCATGGCAGGTCAGATATTTTTCAGTATATTTTTTAAAGGGTTTCTTGAGCTAATTTAATTTCTTATATTCATTAATTCCTCTCCTTCCATCTCCACCCCCTCTGAATAAACGGCCCTTCACATGAATCCAATTTAGCTTCAATGCACCTTATTCACACTGCCTTTTATTGCAAGCCACATTCCAGCCAGCTGTAAGATTGCCCGGCTGCCTCAGGTTTCCCGATTTAGCTCTGGAAATGATTTCAACATGGCAAAAACTTTTCACTGGCCAATTTGGAAAACAGGATTCAATTTGTGAAGAAAGTCCAAAATGGCAAATGAAAATGAAGAGGACGGAGAACGTTGGGACAGGGGTAGACAGTCAGAGCAAGGAGATGAGAACCCTTTGTAATTCTCTTCCTGGTGTTCCTTCCTTCTCCCCTACCCGGCCTCTGGTTCCATATTCTTCAACTGAGGTAGGATGGGGAGGAGATGGGCGGGGGAGCCGAAGCTGAAAATTTAAGTTTTGAGCCTTGCACTTTTGTCACTGTCCTTGGGACTTCTCTACTTGACTTTGGTTTAATTGCAGCACTGGTATAAACATGGGGCTCTCTACCAGCAGCTGGAGGGGAGTGGGCAGCAGTAGCCAGAATGAGGTTTAGAGTCCAGGCAAAATTGCACAGTCTTATCTGGGAGCAGCCATAGGAAGGGGAAACAGTTTGCAGCTGTGAATGAGAATGCTTATCTAATCAAAGTAGGCCTAGGCATCAAATGTTCACATTTACACGGCTGGGGGTAAAAAATAGTAACACTTCCCTTTTACAAACACCATTGAACTTAAAGCCACCCTGCTAAATTTGAGTCTGTCTATTAAATCCAAAAGTTATCTTCAAGTAATTCATATGGGGTGTTAAACAGTTAATTAAAAGTGGATTTATTGTAGGCTTTGGTAAAAAGATATGTGATTGAAATTCATGCAAGCAGATTGTAGATTCCAAAGCCTGATTGATTTCCAAGTCTAAGAAGGATGTATTTCTAGGTAAAAACTGTGTGTGTCATTGTTTTTCTTTGGTTATATACTTCCATCTCTCCCAAGAGAAAATAAGTGTCATGTTTAAATATGAGTATAGTTTAAATAGGTGCTATTTAGATCTGTACTATGTTGCTTCTGCTATACATAAAGAATTTGTGATATCAAAATAATAAGCACATTTTTTCCTGCAGAGAACACTAATTTTGAATAATTTTAGAAGTCTAATACTTTCAGAAGTTAACCATTGACTATAACAATTTATACATTTAGCTATATCATTTTGACATATCTACTAAATGTGGGTAGTTATTTAATTTGTGGAAATCTTTGCTCTCACTACCCACTCAGCATCTAAAAGAGGTACTGATGTAGTGATATTAAGCTGAAAAAAAAAAATAGCCTAATTTAGTTCAGAAATGGCTAAATTAGTTCAAATATTTATTAGGTTAATAACAGTTTTAAAATAGGTCAAACATTTTCTAATCATTCAGGACAACCCCTAGCATTTTTTCTAAATTAGCATAATCTGTTCTGGAAGTTTAGGGGTTAGGCTAAGAATATGAGTAGGCCATAGATCTGACACAGCCATTCATAGTACCAGTTTATTCCACAACCCAGCACATTATTAGACGACTCTACTTTGACCATCAAAGGTGTGATAGCTTTGATTTGGAACAGCTCAGTCAGTATACCAGGTTAGACATGGATTTATTTCTCAACTGTCTACAGGCCAACAGTATTGAACACTTGAGAATGTAAAGGAAAGAGAATGAAAATGACTTACAAAAATAGAAACTACATGGCTTGACAAATATTTGTGCATGGGAGGCAAAGGAAAGAATCAAAGATGACTCCGGATATCAGAACAAGAGAATAGATGGTGGTACCATTAAAAAAAAAAAAAAGTCAGATAAGTGACTCTTAATCTCACAAAACAAACTGAGGGTTGCTGGGGGGAGGGGGGTCGGGAGAAGAGGGGTGGGGTTATGGACATTGGGGAGGGTATGTGCTATGGTGAGTGCTGTGAAGTGTGTAAACCTGGCGATTCACAGACCTGTACCCCTGGGGATAAAAATACATTATATGTTTATAAAAATATATAAATAAATAAATAAAATTCAGAAACTGGCTTTGGAAAAGAAAGCAAGGTTTGATTTATAGAACAGTAGCCCATGCATTTATGATCAATTAGTTTTCAACAAGGGTAGCAAGAAAATTTATGTGGAAAAAACCTCATGCCATACACAAAAAATTAACTGAAAAATGGATTATACACGTAAATATAAGTGCAAAACTATCCTAGTCTTAGGAGAAAACATAGGAGATCTTTCCAACCCTGAGTCACACAGTCTTCTTAAAATGGCATCGAAAGCACAAGCAACGAAAGGAAAGTGTTAATTGGGCCTCATCAAAGTGAAAAGCTTTTGTGTTTCATAGGACACCATCAAGAAAGTGAAAAGGCAACCCTCCAAATGGGAGAAAATACTTGCAAATTGTATATCTGACAAGAAACCAGAATATATAAATAACTCTTATAACTCTATAATAAAGGTAAATAACCCAATTAAAAATAGGCAAAGGATTTAAATGGACATTTCTCCAAAGAAGGTATACACATGACCTATAGGCATATGACAAGATGCATCGTTAGTCATTAAGGTATGCAAATCAAAACCACAGTGAGAAACCACTTCACACCCACTACAATGGCTGTAAACAGAATGACAGACACATAGCAAGTGTTCTTGAGGATGTAGAGAAATTGGAACCCTCATTCATCACTGGTCGGAATGTAAAATTGTTCAGCCACTTTGTAAAACAGTTTGGCAGTTCCTCAAAATATTAAACAGTTTACTTTATAAATTGGGCACATAAGAGATTAAAAATAGCTAATAATACACTAGGATAATTGTAACAATATACTGTAATAAAAGTCATGAGAATGCGGTCTCCGTCTCTCTCTCAAAATATCTTACTGTACTGTACTTGCCCTTCTTCTTGTGATGACATGAGATGGTAAAGTGCCCACGTGATGAGATGAAGCCAGGAGAATGACATGGACACTGAGATGTAGCACTAGGCTGCTGTTGACCTTCTGGCTAGACATCAGAAGGTGGATCCTCTTCTGGGCCATCTTAATGGAAACTGGGGAAAGTGAAACTGTGGATAATGCAGGGTGCTGTGCCTCCATAAGACAGCATAGTATTCCACCATAAAAAGAAAGAAGGGCTGGTACAGGGCACAGCCAGGATGAACTTTGAAAAGGTTATGCTGAGTAACAGAAGGCAGACCTAAAAGGTAACATGTTGTAGGATGCCATTTATATGGAATGTCTGGAATAGGCAATGCTGTAGAGATGTAAAGTAGGTTAGTGGTTGCCTAGACAGGGACCAAGGATGGAGAATGATTGCTAAAGGGTATGGGATTTCTTTGGGGATGATAAATATTCTGAACTTGGATTGTGGTGGTGGTTGTACAACTCTGTAAATATACTCCGGTCCATCAAATTATACAATTTTAAATGAGTGGATTGTGTGGTTGGTGAATTATTTATCAAAAAAGCTGGTTTTTTTAAAGAAATAAAAATGTTAAGATTAAGAAACCAGAAGTATATACAAGGGTGAAGTCCAGTGAAACCTGGGAGAGAGGTCTGGGCCAAAGGGAAACACATGCAGCTCTGTTTAGAGTAAATGAAGCTGGGAAAGTGAATCAAGCATCCAGGGAGAATGTGGAGTAAAAATAGTGCAGTTGTGAGGATGCAGAACCTGGGGACATAGCTGTGTTTTTTGAGGACAGAATTCAGAAGAACGGTCTGAGAGATAAGGAGGGAACAGTGAACAGTACTGAATAATTGAAGGCAAGGAGAGAGATGGGTTCACAGAAGAGGTAGTTTACCAGGGTAAATTTGGAATGACCAAATATGCAATTGACTTTGATGTTGGGGAGATTGTAATTTTACAGTGAAGTTCTGTGGAGGTGAAAACCAGATGCAAAGTTTTAATGAATGAGGCTTAAAGAAGGTCATATAGACTAGGTTTTCAAGGAGTTTGGGTGGAAAAAGAAAGAAGAAATCACTGGGGTTAAAGGAAGGTTCTGCTGTTGATAATGATAATGACATTGTTTAGAAAGGAAAATCTTAAGATTTAGAGGTAGAGGGAAAGGAGCCAGAGAGGGGAATGACTGAGCAGAAGAAAACTCATTACAAAGTAAAACTCTGGATCTAAGCACTATAAAAACTTAGCACCCCACCCCTACCCCGCTAGCCCCTTCTTTCCATTTTGGAGGTAGGCAGAAGCTACATTGTTAGTCTTTTTTTTTTTTTTTTTTTTTTTTTACTGAATGAAAAATATACCTCAGCTATTGATAGCCTGTTATTTTATAAAATGTTTCTAAAATCTGTGCTCTTTCTAACACAGGTGGGACTCTTCCCTGCTAGAGGCCAGTGGTTTGGTAAACTCAGGGTCCAGCACTGCCTCTTTAGAGCTTGGGCACAATGTTGTAAACATGTCTAAGTATGGGGTCTCAGTTCAGAAACAGTAATGATAATGTCTGCTTGCAAGTATTTTGACAGAATTATTGGAAAGGTATTATTGAAAAATATAGCTGGAAAATAACGTAAAGAGTAAAGAAAGCACTAGAATAGACAGTTATGGGCTCCGATCTAGGGAAGTCTCACTATGCCTCTGTTTTTTCAGCTGTGAAGTCGGTAAGATAGAGCTCATATGGTTGTTACGATGAGTAAATGAGAAGATGTGTGTAAGCATAGAGTCTGGGGCATCATTAAGTGCTCAATGATTTCAAGTGGTGGCAGCAGCTCCTGCTGCTGTTGCCACAAGTCAGAGTGAAAATCTAATAACCAGAAAAAAGAAAAAAAGTTTCTCCAATTATTAATGAGAGCTAATAAGAATGAGCTCTGCTGATTTAATCATTTATTCAAATTGAAGTCTGAAGCTGCTGTGATAATGTTTACCATTTGCTAAAACTCAAATCTCATTTTTTATTACAAAAACCACACAGTACTACCTCTGACAGGCACACTCTAGTCTCCTTTCCCTCTCAGTCCTTAGTGTTGATAAATGTAATAAAAATGCTGTTTTTGTTCTTGATTTAAAAAAAAAAAACAATTAATTGCAATGAAGTAGATAAGGCATCAGTGTGATTATTGTTCACTGTGAAATTCCTGGGTCAGAGTAAGAAGCACTGACAAGACCACCTAACCAATACATTTTCTTACTTAAGATGCTGTTAATGAAGTAGCTATCAGATTTATATGTCACTGCAAATGAAATGTCTTAATAATACAAAGCCTATTTGTGTTCACGACAACAGGGTCTCTAACTCATGTTTACCTTTCCATCTCTGATATGCAATGAAGTTATTTGATTTATTGCAGAATAAAATCTATGCCATTTCTGATCATTATCCTTTTTCCATTGATATTTTAGTGCTTGTTACAGTAAAATTCCAACAGAATTACACAACCAGAATGATTTGATAGGTCCTAAAAGTATATACCCTAATGGATTTCTGATGGAGATTGAACTTGATGGCACAATGTTAAGTTCTTGAAGTTGGAAATTAATGTTATATTTTTAGGGGACATTCTTGGCATTGCTTTTACTTTTGGGGAGGAGGGAAGGAGGAATATCATAGCTTTTCTTCTTTTCTCAGACAAATGACCAAGCAGGAAATTTTTTATAAATTACAAAACATTCACTTTGAATAGCATGCTGTGATTCCCAGCTAAGTCACTTTGGTTCATCCTGTCCTTTGCATTTCTGTAGACAGCAGTAATCAAAGCAGTATGGAAGCCACGCACAGTCTGATTTGTCAGTGTAGCCCCAGGAGTTCAGAAGTCTCCTCTGTTTTGGGGTGTAGAACAAGAGGAAAGACCAAAGCTGGACACTCTGCCTGGGTCTGGATGTCCGTGCAGTGGCCTGGCTGGCCCACCATTGAAGTGATTTAAACAAAGTCTGTGGGCTTCATTCTCCAGACCAAAGGATGAGTGTGTCTTAGGGAATGGCAGGTGGATGGTAACATAGGAGGAGGGAAAGGATGGAAAACACTGGAGAGCAAGCAGACAGCCAACCCTCAGACTGGCAAAATGGACTCTCTTTGCCTCTTGACACCTAGGGAGCCCAGAGGCTGAAACAATCATGATTTCACCTCGTCACTTTCTACTGTGATCTTTATAAACTAAAAACACAAGGTTGTTTTTAACACTATGAAAACACTGCTTTGTCCCTTTGCCTTTGTAGTCTTTAGCCAGTGTCAGTTTAGATATATTCCACCATTTCTCCTACTCTTCCTTGGTATGAGAAAGTGACATAAAGTTCAGATTAAGCACTTGACTTCTTTACTTGGATTTGCAGACACATTAATTTGATATATGATGAACATAAACAAGCAGAAAGAGAAGGAGTGGGAGAATCCACTTATTCTAAGATAGCTTTCCTTTTTCAACTTCAAAATGAGAAATAATTATATTTATCTCTGCAGCATGGAGATAACGAGGCTGTAAATTAATTTCCATGCAGGTTTTTCTAATAAATTATAGAGTTTTGCTCTTTTCCAGAATCAGAAGTCCAATATGGCGTTTCTGGGTCAAGTGCTCTGGGCCTTCTGACCCTATTTCTTTATAACAAGGGCTTTATCCCCTTAAATCCATAAATTATCTGAAACATCCTTTTAACTTCTCCAAGGAGAGGTGCCAGATTGCTTAAATATTTCCTGTTTTATCAGAGGTCTATATTCATTTTTCATTTGTTTCAACATAGTTTCCTCCTATAGTTAAATCAGCATTTCAGAATTTTAACATTGAGTAGGGAGCTTACAGATAAATGATAGAACCTTGTAGCTTTTTAAATAGATAAATCTTGGGCCACTGCCAGTAGGTAAATAACTAACTTCTATTTAAACAGTTTAGAAGTGATC
Source organism: Mustela nivalis (assembly GCF_964662115.1). Classification (NCBI taxonomy): domain Eukaryota; kingdom Metazoa; phylum Chordata; class Mammalia; order Carnivora; family Mustelidae; genus Mustela; species Mustela nivalis. Next base: position 134,425,924 of record NC_139024.1, read on the forward strand.
AGCTACAAGGTCGAGCAGCTCAGGGCACTGTAGCCTAATGCACTTTTTAATGAGTAAATCATTGCTAACTGGTGCTCTCATAATTTAACTCCTTTTTAAATATACTGCTCATGAGTTATGCCCCTAAAAAGTAAGTGAGGTACCCTAAGGGCCAGAAGGGGACTGAGAACATTTACAAATGAGCGTGACACTAATGTGAACCAATGGATTATTTGCATTCCACTGCTTCAGTTATCACTTAGTGGCTGCAGGCTCCGATGGCAAGCCTGTGGACTGCATTATGTTAGTCTCAAAAATAAATGCTAATATCTGTGATGTTTTCACATTCCCCACCATATTTGGTAAATTGTACTAGCTTAGCCCCCTAAGGGCTGCCAAGAGTCTTGTTGGCAAAAATGCCACTTTGGTGAAGACATAACTGACTACCAGTCCTATTTGTAGGCTTTCCCTAGTTTACGTTGCATCATTTCCTCCCTATGACTCTGGGATTTGTGGTTTTTAATTAAATGTTGACGATTTGAATTCTATATAAATCACCCTCCTATATCACATTTTCCTTTGTTGGCACTGTTCTTTTGATCTTTATAATTCTTATGAAGAAAGTTCTCAACTGTGTAAGTTTCATGAATGGTTGTCTGGATCTGATTTTCACATAGATATTTGATTGGGTATTTGGGACCAGTTGGTGAGGAAAGTAAATGCAAGGGGTACAAGGACCATGACTGAGTAATTCCAAGTTCTCACGTGCAGGTTGATCGTGGTCTTTTCCTTAAATTGAGGCTCTTGCTCTAATTGTAATTCCATTATATCAAGATCTTCACTAGTTAAAAATTGTATGGTAAATATTACATAGGTACTGTTTCATTTATAAATTCTAAATGAACTGGAAATACAACTAGATAATAGTTTTTTAATAATTAAAAAACAGTTCTGACTAAATAAACATGTAATGATGTACTTTCTAGGGATTAAATAATATCTATTAAGAGCATTAACATGTACATTGGCATTTTTCATCTCCACCCTCTCACATTCCTGTGAATGTAACTTTCTTTTTTCACACGATGTTCTCTGTGGCCAGTAGAAATGATAGAGCATAACCCCACATGGCAAATTTTATTTGGTTAATAAGGGAACAAAACATGAGATCAAAATTGCCTTTGGGTATATTTTATATTTAAATTACATTAATGTTAAAATTTAAATAGTAATATTTTAATGATGGAAATTTTTTAATCATTTGGCTTAATATACAAAATAATTTGTACATAGGTAGGAAGAAAAGTCTCTAGGTACCAGGCGTGCTGACTTTTAGTTGCATCTCTGTTCCTTAAATCTGTATGTGTCTATGCAAGTTAAAGACTCACCTAAATTTTTTCAGTAAGACAGGGCTTTAGAGTGGATAGATAATATATGAGAGTCTTTCTAGCTTTCAAAATGTTTTGTAATATATTTAGAAAGATCTTTCTATTCTTTAAATTAATCTTTAAGATATTTATTTCATTTTTCTTTTTATTACTTTTAAAATCCATTGATCAATATATAAAAATAGACCAATGAAAATTTGTGATTAATTCCATAAAACTATATATTTTTTAAAAGGCCAATTATTTTTAATGTCATAAGTTGCATATGTGTAGAAAGAGTGACCTTTTCTCTTGGTAATGACTTATACTGCTACTGCTAGCATAACTATTTTATGAGCTACTATGAACCAGGCTAAGTGACATTATACTATTTCATTTAATCCTCACAACTATATGTGTGATACATGTTATTAACTCTGCTTTTTACAGATGAAAAAACTGGAGCTAAGCCCAAAGGTATAATAAACACAAGGGAATTCTGAACTGGATAACCCATGTTTTTTTCTATTACAACATATTGCCTTATCCTTATAAATCCATTCTTGGATATCATCAGGTAATGAACTCAAGAGCCACAGAATTATAAGATCCTATCTATAGCTATATTTACAAGCCATGCTTATCAAATAATCAACAACCAAAACTGTGTTAGGATTATCTTACTCACTGATGCTGACTGTGGGTCACTTACCAGGTGTTGCTAATGGCATGGAGTTCAAGACTGAATTTTAAGAGTTTTTATTTCCTTCCTAAGTCCATATGTGGAGTCTTTTCATTTCACTATTTCTCTCTTAGTGATCCTAAGTCACAATCATTCTAATTGCACAATATGAAACGTTTTAGTCAGCGAATCATCTCATCATAAAAGCACTGAAAGAGTACTTCTGATTACATTTCGATTTCACTCTAGCCTTTTATTAATATTGGACACTTGCACACATATATGTACATTCTCATACATGCTCGACTAAATAGGGGATGATTTTATCTATCTATCTATCTATTTATTTATTTATTTATTTATTAAGTAACGATTATTTGTATTTCTAGGTAATTTTGTATCTCCATAAATCAACAACAACGGTTTAATAGCTCTTTGGTCAACCTCACTGATAGTACTGTGCATGAATTTTCTCTTTCTCCAGTTTTGAGATACCAAGAACTGTAAAGAATTCTCTGACCCCTGCTGCCTGGTAAATATGCTTTATTTAGGCAGCATAAACTGTATGTTCCAGTTTGAAAATGCCACCCCCTGTTTTTAAACCAGTGCCTTCCTCGTTTGATTTAGAAAAGAACTTCTAAAAATAAAATTCTCAGCATAAATAAATCTACTTATATATGTGTTCAAAAATAATCATTTTGATTATCTTTTGTGGATGAAGGTTCCTTGACATAGGACCTATCTGGGAAAAGACTCTGTTAACCTTTTCTGTAGCTGCAAGACTTGGAATCACACTGCTCTTTCTGTGTGATTCTGGAAAGTTATGTAGCCTTCCTTCTACTTATAGTCCTTGCCAGATCTCCGTCTGACTGTTGGTCAATGTGCCAGATCTTGAGTGATGTCTTTTGCTTCATCCTGCTGTGCGTCTTGCAGGAAAGCAGATGCTCTCAACCATTTGAGTAATCTGAATCCTGTTATTTCCAGTAAACTCAGTAGGATTTCTGGGATGAAGGTTGGAGCCGTCCTGCTGAAACACTGAGAAGAAAGATGAGAGGTTTACTAAAAAATAGAACAGGCATTTTTTGATAGATAAATTTGTCTTATTTACGTAGCTCTTATTTTGACCGCATTTTTGCATTTGTAAGTAAAACACAATGTTTCTTAAGATTCACTTCTTTTGACTGGTCACTGTTGCCCTTACACGGCTATGTGGCAGAGATTTATGATGATACGCTTCAGGAATGTGTTTTAAATTACTTAACTTAAACCTATATTCAGCCTGCTTATTGCCTAGAAAGTAAGCCATCTTTTTTTTTTTTTTTTAAGATTTCATTTATTTACTTGACAAAGATCACAAGTAGGCAGAGAGACAGGCAGAGAGAGAGGAGGAAGCAGTCTCCCCACCGAGCAGAGAGCCCCATGTGGGGCTCGATCCCAGGACCCCAAGACCATGGCCCGACCCAAAGGCAGAGGCTTTAACCCACTGAGCCACCCTGATGCCCCAAAAGTAAGCCATCTTAATTTCAAATCTCAGTTGTTCAGTTTTTTAAAATCACTTAATGATTTTTTAAAAATTTCTGGTCTTTCAAGTTTAATTTCCAAATAGGGGCTTGGCTGCAAATCAGTTAAAATGTAGTATAGAATAGTATAACTTCTCTCTCTCTCTCTCTCTCTGTCTGTCTGTCTTTCTCTCTTTGGGGGGGACAGAGGGAGTTCCCTCTCCTTACTCATTTCTTCCATGTTCTGGATCTGCATCACTGGTTCTAGTTCCATAGGAGAAGGCTGCTTTCTCCAATATGTTTAGTCTACTTGATTTCTCAGTGCCCATCTTTTCCTCTTGCATGTTTCTTTTTATTTTTTTTATTTTATTTTTTTTAAGATTTTATTTATTTATTTGACAGACAGAGATTACAAGTAGGCAGAGAGGCAGGCAGAGAGAGAGAGGAGGAAGCAGGCTCCCCGCTGAGCAGAGAGCCCGATGCGGGACTCGATCCCAGGACCGTGAGATCATGACATGAGCCGAAGGCAGCGGCTTATCCCACTGAGCCACCCAGGCGCCCCACATGTTTCTTTTTAAATAGATGAATGTCTTCTTTACTGAGAGGAACATCCATTTCCAAAATTCCATCGTTTTGCATCTAGAAAATATACTTCAGGAATTGTTTTACCTTTGGTTCAGTCTAAAATTGGCAAGATAATAGGATGTTCTTTTTTTGTTCCTCTTTGATTTCTACTGTCATATATCATCAACAATTTATATCTTTCCTTACTAGTTCAGTTTTTCTACCAAGTACTATCACTGTCTAGTGGGGATATATACTTACTTTTTTAATTTCAGTGTCCTCCAGAATATGGACAAAGACCTTGTCATGGGTAGTCAGTGACCGAGATTTCCAGCTGGACGTGGGACATTGTTTATGCTGCTGCAATTATCTTTGTTTCTAATGATTATCTGAATGTATTAATGGAATTTGGTTGTCATTGGGAAAATACTGCACCAAACATAGTGTCTTGGATCTTTGCTTTGAAAGATACCATGTAAGTGCCTACTTTCTGGTTACCCTGGCAGAACTAACCAACCATAGCAGCTGTTTGGACATTAACCAAAATAGCTAGAATCCACAGCAGTGTGCTTATAATACTAGCTAAAAAAAGGGGAGGGGGTACTAAGCAGTATTGGGTAAAACAAGAATAGTAAGCCCCAACTTAGCCCAGTTAAATTTTAAATTTTTTCTTGTAACAGTTAAGTATTTCTGTAAATTTTCCTTCCCTTCCTTTTCATTTTCAGGTTCTGCCTTACTACCCCTGTAATACAACTCTACTAAAGAAAATATATCATCACTTATTGTTATTCACTTTCCCACATAGCAACTCAAGTATTTGCTGAATAATATAACTAATTCTTTATCTCCCTCTTCATGTTTATCCAAGAGCTCTCTATATCACCAATGTGGAATGAGGTCATGTGTTCGTGAAGCAAAATGAATAGAGCCTCCTGAGGCCCTTTCATTCCAGAACCAGGGTCAAGAGTGCTGTCACCTAGAAAGGCTATCCTGCCAGTGCATATAGAACTTGCCCCCTCTTGGAACACTCTTCTATGTCTCATGCATAACATCTAGATCAGAACTACATGAATGAAGTTTTTAAGAGATGTCTTAGAAACACAGTACATTTCCAAAGTGACCACCTAAACCCATCTGTCCTGTGCTTGCCCTGGCAAGTTACTATAAAGTGAGTTTTCTGCTAATTAAATACAAAGATGTAAAAATGAGAGAAAGTCTCTCTAATATGGAACTTCTCCATATTATCTCAATATAAAAAACTTGGGTAACATGATGAGAAAGAAGAAGATATTTCTGTCTTTGAGAAATATTTATTTTTTTGTTTAACATAAAAATGCCTATATTGATTCATAATTCTGAGTTCACTTGAAGTTTCCTCACCCAGCCAGCTTGTTTCCTTATTAGCAGGTCAATATCCAAACTCTTCAGGAATGCATTTGAAAGATTTCTGAGAACCTCTATTTTCCTTAGTCACTTTTTAGTGGTTTGACCCTCTTACAGTCAAATCATCCTTCCCACTTAGAGCTAAATAATTTTCTATATTTTGTACCCAATACCTTTGTAAATAGAAAATACTCAGTGAATTTTTATCTTTTCCATATCCATAACTAGATTTTAGAGATAATCTTTGAGGCGCCTGGGTGGCACAGTTGGTTGAGCGTCTGACTCTTGGTTTTGGCTCAGGTTGTGATCCTCAAGGTCCTGGGATTGAGTCAAACATCGGGCTTGGAATTCTCTCTCCCTCTCCCTCAGCCCTTCCTGCTCATGCTCCCCCCCCCCAGATGAATAAACAAATCTTTAAAAAAAAACCACTTTGGGGCACCTGGTTGGTTCAGTGAGTTAAAGCCTCTGCCTTCGGCTCGGGTAGTGGTCCCAGGGTCCTGGGATGGAGCCCCGCATCGGGCTCTCTGCTCAGTGGGGAGCCTGCTCCCCCCCCCCTCTGCCTGCCTCTCTGTCTACATGTGATCTCTGTCTGTCAAATAAATAAATAAATAAATAATCTTTTTTAAAAAATTGAGTTTGTTTTTCCTATTTCTTTATCCACAACTTTATGTAATTATTTAGCAAATATTTACTGAATACCACCCATTTATTGAGAATTAATTGTTTTGCTTGGTGTGGATAATGAAATTAATACAGCGCAGCCTCTGACCTTGCATGGTCACCGTACATACTTAGGGAGATCACTTACAATAAGCGGTGGTGAGTGTGATGACAGCCCTGGCCCCAGGGATATTTAGAAAAAATTAGGACTGTTTCGTACTCTACTTTCTATCATTTGCACTCCTGTGTGCCTATCTACTGGGAAAATATTCACTCTCTTAGAGTCTTATAAATTTTATTCTTAAATGCTATTTTCCACATATCTAATTTTTTAAACTGGTTCTCCACTGGATTCTGTGGAAAGTGCCCTGGGTTTGTTTAGACTTCAATTCCCAATTCTAGGGATTAAATAATATCTGTTAAGAGCATTAACATGTACATTGGCATTTTTCATCTCAGCCTTCTCACATGCCTGTGAATGTAACTTTCTTTTTTCACACGACATTCTGTGTGGCCAGTAGAAATGTTAGAGCACAGCCCCACAGGACTAGACGTCACACTTCCACATCTACACAAAATGGAATACCTCTGCAGAGCCAAGAATTCCCCCGTGGTTGCTGGTTATGTTCTTGAGGGTTAACACATCACAACCTCCCTTAGAACACCCAGTTGTAAAACTGGAAGGATATCCCCAAGCAATAAACTAATGTAGATTGTTTTACTAAGGACTAACTGAGGACTTTTTAAAAAGATGATAATTCTGCACACAATAATGTAGCACAGGTACTGGGAACAGGATGTGAGCCAGTCACATGATCCAGCAAGCTGAGAGTGCAGATCGGTGTGGCTAACCTCTAACTGGTGAAAGTTTGCTTCATAGAGCAAAAGAGTTTGGGTATAGATATTATATCTTGTATAATTTTACTTCCTAGGGGAAGTATTACTCACAAAATGTGAAATTTCTCTAAAAGCCATATCCTAGGATCTACATGGTAAAGATCTGTTGGGCCAGGTCACCAACGAAGCAGTGCACCTGCCAGCCATTTTATCTTTAAATGTCTCTCTCGGTATATTACAAATGACCCATGTTGGATGTGTCTAAAATTCATTTTCCCCTCCAAAATGTGCTTTTCTATAGATGTCCAAAGTCAAAAGAGGATAATGGACAACTTGACAAAAAGAAGGTGTGCCTTCAATCATTAACCTTTCTTAGTCCCTTTAGTTTTTCCCATCGGTTCTGCTGAACATCTGGGAATATGCTGCAAACTGAGACCACTCTTCTGTGGGTCTAACTGTGAGACTTTATGAAAGTAATGTGAGCACAGTTCCTCCCACCACAGGGGTGGAGAGCATCCAGTTCTAGCAGTGGGACTTCTCTGAGGTGACCCTGACGGGAAGAGAGAAGACCCACCCTGCTGGTCATTAGCATGTCAGAAACCAGAGCTCAAGCTACTCTTTGCTGTTATTCTGAGGATCACAACTCCACTGCAAAGGAGTAGCAGAAAGTTGTATTATGCTGGCATTCTAGCTATGGTATTCCTCAAGGTGTTTGTTCCTGCAAGGTCTCTTTGTCCTGGCTTGTTCCCCATGGGAAGGGGCAATATAGACGATTAGAGAGCCTCAGTACATATGAGAATTACTGATCTTATTTTTCACCAGAAAAAAATAAGGAAGGCAAGAATTTTGATCTCATGGTATATTCTGAGTAAAAGTTTGTTGAACAGGATTAACAGTACAGATACCTAATGTTTCTATTGGATGTCGGAGTTTTTGGAGAGCTCTCCTGTGAGTAGCCTCATTTAATCAGTCCTAAAGATAGCGCCATTAGTACCACTTTCCCACGTTAAGTGAGAGAGAGAAAGATCACAAAAGATCAGGGATTGTCCAAAAGCCGGGCGTGAGCCTAGGTCTTCTACTCCCAGCCGCCTCTGCTTTCTACCAGCCTGACACGGCAGCCTCCTTATACCCTGGGCATGGCTTTGTTTCTTTAACAAATTATCACACTCATTTCCAGAGTCTATTTATTACATCCTGAGGATTACATCCTTAGGTTCAGGATTATATAAATCAATAAATGATCTCTTATGTTTCATTTCAGAAAACCTCTTTTTTTTTCCTCATCACTGTCAGCTCCAGAGCGTAACAGAAAACACAGTCAGACCATATCTTCAGCCTTACTAACACCACATTATCTTTATTTTTTTAAGTGAAGATACAATAAAAGATTACATAGGATTATTTTGAGCACATATTTTAAAAGATTAACAATGTGTTATTCTTATTTGGAGCAAATTTTACTTCGTCAAGTTTACTTTGGCATAATATTTGGCAAATAGAAATTGTGAAAATATTTGGTGATACTACAAGGAACAACGCACTGAGTATCTTGAGATATAATACACTTACTTTAAGAATAATCTTGAAGAATCTATACCCTGAAAATGTCATAAGATTTCTAATCTACTTATATAATTCTGGTTTTTAGTTGTTTTGAGTCAGTAACACAGGGGCCTTGGGTTTTATTTTGTGTGCATGCACACACATGTGTGTGTTAACTGACTAAAATCTTTTTATAATGCATTTCGTGGCATTTATATACCTTTAAAAATCATTTTAATCCTGACACTCAGAGATTGGGTTGGTACATATCCTTCTAGACTTTACATATGCATTTGCAAATAGAAGAAACAACATATTTTGTTAAAAGATATGCCAATATTTTCTGGAACTGAAATCTGAATCACAGACATCAAAATTGTTATTCTTTGAAATTATTTCAAGTTCGTTGGTTTGAAGCAGCTCTTTCAATCAAATTTTTTTGTATATTCTTACACTATTCTATAGTTTTATATTCTTTTTATTTTAGATTGTATGTGCCCAAGGACAAGTAACCTCAAATATGAAGCAGTCACATAGTTTCCAAAGAGAAGAAACAAAAAATATTCTAAGCCAGCTGAATAATTAAACATTGGGGAATGTGACAAATGGTCAAATGACTATAAGTTTTAATTTACTAAATTAAGGATATATACATACTTTAAATAAAATTAGGGTATTTAGAAATGGTGGGGGTTCTTTCTACTCACATTTTATAAAACAGTTTTATTCAGTATCTTTAGAGACACTTTTGATACCTCCCTGAGTCATCTGTTTCTCAGAGCACACCACGTTCATCCCGGGCTTTTGAATCTGTTGCTGGTGCTGCCATTGGAAGGTCTGTCCCATGCCACAAGTCTTCAGTGCATAACACGAGGACATCTGCTATTTCATTCATCCCATGGATATATATATATAGTCATGCCTCCCATCCCTAATATATTGCTTTTCAAAGTGCTTTCTAAAGTATTGTTGACATCAAATTCTTGTAATTATGAGGTCATACTTGCAATAATTGCAGCAATTTTTTTAAACCTCTTTTTAAAAATGGATTGTTCCATGCCCTCTTGAAGCCTGGCAACTACGATTGATTGATGTTTAATTAACATTTCTTCCTTCTCGCCCAGCCACCCCAACATAGCACTTCAAAATAATATAAGTGAGAGGCTGCCCCATAATATATTAGCGGGATTTTGTTAGGACTCAAATATGAGGTGATTCCCCTTCCCCCTTTTTTAAAGATTTATTTATTTATTTTAGAGAGAGTGCAAGCAAGTGCAGGAAGGGGCAGAAGGAGAAAGAAACTTCAGCAGATTCCTCCCTGAGCTCAGAGTGGACTGGGACAGGGAGACCCTTGATCTTAAGACCTTGAGATCATGACCTGAGCAGAAGAATCGGTTGCTTGACTAACTATTCCACCCAGGGATCCCAGAAGATTTTATTTATTTATTTGTTTGTTTGTTTGTTTGTTTAAACTTATTTAGAGCATGAGCAGGAGTGGAGGGACAGAGGGAAAGGTAGAGAGAGAACCTCAAGCAGATTCGATTCTCACAATGTGGGGCTTAATCCCATGACTTTGGATCATGATCTGAGCCAAAATCAAGAGTGGGATGCTTAACCCACTTGATCCACCCAGGCATCCCCGAGGTGACTCCCATTTTGCTAAGGGGTATTAACAGGAAGATTTGAAAATTTAAATTGCAACTATGAAAGCAATGTCCACCTCTTCACTCTTTTTTCCGTATCACCTCTTAAACTTCACATTTCTTCTGTTGAGCTTTTTCTATGCAACCAAAATAGCAAATTTGAAATCCTAGCAGGCCGAAGTGAATAGCTAGAGTCAAGAACAGAGTGAGTCCTAGTACTGCAGGCTGTCCTGTACCCTGTGGGGTGGCATACTTCTATGCCCTGTGAAAGAACATGGTTCCCCTTCCTCCTGTTGGCATGTTCACCTCCTGCAAACTATAATTACAGCATGGCTCCCATGCAGCTGTGGTGGTGGGGAACACGAAAGCACAATCAATGGATTGTTTCACAGGAGTAAAGTGAGTGTATGGTGTCAAAGGATTTAATGAGTTCTCATGGCTGCCTGTACTTCGAAAGAAGTTGACACTTGCCTTTTCTTTGTACACTCTGGCCCCTCCACAGGTATGAGAGGGTGTTGTGTTTTCCTGCTGTCACCAGCTGCTCGTATCCATTCAGCTTGTCTTTCACCAGGCTGGCTTTACTGAGGTCCTTGAAACCACAGATAAAGAAGTAGGACCGTTATCACTTAAAAAGAAGTATGCTGCTTTGGTATTGAGGTCTCTCAGCTTCTTACATAGTCAACATCTTCAACCATTTCAGTCCTGTTCCCGATGCACTTGTTTCTTCAGTGCTGCCCGAATATTGAGAGTGTCAGCTGGTATTTCATTTCTAAGTGTCTAAACTGGTTGTGGGCCCTGTTTCCAGGGAACAAGTGGTCCCAAGGCAGGCGTCCCTCTGGGAAGTTGTTGCTCAAAATTCCATTCCTTTATTGAACAGCTGAGTTGTGGCATTGCACTCTTCTTCCGAAAGGGGTGCCGGGGGCCTAGTGATGGAATTAAGGATGCAGATGTGGATCTAGCCCAAGTGAGCACTGTCTTAAGGAGAAGTGCTGTGAGAAGGTGAGGGTGCAGAACACCCTCTGACCCACAGAGTTCATGATGCCATAAATAATAACCATCCTGACGACCGCCCTTTCCATCTTCAGAGCACCATACTTGCCTTCACGTAGTTCCTTCTCCCCACACCTCTGTAAGATAGGGTTTTATTACCTTCCATTTTCATATAGAGACACAGGGTCAGAATAAGTGACTTGCCTAAAGTCACCAGAGCAGGCCTTCATTGTCTGTCCCTGTTTCTCTGTCCTTCCCCCCCTGTGAAATAACTCAATGCAAACCCATAAAAATGTGGATTTTAGCCGTTCCCAGAAACCTGTGTGATGCAATAATCTAGTGTCACTTGCTGCTCCTGAAAACACTGTTGCCTGATTCTACGGTGCTGTGTCTGAAAAGCAAAGCACAGACTGAAAACACGTAAACAGCTGTTGGGGGCTAGGGGTGGGCCGGCGGGGAGGCCGAGTGTAACAGAATAGGCTGCCAAATTCTTGGCTGCCATATGTGCTGTGTAATACTTGTCATCTCAAGTGAGTCATTAAAAGGTTTCCCCTTAATGGGGCTTTGAAGTGCTGGGACAGCTTGAGCGCATCTATAAATTGCCACAAACAGCCCTCTGACTGAGTTAGCTAATTGCTTGCTCTTTGACTTATTAGGATCAACTGAGTTAAATAATTTGTCACATGTGTGGCTTGTAATAAATAATGTGACTAGCCAGTTTGTGAGCTGTTTTGGTGATATATTGTACCCCTTTTGGATGTTGTCACATATAGCTAGCAAATGCAGGCTGTTTTATTCAGAGGACTATCATATCCCTGTATAAAGAGTACATTCTGACAGAGCAATTGGGGAAAAAAATTTCTTTAAAGAGTCTGGTTACAAACCAGTATGTTCATTTCATCTTCAAGCTTTCCATAAAGCATTCATCATCACTTCTCTTGGTTATTAGGCATATATATCACACATCATGCAAGTCATAGGCAAAAGAATGTAAATAAAAGTATTGAATTATTATCACTAATACGGGTTGAATTTTTACAGTTAAAATATAATGTGTTGACTTTGTGAAAAATAAGATATTCCTACTAACAGCCTGGTAGATGTCCTTAGTAGCTCACCACTGCATGCTGTGGACAGACACTGGGCTGGGTGCTGTGGGCCACCCCAAGGGCATTGTTGTCCATTGTGAGAAGACACAGGGTAATAAGTGGGTAAGAGAGAACGATGGGCAAGGGAAAGATTATTTTGTAAAAGGAGATGTGGGAAGATAACTATCCAGTCTTAGGGGTGGGAGCATGCTCTACTATCTAGAAGTTAGAATTAAGTACTTCATTTGCCCAGGAAAGAGTCTGGTACCTAACGGTGCTCAGTGCACCACACAGAAAGAGTAAGTTGCCAGCACATCTGGACTGCCTGGCCGTGATAATAATATCATATATTTGTTCTGGGGGAAAAAAAAGGAAAAAAGGGCAAGCAGCTTGCCATGCTGTTAATCTTAGTCTGGACTATGTTCTTGTCGAAAGTATTATGTGACTAATAAGAAAAGAATTGAGCTGTTTTGTAACTATTTTTTAAAAATCCTTACAAGAATACATCATAATTGGCTTTCCTTATTATTAGCAACAGCAGCTTACAACAGCAATTTTATTCTATTTAGCATAGAACAAATCTGAGGCAAGTTATGCTTTTCTTTTATAAAATGGGTAGATTGGTCCCTTCACAATTTCATAAAGAAATAATTCTGTAGCAAATAAGGATAAGAAAAGTCCAGCTTACCATTGGTTTCTTTTAGCATTTCATTTCATGGAATGTCATTTATAATTTATTTGCCTGTGCTCCCCAAAGCCCTCAATTGAAATAATAATAGCCTTGACTTACACTTTTATGGCAATTTAAAAAATTAAAATATTGCATACTCTATATGTGTTCCTTCAAAATGAACGTTCTTCTGCTCTTTTCTCTAATGACCTATTCTTTTTCCCTCTTTGAATATATTTACTTAGGGTTTTAATATATCTCTATGCTTGCACATTATCACTGAGACAACAGGCAATAAAAATGCCAGAAAGTCTCAAACAGTGAGGCCAAGAAGTCACAAACGGGCCCCAGCTGGAGGGTTTCAGTTTGTTCTCCCCTTTCCCCACCAGCCCTTTCTTAATCCATGGTACTTGGTAACTCTCCTTCTGGATATTCACAGCATAACTAGATAATAGTTTAAGTATGGGGGGGGTAGGGGATAGATAGGGTTATGAATGACTGTGTTCAGTTTAGAGAGGATTAGGTATTTACTCTCTCATAAGGGCATGCCACCCAAACCTGGATTTGTTTCATATGCAAAATAAATGTAAATGTCTGGGGCTGACCCTGAGTTTATTTTTACAGCACATGGCATAGGTGACATTATCAATTCCCCGGGCCCCATTCTTTTTTTTTTTTTTTTTTTTTTTTTTTTTTGCTTACATAAATTTATGGGTAAGATTTATCATGTGTGCCTTCTATGAAACATGAAATGTAGGAAAATAAAACTATTGATATAGCTTAGTTTAATCATGTATATCTTGCATTTGTTTTGAATACTATTTGTAAATGACTTCTTAAATTTTGTAGGTATGTCTTGGGTATAACAAAAATAATGATTCTGTTAAAAGGAATATGTTCAAAGAAAGGGGTATTTAAAAATATTTATCTCAAGGTAATGCACTGGACTGTATTTCCTCTTAAAAGACAAAATGTGCTGAGGTTGTACCCATACAGCGAATCTGAGGCTTCCTCTATGACAAGCAAAGAGCCACAATGATGATTTGGCTTGGATTGTTTTTTTTGTTTTGTTTTGTTTTGTTTTTTTAAATATTTTTTTTTATTTTTTTATTTATTAATTTGACAGAGAGAAATCACAAGTAGACGGAGAGGCAGCCAGAGAGAGAGAGGGAAGCAGGCTCCCTGCTGAGCAGAGAGCCAGATGTGGGACTCGATCCCAGGACCCTGAGATCATGACCTGAGCCGAAGGCAGCGGCTTAACCCACCGAGCCACCCAGGCGCCCCTTGGCTTGGATTGTTTTGCAACTGTGCTGTGTACACATGCTGGGGCAGGGGGGAGATTGAGATTGTGGGTTGATTGACATCGGTACATATTCTGCTTCTAAGAATTGAGTGCACAGTCACTGCTAAAAGTACAAGCTGGATGCTCCTCCTTAGCTCTTCTCAGTCATGTACAATGGCAGGTATGTCCTGGCTTTATATACAGATCTGTCATACCAGTTATGGGGTTGTCATCCAGTAATGAGGAGCAAGGAGGGACTGAAAGAAACTAGCATTGATTTTACTGCTTATTTCAGAAGAAAAACCAGTATAAAGTGGCCATTGAATTAAGTCAAGTGCCAAAAACAGCATGTTGGCAAAGCACAGTGGTGTCCAACTGCTTGTCATGGCCTTGTTCTCCCCTCTACCCAGAAAAGCAAGCACCAGGTGTGACATGCTCCTTCCCACCTGCAAGAGAGAGTAGGCGCCACTTCCTCTGGGGGCAGCTCATGGGTAGAAAAGCATAGAGAGTACCATAACCTGCAGCACCTAGTTTGTAGTAAAAGGATCTCCTCCAGGGCATACAAGTGCCAGTGGCTGCCTCCCCTATGCCAGGGTTTATGGAAACACCCCGAGAAATCATTCTGCCTGGGCTTTTGTTGGTAGCACACCAAGAGAAAGCACAGGGAGGTAATTGGGGAAGACCTCTCTCTCTGGCCATTAGCAGGTGTCCTCCAGAGTATGAAAGGATAAAGAGCCCACTAAATGTTCCAAGAGAAGATTCTCTATCTCACAGTGTGGTTCCAAACATTGGGTCCTGTGATTTCTTTTTCTGCAGATTTTCAGCTTTTTATTTTTCAACATTAAAAATTATTTTAATTTTTAACATTAAAAATTATTTTCCACCTATAAGCATTTCAGTCAACTTTTCCTGCCCTGCCAACAAATTAGGGGTAAGATGGTCCCAGGTTTTTCAGCATTCCTAGCCATGTCAGAAATGTTACTGCATGAACATCTTAAAAGCTACGGCTCTCACACAGATCAACAGTTCAGAATACCCACATACCAGACATTCACCAGGGAGTAAGATCTTGACAGCCCTCCCCAGCTTCTGCCAAAAGCAAGTCTGAAATCATTGCTGTTAAAAACATGACACCATGCCAACCTCTTCTCTACTTTATAAACCCTCTATCTGCCTCAAAGTAGATCACCCTAGAGAAACGTACCTGAACCACATTTTCATTCTCTCCCCTCACCTGAATGGTCTGCCCTACATTATGATGTATGGATGCCTTTGCCTTTTATTTAATGGTGCTAGTTAGAAATAGGAAGGTCAAAAACTAGAGGAAAAATTTAGCATATCCAAAGACACCTTTGAAAACATTCCCAGTTGTGTTACTCAGTATCCGTATATAAGAATTCATGCACCTCTTGCCAGAGAAAAGTATTCCTGAAGAAGTAGCATTTTCCTTTTATTCAAACGGTATGAACTACGCAACCCAGGGGGGCTCCCTTCTTGCTTCAGTTGCGTATCCACTTAGGTACTAAAGGAAGCTTGATGTCCTGTGTTTTCCTCCTCCTATCACAGTGTAGTTTCAGATCCTTATTTTAATATTTTCTTTTCAGGTTATTTCAATTTAGGCATTATAAGATGTCTGAAATATTTTTGGGAGGAAAATAGATAAAATCAGTGAGTTGTTGATTTTAAATGAACACTTTAAACTTCAAATTTATATTAAGATTCTACTCCTTATTTCTTTTTTGTCTCTTTATTGAAATTTAATTGGCATACAGCACTGTGCAAGTTGAAGGTGTACAGCATGATGACTTAAGTCATATATATTGTACATTACAAAATGATTACCACAAGAAATTAAATTAACTTCTTTTATTTCATATAGCTATTAAAAGAAAATGTGTGTGTGTGTGTGTGTGTGTGTGTGTGTGTTGAGAACTTTTAGGATTAGTGATAGCCTGTTTCTCCCACCTCCATTCTGCCTCTGTTATCAGTATTCCTGAAGGTGTGTTTTTCTTCATATTTTCATAAGCCAATTTTAACCTTTATTCTGATTTGTCTTCTCAGAATTGTCTTTGATTTGCTGACTTATTTTTATTAAATATCTTAAAGCCATACTTTTCTGTAATTCAAAATTACTCAAGCAGTAGAAGGAAATTTTCTCTTAACTCTTTATTCTCCAAGATATGTGTCCACACGTTTCTAGGGATCTTTATGGTAGGGACCCTCTTGTGTAGTAATTAGAGAAGCCTTTCAGGTTTGCATTCTTCAGTGGGGTTGGCATCAGTAAGTTGGCTGGTGGTAGAATGCACAGTGTTCTGGTGGTCTGAGTGCACAGTATTGTAAAGTCCAAATGAATGGATTCTAGATTGGTCAAAATAATTTCTGTCTATATTTGCCCGTGAAGCCTACCAAATCTGTCAGAAATAACCCTATTATTACCTTTGAAACTTGCCTAATTGCATATATTACCCTATAATAGTATCAATAAAAATGTATCTTTGTTAATATTTCAGAGGGGAGAAAACCCTTTTTCTTTTATGGGAAACATGTTAAGATTATTTTATGAGACTTGTTTAACCACTTTTTGAAGTAATCCTTATTTTGACTCTATTGGTGTGCACTTTAAGAAAATGCAAAGTGTGAATATTTTGATTTTAAAAATTGTCACTAATTACAACTCTTTTGAGTTCAAGGTGATTTTCCATGCATTAAAAATCATCAGAAGGAAGCACCTAGTCTCTATAAACTTATTGCAAAAAATTGGAAAATGTGGCTGAATACATCCATACAATTTGTCAGAAGTATATTTTGGCATAAACTGAAAGACAACGCTGAGGTTTTTTTTACTACTTTTTTTGATGTTAGTTAAAATGTTAGCAAAAACTATCAATGTATTAAAAACTAAAAAATATATTTGTGTTATCATTCCATAAGGTAGTGTGCTGGGTGCTTTTTTCTTCCTGAAAAGGACATTAACAAACCATGCTAAGCACGTACCATGTACTACTGTCCTAAAGGACTTGGGGACGCCCTTGGGGCACCTGGGCCAAGGACACCATCACAGCTTCTGCTTTGTTCAAACTTGGCTTCCCACTCTTTTTGGAGGTTGATGATGCTGTAGTGTGGCCCAGAGCTCTTAACCAAAACCAGTTTATTGCTTTGCTCTTTCCAAATTAGGAATAAAACTTCTTATCATATAGTTAGTAATTAAAGAAAAAAAAAAACTTAAATGTTTTCCTTGTCATGGTCTCAGTAGATTTTAATTGTTGAACTTTAGTAAGCAAGTTAGAGTTGACCCATTGAACTGACTGCTGGTTGGAAATAAACTGAGGCCTACTCTTCAATAAATAGAAAACCGAACGATTAGCAGCAGAATTAGCTCGTACTCACAACTAACTACCTGCTTTCTGTATGGTACTCAGTAGCTCCAACCACTTAACATTTTTAAGCCTTTTTCCCCTCTGTAATGTAAACTCTGTGAAGCTCAGGCTTTTCTAAAGCGTGTACCTTTCTCTAAGTTAGCTTGATACAATAAAATCTTTGTTCTCTGCAGCATTGCAGATTCATATATGTATATACACACATGCACTGTCTAATATTTATCTGGTCTGGAATAAGCATTAATCTTTAATTACTGTATAAACATTTTAAACAGGTGTGGAATAACTGCACTCTCAAAAATGCAGTGTTTATCTCCTCACTGCCTGATGGCATTGGCCCCACTGCCTGACGGCTTTCACCTCCCCGTGCTTGAGGTGGAAACGGAGAGGCAGTGGGTAAAGGGCAAAGAAATGCCCCAAATCCCACATGAATCAGAAATTTCCAGTTATAAATTATGCACCACCATAACATCCTTTACCACAGTTTGTGAGCCAGGAATTGAGTTTGAGGTAGTTTATAGCAGAAAAATGTGTTTTTCTGTATGGGGGGGTTGGTGAGGAGGTTAAGGGTTGTGTATATATCCATGCATTTTTTTTCTTCCTGTGGATTGTACACTCTCAGCCGCCTTTTCTCGGGGCTGTGCACGGAGCCTGTGGTGTGAGGAGATATAAAGCAGCATTTTTCTAACTGCCTTGGAAACAATGAGGGCTCTGTTAACAAGAGCCCAAACCTCTGCAGACGGCCTCGCTGGTTGGAATGACTGGTGAAGCCCAGGTTCAAAGCCATTGGCCTCCAAGTGCTTTAATTCAGCATTATTTTTACTTCTCTAACCAACTTTTTTTTCTTTTTTTATTTCTTCTCCGCCCCCCCCCCTCCCTGTTAGCTAAACTTTCTGAGGTCTCCTTGTTTGGTTGGGCACTGAGCAGTGACTTTTTATAATTAGATTAAAGTTAATCAAATGAAGTCTTGGATATTTTTTAATGTCATTTAATCTTCTTCTCTTCCCCCATGGATTTTATCACCCTAGCTTAATTTGTTGTAAAATTTCTCCTCATTTTTGCCTGGTTCCATGTTTTCCAATTTGAAAAAAATAGAGGACAACAGGTATTTTCAGTCATCTTTGTTTCTCCTTGAAATAAATACAAACTCAGTTGTATACTAGACTTTATACCAAATAGTTGTCATCTTCCTACTATGTTTTCTATTACTACAAATGTACGAGGTTGGAGAAGTAAGAAAGGAGATCTAAAATAAAAAGTCCTGTAATCAAGGACAAAACAGGGAAGAAAGATTTTGAAGTTGAGAATAGTTGAGAAACATTTCTTACTGAAAGAAATTTAAGTCAATGAAAGTGCAGACTGATTAAGTTAGGATATTTTGATCAGTTTCATGTGATAATACTATGAAGAGAGAAGTACTGAAAAGTGTGGTTGTGGTAAGCACAGATGATGGCATTTCTGTGGTCCAGCAATAAAAATTTAAGCATTCTCTCTTGTTCAGTCAAAATTTATATTATTTCTGTCTTACAAATGAAATTTGAAAACAAGTTACAGGAAATGGTGAGTTCAGAAATATGTCTTAGATACAATATTACTGTAATTTCTAGATACCGTGTGAAGTTTGACTTGACTTAGAATCTTTCTGGGCTTTTGGTCTGGAGGGAGCAGGCTGCAGAGAGCACCAGGAGTTTGCTGTTAGCTTCAGTCTGACACGGGTACTTTCTGCAGGCGGATGAGGGGGAGATCAGGTTTCCAGTTTGTTAGGCTGAAGGCCGTCGGGTGGTATGCTGATGGGTCTGGTTCTGATTTTTAAGTAGTGTTAAAAAGGTCAAAGTTCACATTTTTTTCATTTTATCCTGAGTTCATCACCAGCAAATCTAACTTTGCCACATTTAGTACACACTACTAAATGAATGAAGACCAGGAAGGGGGATCACAGATTTGTCTCCACCCCTGTTATGTGCTAACACACAACAGATAAAAAGAAAAATTCATGTCATTGTTCATTGACCCATTGCTTTATTGTTTTGACTAAGTAGTCTAATAATTAAAATGTTCAGTTAACACTTCTAATTAATAGTAAAAATAATTTACTTCTAACCTTTGAAAATAAGAATTGAATGCTATTTCATTAACTTATTATTTTTCCTTTGTCACAACTCTTTAAATTTAAACTTCCATTTTTAAAAGTGTTGCGAGGAATTATATTATGTAAAACTATATGGTATTAAAATTCCTTATCATTTTTTCCTAATACAGATATTAGCAATAGCTTTTCAAATCCCTGCTTTGAAAGATTACTGAAAGTAGCTTTCCTATGTAGCAATACCAATAAATAATAAGAGAAGTTTATATAAATAATTCTGATTTCTATGTGTCTTATCTTCAGATTGTTTTTGAATTGATAATAAAGTGAAAATCACATGTCTTATTTTCATAAAAAAGTGACTTAAAATTTTTATAAATAGAAGGTAATGATCTACTTGTCTTAGATAACTTAATTTTAACAATTGAAAATGACTTCTTTTTCTTCTGCTGGCTTATTGGCTAATTTGTTTGAAATTGGTTAATGTCTTTTTAAAGGATGCAACCAGAAAATAAGGTCTCAAACTCATTTTTAAATTCTGTGATAACCTCAAAGATTAGTGATTTGTGATTTTGCTAAAAATGTGCAGAGATTAAGGAATGTAGATGTTTTTAATAATGTATTAATATAATAACGTAATATAAAATGCTTGCATTTTATTGATAAATATATACTTTGCAATAATGGCAAAGATAAAGTGTATAGACAGCAAGCTACTACAGTTTAAACATATATATTAAGATATTATTATGTAAGCTAAAGCAAACGTAAACATGTCTAAAACTTTAGAGTGAATTTAATTTATAAGATTCAAAAGAAGATTTTAGGAGGTGTCAGAATCTTTAAATTACTACTAATTAAATAGCCATTCTCATGCTGTTTAAAAAATTTTTAAAAATGCTATCCAGATACTTTTTGTAAATTTACAGGTGTTGAGTAAAATTACAAGGAGGTTTTCCCTCCCTCCTCTATTTATATTGGAAAACATGCATGCACATACACTCACACAAAATGTTTTCCTAATGTGTCTAGAAGTACTAGGTAAGAAATTAAGATGTAGACACACTACATAATAGTTTAGAGTTGTCCAGTCAAGTGCTTATGGGTCCTGTTTCCAGCCCACTCTCCTTATACACAAAAATCTACTAAACCAAATAGGAAAAATAATCCTTCTAAGGCAAAATCCTAAAAAAAAAATTTCAGTTGACTTGCTAGAACTTTTCTTATGATAAGTTTTCCTGAATATGATCAAAAACCAAAAACCTAATGCTTGCATGTGGCTATAACACCTCATAAGAGCTCACTGATAAATTCAACCCATTGTTGAGGTCTGTGCCACCTCCTTTACAACCACACAGGTAATAAAGGTCATTCAAGCAACATATAACTGGAAGAAGCTTTGGAACTTAATGTCTAAAGTAAGATTCCCTAAAACACTTTCTTCCTGTTCTGCAGAGTCAATATACAACCATCATTTCTTACATATTAAAAACTAGAATAATGTAATTAGTTTAGCATCTATGCAGTTACTACTTATAATAAATTGCCCATAGATTCAGTATGTAACTTCTCTAATTTTAGAGATGTTCCCACTTCCCAGTGTTTCGTGTAAGTTGTTTATGCAGGTCTTATATGGGAAGGGAGAATGCTCCTTAGGAAGACTTATTCTTAACAATGTCATAAACATTGTATGCATAAAAATCCTCTCTCCTCCCCAATAGATTTTATATTATGCCCATTATTATAACCTAAAGAAAGATTCAGCTCAGTGGTACAAAATAATATATCCAGAATTTCTTACATAGGAAAATACATATGAATAAAACATTAGATGTTCTTAAGTTAATTTGACATTGTTGTCGACTGAGGATTTTGTTGGGTGCAGCTGGAAAAGATTCTTAAGCAGAAACTAATCAGCACAAGCTATAGCAACTTGTGGAAATGTATAAATCATGGACTCTTTTTATGAAAGATTTCAATATTTGTTAACCTTGTTCTAGATATGCAAAGAACTTTTCTGAGATACATTTGTTAAGTCAGCAAATTCTTTTAATAACTTGGTGTGTTGTACCCAGCATTTAGGACAGCACTTAGGGCAGCAGTGGTGAGGGTTGCTAACAAACAGCACGTCAGTGATCTTGTTCCATTCGGAGCAAGACTCTGTCTTTTTCTATTGTCTTCTGCTCAAGGTGTGTTTATGTAAAGGGAGAACCACTAGTTTAGTTTGAAATATTAAACAAAATAACTTTTTTACTTCTATTTCAATACTGGTGGTTCACCCACAGCCTCAAAAATAAATAAATAAATGAGTTTAACTCATCAAATAAAACCTTATTTTTATTGGTCTGGTTTATGAAGAAGGAGAAGTCCTAGTTTAGAAATATCTGTCCTTTCATCATCATTATCTTCCTTCCTTTTCAAGTTATTTTCTGCAAGTCCCAGTAAAATACTCAAAGGTTTAAAGTACAACTAAAACTTGCATTGTTGAGAAGTGGTTGAAGCAAGTGTTCTCTCTGCAACTCTTGTTATTTTAAGGTTTGTGTAATTTTTATGTTCTCTGTTCTTAAACTTATTAAACAATATCTGCTTTTCAGCTTGAAATTTTAACAAAAATAATTTTCAGCAGAATAGGGAAAATATATTTTGTCTTTGTAGTCTAGACTAACATTTTCAGAAGAAAAGTCAAATACGACAAGGGTGTTTATGAACCCTTAGACTTATTCGTGATCAGGGGCTCGACAGCATCTGTCCAGATTCTTTCACACCACCTTTTCAGAAAGGAAGACTATGGCCACCAGTCAGAGGGCTAATGTAGTGCCAGACCACTCACAGCCAATTAGCCAGCTTCCCTGTGACCGGTGGGTACCTCTTGATTTTTTTTACTTTTTGCAGGGAGGGGAGGTTTCCAGTGATGACCTTTAGCCACTAACATTTCTTCTTCATGCCCTGAAATCAGAGGAATTGGATCAGCCTGTTTAGGGCTGACCACCCAGCCCTGTAGGCTGCTTTTTTCACAGAAGCCAGGTTCTCCTGATTTCCCTCTAAAATGCAAGACCCAAGATGCTTACCCGCTGGCTAAGTGACCAAATTAAATCTCCCCACAGTTCCCCAGGTGCATGAAGCTAGAGTGAACTTTCCTGGCTCTTATTCCCTGAGGAGTGCACATCTCTGAGATGGGACGATACCATTGTCTGGGATAACAATCTGAGACTTCTAGCATCTGTTTTTGAGACGACTCAACCTTTCAGGTTCTAGGGTTTTTGAATGATGCAAGGCTGACTTGCTGGCCACCAGAGAGACGTGGACACAGAATGACACTTGTGGTGACTGTGGTCAAGGAATCAGCATTTAGTTGGTAATTTTAAATATTGCTTGGAAACTACTGCAATATATGTTTTCACCTAAAGTAGGAACTGAAAGCTACATTTTCAGTTGAAAGACTTATTTAATAGAGAAAATAGAAATCATCTTTATTGTTCCAGAGATCAAAATAATAGTGTGTGTGTGTGTGTGTGTGTGTGTGTGTGTGTATAAGGCAAACTTTTAACATCCAGAGTTGTTGCTAATGGTGAGGGCTAATTCGGGTGCAGGGAAAGCAGTGGCCTTGTGCTAATCTTTCAGTTCTAGAACCCTTGCATTGTCAGTCCTATTTGTTCAAGATGCAAACTTTTGTTTAAGTATGTTTCATCATCATCATCTTCTCCCATTTTTATATGTATGTATACTCCTAGAATGAACATAAACTTAACACATGAATGATGAGCCCAGAACTTCAGAGATGTCAGTCTGGTTTTATGGTCCTTCACATCCTGAGGGTGTTTTCACCTTGTGTGCATTTTACCCTGCAGGTAATTCATAAAACTTCCCTCCAGCAATCCAGCTCAAAAGCAGATGTCTTATTTAGTTTAACAGTGCGCTAACTGGAAGGCAGAGAAAAGACAGATCTTGTTTCTGTAAATTACATTCTTAAATGGAGAGACATGAGATTTCATTGCCCTGCTGGTGGGCTCTGGGCCAAGACGCATAAATGCCAGCGTGCTACTCACTGACCAGCAGCTGCTCCAGCAGGATGGGAAGAAGCACCTTGCCCAGGTGGTGTAATCATAATAAAAGCAGAAACATTCTGATTCTTATCTTCTTCCCATCAGTGTTTCGTTGCTGTGTAACTCAGCAAATTAAAGAGCTTAACTTTAACCTTCTGAAAGTATGGTTGGATTTTACCTTACTAAAAATCCAACCCTGTGGACTAAGACTTCTTTTGGATAGCTTACAACATGACATCTTAGACTCTTCATGTCCCTTTTTGGCGGGAGACAATATACATATATTAGTGAAAAATAACACTCTTTTTTTGAGTCAAGTTTATTGAGGTGTAACTTATATATGCCCTCTTCAGTGTAGTTTTGTGACTTTTGAAACTGCATATAGTCTTGTAACCAGTGCCAATCAAGATTATCAAGATACAGAACAGTCCACCATCTAAAAACTGTTCCTCTCCTCCACCTACATGTAACCCCTTGTAATCACAGATACGCTGTCTGCCCCATAGTCTCTCCTTTTACAGAATGCCATATAAATGCTGTTCTCCAGCACGTAGGCTTTGCAGTCCAGATTCTTGTACTCGGCATATGCATTTGAGATTCATCCCTGTTATTGTTTATATCCATAGTTTTTCCTTTTGCATTGCTGAGTACTTGTCCTTTGTATGGATCACCTATTTTTTTTAACTGAAAAAAAAATGACAGAACTTCATGATAACGTTTTAACTCTGTATCAGATTTATATTACATGTAGTCTGAACATTTTTAAGCATATGTAAGTAGTCTGAGGCCAACAATTTGTGTTGAATTCATGTATGCCTTTTTTTTTTTCTTTTTAAGATTTTTATTTATTTGACAGACAGATCACAAGTAGGCAGAGAGGCAGGCAGAGAGAGAGAGAGAAGAGGAGGAGGAGGAGGAGGCAGGCTCCCTGCTGAGCAGAGAGCCCGATGTGAGGCTCGATCCTAGGACCCTGGAATCATGACCTGAGCCAAAGGCAGAGGCCTTAACCACTGAGCCACCCAGGCACCCCCATGTATGCCTTTTTTTAACCCATTACCAATCAGGGGTTTTTTGTGCTGTTGTTGTTTTGTTTTGTTTTAAGTTTCATTTGCTCACTTAGTCTCTCTTCTAACTAGAATATGGTGTCTAGAACACCAGTGGGGAACAAGACAGTCTTCTGCTCAGTATAGGTCAATCCATGTTATAGGCTTCATTCTAAACAAGATTTTCTAATCTCTTAAAATTTGTACTTAAGTAGTATTTTCTTAAAATTAAGGTTGAATTTATTTGAAGACATTTAACAAATAAATTATGATGTTTGTTCTTTGGGTACAATTAAGTGTTATGGTTCGCTACTCAAATGTGACTGTTAAAAGGGCTATAGAAATCATCTGGACAAGCTCCCCGATTTTGCACTAGGAATCTCAGAAAGTTTGGGGTCCACTTGGTAGGAGGACAGGGTTGGTGGACTCCAACACTCCCAACTCTCTCTCTGAGGCTTGTGGTCTTTTGACACAGACCATTCAGAAACAAGAACTTTAGGATAATTTTCCTTACCTAAAAAGCAAAAGTTTGAAGCTCAGTGTCATGAAGAGGTATGGACTCTTTACAGCAGTTGGACTCATTGCACTTTGGGTGGCCATTGAAGCTAAGATGTGATTTTCAACCAAATTGAATTCATTTATTGTATTAGTTGTTTTATCCAACATACTGTAGCCTAGCCCAATTTGACCTTCTGCCTAAGAAAGTTTTTGTTTTATTTGTTCTGTGTCATGAGATTCATTTTGGTAAATCGTTTGTAGATGGCCTTTGTATAAGCAAAGGCATTTGAAGAAAGCATTTCCATCAATAGAGTTAAAGTGGCACAAGAAATCCTAGTTGCATTTCTGTTTTCTGATGAGGTATCAGTGTTTACTGTTGATCTCCTAGGTAAGCGCTGGGTCTGGATGTCAAAATAACTAAATAGATAAATCATGTAACAGTATCCTAGCCAGTTAATCACTGCCAGAGCTCAAACTGAATTTATCATTTTTTATATAGGTCTGAGTACTAAGTTTGTAAAATATAAACCAATAGGGCAGAATGTGTCTCCGCAAACCAGAGAATCTCTCTGCAGTGTTTCTGATGTCATCTTAGACCTATATTGAAAAAAAGAAAAAGGAAAACAAAACCCTGAAATATGGCTGACATTTTCTCCTTTAATGTAGCCTGCCAAAGCTTGTAAATGATCTAAAACCATTAAAATTCTCTTTTAAAAAGTTGACTAGATTTTAACCTCCCATATAGATAGTAAGGAAAAAAAGAATGAAAGTCATCATCTTTATTGAATTCTCATAAGATCAATTGATAATCCTTAATATTAATGATGCCAGGAAGGAGCAGAGTTGTTGCAAATGTATCTTTAAACTTGTCAGTGACAATGATTGTGAGGTAAGAAAGTACTGACTCTAGGTGTCAGAAATAAGTGTTTGAATTTACTCTTCTTTCTCTGCATTGAGTTCCTTTGCCTGTTTTCATCCCTGTTTGGTAATATATATTACACTCTTCGGCAAAAATGACAACCAAAGAAAGTAATTGGAATAAGTAAAATCTAAACCAAATACTAGTATGAAGTAGTAGAGAAAACGAAATGGAAATCTAGTGACAAGCAAAGCATTGTTATTGAAAGGTTTTGGAAAAAAGCCTCTTTCACGTTGCTGGCCCAGTTAGGAAGTTTGGTCCCTGGTACAAAGCCATACAGCTGCACACAATATAAAGGAAGGTTAACAGCATATTTGGTGCGTTTATAACTTCCCTGGGGCATTTTAACAGTAAAAATAGTGATTGTTAACCCGGTCCATCTGAACTTAAATATGAGCTTACTTTGCAAGAAATGAGGGGTAACGTCTAAGCAGTTTTCTCTAGGTTTCATTATGGTTTGAAGACTTTACATTATGGTTCCTTTTTGTCTCTTTTTATATGTTTTATCCAACATCCTGGGATATTTGGAGTTATAGGTTAATTAGATGTAGGCCTCCCAACTCTGAGTTCTATAACTTTACTCTGATGTATATGACACAGATCTTCATAAATATAATACATAATTTATTCTAATAAATATACACACTTCGCCCTTATGGTGTGATATTTGTTCGTAAATACAACCCAAGCTTGTGGTGGATGTGGCAGTACTTGATCTTGAATTTTCCAAGATGTTTACAGACAGCTGCCTCAGTGTACTTTGCTGGTAATTACAGAAATGACTCCTAACAGTGGCAAC
The DNA here is from genome assembly GCF_964662115.1 of Mustela nivalis. NCBI lineage: Eukaryota > Metazoa > Chordata > Mammalia > Carnivora > Mustelidae > Mustela > Mustela nivalis. The sequence goes on from NC_139024.1 coordinate 134,452,875, forward strand.
TTCTAGATTGTCAGAATGCTTGCAGCCATATTTGTGACTTAAGTAATAAGCAAAACCAAGAATTCTGCACATGGAGCATGGTTCAGTCCTGTTACATAATGAATAATACAATACATTATATTATATTCCCGATAATATATATGCAAAAAAAAAATAGAAATATCATCTTCTCAAGGCTTTGCGACACTTGCATTCTGCTGAGTAGTTCTTATACTCACAAATGGGAAGCCAGTGCATTCAAACTTAAGAGGCCATTCCTGATAAAAATAAGGTTAGAATCACTTTCCAAATTAGCCCCCCTGCGAGCCTAAACAACCAACTACCAGCCAGAGCCAAACCGCAATTCCCGGAGTGTGAAGAGCTGGGGATCCTAGAATGGGCGTCCCTCCTCAGCCCAGATTCAGCGTAAACACATGGCAGAGTTGGCTACTGTGTGTGCCCCAGGCCTAATTCATTGTCCATGGGCTTTGAAAACTGTTGTTAGTAATTCTGTGCTTCCTGTAACGATATCTGGAACCAAACTCAGCCCATAGGACCATCAAGTGAGTTCTCGAAATGCAAATCAGCAAGACCCAGTCACATTCACTACCGTGAATGCTGTTTTATCTGTTTTCTCCTACTAAGACCCGGTCCCTTTCCCACTTTGCAACTTAGTAATGAAGTTAGTACTTTCGAAGACACAAGCATGAGTCAAGAAGCTAGACATGAGTGCTGAGCAAGTGTGCTACCAGTGTGTACTCGTCGCACATTCATTCCCTCTGAAAAGCACCGAGAACCCTTGAGAGTGTCAAATCCATTAGCATGTGGGAAAACTATATGCATTCTAGGACTGATTTCATTTCTTAGACCATGAGTGTGATTAAAAACTCATAAGTAGGATTTAATATTTTGCTCTATCTCTCCATCACATAGAATAATTTATGTTGCTCACTTCCAGCATTGACATGAAGAATGAGTCAGTGCATGTCCACGTGGTCTGTCAGGAATGACGTGGTTGATCACAAGGGTGAGATGTGTAGAAGGGCATATCAAAGCCACTGAGCCTATTAGGGAGCTCTTCTAGATGAAGCTCTTTTAAACTAGATGTTGGGGTGGAGCCCCCTACATGTTGAACCCTGCTGGAAGTAAGAGGCTCTACCCTGTTACGTGAGTCCAAATGAACTACAGCTGTCGTGCTCTGGGCACCAGGCCAGTGCAGCCTGTCTTGAGCAAAGCTGGGGCATCCCCATCATAAAGCGAGCAAGTCAGCTGCAGCTGCAGACTATTAAAATGCAAATTGTGCAGATAGGTTAGCTCTCCGCCATTTGAAGAGCCAATGTCTAGCTATATCAGTGGCGAAGTTTGGCACTCCATATGGTAGCTAATAATGTTTTTAGGGCCAGGAGGAGTTTTCTGATTTATGGAAATAAAGGGAGAGAGTGGAAGTGCTGAGTTGTAAGTAGGAATAGAGACAGGCAACCTCTAGCAGGTAGGTTAGAGGGCAGTTTTCTGTGACATGGCAGCAGGCCCAGGTGAATTATCAAGAAGGTTTTCATTTTCAGCAACTTCGTTCACTAGAATCAGGGGATGAAAATAGTTAAGGTATTTTAAATGCATATACACCACTATTATCACTACCGCCAACAACCAGCATGTTTGATCCTTACTAACCGTACTCCGAAATATAAGCCTTATCCCCTGCGGCGGTCCGTGCACTTAAAGGGAAGTTTGGATTCCAGAGAGCATTCAAGTGTTCATTGTTCAGCCGTCCAGAATTCTGGGGGATGTTGAAACTGTTGTGGAGAAATTTTGGAGTTGAGAGATTGGATACTCAGACACACCTAGTGTCTATGAATATTAGTTTGTGAATCCAGTCTCACAACTCCAGACTCTCCCCACAGTGACCACATATGCATATATATGTTGGGGAGTGAGCATGTGTGTGTTACAGAAGTAGTAACCATAGTAGGAGAGAGAAGGGCAAGGAATGTATGGTACCATGCCTAAAATTTGTTTGAAAGGTAAATTTAAATTCCATTTTAAATGTTTCAAATTCTGGAATGGTGCATTCGTGTGTATTTTCTCCTGAAAAATATTGGCTTCCTGTCAATCTGCTATGTGGCCTCCTGCTAGCACACTGTATTTTGGTTAACAAAGGTAATATTTTTACTGCTTGGTCCACTTGAATATTTTGCTTAACATATTATCCCTTCAGTTCTTTTTCCCCTGCCGTTTGACATCATTTGCCACTCCCTCATGGTAACCATCAAGAAAACAGAGGAAAGTGATCATATGCAGTCCTGCCAGTAGTGTTTTGAGGGAGTAGAATCCGCCATCATTGAACTCATGAGTTCTGGATTATGCCATGGTCTGTCTTAATTCAAAAATAGAACTCTTTCTGTTTAGTTTTAACTACTTACTCTGCCCAGCCTCTAGCTTGTGTCTTTTTCACTCAAAAGTGAAGCAGACTTTCATTTAGGAAAGCAGACCATCCTTTCAATGGTAGAAATAAGAAAGAAAAAGAATTGAAATCCGAATTACCAGAATATATTACTTGATTGATGGCTTTAACAAATCTATGGTAACTGGAGAAGATACTGACACCGAGGACAGAAAACAGAATTGGGGATCTCCTTCGGATGTGTTGGGTCCATACAGTTCCTCTAGTAGACCATCAAGGCACAGAAAGCCCCCTGATATCTTTCCTGACACAAGGTAGGGAGATTGAGTGACTGGTTAACAGATAGCTAAAATATGGGAATTGAAAAAATAAATAAATAAAATATGAGTTACCTATGGTTTTGTCATGGATAAACAAAGTAAATGAGGGATTTTTATTTCATTTTTAATTTGATTCTTCTCTTTGTTTTTTTATGTGTTTATTTAAATTCCGGTTACTTAACATCCAGTGCTATATTAGTTTCAGGTGTACAGTACAGCGATTCCACACTTCCATACCTCACCCAGTGGCCTTACTCCCCATCGCCTCTTTCCCCCATCCTCTCACTCACCTCTTTTCTGGTAACCATCAATTTGTTCCCTAGAGGTAAGAGTTTGTGTCTTGGTTTAGTTCTCTCTCTCTCTCTCTCTTTTTGTTCTTTGTTCATTTGTTTTATCATGAAGGATTTTTAAATGCCAAGTGAGTACCTATTATAAACTAGACACTCGGGTTTTTTTGTTTGTTTGTTTAGAGAGCTACATGTGTACTCTGGCCTAACAGTACTCTCTTCTCTCTCTAATGAAAATGTAAAAAATAAGTATCCGTTCCTAGCACGTGTCTCTATTTCTCATCTTCCTTTTCTAATTATCTCTGTGTTTTAGAAAAAGTCATTCTATTTTATTTATTTATTTATTTTTAAAGATTTCATTCACTTACCTGCCAGACAGAGATCATAAGTAGGCAGAGAGGCAGGCAAAGAGAGAGGGGGAAGCTGACTCCCTGCTGAGCAGAAGACCCAATGTGGGGCTCAATCCCAGGACCCCGAGACCATGACCTGAGCTGAAGGCAGAGGCTTTAACCCACTAAGCTACCCAGGCGCCCGAAAAAGTCATTCTATTTAAAAGGCAATAGTTTAGCATAATTAATTTGAGATTTTAAAGTGTCTTCTATCAACTTAAAAAGAAAAGACACACAGGGGCGCCTGGGTGGCTCAGTTGGTTAAGCGTCTGACTGTTGATTTTGACTCAGATCATAATCTCGGTTGGGGTGCTGGGGTCAAGCCCCATGTCAGTGTCCATGCTCACTGAGGAGTCTGTTTGAGGATTCTCTCCCACTTCCCCTCCTCCTGCTTATGCTCTCTCTTGCTCCCAAATAAATACATAAATATTTTAAAAAGAAAAGAAAGAAAAGACACAAACAAGCATTTCAGGACATTGGGAATAAGGTTATTTGTGAATGAGGCCACTTCCCTACCGGATTCACTCCCTCCTAAGAGCAGGGAGTAGAGCTGTGGACAGCTTTGCACCTAATGTGCTCATATGCTGAAAGAGGATGGCTCTGCAGAAGGGTTCTTGGCAATAATTTCCAGATTAGTTTCTCAGCCTTGCCACTGTTGTTATTTGGGGCCATATAATGCAGTCTTTTGTGCCTGGCAACATCCCTGGCTTCCACCCATTAGTAGTACACACAATCCCAATTGTGATAACCACCAGTATTTCCTAACATTGCCAGATTCCCTTGGGGGACAAAATTTCCCCCAGTCAAGAACCACTGTTCTATAAGGATAGATGGAGGTTAGATAGTGCTAGAGGATGACACTAACAGAAAATATTAGAAATCTATCCTCAGACTTAGTGTGTTTTGGTATTTATAACAACATGATCTCAGGGGTGCCTGGGTGGCTCAGTCTGTTAAGCATTGGCTTTCAACTGGGGTCATTATCCCAGGGTCCTGGGATTTGAGCCCTGGGTCAGGCTTCCCTGCTCAACAGAGAGTCTGCTTCTCTCCCACCCCTGCCCCTACCCTTGCTCTTGCGTTCACTCTGGCTCTCTCAAATAAAAATATAACAACAAAATCTGAGATTTTAGAACTGAAATCCCAATTCAGTACATGGTATTTTTGCCCTTAATTTCAGTAAAATAAAGCCACCAAGATCAGCCTCAATGCCAGGGGCCTCAACCACACACAGAGACATATATTCATCTTTAAGTTCTCTGCTCACATATCTCATGTGAGAATTTGGTATGCATTAAAAATATTACTTTGTGAGCAAGTGTATGTTCCAGTTTTACAAAATGAAATTGTTTCTGCTATCAAATTTTACCTGGGTGTGAATTTTTACAACTGAGATATTAATCCTTGAAAAAAGATTTTTATAATGGAAATGCTGACACAACCTTAGCTGCCCTGTTTCGAATGGCATCATTATATTATTCCACTCTTGACCATGTCTGTGTTCTGAAAACAGTGGTGGCATTGTCTGCCTCTGAATGGTGCCAAAGGACTGAGGAGGGGAAGGATTTGGCACTGATATCAGAGTGGGGGAAATAATTTAAAATAAAAAATACACTTTACGTGCATGACTCATTCATTCAACTCAGGGGATTTGCTAAAATGAATAACTAGGCTTGATCCATATAGGATTTGTATGTTTCACCACCTGTGGTATATCAAACTGAGGATGATGCTTCTGGTTCCATCTTTCAGACTATCTTAACTGAGTCTTGAACCTGCTAAAATGATTGCCCAATGATAAGCAGCCTCTCTAATAGACTTCACTTCTCTTCAGTCTAACTTAATATTTTAATTTCCTGGTAGACTCAGTAGCTCTAAACCTAGCAGATATGGACAGCTTGAAATAATATTTTTTGTCTTGTTCCATACACAGGACTGTCCCAAGTGCATACACACACACACACACACAGAGGCATGCATCCTGTTATCTCCTTGTGCCATCTTAAAACAACTTTTTACAAAACGAATATACTTTGTGTTTGGTGTTGGCAATATTGCAGGTCCCAGATACTTTTCAGTTTCCTACTTACACGTGGTGGGGAGGGAAGAAAAGAAATGGAAGGGCTTCTACCAAAGGCCCACCTGCATTTCCTCTTCCTCTTCCCAAGGACAGAAATGAGAACCTTCTCCAAGTGATAAACAAGCTTCATGACTGATGGCCCCTTCCTACTGCCCTTCACCATCCTCAGGAATGGAAAAAGTAGTTGAAGACAGTTAATAATGAAAGTCAAGAGAAAGAAGTGAGAATGGGAAAGATAAAATGCAAAATTATCAAAGCATGAGTTAGGAGGAAAAACATCTTTTAATGAGGGGGAAAACTTGTGGAAAATACTGAAATATTTATGAGCATAACAAAATATGCTCTTAAACTGGTTTGCTGTACAGCACAGGGCAGAAAATGTATCACTGTTTCTAGAATGGAAAGGGTATTAAAGATTCAACATATGCGTGTTGGCTTCCATTTTTGAGTTGTCATTAAACAAAAACCTTTTATTGTTATAGAAAAAGTACTTGAAAGATTCTAACCAAAAAGGAGCCTTAGTAAATTTAATGTACTCTTTGATTTTAAGTTCTTGGCTCACATACTGCACATTTGTGTCCACGCCTTTGTTCACGGACATTTGCGACCTCTTGAGGGAGTGCAAATATCCCTGCATATCCATCAGCTGCTGCTGCTTCAAAGGGTAGCTTGTATTCCAGTTACCTCCAAAATCCTGGTGGCTGGAGTGACAATTATGGAAGAGACGTATTTCAGAGCATCCTCTGTGGTCCGGGAAGAGAAGATACTTTACTTTCTGTTTAGAAGCATGTACTCCATGTCCCCCTCTCAACTCCTTTCTGAGAGTCCATGTGATTTAGTGTCAGTGGAGTTTCTCTCCCTTTTTCCCATCTGCTGTTAGCAAGAGCAGGGAACATTGATTGGATCTGTCAGCACAGTGGTGTCTGCTGAAAGGGTTAATCTTACTCTGAATACGAAACAGAAGAGGCACTTGGGAGAGGGAGATCCCCTTGCTATAGAAATGACAGACGAGTCACCTCAGATTGTCATTAAAAGCAGTTCCTATTTCTGTAGGTAGTTCTCAATTTCAGCTTTTTTAAATTATCACTTTTTTAAAAATATGGTGTTTTTCGTGGTAAACACCAGGGTAAGCTCCCTAGCATTTCACTATTGACGATCACTTCCTTATTAGTTGGCCTGCATTTACAGCCCTACAAACACGCTCCCCATATTAAATTCTGCCATTCAGTGTGGGCTCTGCCGTACAGTATGTGTGTTCTGAAACAATTAGATAGCAGCACAAGCAAGAAGCGAATTCCTGCCCTGAAGCTCCTAAGTTTAATAAAGTATGTTATTTCCAGTAAACCCCTTTAATATGAGTATAGGATTATGTTATTGTTCACCAAATGCATTTAAATATTTAAATGTTTAAATGACATCAGCAAACACCTAAAACTTATTTCCTGTTGCAATGAAATATATTTTTGCAGTCTTAGAGCTCCCCACATTAATAATAATTAAAAGGTTAGAAGACAGTCGTAATTATAGTAATCACTCAGCCTTTCCCCTCATTGTTTGGAACAAACAAGTGTTTTCTAAATGTCTTAACTGGTCTGTCTTATGTTCCATTCTTCTTTTTTTAATCTAACATGTAAGAAAGAGTGTTTGATTGATGGAACATCCCCTTCCACAACCCCTCCAGTAAATCTCTCAAAGTCCTTAACCTTGTGCAGCCTGCTTGATAGAGCATTTGCTGTTGTTTATAGTCTGTTATCCCTGGGATTGGCTTTCCGTGTAATAAAGTACTAAAAATCTCATAGAGTAGGATCAACTTGGGTGTTCTGCGGTTTGCATGGTGGTTGTTATGCCTAATTCCCACAGCAGAGAAGGGAATTAGAGGGAGCATCATAAAGAACAAAAGTTAGTGGGTTACCAGCTGAGTAAAGCCCTCCCTGTGAACAGGTTTGGGTAACAGTGATATTTCTAAAAGGGAGGGCAATGACACTTACGTGAGGTTGGTCTTAGGAAGCAGTTGCAGGTCTGGATCCAATAATGTATCATTGACTGCGTCTGGAATAGATCGCCTGGATAAATGAAGTGAACTCTTACCCTGCTGGGAGCTTTTTTGCTGTGTGCTCTGTGCTTATTAGCCTCCTAGCCCCTAGTTTGACCCTGTTCCCTTTTTAAATTAATGCATCTCCAATTCCCTAATCTAGACATTTTTTTTTAATCTCATGTTTCTTTGTTTCCACCCAATTTGAGGAAATAGCTGAGGAGTTTTCAACTGTTTACCCAGAGGCAAAATTAACAGGTGCATTCAGGGTTATTGTAGGACTCATCAAATACACTGAGGGCCTGGCCCAATTCCAGTTTTGATAAACAAACCAGCATTGTAAATTAATTGAAAACTGACAGAGATGAAAAGCGTTATTTAGAGGTCTAGATGAAAGTTTTACCGTGTGTGTGTGCTGAAGAGCCTCAAGACGACATGGATTTTGACACTTAGGTTCATAAGGAGTTTCTAATGAACAGAACTTGGGTAATAGAAACTGAAGCTGAACCCAAGGAGGGAGGGCATTTTTAACACAGTCTGGGAATGTATTTACATCCGATAGCAACTTGGCACAAGGAAGAAACTATTCAGAAGTTTGCCACGTGTTTGCTGCCAGTTTGTGCCTTTATTTGGAGGTACTTTATTTGGAAGTTGCCTGTGAATAACTGTGGAGAATTAGGAAGAAAACACACCAGAAAAAATAGGATGTCTCTGAATATTCTGCAGCGGAGCACGTAAGGATCACTTACAGGGAAACAAATGGTATTTTATATGCAGCAAATGTCTTCAGGTACAAAAAGCTCTTTAAGACCTAACTTCCTTATTATGAAAAATGAACTTCATATTTTGCAAAGAACACTCACTTTTTCTGAGCAATTCTGGCTCCACGAAAAATGTTTTGAAAAGTTCTTTGTTAGATAGAAAGAAGGGATTGCAAAACTGTCATAATACCAATGGTTTTGCTTTTTTACAGAATATGACAGCTTCAATCTGAACTTCTGATTCTCTAGAAATAATAAGGTAATTCTTATGGTATATTCGTTTTAGAATGAGGAGGTTATGATAAAGATTTAAGAAAGTCTGATACAGCAAAGCAATTCTAGGATTTGTTTTTGCAATGACAAAATTGTCTTATTCGGCATAACCTGAGAACACTTATTGGGTATTCACAAGTTACTCGCAAATAAGAAGCTTTCCTGTTGTGCTTATTTTGTGTTTGTTTTATACTCATTAACAAGTTGACAAACTTTTTTGCATCTGGAGAGTAAAAGAAATAGCATCACTTGCTTCTTCACCTATGTTATCTACTTTAAGAAAGACATATACATCAAGTCACTATATTCCTGCTTGCCTGCCTGTGCTGTCCGTTCATTAGAATATGTGGCCTGTGAATGCATGAACACTAAACCATTTGATCTACATGCTTCTGGTAGTCATATTCCTTTATGGAAATCCTTGCTAGATTTTTTTTCTGAAATGTAGCTTTTTTGTTGTTGTTGTTCTATTTATGTATCAAGCCTCTAGGCTTTCATTGCTATCACAAATACCTTATACATAATAGATACACAGTATTTGCTTAACAATTTAATCAAGTGACTAAATCACAGGAAGAATAAAACATCCTTAGAGCGTACACTTACAGGTCTAGGCCAGTGTTTCTCAACCAGTGGTGATCGTGTCCCTAGGGGACCGCTGGCAGTGTCTGGAGACAATTTTGATTGTTTTACCGGGGGGCAGTACTACTAGCCTCTGGTGGGAGGAAGCTAGGGCTGCGGCTGCATCTCCTGCAGTGCACAGGCCAGCTGACCAGCAAAGAACAAGCCAGCTGAAAAACTGTTCTGATGGAAGAGAAGACCTATAAACAGCTGTTCCTGCCTACCAGCCTTCTTCACCATTCTTCACAAACACCCTCCCTAGTTGATTCTTCCATTCCTGGGGTGTCAACACCCATGTGCACTCTAATCCCAAATTTTTGTCTCCACTCCAGATTTCTCCATGTACCCAGCCCTATATAGCCTGCCCTCTTGCCATCTTACTCTCTCAAAGGTTATCTCACACAAAGAGCATCTAATACAGAATTCATCTTCCCTCCAAACATTTGTTCACAGCACTCTGCTAAGCACATGGTTGGCACTCAAAAAAGAAAATGTTAATTCAAACTGTAAGAGTGGCCCAAGGCAGGGAGTAGTGTCAAGAGAAGGTATCAGCAGGCGTTCGGAGTGAAGATAAAGTGTTTTACGCTTAAGAGCAGGGAGGACTTGGAGGGGAGTTGGAGGAGCCGAGATCCATGGATATTGTTCGGGGAGGGTGGCATTTGAGCTGGGCACTGAAAGATACATAGCATTTTAGCTGCCTGGGATTCTGGGTGGAGGAAATAGACGAACAAAGGTATAGAGACTAAAAAGTGGGACTGTGACACTGGAATATGTGATGGAATGCTCTGTTTAGAGCATTGCCTACTGAAGGGAAGTACTAGATGATGAAAATAGAAAAATTAGTTGGTGCCTGAGCATGAAAAATGTAAATGCAAAGCTGAGAAGTCCGCGTTACTCTGTAGGCAGTGGAAAGCCATGAAGATAGAAAGTAGACATGATTCTAGGTGGATTTCAGGAAGATTAAACTAATCTCAGTGCCTGGACCACCCACTGCTTTTCACCTCTCATCCTTCAAGTCTCAGTTTCAGTGTCACTTCCTCAGAGTCTTCCCCGGCTCTCAAGGCTTGGCTTAATGCCCTTGCTGTCCCACTCTCACGGTAACTTCTGCCTGTCTTGTATAAATCTTGTCACTATCTTTCCTCCTCCTAAGCTGCTTACTGTCCCCTTAGACTGTAAACTCTCAAGTCAGGGACTTTGTCTGTCTTGATCTACCCAAATGCTAAGACCAGTGCAGATCAGAATTTCACCCTGGTTGACAGAGATGTTGCATAGGCCCGACCCTGGAGAATTTACCAACTGATCAATATTGGGATAGAGTAGAAGGATGAATCAAGGATGACTCTAGGGTTCTAAGCTTGCCTAACAGGGAGCATGTGGTGCATTAATAGGGGTAGAAAACAAATGGGTTGACACACAGCCAGTAGAAAAGAAGCTGAGTTCCATGTTGCACATGCTGAGTCAGTGGTAGTGTGGAGAAATTCAGCAGGTATGGGAAATGAGGAAGAGAACAGGGCATGCAGGTTCAGATGTGAAAGTAAATTACATTAGGGGCATTTCAAAACCCGAGATGTACTGAATAAGCTTCTGCTATTTTGATCTTTTGAACATTGTTAAGAAGGGGAATTTCACCACTGCCCCTATTGTCTTTCTTGGGATCTTCCAGAATTCTTCAGGAACATTTACATCTTAAGGCGACATAGATTTTGACACTTATGTTCATAATAAGGAGTTTCTAATGAAAAGAACTTGGGTAATAGAAACTGAAGCTGAGCCAAAGTGGGGGTGGGGGGGGCACAGTAGTGCTTCTTTAATACATCTGAAGGGTCAGTAATGATGTCAGCTACTCTTTTTCCCGTAGAGTCATTTCCACCATAACCATTTGTTTTGCGAGGGTTTTTGCCTTCTTGGATCAGTAGAGTCAAACTGACAAATTTGCTACATCCTAAAAGATATGGGTTGTGAAACTTCAAATGTTAAAAAAATATCAGCTCAGAGGCTCTCCTGGGGCTTTGTCACGTGGTAAATGTGACCCTGCTTCTGACCACATCTCTACCTTTCACTTACTCTCATCACCTGCTCTTCTTGCCCAACCTTAATTTTCCAGAATACAGGTTACAATTTATTAGTCTCCAGTAGAAGAGATAGAAGTTTGTAATGCAGGATTTCAAAAGATGTAGAGAGTATTTCTCTCGGTGTTCCTTATGCCTTCCAAACCCGGTTTCTCCATTCCAACCAGACTCTTAGTTTTCCCATCTTTCCTGCTCTCTCTAAAAAGAAACCCAGTCTTTTTTTTTTTTTTTTTAAATAAACTGTGGTTCACTTTAACCCAGTGTTGAAGTAGTTTTGTTTCTTTTTATTGGTTTTGATCATTTTAGAGATAAAAAGACATTAGAAGTCATCTTGTCTGGCCTCCTCCTATAGTTCCTCACTTTACATTACCAAGGAAGCTTCAGGGTGAATGGCTTTCCCAGGGACCCACACTGTAGGCCTGGGGTTCAAACCTGCCTTGCTGTGTTATCATGCATGAATATTGCTGTGAGAACTTAGAAGGACACTCCGTGAACAGACCAAATAATAAAGAGCACTCTGAGAGGGTCTCAATTATGGTAGATACCCATTTAATATTTGTAAGCAATGAAGTGGCTGGCTAATAAAATTATGAGCCAGTATATTATTCTGATATCATCTAGTGCATTTTATATGAGAACTGTTTGTATATGTCTGTTTGTGGTATGTGTACATGTGTGTACATCTGTGTTCATTGATGAATGTTACAAAGAGAATTTAGGCATATTTTTCTTCCACTAAAAGCATAAACAAACTCTTGAGCATGATATAATAAACTATGGATATGAGATCCATCTTGCTTTCTGCCATTAAATCTATTTATGACTTTATGTAAGCCACTTATTTTACTTTTAATGTGTAATATAGAAATCATTAGGAGTCACATGATGATATTGACAAATTATTTCAATCTTAGATGTAAAATTCCAAGCAACATCAAAACAATTTGTCTTTGCATTATTTCAAATGTCCCATTTTCCTCAATAACCAGAGTCAATTTCATAATCAGTCTGAACATGAGCAAAATACTAAGAATACATGATTTAAATGCATTGAGCTATCACAGCATTTACTGAGCAGTGCAATAAAACCTAAAGATTTCTTCTAAGGCCAAATTTTCATTTCATTTGGAGGGAGCCACTTAATTTAGACATAATCCATTTGCATTAAGAAATGTTATCTTGGGGCGCCTGGGCAGCTCAGTGGGTTAAGCCGCTGCCTTCGGCTCAGGTCATGATCTCAGGGTCCTGGGATCGAGTCCCACATCGGGCTCTCTGCTCAGCAGGGGGCCTGCTTCCCTTCCTCTCTCTCTGCCTGCCTCTCTGCCTACTTGTGATCTCTCTCTGTCAAATAAATAAATAAAATCTTAAAAAAAAAAAAAAAGAAATGTTATCTTAAGATTACAGAAGCAATTCTCTGTTTTTAATTTCTACTTAAATGAAGTTATCTAAGAGAGAAGTCAACCTATTTATAAAAAGGATGAATTTGGACTTAGGCCAAAAGTTCCTTTGAAATGTATTTTCATACAGTAATACAAGTTGCTAGATATAGGCAGCTTGTACATTCATTAACTTTGCCATAATTTCTAACCAAAATATTATAACCAACAAAAAAAACCACTGCTAAAATCCAATTTTTTTAGATCCCTCCAGAGTAAATGTGTAGATTGTTATATTTCTTGATATAAAGTTTTGAAAAATATTCTATGATAAGGAAGACTAGTGATTTCAGAAAAATTCAAACTAAATGTAAAAAATATGCCAGGCATTTAAGTTTCAAGATGCAAGTTAAATGCAAAAAGGATGGTATGCCAAGAATTTTAAGTTTAATCCTGAGATAGGTAAAAACTGTTCGAAGTAGGTTTGCTATGATATTAACTATTTTAGAGACCAAAGTTGACCATATATCATATGGTTCAAGTACACATAATCCATTCAGCAAGGATTCAGCAAGGACTCACTCTAGTCTTTGAACTGAAAAATGTTCATTCTACTTGTAGTCTTTATTTTTTTTAGGATGTTTTTATTTAGGCAATATACTATACTTGAAAAATATAAGGTTTAGAGGCAATCTTGTGTTTAAACCCCAAGTCTGCCACTTAACCAATTGTGAACACAGGGGCAATAAGACATGTGAGTGGGATCACTGTGAGAATTACATCTGGTGGCATATTTAAGGCTGCTAATATGCTTCCCAGCAATTGGTAGATATTCAATAAATATATTTGTTGCTGTTGTGATCACCCGTATATTTATGTTGAAAGTAAGACCTACAAACAAGGTAAGGAAAAAGGTTCTAGAGTGAAAATCTGAATAGAAGGCTGGCATCATCACTCACCAGCAGTTCAGACAGCTGTGTGGGCATGGCGGCACCCATCCCGCCACCCATTCTTCTTCTGGAGGGCCCAGCGGTGTAGGGCATGGTGGTATCAGTGGCTGCCCCATGCTCGGCCAGGGTAGATTTTAACAACATGGGCCTTGCATTGGAGAAAGCCACAATAGGGCCCCAGTCATTATGGTTTTGTTGTTTTTCTACCTTAACTGTACATTGATGTAGGTTCTTTTCTAAAATAGGGGTCAGGAGACCCAAAAGGATTGACAGATGACTCCTTTTGATCCACATGGTCATGGCCTGCTTGGTGCATCAATGGATCTGCCTGCTGCTCAAGGTGGCACCTCCTGCTGCTCTGAGGGCCACCCAGTTTGGTGTGGGCAGTGACACTGGCACATCAGCATGTGACTCGTAGTCCGTACCTTCCATTACCTACCACCTAGGCAGAACCCAACCATGAAACAGAGTTAGATATTCTTTTACTAAAAATAAGCAATTTAAGCCTCTGTATCTCTTTACAACCTTTGAAGGTAGTTTGTCTTCTTTCTCCCAGTCCTTTCTCTCGAATTAGGATACTTTTAGCTTTAGAAGTAGCAGAAAAACTCAAATTAAATTGGCCTTAACTGTTACACATTGTCACACATGACCTAAAACACTAGGCTCTACTGTTGGCTGATCCATTGTTGCCCAGGACCCAGGCTGTGTCCTCTCTGCTGTCCATAGTATAAGCTTCATCCCCAGGCTGGCCCCTGAAGATGCCTGTAGGTCAACTGCCAATAGCAGTGAAGGCCGCATTCCTCACCACCTAGAGAAATAGAGATGATGTCCAGTGGCTTTTCCAGAATTCCCTGACAGACCTCTCCTATCTCATTGGCTTATGTTGAGTCATATACCATTTCTGTCCTGCTGGTCAAATGAGTGGAATTGCTCTGATAGTCTTACACTAGAGCTGTGGTCTGCTTCCCTGAGGTACAAAGATACCCAAACTACTGGGGTTCTCTTAGGAAGGGAGAAGGCAGGAAATCACTCAGGCCATTACAACAAATCCATCACAGAATACTTCCTGGAGGAGGGGATGTTTGTGCTGAGTTTTGAAAAATAAGTAAAGTTAGAAGGTAAGGAAGAAATTTTAAGTAGATGGAAAGAACATGTACAGAAATTTCAGATGCCTGAAACAACATGGCCTTTTGGAGGGAACCATAAGTACATGACTATAGAGAATGACAATAATGAGATATGAGCCTGAGGAAGAGGCCTTTTTATGTCACAGCCAAGCTTCAGTTCCACTCCAAATTATAGAATATGCAGACTAGATATGGGGAAGATTCTGCGTTAAGACTAAGATTGGGAAAACGGAGAGGAAGTGATCTTTAGAGAAATACTTCAGAGGCAGGGTTGCAGGACTTCCTGGCCAGTGGGCTAGAAGGGAATGAAGAGAAAGGAGCCAAGTGATGGACCTGACAAGTCCCCGGTCTTTCAGCCTCTGCAGTTACCTGTGTTAGCATCATTTCTGATAGTGTCTCTTTGCCCACATGCACCCGCACACAGACACAGAAATTTCTAGCCCAGTGACATTGCAGAAGTAGGTACACGCTTGCAAAATATTAATTTTTATTTGTTCTTTTTTCCCATTGTAATATTAATGGCTTTCCCCTTCCCAGTTTTTAGAAAACTTATAATAGAATGATTTCATTAGTTTGAGGATACTGGACAAAAAAAAAAAAAAGACTCTTTAAGAAAGATTTGGTGATTTCTGATTAGCTGATTTTTAGAGAAAATTGGTCATTTCGACCCTCAGTATTTGGCTACTATCTACTTGTGAATTTGCTGGGCTACATGTAAATTTCATTTTGTAATTAGAGCTTGGGAGAAAACATACTATTTTCTAGTATCATGTTTCTTACAGATGATTGAAATATGCTTAGTCAACCTCCTCTCTAAATAAAGTTCACCTTTGAACTAAAGACCAAACTGGAAACAAGGAATGCCTTGAAATATCTGGGGATGTTCTGAAAGCAAGGGATTATAGAGAAGGCGTCCATTTTATTTTTAGCACTTCCAGCCCTTTGGCACTCCCTAAAGATAAATGCCCAAGACTTATCGGCCATACTCTTTTACTGCTTAGGAGCTTTTTACATTGCTAAAGCATTAGTTAACAAAACCTGAAAACAAATTCTAGAGAATTTAAAATGTATAGCTTGTTCAGTCTCTTGATACCTAAATTCTGTATACTCTTGGTCCATGTGTCAACATCGGGGAAACATGAAGAAAGCTTGACTCATAAATTTCAGTCTGTGCTATTTATTTTTAATGTGTATTATGCATACAGTGGACCTTGATTATGCAGTAGTCCACCCACACAAAGTAAATGGCTGCCAAATCCAGTAAGCACCAAACTGCCACTGAGGCATTTTACCCAACCCAAATGCCGTTTACTGAGACGACAGTGGAGACCACACATTACGGCTATTCTACAGAGCTTTTAAAAGTCCAGCCTGTTCACTTGGCCTGTTTTGGCTTCCTACAGAAAACAGGCTTCTGGATCAGCTGGACACCAGAGCCCAGACTCTCTACTCCGTGTTCTACTTGGAAGTGCAGCTGACCCAGACTTTGGTTTCTTAAAGTAGCCAAAAACTAGCATCTGGCCCTAATTTAGACTCAGCTTATGGGCTCCCCACTAGCAGCAGCAGCAAATACTTCTCTTACTCTCTTTCCTCTCTCGCTTGGACAGGACACCAGGTTGGGGAGAGGACATCAGTAATATATGCTTCTATTTTCTCCCTGAACTCTCACTTCCAGGAAGCTTCTTCTTTCTACTTGTGCAAATCTATTTGGCATTTCTCGTTGTCACCTTTGCCTTGGCAAAGCTGTTGTTGTGACTGCCGTCTTTAGTTAATACCCATTCCAAACCAGTTATTGAGAATCCGCTATTGAGAACCCGCCAGGCACAACACATGTGTTCTGGAAGTGTGTGTAAGGCAAGTGGAACATGTGAACCGTGTTGTCATTCCTGAGGTGATGGCCTAGCTGCTTCTTCCAGGTGTGAGGTCTTGAAATGTCTGCATGGAGCAACATCTGTTTTATCTTTGAACATTTGCATTGCCTAATGAGGGCTTTTTATTTCCCAATCTTTTGGATTAAAATATGTTCCTAAAATTTGAACATCTGAAGACCACTTGTTTTGTATATTAGATGCTGTGGGGGCCTTAAATGAAGGGAGGAAAAATGCAGTCCCCCTCATGGGTGCTTCCCGCTAGGTGTCTGCTGCCTCACAAACTTGGGAGGAGTTTAAAAAATAATACTTCCCAAAGCATGAAGTAAATCAAAGTAAAGTTGATTTCAAACAAGCAAATGAACGAAAATGGTTCCCAAAGTATTCCTCTCATGACTGTGAGTTAAAGAGGCAACTGATTCCAAAACATCCCCACAAAGGCTCAGGGTTCACGAGAGCCAAAACATGGGCCCATGGCCTCTCAGCCCTGCCACCGCCTTGTCGCATTGTCAGCGTGACTGGCAGCCCACGCTGCGCCTTCCGCAGGTAGCTTCTAGTGACAAGTGCTTTTGGCTCTTTCTGACAGAGCTCATTGTGGAACAACAAGGTTTTATTCCCAGTTTCTGGGAGAGAATTACAGCATCAGTTGGAATAGTACATGTGACTTGGAATTGACTAGAGAGGTCAAAATGATGGATCTGAGATATACTTGAAGGGATAATTGTACACAACCAGTTTAAAAGCTGGTAAATATTTAAGGGTCAGAGGTTAAATGTCAAAGCCACAGAGCTTGGGCTCGGCTCCATAAAGTATTAAGAATGACTGCTAATTAAATCCAGGGTATATTTCACCAAAGGGAAATAAATTTGACAGCTAACAACCAATACTGGATTACCACCTTACAGAGGTTAGGGATCATGCTAGTAATTGTAGATGGTTTACAGTTTTTAACCCAATAGTAATCTGGAGGATGATTGCTTACAGTTACAGATTACCACACTAAACAAAGTTAAGTCTTATGAGTCAAAAAAAGTATTACCAAAAGACCTATAGATCTTGGTCCCCTGTCTTACTTTTTGTTTAAAACTAAATGCCCTGTGGCAGCTTCAGAGCAAATCCCTAAAACAAATGCAGTCAAAAGACACGCTCACTTTTTTTTTTCTTTTTCTGAGTTGAAATTTTTTCTGTGATTAGTAATTGCCAGCCAGTATAATAGCCAGCTATGAAATTAGCAAATTTGATTTCCAAACCAGTACAGCAAATTGAAAGCCGAGAAATATCAGCCAAAGGTATAATGGTCCCTTTCCTGGTCACACACTTGTTGTTATCCTTAGATGATAAGATATGTTAATTAAATTCAGCATTCTTAGATGGGCATATAATTTGGACGCTACTTTAGATGCCCCACCTCTGGAAAAAGCTGTTTACCTTAAGATGAGCTATACCTTATGAGTACTAAGCAAACAGAGTAATTGTAATATTTTAATAGCTATGTTTACATGCAGATCTTGAGATTATTTCTGCATTAGGTGATTTATAGGGCTATATTAAGTAAATCACACTTGGAATGCTGCTCCAAAGGATGAGTCACAAAATACTGCCATTTCCCCTTTCTCCTTTCAAAGGAGAGCTTCCAGGGAAAGAGACAGAGAAAGAATTCCTCCACGCCCCGTACTGGGCTTAAAGCTAATCAAGAAATTATCCCATTTAAGTTAGGATTTCAGCTATTTAACATATTGACGTCCATTGATATATCTGTTTAAAGTGGAATTATCTAATGCAAAATTTCACAGAAATAAGTTGATGATTTAGAAAAAAATAGCCAAAGCCATTACGGAAAACCTTGTCATTCCTCATACTGCAGCTTTTGCAGGCTGAACTAATTATTCCCTAATCTTTAACTTGAGGTATTGGTTAAATCAATTAAGTCGTTAGGTGTAATTTCAATAATGCTAGTGTTTGCGAGAACTACATAGCAAACACGATTTGCCTTAATTAGACTTTTAAATTCAGAGTCCTGTCTAAGTCTGGAGCCAAGTCCTCTATTTTGAATCTCTCTATATTCACTTAGTTGTAAGGGGAAATTTTTTAATATGTCTGGCTCTAAGTAATTAGTTTGCAAATTTGTAATGTGAGATGTTGTAGGAGCGGAGTTTGGGAAGGAAAGCAGAGCCTCCTCCCTTTTCATTTTATTAGCTTTTCCTGTATCTGGAGACTTCCTGCAAGGATGGAACATTCCTTTAAGTTCAGCTTGTGGGAGGTTTGTACCAATAGCATAAAATGCCTCCAGACAGGTACCTGCTACTGACCTTCTTGTGTACCTTTTGCCCTTTAAGAAAAAAAAAAAGCAGTGCTTTTCTTTGTCAAGCCTCTCAGAGCCACGGTGGGCAGCTGAGCCATATGGGAGCGCCTGAGTTGTGTCTGTGCAGTCCTCTTGTCTCCTCCTCCCTGGGAGGCCTGGGTCTCCAGCGGCTGCCCTCCATGAGCCTCTTCCTCCCCGAGCCGTAGATGCTGAGCTGGAGATCCTGTCCAGACCTGTGGGAAAGTGCACAGAACACCAGCTATTCAAACTGTTCCTTTCCCACTCACTAGGAAAGGGACTCCAGACAGGAAGGTTTCATTAGCCTAAAAGAACATCGCTCCTTCGTTTTAACTCTTTGGGTCCTAAGGCAGTAAATCCGTTGAGGGCAGTGTTCACATTGTAGATGTTGAAGTTCTTTCTTGAGAGAATTATAATTGCTTTGCTCCCACAGAGATTTTTTTCTGGTTATTTCCTTTACCAGACAGGAGTTAATCATAATGCATTCCTGCCCATAGAAAAGTTCAGACTTTGGTAATGGGGTCTGTCACACTGGTCATCACTGTGAGCAAGGCCCTTTTAGCAGTGTGTATGCAAGTAGCAGATTGGGAATCTAAAATTCTAATTGTATAAGGGTTTGAATCTTCAGTAAAGTGTAATTTGTTTAGGATTTTCCCATTCTTCAGAGGTTGCATTTGTCTAATTTTATGGTAACTTACTATAGTTTTGAAGCAATGACTGCATCCCCTGCAGTGGAGAAAAACTCTCTTTCTCTCTCTCTCTGAGCCCTCCGCCCTCTCCTTGCCGTTTTGTAAGTGCAGAAACATCACCACAATAATGACATACAATTATAGTAAACATTGAACAATCTGTGCTTTCTCGGGTTTATCTTATCATCTAAACATGTGGTGAGCCCGAATAGGTTAAGTGTCTTTTCCCTAAGGTGCAATATTTCTACAGTTTTGCATGCAATTTAAATTTTATTTTTAAAGCCTTATAATCACACATTTGAACATTCTGAAGATTAAACCTTGTATGAACATAATTGCAAGAGTTAGCGGAAATTGAACAAATGAAATATAAAGACTTCCACTTCCTGTATATGAATTTTTAGCCTTTTCCCAAACTTTCTCTATTGTAAACTTAAAACAAAGTCTTATCAGCAAGTAACATAGAGTAGCAGCTGGATATCATTAAATCCCTCTGTCTAAGCTATTCTTCTTCATTACCTTTTTCCTGACAAGCTCTTGCTCTGCACAGAAAATGTAACTTTGTGATAGAGATTTATGTAATTCAGGTGTCCTCTATTCTGAGTGAGAGCTTGGCTGCAGAAGAAAAGGATTTGCAAAAATCCATAGAATTTTTTAAAAAGAAAGGGAGACGCTGACAGAATTCAGTGAGGAAACACATGTTAACATAACCAGTTCATCAACCACTTTACCCACTCTCTCTTTTATAGGCTATTTGCATAATAAGAATATTTTTCTGCAAACTGGAATAGCTAGCTTTTATTCTACTAATGCAAGATCATTAGCTACTTCATCTTAAAATACACAGCAGTGTTCTCCAAATGCTTTCAGATTCAGTGAAACATTAAAATGTCTTTACTTAGCAATGTAATAGAAAATACTGACAGACATCTAACCATAAACACAAATTAGAGCAAGCAAGCTGATGCCTTTCTGAGTTTAGTGAAATGGTGTAACAATTATTAAGTTGGTGGTGATGTGGTAATATACCCACACCAATTTGTGAGCATTTATTTTGGTCTCTACTGGCTTTCGTATGTCAAAATCTGAGTTTATGTTTAGGTGGTTTTCTTTAATGATACAACAGAACCACTGGGAACAGAGACTTGTATTCTTAGAGATGATAAGACACTAGGGAATCAAAAAAATAAATTAAAAAAAAAACAAATTGATACGATAAAAACATATAATCAAAAAGCACAGTAAATATTCAGTTGGTCTTTATGCACACCTACCTGCACTTACCTAGTGAGTTACAAATACAAAAGTCTAAGAACATAGAAAATAGTTGATTCATCAAACCTAAGTAGACATTAACATATTAAATGTTAATATTACTGAGGTGTGATTATTATCATTTTATCATGACCTAGCTCCCTTTTTTTCACCTTTGTTTCACATTATTTTCTATAGAAGCAGGATAAAATTGCTCAGAACTGGACATAACAGGTTCCCCCAAAGAATGCAACTGTACTCTCAGTTAGGAATTTCACTTCCACTTCTGCAAGAACAGAGTGGGTAGAATATTGCATGGGCCCAGAACCCAATCCAGCACCCTCCACTTTCACCCTGTCCCCAGCTGTGTGTCCCTGTGTGCTCGGTGCCGGGCTCACTCCTTGTCTCCTTCAGCGGGTTTAGACACCAGTTCTCAAGGAAAGCTTCTCTGACCGTCTCCCCCCTAGGGAGGAGAACGAGGGTCCATGTCCCTCCTGCTCTCACCTATGTCATATATCATCTCATTTTAGCACTTAACACTTGTTAATTCTCTCTTTCTCTCTCAATCAGTGAAAGATACATGCCAAAACAAACTGTTGTCCTTGGTGTGTAAGAGGTCATCTATCTGTCAGAGATCAGGAAGGCTCTGTGACATATTGGGGGCCCAAACTCTTTTGGGGGGTTGATATGTGTGATCTCATTCATTCCCTTTTGGAAACCTGTGAAATAGGAAGAAAATCCCCTTCACAGACTCAGAGAAACTGAGGCTTAGAGAAGTTGAAAAGAACTTGCCCAAGATCATGTAAATGGCAGAGTCTTCTACATTTGAATTCAAAGGTGTCTGACTAAAACACCTGCTATCTGAAACAATTTCTAAAAATTATTTTTTACTAACTTACCTAGGAACATCTAAACTCATGCAGCTGTTATTTTGACACCTGGTCACATTGTGCTTTGGACCCTTTTTGAGTTGTCTGTATGACTTGTCTCATTAATAACATTACGAACCCCTAGTGGATGCTGGTTACTTTTTAAAATCATCTCCCCCCCCACCTCCACCTCTACCTCTGCTTGATACCTGAGGTATCATGAGCTAGATATATAATAGTAGATGTTTAATAAATCCTTCTTGAAAATATAAAAACTAAAGGTAGAATACTGTATTATTTACAACAGACAGATAGATAACAGACTTCAGTTTTGGATCAAACTCAAGGACCAAAAAATTAAACCTGAGTGATCAGATGTTCTTTCTTAGCATCACAGAACAGAATCAAGATAAGGTTTAAAAGTCCAAACAGTTTTCTCAATTGTTCTTTTTCCCTTTTTTTAAGTGGGGGTGAGGGGGAGTCTGTGTTCATTAATAGAGAACTAATTAATGCCTAAATTAAAACAGTTAAATAAATTATGATAATTTTATATTACTTGCTTGCAGCCATAGGAAAGAACAAGAACACTCTTCATGAAACAGGAACACCTCTAAGATAGGATAAGATGATAAAGTAAGGTGAGAATAGTGTATATAGTGTAGTGTAGTATTAAAAAGTTGGGTAGTATTAAAAAGTTGGGTAACGGCACACCTGGATGGCTCAGTTGGTTAAGCCTTCGGCTCAGGTCATGATCCCAGCGTCCTGGGATTGAGTCCCACATCGGGCTCCTTGCTCTACAGGGAGCCTGCTTCTCCCTCTGACTCTGCCTGCCACTCTGTCTGCCTGTGCTTGCTCTCACTCTCTCTCTCTCTCTGACAAATAAATAAATAAAATCTTTAAAAAAAAAAAAAAGTTCGGTAGGGAGATCCGAATGTTACTGTGGTTGCCTGGTTGAAGGAGGCAGGAGAGGAGGGGCCACTGGGCATGGTAGTGGTCAGGGACTGGATGGAGGCAGTTCAGTATATCCCTTGTTAATTTTTGAGAATTTAACCATATGAATGTAATTTCTGTTTTTTAAAATTTAGATTTTCAAGAATTCTCACATATGATATAGCTTAATAAGAAAACTTTTTCAGTCCTTTTATATAAGAGAAAAATAATCTTGTATTCAAATTAAAACTATATTAAAAGCCAAATGCTGGTGCTTAAATCAAACCTCACAAAAACATTGTAAATAAAGGGTTTTCCTGTGTTTTATTATTTAATGAAAGAGGGAGTTGCTGACTCTCCACACAGATGTCATGTGCTAAGAAAGATGGATCCCAACTGGGGACAACGGAGGGAAGATGTATCATGGTGCCTCTGACACTCAGTAACCCCCAGGAGCCCCAGGACCTCAGTGCAATTGCTCAGGGAAATGCAGCATTGTAGGTCTGGGTCTGTTCTGCCAGATGGAAATTAGTATCTTAAAATAGACCAACTTTTTTTTTTTCCACCACTGAGAACATTTTAAATGGAATCTCTCTTAGATTTAAATGTTTTTTAACCTTCGGTGGACCCTTAATGAAACCTTGTAAAGTATCTTTCATTTTCTTGCTACTTGATGAAATTAATGTCAGCCTGTTTAATTTTGAAGCATGCCAAACATGTTAACCTGCAAATCAGTTTTCAATTTTAACTTTTCAATTTTTACTTTTTCAATTTTAACTACTTGATTTTAGAATATTAACCCTTAATAATTTCTTTAATGTTTTAAAAATAAATTTAGCTAAAACCCAAGTTCTGCCTTGATGATTCAGTTATGTCTGTATAAACAAGTCTTCATTTTCTAATGAACAGGAACTCTGAAATTGTTCTGAGGATTTGAAGGAATGTGCACATTGTGATTTTAAGGAGAGCATATTTTCCCATTTAGACCTTCACTAGAAATAGAGAAAAGCTAACCAGCCACCTCTTAATTAACTTTATTTATTTAATGAGCAACTTGAGTTCATGTTAATTTCTGCCTCCATAAATTACCTTACTTTTAAGTAATGAAGATTTTTCAACTCACTGCCCTTCCATCTGAAAATTGAAAACTACAAGCTTGGCTATCGTTTTCTATTTTGCTAGGAGAACTGGGTCATCCAAAATATGTGTGGGGTGTGAAGTTTTGTTTTCTGCACAAAGATTTGTCATGAGTCTAAACATTTCTCTCTCAAGTAATTTACCGTTTAATTACATTGTGTTGTGTTCCCTCAGGAAGGGGAGGAGAAAGGAAAGGAAGAAAACTTTAAAAAAAAAAAAAAAGTTTTTAAAATGTGTACTGCATTCAGGATTTAGATTTCACCTTATAAAGTTTTTATTACAGTGTCCTCCTCCTCTCATTGTGTCGTGAAACAGTGAATCACTCGTGTTTGTCTCTGAGGACAAATGCCGTTCTCATGTTTTATCCTGACACCTCTGAGATGAGCTTTCCATATGAAGAGAAGGGAGGACATTTGATGCTTCCAGTGTTATTCTGGGGCCTCCCCTTTTCTGGGAGTCACTGACACATGTAGTTTGGGCAGTGAAGCCCAGCAGGAGGTGACATCGGGCCGATTCCCCCTGCTGATTAATGTGCCTGAGGGTCCCTGCCACCCTTTGCCCCCTTCCAGCATGTTGGTTTTAAAGAAGGAGCCTTTCATATGCTCCGCTGACGGCTGAGCTGGGCAGAGGTCCAGTGGCGCCAACAATTTTCCGTCCTTTGTATGAGTGATCAGAGGCCAACCCCAAGAAACTGACAGTGGTTTCGCTCAGTGCTAGTAATGATCTTCAGTAGCCGAAGACTTCCTTCCTTGTGTGACCTGAACGTTTTGCTGGGTGAATGTGTGATTTGGAAAGTGGCCACAGAGACACAACCTGATAAAGTTCATTATAGGTGTCACATGTTCCCTGGAGCTCTTGGGATCTGCATTAGATGAAGTTTAACTTAAAAGAGAGAAATGAAAAGTTAACTCTTGTGCTAAAGGGTTTTTGCAGATGTGCTTTCTAAAATGCGAATGCTTACTTTGTTAGTTCCCTTTCTTACAGAATGTTTACAGTCAAGCTAAGGATTCATGTGGCAGAGTATTTTTAAGACATGAGTGTCTGGCTGTCTCTTCCCTTGCCTTGCCTTTCCCACTTGCCGCTTTTTCTTCCAGAACATCCAGGCAGTCATGGCAGCCAGCTTGTTGCTTGTGTTATCTGAGTGGTGAGCAGTGCTGGCATTTTTATGTCCTTCCGGACCAAAACAAAAAGTCATCATTTCAACTCGAGAGTCAGAATGCTACAAGTAAAAATGAACCTCTAAGGAGTTTTTCCGTTCTGCACCCCAGTCTTTATCCAGCTCCAACCAAATCATGAAAACTTTCATCGAATTTATGAAGTTTCTGAGGTTATTTTCAAAAGCATCTTCTGGTTATGTGTTCTAGGACAGATCACCTGTGACCATAAAGAAGCTCATCCTTAGAATTATTAATTTATAAAAACTGTCATGCATAGAGATAGACGTGGTAAGACTAAGTCACCAGATCTTAACTGGCGCTTGCTCCATGGTCTTACAGAGACCTAGTGATCAGTAGTTGGTATGCACCTGAACTAGGCTTTCACTTACAGTACATCTCATTTTTCAGTACGCTAAATACCTCTAGAAGAGAGTTTCAACTCCTCAAATAATCCCTACAGATGCTCAAAGAGCTTTCAGGATTTCATCAAAAACCTAAGAAGAGTAGGAATACCTTTGTTCAGCTGATTTCTCCAAAAGGTAGAATAAAAGACTGACTTTCCCCTGAGTGACATGGCAGTCCACAGTGTTTGTTTTTACTTTATTAAATCATGCTTCCCCTAAAACCTGCCTCTTGGATTCACAGAGCTCTTCAGGTCCCTAGTCCCTCTGCTAAAAACCTGATCACCTTGGGCGCCTGGGTGGCTCAGTGGGTTAAGCCGCTTCTCAGGTCAAGATCTCAGGGTCCTGGGATCGAGTCCCACATCGGGCTCTCAGCTCAGCAGGGGGCCTGCTTCCCTTCCTCTCTCTCTGCCTGCTTCTCTGCCTACTTGTAATCTCTGTCTGTCAAATAAATAAATAAAATCTTTAAAAAAAAATAAATAAATAAAATAAAAAAATAAAAACCTGATCACCTTTCCTAAAATGCTTAAATAAAAGTGAACCTGGCATCTGTCTGGTACTTTGCAGTTTATAGATGTTCCCTTCCCCCAACCACATAAAGCAGGATCACTTTGATTCATCATGTTACTAAAGAAACTGGTAAGCACCATTGGCTAAGTGGTGGGGCTAGAGGGAAGGCCTTCTTGCTCAGACTGTTTGTCACAAATGGCAGCAAGGACATGGCCACTGATTTCTCCTTTGGTTTCAGAGTGGGAGGGATTTGACATAATGGTGAGGAGGCCAGTGTGGCCAGTGGGAGAGAGCCATCTGACTTCCTCTACTCCTGTAGTGGTGGTAGTACCTTTGTAGCTGGTCAGGAAACAATTTACAAAAGCTCTTACCACAATAACTCTGCTGGTTCCTTCTGATTTGGAAACATGAAACCCATATCTATATGAGCAAAAATAAAGCCAACAAGATCACTACCTTCATGTTTGTGGAATTGCTGTTGAGGAATAATGTAAAAAATTGTAACACTTTTGACAAATAATTTTCTAGATATGATTAAAGGAGTTAGATTTTCTGGAGTGCTTGCGTAAATTTTCACATGCCAGTGTAAAATGGGGCATATTCTCAAAGAGGCTCTAATAGTTATCTTCATTTTTTTATCTTTGAGATGTCTTGCTATTGTGAGGGGATTGAATTTTATTTCAGTGTCAGGCATCGTTACTATCTTTTCGATAATAATTATGAAGTGTAGATTTCTGAACAGATGCCAGGTATACTTTATCACTCATTTATCTTCTAGAGAAAGATAACTATATTGAAATGTATTTGTTGTTGGCTTTTTTCTTTTAAACTAGAGAAGAGTTTTACCATTGTTAGAGTGGAAAACACCCATGTCTTAGGCCTTTTCTGTTTCCTTTCCTTTCTTCTGCCTAAACATACATTGAGGCCCTGTGGTGCACCAGGCATTGTGCTCAGTTATATGGAACACAAAGCTAAACAAGCAAATTTCTTCTTGTCAAGATGTTCACAGTCTAGAATACTCGTTCTCAATCAGGGGCCTTGTCTGGGGACCTTTTTGACTGTCACAGCTGGGGTGATACTGTTGACACCTAGTGGGTAGAAGCTGCTAAACACCCTATAATGCACAGGACAGACCCCCATGACAAAGCAGCACTGACAGAAAATGTCAGTGGTGCTGAGGTTCAGAAACCCTGATCTAGATAGTGCAGCTCTCTTCAGCAGAACTTTCTCTGATGATGAAATTATTCTATAGCTACACTGTCCTGTGTGGTTGCCACTAGCCACATGTGGACTCTGAGCCCTTGAAATGTGACCAGTGTGACTGAGGAACTGGATTTTAAATTTTATTTAATTTTTATTAATATAAATTTAGATTCAAAAACTACTTGTGGGGGCGCCAGGGTGGCTCAGTGGGTTAAGCCGTTGCCTTCGGCTCAGGTCATTGATCTCAGGGTCCTGGGATCGAGTCCCGCATCGGGCTCTCTGCTCAGCAGGGAGCCTGCTTCCCTTTCTCTCTCTGCCTGCCTCTCTGTCTACTGTGATCTCTCTCTGTCAAATAAATAAATAAAATCTTTAAAAAAAAAAAAAACTACTTGTGGCCAGTGGCTACTGTATTGGACAGCGAAAGTCTAGAAGAAGAGATTAATGTGTTAACTAGCGATGACAGCTCATGTGAGATGACTCTTAAAACCAGGCTCCTGAGAGGTGTCATGGGAACAGAAGAAAGAAATCTGAGTTAGACCTGGGCAAGAGTCACTTCCTCTGAAACTGAATATTGAAGAATAGAAAAGTACAAAACATGCCCACATATAAAGTGACCTACTAAATATACGGTAATATTCCCATTTACCTAATGAGAAGATTCACTTAAAAAACAGGTTAGGGAGGAGGGCACGTATTGCATGGAGCACTGGGTGTGGTGCAAAAACAATGAATACTATTACGCTGAAAATATATAAATAAATAAATAAACAAACGAACAAACAAATAAATAAGTAAAAATTCCTTGGGGGGGGGACAGGTTAGGGAGATGACACAAGTAACTTTTTAGGGGAAAATATCTACTTGTAAAATCTAATGTTTTTCGATTTCATTATACGTATATTTAGAATCAGATATATGTGTACATATCTACATATATATATATACACACACATATACATATATATGGATGTATATATGTTGCAAAGTATATATGCTTTGTTTTTTTTCCAGTTCACAGTTTCTGAAGTAATATTCTTTCGAGCTCTTCAGTTTCATCTCTGGTGTAGAGTTGCTACTGATCACTAGAGCCCCTACATTATCTTCCCACTGTCCCAGAACACACTGTCTCACTTCCATCCAAGTTGTTTGTGATACAGCACTTTTAAAATCTCTGTGTACAGGGGCACCTGGGTGGCTCAGTTGGTTAAGTGTCTGCCTTTAGCTCAGGCCATGATACTGGAATCAAACCCCACATTGGGCTTCCTGCTCAGCAGAGAGTCTTCTTCTTCCTTCTCCCTCTGCTTGTCCTTCCTGCTTGTACTTGCTGGCTCCCCACACCCCAAATAAAGAAAATATGTGTGTATAGCACTTTAAAAATCTGCCGTGGGACAATTTATTTCCTCTTATAGGTACCTGTTTGCATAACATTGGGTTAGGTTTATTATTATTATTATTATTTTATCCTTTATGTGTATATTCTTGAAACCCCCAAGGTAACTACCTTCTGTAATTCTTTTTAAACCAATCGTTAAAAGGCTTGTTTTGAACTTGTAGCATTGCAATAATGAGGCTGTATCTTCAGGAATACAAACTACATCATCATCAAATATACCTCCTGTGTTACTGTTTCAATCAGTCAGCCTCTATAGTGGCATTCAAAAAAGTGACAGGGAGTGAGCCCTTTTCAAGCTATTGAATCTTCTTGAAAGAATATCTTGGTGCTCCAAATAAAGTAGTTCAGAGAAGGCCCCATAATGTGAGAGGTAGGACCCCAGTTCAAGAAAGTGGAATTGACACAAGCATTTGTTTCTTCTACTGCTGAAGGCCCCCTTAGAAAGATAGTAAAAGGAAGAAAGATTATATGCTCACCGCATCAAAAAAGGAGCAGAGGAGGGATCTCATCTAATTTCTGAACACAAAGCAGATTGAAGAATATGAATGAGCTAAGCAGAATAGAAGAAATTAGCTTCTTCCCAATAGGACTTCTCAAACTTTAATATGCATGTGAATTGCTCTGAGCCTGTCTTTAGTGGGTCTCAGATGGGGCTGAGATTCTCTATTTCAGACAGGGTTCCCAGCAGACACACATGCTGCTTTTGTGAGGATCCAGGGCCACAGGACTCAGGGAGGGATCCTACCTGCCCAGCAAACCCAGAAAACTTTACATTCATTAGGAGTTGACACATATCACAGAGGGCAGAAGTCACTCACAGTTCTGAAATCAGGGGGATTCACTAAGGATCTGTACAGGGAGACATCGTCTTATCGCACTTCACTTTGTCATGCTTTGTAGATACTGCTTTCTCTCCCACACATTGGGGGTTTGTGGCAACCCTGTGTTGAGCAAATCTACTGGTGCCATTTTTCAACATTTGTTCACTTCATGATTCTGGTTCATATGTTGGTAATTCTAATAATATTTCAAACGTTTTCGTTATTATTATATTTGTTAGGGTGATCTGTGATCAATAATATTTGATGTTGCTATTGTGATTGTTTTGAACACCACAAACTGCACCCATATAAGACAGCAGATTGGTGTTGTATATACTTGACTGCACCACTGATTGTTCACCTTTCTCTCCTCTCCTTGAGCCTACCTGGTCCCTGACACACAACATTATTGAAATCAGGCCAAATAACCACCCTGCCGAGGTTTCTGAGTATTAAAGTGAAAGAAAGAGTCGCGCATCTCTCACTATAAATGGGCTAGAAATGATTGAGTGAGGAAGGCATGTTGAAAGCCAAGACAGGCCAAAAGTACCGCACAGCCAGGTTGTGATCCAAAGCAAAGTTCCTGAAAGAAATTAGAAGTGCTACTCCAGTAAACGTGTGAATGATACAAAAGCAAAACAGCCTGGTTGTTAATATTTAGAAAGTTTTAATGGTCCAACTAGAAGATCAAACCACACTATTTCCTTAAGACAATGCCTATTCCAGAGAAAGGCCCTAACTCTCTTCAATTCTGTGAAGATTGAGAGAGGTAAAGAAACTGCAGAAGAAAAGTATACAGCTAGCAGAGGTTGGTTCTTGAGGTTTAAGAAAAGAAGCCATCTCCGCTACATAAAAGTACAAGGTGAAACAGCAAGTGTTGATGTTGAAGCTGCAGCAAACCATCCAGAAGATCTGGCTAAGATCATTAATGAAGGTGGCTTTCCCTAAGAACAGATTTTTAATGTGGGGAACCAGCCTTCTTTTGGAAGAAGACACTACCTAGGAATTTCACAGCTAAAGAGAAGTCAGTGTCTGACCTCTAAACTTCAAAGGACAGGCTAACTCTCCTAGTAGGGGCTAATGCAACTGGTGACTTGAAGCCAATGCTTATTCACCATTCCTAAAATCCCAGGGCTCTTAAGAATTATGCTAAATCGGGGCGCCTGGGTGGCTCAGTTGGTTGGACGACTGCCTTCGGCTCAGGTCATGATCCTGGAGTCCCAGGATCGAGTCCCCCATCGGGCTCTCCCAGCTCCGTGGGGAGTCTGCTTCTCCCTCTGACCTTTTCCTCGCTCATGTTCTCTCTCATTGTCTCTCTTTCTCAAATAAATAAATAAAATCTTAAAAAAAAAAGAATTATGCTATTCTGCATATGCTCTCTAAATAGAATAACAAAGCCTGGATGACTGCACATCTGTTTACAGCATGTTTTACCAAATATTTGAAGCCTACCTGTAAGACCTGTTCAGAAAAAAAAAGATTTCTTTCAAAATATTCCTGCTTGAGGTGCTTGGGTGGCTCAATGGGTTAAGCCTCTGCCTTTGGCTCAGATCATAGTCTCAGGGTCCTGGGACTGAGCCCCACATCAGGCTCTCTGCTCAGGATGGAGCCTGCTTCCCCCCCTTTCTCTGCCTACTAGTCATCTCTCTTTCTGTCTCTTTCTGTCAAATAAACAAATAAAATCTTTAAAAAAATATATATTGTTCATTGACAGTCTCCTAGAAGCTCAGATCAAGGTGTACAGGATTAATGTTATTTTCATGCCTGACACAATATCCATTCTGCACCCCATGGCTCACCAAGTCATTCTGACTTTCAGATTTTATTATTTAAGAAATACATTTTATGAGGCTGTGGCTGCCATAGATAGTGATTCTTCTGATGAATCGGGGCAAACTAAATTGAAAACCTTCTGGAAGGGATTCACCATTCTAGAGGCCACTAAGAACATTCATGGAAAGAGACCAAAATATCACCATGAACAGGGCTTTGAAAAAAGTTGATTCTGGCCCTCATGGATGACATTGAAGGGTTCAAGACTTCAATGGAGGAAGTAACTGCAGACGTAGTGGAAATAGCAGGAAAACTAGAATTAGAAGTGGATCCTAAACATGTGACTGAATTGCTGCAATTTCATGATCTTTGTTTTTTAATCATTTGCAAGCTTTTGTAGTATTAATGGTAAGAGAGTCATCTAAAAACTAATTGCATCCCACTAGAGGCACATATCTCTTTGGTTGAAAATGGTTTTTCTGGGGCACCTGGGTGGCTCAATCATTAAGCTCGGGTCATGATCCCAGGGTCCTGAGTTCGAGTCCCACATCGGGCTCCCTGCCCTGTGGGAGGTAAGCCTGCTTCTCCCTCTCCCACTCCCCCTGCTTGTGTTCCCTCTCCCACTGTGTGTCTCTGTGTCAAATAAATAAATGAATAAACAAAATCTTTAAAAAAAAAAAAAGAAAGAAAGAAAAGAAAATGGTTTTTCTAAGGTGCACCCCATGATTATATAGTTGTGCCAAAGGATGGAACTAAGAGAAAGGTAAATTAATACTTTATCTTTTTTTAAATTTATATGTTCAAAGACTATTAATACTAATACATGGATATTGCTGAGTTAGTACCAGGAGATCCAAACAATTAAAAATAGAGTGTGATGGGGCACCCGGTGGCTCAGTGGGTTAAAGCCTCTGCCTTCGGCTCAGGTCATGATCCCAGGGTCCTGGGATTGAGCCCCACATTGGGCTCTCTGCTCAGTGGGGAGCCTGCTTCCTCCTCTCTCTCTCTCTGCCTGCCTCTCTGCCTCCTTGTGATCTCTGTCTGTCAAATAAATAAATAAATAATCTTTAAAAAAAGATTTTTAAAGGTCTGAATTTAAAAAGTACAAAAAGAGTCACTTATGGTTAGTCTCCCTCCCAATCCCATCTTGTTTCATTTATTCTTCTTCTACCCACTTAAGCCTCCATGTTGCATCACCACTTCCTCATATCAGGGAGATCATATGATAGTTGTCTTTCTCTGCTTGTATGTGCTTTGGTGAGTGCTGTGAAGTGTGTAAACCTGGTGATTCACAGACCTGTACCCCTGGGGATAAAAATATATGTTTATAAAAAATAAAAAGTTTTTAACATGACAGGATGGCTACAAAAAAAAATAAAAAATAAAAAGTACAAAAAGTCACTGAAATTGAGAAGATGTTTAGAAAAAAGGAAATCCTATAGTATAAATGACCCAAATACACAGTTTTTTCATGTTGGCAGAACTAGGTTGAAGTCCTTTGTTATTACATTTTTTATTTTGAGGAAAAGCTTTTTATTTCTTCTCTTAGACTTCTTTTTATTAAGCACTATTTATAATAAAACAGAAAAATTAACAATACTCGTTACATAAAAGATCATTTTTAAAATTATCTGTCATTATGTTATAGGTTATTTTGAAAATTAACAATATTTAAGTGGTTAAAATATTAAAGAGGCATTTTACTGAAGTAAAAGTAGATCACTGTAATCTAACTTAGCATCTAATATAAGAAAAAGTTTATACTCTAAGAGTATAAATGTCCTAAACATGCATCTGTTTTTGGTTCATTTGCTTACTCATCACACAGTCTTCAACCATAGCAGATCATTTTATATCTCATTTTCTTCTGTCCCATATATCTGAATATATACTATTAAGTAATTGTCTCAGTAATTTTGCTTATCTAGAAGTATATTAATATTTTTCTCAAATCATCTCATGACTGCATTTTTTTTTTCTGTGATTCTTTTCTGCTCTTTGAATTTGTCAAATTATTACTGGTTTGGCATTTTTATATGAAAATTTTCCCCTCTTTTTAGTCTTAAGAAACTCACTTCCTATGAAAATAATCAGAGCACTGTCAAGACTACCAGGAATATGTGACCTAAAACTTACCCCAATACTTCTCAGAATGATGAGTTTCTTAATGTGTTTGGGCTTTGCCAAACCATCACATACTTTAAAATATAGCTATGGTTTTGAATTTCCAAATGCATTCACTTTAAATAATTTTATAATGTTAATATTTTTAAATGGGAAAATTTGAATTAGGTCCGAATGCTTGCTTTTTCCATGTGTCCTTCAGCTCAGGTAACGTGTTGCACCATTTCATTATGCAGAACGCGATGAACAAGAAGTCACTTGTCATAGCCGTCTGTTTCCTGGTAGTTTACACACCAGAAACTGAAATCTGAGAATGGCACTTGAAGGAAAACAAAGAGCTTTACAGTGTTTTTTTTTTTCTTTTCAGGAAAACACACAGAAGCTAATTTTAGCTTCTTGATCAAATTGACCCAGCCTTTAACCCTGGCAAACATTACCACAACACACTTCCAATAGACAATAGTTTGCATACCAGCATCACACTGGAAACAGATGTGCATGCAGAATTGGCCTTTTTTTCCCCTCCAAAGACTGAGCCTGCCACTGTAGTGAAAGCTGAAATGTGGTCCTTCCTAATTGGGGTAAAAACTGGGTCTTCTTTCAAATTTCAGTCTACAAGCTTTCCTGACTTCTTAAAAATTTATTATGTCACAGTTATGTTTTGACCAGAGTTTCAAAATATCATTCACTAGAGAAACATCTCTTGGCTTCAGCATGATTTTTATCCTAGGGAAAAAAACAGAAATTGTTAGCAGCTGCACTATTCATGAGTGATGGTTACACAGTCTATATATTAAAACGTTTGGAATGTGAACAAGTACCTCTTTTCTTTCTCACCAAGTCTCCTATAGTTTATATAAATTGCATTTTTATTACCAAAGAAATGTCAGCCTCCCCCTCCTCATCCCCAGCTGTCCTTGCCAGGCACACTCCCCGTAGTGCCCACCCGCCTGGCTGTCCACCATCGACTGTCCAGCTTGAGCCGAGTGTGCTGCCAGCAGTCGCTGCTGGTGAATGGAACCTCCAGGAAGGAACCAGGAAAGTTGCCTCAGCTTAGGAGTATTTAGCATAGGCTCTTCTCGGAACCTCTGGGGAGACCCACTAACTTCTGAAATACTGGAGAGTTTTTCTGCTTTTACCAGGAGACAAGAAACAAATGTCCGTGTTTCCCTGAGCAATGAAAAAGAATGTTTCCTGTTTCATTCCCTGTAATAATCGCCTCTCTCAAAAGATCCCTCCACTTCAGGTTGGCTGTAATTGGCTGTAATATATGCATCCGTATATAGAATCCATGTATATAAGATGTAATGAAGTAACATTCTTCAGTACTTCGTGTGACTGTTTTTGTAAATTTCCTTGTGGGATATACTGACATATTGGCTCTGCAACTCCAGTGAAATCACAAAGCGGGTTAATGGCAGGGGGGTCTGAGCTAGAACCCCAGGGTCAGGTTCCCAGCTGAGGCCCTGACCCACATGTGCCGAACGACCTATTGACCGGCCACAGAGTGTTCTTCAGGCTTACAAGCAGACAAATCCTAACTGATCATTTGTATTTTTAAAATATGAATTTAGGGGCATGCATGATTTTTTTTAAGCTACGCCCTATATAGTACAGAGCATTATGTAAGTTATGCTTATCAGAATTTTAGAAATTAAATGGACTTATTCTTAATTCATTATCAAGTTATCCCCCTTCCTTAAAACATTCTTCTCTCAAAAATAATCACAAATACCAC
The DNA here is from genome assembly GCF_964662115.1 of Mustela nivalis. Lineage (NCBI taxonomy): Eukaryota > Metazoa > Chordata > Mammalia > Carnivora > Mustelidae > Mustela > Mustela nivalis. Next base: position 134,487,724 of record NC_139024.1, read on the forward strand.
CTATCCCTCTAGGTGAATTGTTTATATTAAAGTTTAAATAGAATTCTAGGAGATTATAATACATCTGTATGAAATTACATTAAGTAAATAGACGTTGGATGCTGTAACCATAATTGCATGTTAACTATATTAAATGCAAAAAACATTCTGAGTTTTATAGGTACATAAGCAAGAATCGGTCAGATATCTATACCTAAGTATTAGTTCTTATATTTGCAATTTAATAACCAATAGCTACATTAGAACTTTGTGAAGGGAATTTAAACTATTTTCCTGGAATTTTTGTTTGACTGCCAAAGGGGGAGAATTCTCATTGGATTTTGATTGTGAAATCCAATACTTTTTATGTGTATATTTTTATTACAAAAGATTCTTTATCCGCATTTTATTTTTTTCCTAATAAAGTTCATGCCTCTTCTTTCAGTAACACATGGATAGCAGATAACGGCCCCAAGTTCTTTTTACCCATTTACAATTTATGCTAAATGTTTTCAGTCTTTTAAAGTTCATCTCATTAATGCTGAGTCAAAGATACATAGCTAATAAACTATAACAACAGGTTAGGAAATAGGAAATTTCACCAAATAATGGTTATATTTTCAGAGGGCTTTTAATATTAGTACCAGACAGAAGTTTTTGTATGATATGTATTTATTATTGTGCACATTGCCAAAATACTCAAAATTGCAGTAGTAGTTTTCGCTTAGCATTGGGATTCCTAGTTTGTACCATACTTTTTTTTTTTTTTTAAGATTACTTATTTGACAGACAGAGATCACAAGTAGACAGACAGGCAGGCAGAGAGAGAGAGGAAGGGAAGCAGGCTCCCCACTGAGCAGGGAGCCCAATGCGGGGCTCCATCCCAGTACCCTGAGATCATGACCTGAGCCGAAGGCAGAGGCTTAACCCACTGAGCCACGCAGGCACCCCGTACTTTTTTATTTTCTTTAACATTACCCCCAAAGCTTCTACCTGTCATGTTCTTGTCTCCATGAGGAAATGTAACCCAAAGTATAGACTCTAAAATGAATATAAGGAAATATCTTTCAAGGAATAGACATCTTCCACAAGACAAAGGGTGAAGTGACTTACCTAAAACCATGTAAGTGGCAAATAATAGATGAGATTTAAACCTAGACTCCCCACCTAACTCCAAAATGCAAAAATTCACTTATTATTTAGACCAGTGTGTGTGTATATGTGTGCTACCTCCATTATATGTATGTTGTGTGTGTGTGTGTGTGTGTGTGTGTGTGTGTGTGTGTGTTGTACTAGTCTCCCCGCCCCCACTACTACACAGGTACCATTTTTTCCCCCCACTTGGGAGAAAACTTTTATTTAGAGAAAACTGACTTTAAGTCTTTACAACAATCTGTCCTTGATACTCCAATGTTTTAAAATTCATTAGCCATGTTCTTGGCTGTTACATTTTAACATTTTATGTTACCCAGTTATGTTTCCCAGATATATAACAGATTCAGGAGATACCTACATTTTTGGTAATATTGATATCCATTGTCATATTTGTACCATAAACATGCATTAATATGCATTCAGATGGTATGTTTATATGTTTCAATATTCTGTAATTTTATGATTTTCTTTTGGGCTCGTGATTATGAGGTAAATTATAAGACTAAGTCTGTCTTTTAGAAGACTTGTAGATTCGCATTTTCTCTCTTTAATTAGCTTTTATAGCATTGTAATCCTTCTTTCTTTTGCAGTTCTCCTTAAAAAAAGAAAGAAAAAAAGATACTTAATTCATTACCATTTCCTTAGGGTATACTGGGCCAGGGTTGCCCTTTCTTCTCTTACCTAGGCTCTTACCTACTTGCTGAGGTGTGGTTCCTTTGATGTCTTGAGAGAGTTGGGGTGTATGGCATGTGGGTTATAAGCTCCGCAAGAGCCGAAGGGTGCTCCTGACCCAACTTCATCAGGAACTGTTCGCCCCTACAGGGACAGAAGCAATTAAATTGTTTGTTCTGCTGCAAAGTAAATGGGCTACTGAGAACTTGTTTGTATTTTTATATGTTTTTATGGTTAATGTTTTCAGTGACCCATGTTATAAAGTAAACCATAACTACTTCTGTAAGCATGTTACAGTAGTAAAGCAAACTGTATATTCCTATATATTTATATCACTTCACTCAAAGCCTTGGAGTGAAACTTCAAAAAAATTTTTTTCTTCCCAAACATTTCAGTTAGAAACTCAATTTCAGATCCTTGGCAGTCTTATGTATAGGCTTTCTTACATGATTGTTGAATAACATGTTATTATACGTGGGGGAAGAATAGTTCTTTTGTTGGCTGCATTACATTTTGTGGTGAAATTGGAGAAAACAAATCATTAAGGAAGTCTATTTTAGTTCAAGACATTACACACTTATGACGAGTCTGTTTTTTAACCCTGCCAAGTTAGAAGAAAATGCAGACCCATTTGTATTGGAACAGGAAGGCATGTTCTAGATTGCAATCTATCAGTAGCATCATGTGTATTTATATATGAGGGAGAGCAATTTATTAAATATACATGTGTAGACACCAGCTTATGTATAGTCATGCTGCTATTATGTATAGTCACTGCTAATTTACTAATGACTAATTTTCTAGATAGTGCCTGAGAAGAAAGGAAAAATATGTTTTCTTGATGAAATGTTAAACTCTGATAACTCCACCCAGACCTACTTTCCTCTGGCAGTTTCCCTGGTTTTCCAAAACTCTATCACCACCCCTCCGCTGATATTCCCATTGAAGCAGCATCTATGATCAAAAGAGAAAAAGAAAAATTTTTACTGCTTTATAAAAAACCATGTCTGTGTTTATTTGTTGCAGTTAGCATGAGCAGAGAAAAAGGTATGAACAGAAAAATACCAGACTTTGAATACTGGTTAAAAGAAGTTTGAAAGATGAGGAGAAAGCCTGTTAACTCTTTAGACACTTCTGTGTCCTTTGATTTATTACAATGAGAATCTATTACTTTTATATTAAAGTTATAGAAAAGAGGAAGACATGGCAATGTATTTTACAATATACAATATACTGTGAATCGTTGATAGCAGTCGGGTTGCCTCTCCGGATGATACCCGTATTTCAGAAGAGGGTGATGTTATTGCACATGAATACATCTAATAGTGTTTTGTGGAATTGCCATGTGGTCAAGAGCTCCTGGGCTTTGAAATGAGACAAAATTGGGACACAGTCATAGCTCAATCCTTGGTTGATGTGATTTAAGAAAGCTAAATAGGCTCTTTGAACCTCAGTTTCCCCATCTAAAGTAAGTCATAAAATCTAAAAATATTATTTCTATTAAGATGGTACACAAACGAATGCAGATAAAACTGCTAGCCCATAGCACATCTTCCGCTAATGCCATCTAGGGCATTACCAAGCACATGGCAGGCTCTCCCAAATATTGAACAAATGGATAAATGAGTAATGATTACTTTTTGACCCACTCTCTCTCCTCTTGCCCACCAAGTCAATGTCAGATCAAAGCCAGAAGTGCAAGTCTCCCTCTTAGCTCTGTGCCCCCATCTGTGGGACAGTAAGCACTCTTTCTCATTTACTTCTCATTGCAAGTAGCTGGCATTATTAGCAAGTATACTATATTAGAGATGGGAGATGTATTCGGTGTTGTGAGCAAGACTTTTTTCCCAGCTAAAGTTTTCATTTCTTCTTTATAATGCAATATTCTGTCAGACTGAGGGTTTTTTTTGTTGTTGTTGTTGGGTTTTTGTTTTTGTTTTTGTTTTTTTGTGAAAGAAATCTGGAAGAGTAAAAACAAAGCTGAACATCAATATAAGGTGTAATCAGGCAGAGGGCCATCAAATACAGTAACACTAACTGAATAGTAAGTTATCTATAGAACTTACCTTGGCCGTTTTAATACTCATGTACATCTTATTTAAAAAAAAAAAAAAAAAAAGGAAGTCAGGAAAGAAAATAGGAGAGGAATTGAGGAATTGAAAGTCTTATTCCTTGCCTTGTATAAATGGGAATGGGTTTTATTTTTAAATCTCACTTGAATGGTCTTTATTGATCCTTTTTAATAAAAGATGTTTGAAAGCATGTAGGCCATCCAAAAAGAGAAAAACAAAAGGTCAGACTAATTTTCTCTACTTTCCCAGGAAATAGATTATTCTATGGCTTTATTCACCAAGGTGAAGTAATGTTTCCTTTCAAGCCCATACATGTATGTATGTATATATATACACACACACATACATATATATGTACGTATATATGTATATATGTATATATACGTACATATATATGTATGTGTGTGTGTATATATATACATACGACTGTTGCTTATGTCCAGGCACCTTTCATGTGTGATCAATAAGGCCAAGACCACAATTAGCCTGCATTTAGAATTTAATAGGAAAAGCAAGACACTGAAATTTTCTACCAAAAGTAATTATCCAATGTTGACTTTGTGAAAATATTACTTATTCTGTGCTTGTCTGCATGTACAACTTGTTGGGTTGAAATATATTTATAGGGCTAACACTTTAAACTTGCCTCAAACCTAAGGTAAATTGGTAATTTTTCTTGTTATTAAATGACTTGCCTTTTTATTGCAGGCCACTCATGCACTGGAAAAAAAATTGTCTTAAATTATCTAAAGTATTCCAACATACAGAAAAGTTCCACCTTTCTATGTGAGAGATGTACTATGTACATGGGGGATTTGACCCGCAGCAGAGGGCTGTTTCATAACATAGTCATGTATGTTTGTCTTAGAACTTATGATATTTTATTGCATGCCTTCTGCTGTCCCCAAATGTGTTGTGTCCTTCTCCTATTGGATTTAAAATAAATACTTGTCTTTTCTAAATAAAATTCAACTAAGTATAGAACTGTTCACTCTATCATTTTTTAAATTGGAAACTGAAACATCAGGAAGTTTTACAGAATCATAAAATAAATGCCAGTTGTTTAATTGGTTTTATATAAACAAATTTAGAGACTGAATTGGAAAGCAGAGTTGTTTCATATGAGTGAACTTCGAATGTGTATATATACCTACACACCACACACTTATGTGTTTTTTTTTAATAAAAACATAAAATGCCTTCAATTTAAATTTGCTCTTCTTCCACTTGAGAGTTCTTTAAAACAATAGACATTAAGTGGGTGCTTTATATTATTAAATCTTACATTATTTAAGTCTTCATAATATCCCTCATGTTTAAATTCCTCTTTCCCCTCATATAGCACATCAGCAAACCTCGAGAATACAGCTTGGGTGGTCCTGAATGTTCCAAAGGCAGCTGTACTTTTTTTTCTCTGGGTACCCTTATCTTAGGTATTAATGTTGAAAACATTGTAAGACTTTGCATAATGCTCCAATAGTCTTTTGGTCCCAAAATGTGCACTTCTAGAAAGGAAAAAACGAAAAGGCCACTCTAGCCTCAGTGCTTTGAAAGTGGATTGCTTTTTCTTGGTTTAAATTAATAAATAAATTCCTGTCTCTGCTATAGACTGTCCTATGAATGAAGATAATGAAAACTTCCCCAGTCATGATGCTAGCTAAAAACCTTCCTGGGCCAATGTAGAATTACTCAGACTCTAAGGCTAGACTGATACTCTGATTTGGTATATGAGTATGTTGTCAGTATTAGTTTTTCTCATCAATACGTGGGACCCTATTGAAATGAAAATGGAAGCACAAAAAGAATGAATGGCTTTCAGGTTGAAGTTGAGCACCCAGTTAGTTCCCTTAGGAGTACAGCACAGAGTCCTTAATGCCAGATTTTCAATATTTGCTCATATGAAGCAATTGTGTTTTATTATTCAATCTCTACATTCCTTTATTGGAGTATAGCTTAGACTATTGGAGATAGTTTAATACTATCTGTATTAAACAATGCATGGAATTTATTGTGTGTTTTCCCCCCAATATTTCAGTTTCCATATATCAAATAATAGGATGAACAATTCTGTATTAAGTTGAATTGCGCTAAGAAAAATTTTAAAAGGGCTCTTTGTTTTAAATCATACAGGAAGAGCATAAGTTAGTAAAGCTTCATGACTAAAGGAAAAGTCAGTGAATTGCTTCTTCTCTCTTACTTAAGGATCTTAAGTGTCCTGTGGGAATGTTGTAATCCTTGGAAAGATGCTCTTATTAAAACCTCTGGAGCTGTCTCTGTTTTCTCAAGCATTTGTTATTAGCTATCTAGAACTAATTACCCCCAAGGCACCTCTTTAGGGATTTTATGATTCTGTCTGTCTCCTGAGACATCATGTAAAGTTTTCAAATGAAAAAGGAAGCCCATAAGAGTTCTTTATTTTTCTCAAGTCAGATGATGATAGGAATTACTTAGGAATAGTGGTTCCTAAAATAACTTCACTTTGCTGTTGAGTTCTGGGTTTCTCTTATGAACTTCCATGTAAAGAACCCTTTAAAATGATTATTTATTAGGTATGTATTTATTTTTATTCTTTCCTGAGATTCTTGAAAACCGAAAGTGATACTTGATACCTCATTTCAGAAGTACCAAGTTACAAAGAATTATCAAAGAGATAAAGCAAGGAAAACTTAAGCAAAAAAAAAAAAAAAAAGTCCCTTGCCAGGGTACATTATTTTTGCCCTGGAATCTAAGAAGTTTATATCCAACTGGAACTTTATTTGTTTCAAAAACAGACAAAAAAATGGAGCCTGTCTCCCTCTCAGTGAGTCTGAGAATTCACACCAGGATCCCAAACCTGGCTGCTCACCCACATAGAGCTACAGGCCCAGGCCCCTCTCTTGTAGCTTCTGGGTCAGCCCACCTGGATTTAGGGACTGAAAATCTAGTTGTACTCCCCTCTGACCTATCTTTCCTTCTCTTCTCTTCTCTCCTCTCCTGCCTTGCCCTCCCCTCTCTTTTCCTCTCCTCCCTTCCCCTCTCCTCTCCTTTCTGTCCTCCCCTGGCTTGCCCTTTTGTTCCTCCTCTCACTGCTTGTCTTCCTCAAGCACCCTTCCCTTCCCTTTTCCTGTCCTCTCTTCTTTTTCTCCCTTATATCCCTTCCTGAATTTCCTAGAAGATTCTACAGCTCCTCACACTGGGAACCTCTGGTTTTCCCTACTTTTCTCAATTCACCATTAGCTTTGGAAAGTTTAAAGTCCTCAGTAAATAATCATCTGGTCCCAAGTTATTGACTCAAATCTTTCTCTTCCCGTGCTCTTTACATGAATCACAAGGAACATTCCCTTATCTGCACTTTCAGTCCCTTGTACCTTCGCTGTAAACTTTACCATGCTGGGCAACACAGCCTCTCTGGCTCATGAGCTCTTCTTCATTCTACCAGGGCCTCAGCTAAAATTTTACTAAGGGGGAAAAAAAGTAAAAAACATAATGAAAGGAGAGGGAGCAATCAAGATGTAAAAAGCAACACATCTCTGCATGTGCCTAAGCTATCATTGTGAAAGGGACACCTTCCTTTTCCACAGAAAATCATTGGATTTCTCCTACATGTTCCATACAGATAAGAAGAATATAAACAAGTCTGTTTTGTTCTGGTTTTCATAATTAATTTTCATAAAGATAAATTTTTAGTTTCCTAGATTGTTCTGTTTAAAAGCTAAAAATGCTTGACTGATGAAATGGTGTTATAATGAAATTAGCCATGGTGCTGAAAGAATAATCTTTCTAGATGCCAATCTGATCTTGTCATTGTCCTGCTTGCCTGCAGAGTAATGCCGCCCTCCTCTTTGGCAGAGAAAACCCTATCGTGATTGCTCCCTTACCTTCCCCACCCTCACTTGTCCCTGTCTGTTCCCTGAATAGGTTCTCCATGCCTTTTTAACTCACTCTGTTCCATCTGCCAAGAAAACCGTTTCTCTGTCCTAATCTTCCCAACTTCCTCGAACTGTACTGTCCAGCAAACTTCTCCCAAGCCTTCATTCCCCATCTCCAGCCCAGTTAGGTTAGGTGCCCTTAGTCTACACCATCCAGTGCGGGGGCCTCCCCTGTGATAGCTCAGGGCTTGTGTGTGTGTGGTTGCTGATTTAACCATCTCCCTCTTGCCCCGACCACAAGGTTTTCCAGGGGACGGCAGGGCTGTGCCTTGTTAATTTCAATATCTGAGTTACTCGCTTCGTGGGGAGAGGACACAGCAACTGTTCAGTACGTGGTAGATGCCTAAATAAAGCAAGTATTAACCACATTTGAAAATTGCTATTAGTTATTAAAAATAATCTTCCAAGATTAATCTGTGTGGCACCTGTTCAATATCAGTATCTACCCTTGATCTATTCAAATAAGGCTGCAGATGTAAAATACATTCCAAGTGAAGTCACCAGGTGACAGTTCAATTACTTTAATGCATTGCCCTGGACCGTTAGCACAAATGTTCCACGAGTGGTTTTGCATCACTTTCCTTCCATTCTCTTCTTCTCTTTTCATAGTTAATCCTGATCTATTCTTAGGATTTCAGAATTCTTTCACTAGCCCTCTTCTTTGTCACTAGTTCTTTAATTTACACGTTTGGTTGGCTGGTTCCTGTTACTCGGCCTACAAATCTGTCCTATGTCATCTCCTTTGAGTAATTTATAACCTCCATAAAATGCCACGCAGAGGCACTTTTTTACATTTTTGAGTAATGGTGAGAAAGAATTGCCCTGGGAATCAAAAATCCAATGAGTCATAGATTATTCTGTTATTTATGACCAGAGAGTGGTCATTGACAATATTTGGGAATTTTACAGCTATGAACCTAGGCTATTGTGCTTTAGAATGTAATTTATTAAGCAAATAAAACTCTTACTGGTAATGGGTCCTGTTAAATCTGGGGAACCATGTGAGCTCCAGGTCGGTACAGCTGTAGAAGGTTCATAGTAGCCACATACATCTCAGATGTCTGGACACTAATATTTTACACTTACTTCATGGTTTTATTTACTCAGTTGCCGTTATATTCGTGATTGGATTCTAACCAACCATTTTGGTTTAAGAAATCATCAGCTTTGAGTAGAGAGGGAAGAGCCTAGAGAAAATAAAAAGAATTTATGTTTAAAAAGCATAAATCCTTCCTTCATGAGATATAACATTTAGTAAATTTAGGCTCTAAAGAAACACCAGATGTGTTCATAGAAATTATTGATGTAAAATCATCTTGGAAAAAGAAAAAAGACAAGGACCTCAACTTAACTAAGTATGCCTGGAGGAGAGACATGGACATAGTTACAGATAGGTAGACATGTATATGTATGTGTATAGATGCAAAGAGACACACATAGACAGGGAGAGAGCATGCCCTAGTACAAACAAGTATCTCTGAGCATGGCTAGGATTTATTTTTTGAAATTATTCATTTATATTGGTAGTTATTTTGTAATGTTGGCTTCAGTTTAATTCCTGCCACCCTTGTCTTTAAATACGTTTGTAGAAAAGGATAATCTTGAAAGCTTTAACAAAGCAAGTTGATCTTTTTCTAATTAGTGACATTCAGCAGTACTTAGTTTTTATTGCTTCTTTTTTTAAGCTGGAAATGTACTTCTTTTAGTGTAATTGTTATACACGTATATCCAACCACATCTAGGATTAGAGAGATTCAATTATATACTTAACAGCATGAAACACTCTCAAGAAGTTGGGTCTAAAGCCACACACCCACAGTGATCAACAAGAAAATTCCAAGAATGTCCCTCCATTTGAAATTTTGCATCTGTCTTTCCATTCTACGAGTAATTAATTAAACCTCACCATGGTCATGGCCTTATATCTTGGTATAAAATAGAGAGAGCCTTAAGTATGTATGGTAGAAGTGGCACTAATGAAAATTGGAATACAAGGAAATGAAACCAGTCATGTGACCTTCAGGGCTGCTCTTGAATTTAACCACGCACCATCTAGGCTTTCACTGCCATTTCACAGTTATAATTTCCCATTCACTTTTCTGCCTCCCTGATTAAACTGAAAGCTTCTTGCCATTTATTTTATCAACGGTGCATGTGCACAGTTTCTAACACAGGATCAAGTAGCAGCAACATGCCTGAATGAATACACAAGTTACCACTCTACTGGTTGTTTTGATCCTGCTTAGAAAATGATTGGGCTCTTGGCTTTTCTTTATTAATTTGTGGGAGTTCCTTGTATAGTCTAGAAATAAAGTCCTCTGTCAGTTATGTACAATATGAATATTTTTTCTGTGGGTTGTCTTTTCACTTTCTTAGTGATTTGCTTTTAATCAAGTTCAGTTTATCAATTTTTTTCCTTTTATGGATAGTGTTTTTGTGTCTTTCTTAAGAAATCTTTGCTTCTCTCCATGGTCATTAAGATATTCTTTTTTTTTTCTATTTCTCAAGAAGCTTTGCAGTTTTAGCTTTTATATTTAGGTAATGTTCCACTGATTTTGTGTATGGTGTGAGGTAGGCATACAGATTCATCCTTTCAGAGATGGATATCTGGTTGCTCTAAAACTCTATTGAAAACATCTTCCCTTCTCCCATTGAATTGCTTTGGTGCCTTCGCTAAAAATTTGCTATGGTATCTTTGTTAAAAATTAGAGTGAGTTTTAAAAAGTCTTTCATCCATAGATTCTTTCAGTGAATTTAAATGAACTCATGTTATGGTCATTGTTGAGACAGGAGTGAAAAACAGACATGGTTCCTACTCTCACAGGGTTCGCAGTCTACTGTTCTTCCCTTTGATTTATATTGCAGAAGGAAAGGATTGTATAGGAGATTAAAAATCTGTCATTATAAGAACAAGATTCTTATCAATAAATTCCATTTCCTCTAATCTGTTCTTTGAATTTTAAAAACATTGTGACTAAAACAAAACAATTACAATGCTAAAAATACTTTTCCACAACTCCCTTCTTTGCTTGACTTATTTCACTCAGCATAATCTCTTCCAGTCCCGTCCATGTTGCTACAAAAGTTGGGTATCCGTCCTTTCTGATGGAGGCATAATACTCCATAGTGTATATGGACCACACCTTCCTTATCCATTCGTCCATTGAAGGGCATCTTGGTTCTTTCCACAGTTTGGCGACCGTGGCCATTGCTGCTATAAACATAGGGGTACAGGGGGTTGGGGGAAATTGGAAGGGGAGGTGAACCATGAGAGACTATGGACTCTGAAAAACAATCTGAGGGTTTTGAAGGGGCGGGGGGTGGGAGGTCAGGGTACCAGGTGGTGGGTATTATAGAGGGCACGGATTGCATGGAGCACTGGGTGTGGTGCAAAAATAATGAATACTGTTATGCTGAAAATAATAAATAAATTAAAAAAAATACTTTTCCACAGCACACAAATTGCCTCTGCTCTCCAATACCCTCACCCAATATTGAAATTGACTGGTTGAAATGAAGACCAAATATGCAGATTATAGTTATAACATCATGACTGAATATATCAGTAATTGACAGAACTCAAGGGGCTGAACATTGAGCTGTCTTTTGTCCTGAGCATGACAGATACGTAGAGACTGAACATTGGCTGTCAACTCCAAGGGAGAATCATTAGCTGATTTGTGAATCTCAGTGGTATTTATGGTTCTATTTTTGAAAGATCACTATTGCTTAAATAAAACCCTATACTTCAGTTATAGATATCAGTATGTGAAAATATCAACAGAGCCTCTACCTGTTTTAAAATGCTTTCACCAAGGCAAATTCAAATCTGTTCTATATCACTAACAAATTAATGGCTATAATAGAAGAAGGTTTTAGTACCAAAAAACAAAATTGATAGGGTTAGAAATAGTGTTTCTAAAGGCTTAATATGTTGTTACAGATGGGCCTACCAGATTCAGATCTCGATAAGATAGTAGATGCACGCGTAGTTTCTTTTAACAATGGAAGGAGCACCTGTGCCCAAATTCAGAGCCTTTTTCTGACTTGGATTTCATTGACAACATACACTCTAATCCGAAGGAATCTGCCTCTCAAATCCAAACCTAAATTCTCAATTTATAAGAACAAAGTTCTAAATTTCTAAGAACTTTTAGTCATATTCAACATTAGCCATAATAAACAAAACCAGGACTTATTTTATAAGTGGAAATAACTCTCTTCCAGCTTCTGAAGTTGGTTTTTGAATAGTTAAATACATTTTCAAAAGAAGGAACTAATTTGGGGTTGGAGTGAGATTGGTTATCTAGACACATTTTTTACCTACAGACCAACAATTATATGTATATGTCCATATTTCCACATAAATTAAAGTTCCAAAATAGAGTAGCCCCAAATTGGTAACAATCTAAATACCCTCTATCAGAGTTTCTCAAACTTTTTTTGTCTTGGAACCTCACCTGCCTTCTTTACAGGCTTAAAAATTATTGACAGTCTCAAGCTGTGTTTGCTTATGTGGGTTATATCTACCAACATTTACCATATTAGAAAATAAAATTGTGATAGTTAAGAGATATTTATTAATTCTTTTAAAGAATAACATGGTAATATAAATAATAGAAATAAAAAATAAAAATGTCTTTGTATTATTGGAAAAATAATTTTGTCCTTAAGACCAAACGAAAGGGTCCCAGGGACCTGAAGGGGTCCCTAGATCGTACTTTGAGAACTCTGGGGCCTGTACGATTGGAATGTTTATGCAACTATAGTAGAGACATACAGCAGGCTACCATACAGCCTTATAAAATGGCATGCATGTGGGTGCTTTAAATCTGCTTTTAATGATACATTTTAATACTACGTGCTCCCCCACTTAGAAAACGAAATGCATTTTATAATATTTAAATGCACATAGAACACAACAGGAAAAATAAAGATAAAACACAGTTTAGACCACTTCTTAGATCAGCACATTTGATCCCTGAACAACACAGAGGTTAGGGGCACAACCCCTAACACAGTCAAAAATTGCATATAATTTTTGACTACCCAGAACCTTAATGAATATAGACTACCAATGACTGGAAACCTTACTAATAACATACATAGTCAATTAACACCTATTTTATATGTTATATGTATTATATATAGTATTCTTATAATGAAATAAGCCAGAGAAAAGAAAATGTTAAGAAAATCATAGAGAGAAAATGTATTTATGGTACTATGGTATTTATTGGAAAAAAAAAAAACCCATATATAAGTGGACCTGCATAGTTCAAACCTTTGTTATTCAAGGATCAACTGTACTTAATAAAATCAAACAGCTTAATATGAACCATCTCAAAAGACTACACATAATAAGTTACCTTACAGAAATCTAAGGATAGAAAGCTAGAACTACAAGTTCTGTGTGATGGAAAAGAGATCCATCAGTTCCAAAAATGAGATAAAACAGGGAGGAAAGCTGACACTTTTATGGACAGATTCTGTCTTAATTTCTCTTTGAAACAGAAAGCCACACCACTTCTTTAGAAGGATGGATACAGGATACCTGGAGGCCAATTTTTTTTCTAAAACAAAATCTTTAATTTTGTTGCAGCACTTAGAATAATATTCTAGTGATACCCTAGATTCTATACCTTAAAGTTTGGCAGAGATGACTTTCGCCTAGAAAATATTAATAGCAATATATTTCAGCTGCCAATGAAAATGAACATATAATGTTGAAGTGTTTTAGAAAAACACAAAATAGAATAACACATTTCTGCCATGTGAAAGTGTCTATTTATAAGGATTAGAGGTAAATTTCTAGAAGGTTTTCAGAATTTTCAGTTTATTGGCTTCTTTTGGGGGGCAAAGTGTAGCATATTCTGAATTTCTATCATTTCAAATGAAATTATGCACAGTTCATCATAAATAAGAGGCATATGTGTTCTCTGGTAGTAGGAAAACAAGTCAGCATCAGGGGAAAGGAATCAACGGATCAATGGAAAGGACTAGCAAGCACGGACGTTCTGACTCAGTGGCCAGTTAGCAAAAGCAGCACTTTGGGCACAAAATCCCAAAAGTAACAGAAAAAATCAAAGTGGCCCTGGAAGTCCACAATTACTGGTGGTGGCAAGGGTGGTCCCAGGTGCGCCACGCGGGGGCCCTCCCTGGGTGCAGCTGACTTAAGTCTTGTGGACGTCATGGCCCCACTGAAGGGAAGGTCGTGTGGTTTGAACGGCTTCTGTTAGAACGAAATTGGTATGTGAAAGTCAGCCTCTGAGTAGCAAGCTTAACACTGGTAAACTGAATAAAATTGTTCCTGCTTCTTTAGAGAAAACAAATTTTGAATCAAACTGACCTTTTAAAGCAAGAAGACAGTAAAGGAAGCAACTGACAGTGGTTCGGGTTTCATCTCGAACTTGAGGCCTTATCCTGGCCATCTGTTTTGTTCCTGTGAAAGACCAAGGTACACCTTTTTCTTTATTGAAACCACTAGGATTGTAGCAACTCTTTAAAAATGCGTACTAAAAATGAGACACTAAATTACACCTGTGAGCTTAAAGGAGTACAAATAATTTAGTGACCTTATTCACCCCTACAATGCAGCAAGCTCTACTGTATACTTCCTGTACCTTGAGTGTGGAGAGTTCATTTTTTTTTTCTTTTACTTCTAAACCTCTCCTCCACTCTCTCCCACCTCATTTCCCCTCAGTGTAACCGAATACTTTCAGCAACTGGAGGCCCAAACAATCTTGTTAACTTGAAAGTTTTACTTCAGATTTATTGACCCAGCAGAGTTAAACAGGGTAAGTGTTGATCAACACCTCTCAGGTATTTCTTTAATTATTGGGCTGACATCTCTAGGGCCTCATAAAAATTTGCAGTGTGAGTTAGTAATAAAGTAACTTTTTATTTATTTATTTATTTATTTACTTACTTACTTAACTTACTTACTTACAGGGGACGGTGAATTTTGGATTTTCTAAGGGGAGCCTCTACTTTTTGCCATAAATTGTAGCTGTAGCCTTGATGATATTGTGGTGGAACAACAGGGTCTCCAGAGCGCCTCATTGAAAGAGATTAAACTGTAATTAAACTGTACTATGAATAAGGAGGGATGGAAAAAAGAAAAAAAAAAAAAAAAACCCTGTGGTTTTCATAAAGCAGAAAAGAAATACATTGACTGGTGTTTACAGCCCAGAGACGTTTTTTGCCTCTGCGACTACAAAACAGTCTTATTTTTAGCCAGCCAAGGTTTTGCAAGAATGCCATATCAATCCCACAGTTCTGTTCTTTGAAATAATTGCACCAAGCTGGTCCCAAATCAGCAGTAACTAACTGAAAAGCAGGAGGGAAACATTTCTCAGACATACAGTGCCGATGAAATTTGCCATAACACTATGAATTATGTCGGCTGCCTGCATGAAGTTCCACATAATGGGAAAAAAGAATTTAACTAGATCTTAATTGAACATACAGCTACATAATATCCTTTTGTTTAGGCTCAAAAATGGATTTTTTTAAACCTCCTTATCAGTGCCGCTATTAAATATTGTGGCTCTCCAGCTATCAGTCTCCGATCAGCACAGTTAGTGCATTTTACCTTCCAAGGAAGTGCACTTTGAGCCAGCTGGAGCACAAGAAATGTAGGAGCTGGAGAAATTCGTAATTGAAACAGGCGACTGCTTCAGTACAGACAGGAAATAAAAGGAAGACTGGCCCTCCAACGGATTAAATTAGATGTTTCAAATTCAGACAGTATCAGGAAAAAGAAGACTTATGTTAGGGGGGAAAAAGGTAACAGTAAGTTCATTCAGCTGAGTACCCCCCTCCTTCCCTCATAACACATGTTTTTGCTGGAATCTTACTGTGCTGCCCGGTAGGGTAGAATGGCCCAGGCCTCTCCCTGCCGAACAACAGAGTAGCAGGTCCCTGTGTCAATGTCACACTATCCTTTCCCTCCTGCCTGCCCTCTCCCTTTCAGAGCCCTTTGGTATTCTGTTTCCATAAATTAGGCGTGAAATTACGTTGGGCTGAGGATACATGATTTCAGCTGTTTTATAGTTGGAAAGGAAAATCTTTTAGACCTAAAGCAAAAACATTTTTTTAAATATACTTCCTGCCTATTAGTTTGAGATATGCTTATTATAGAAAATGCTGGCTTTGTAGAAACTTTCTTTTTTCTTTTTAATCGCACAGAATTCTGTCTTGTCCTTTGGTTCAAGTTAAGTAACATTTCTTGAGTACCAACTGTATACAAGGCCCTGAGTTAACTGGTGTCTCTGATACTTACACATTCATTAAGGTGACATTAATGCATGTACCATTCAGATTCTCAAATGAAAACTTATACTTTTGTTACAGTATTTTGGGAAGTAGAATTACTTTGCTTTGGAATAATCAAGTAAAATTGCTGTGGGTTTTTGTTTTTGTTTTTTCACTTTCCTCACATCTCAGTTTTTCTATTTAAGCAAATATGGGCTTTTGTTTAACACAACTGGGTAAATGTCCGTATCTAGTTTGTTACCAGCAGTGCTTTAAGGTTACCTATTGCCTATTTCAACATCTGAGCATCCAGTGTCATTTATATATGGGGAGGAGGTATAGCATTAGATGAGGTGTTTTCTCTGAAATATATTAAACACACTGAAGGATTCAACAAGCTAAAAATATTATAGATCTCTACCATCCCCTCTGGAAGGCTGATAAGATTAAACATTACTACAGCAAGCGGCTAGAATTCCAACCTTACACACTGAAAATGCCTTTGTTTTCTTCTACTCTGTGGCTTTCTGTGTTTGAAACCCTTAGTCCTAGAGAAATGTGGGGCTACGGCCCAGGACTACCTGCCAGATCCAGGCCTCATTTGCTCAGGTGTGTTCACCATTTTAGCTTCTTGAATTAAGCCCTGGGAAAATTCCTGTGCAAACATCTGCTTCGTCTGCCCTGCGTCTCCAGCAGGAGCGAGATGAGGTGGGGAATGCATCATGTGAGTGGGTTTTGCATGGAAAATGTTGTGGGTTGCTTCCACTCCAGCTGGACAGCTTTATATAGCTATAAACCTTTACTGCTGTATTAAGGTTCTATTCAAAGGGTATGAATCTCTGATATTCATGGTCCAACAAAACTGTTACTAATTACTTATCTACTCAATAGCTACTGGGATTGGCAACTTGAACAACAACAATCTCCGTACTTAGTATTTTCCCAACAAGGGAACATTCTCTTTCATATAAATAGCTTGGCTTGCATTTTTAAAACTTAAAGAACAAACCAGAAATGGGAGACTTGTGCCCTCCATAAAGGCCACCATGCTTAGCTTCTTCAAAGAAAGCATATTTCTTCCTTCTGACAGGTAATTTTAACCTGGGTCTTGAAGAATGGGGAAACTTTTACAGAGAACTTTGGTTTCTAAACTTAGGGCAAGCTATACTGACTGTGGGCTCCCGTGGTCGGGGCTATGTTCTCAAGAGTGCCGGGATGTAGACTGTGTCCTCGAAGCATACCTTTTCAGGATCAGGGATCAGTTGATGGCTGCCTGCTGCCCAGATCTGTATATCCACAGCCGTAAACCAGGACATACCCTTTCAGGAATTACCAATCTCCAGAGCTCCCTTCTGCAGAGGTTCTCCCCAAAAGTTTGCTCCCAGACTTCAACATCTTCTGGTGTGATTCTGATCTTGGAGGCCCAAGCCCAAGTCTCTGCATTCGGATGCAGAGTAATATCCATCTAGGGCAGCTCTGTGGCTAGGCTGTGTATGCTTTACCCAGGTCCCCAGGAGTCAATGATTATTGTGCAGTACTAGAAAGCAGTGGACTTTAGTAGGAACCATTAGCATGCTGTGTTAACCCTTTACAGATACTTTAGCCATTTTGCCTCACAGTGGCCCCTCTGAGACAGACTGAGCAGATTATCCACTTTTTACAAACAAGTAAACCAAAACTTTACCATTACTAGTACAAATGGTATGTGGGGTTGCTAAGATTCACTCCCAGAGTTCTCAGAATCAGAAGACTCTTTATTTCCATATATCATACTACTTAAACTAGACCTTATTTACTTTGAAAACCTAGTTAGGAGACTGTGTTTTTCAGAGGGAATGGTTTCCAGAAGTCAGCCACCATATGGGTGTCATCAAGCAGCCCTCGTTAAGATGGAAGGGAGGGAGGGCCACACAGCCTAGGGAAAGAGGTGAAGGCCAGCTCTGAGCAGGTGAATATGTGACCATTTCTGCTGCATTTCTCTGACCTCCTCCTGCTCCTTCCGCACAGTAAAGCTCGAAGCACTGAGACTATCTTACCTCACTGTGATTTTAATTATTGAAGAAAAATCAACACTCAGATGTGAATGGTCTATTAGCTTAACCCTGGCGGACTTTGTTAATTCAAATAAATCTCTAAATCTTATCAATGTGTGGGAGGTATTTGAAGGAGTGGGTGGATTTTCTTCTCTATTCAAAGAGGGAGTCCCCCAACTATTGTATCTAGGAATGAAGTCCATGGGGCTTGTTTAGTAGGATGTAACTCTGAAGTCAGTTGTAATGAAGAGCATATGCTTGGATAAATGAATTTTCTTCTCTAGAGTCTCTCTCTGATTTTCATTCTTCCTCATTCCCCAGCCCCTTAGCCAATTTCTCTTGACTTTCCTCCTTGGTGATCCTTTTCCTTTCCATGTTAGGGTCATGTGACATCTCATTATTCTAAAATGTAAGCAAGTATGGAAAGAGAACCAGAGCTCTGTTTTCTTGCTCTCCTCTGCCTCCTTTGACAATAAAGAAGACCTTCAGACTTAAAATGAAAGTTATCTTGATCATAGTTCTCTTGTATACCCATCAGAGAGATCACAATTTGAAAATGAAAACAAGACCAAAGATACTTAGATTAAGTGCATCTGGACTGTGTGGCACCTCATGCTTTGTTAAAAGACACCACCTTGCTAAAGCTGTGGCCTTATCAGTATATGCCGTCTGATCCAACACATCAAGGTCACTCACTTGTATCACTGGAAATTAAATCCTGAGCAGTTTGACATTTGAAAGAGAACCTGTTTTTTATTATATGAATTTGATGGCAAGAAGGAGGGGATGGCTGTCTCTTCTGCCAGTGGGAAGTTCTGGACCTGCCCCGAATGTAAGGAGCCCACCCTCCCTCATTTCCATGTGCTCATTCATTCTCCTCCTTAGTTCCAGCTCCCTGGCTCTGAGGCCCTTCCCTCACTCATCTTTGAGCTAAGTGATATCCTGGGGATTGTTAGGAGTAAAGGTTTAGAAAGTTTGTATTTAAAAATAAGTAGTGGTGATTGAGATGCCTCTTACCGGCTCATGAGGACTGAGCCTAGAACACCATACATGAGACAAGTAAAATTGGGGGTTCCTGTGTTATTTGTGTCCAGTTTCCTGCCTTACTAAATTTATCTGGCTACTTCCCATAAGTAAGAAGCATGTTTTGAAGCAAGCAAAATGCAGGTTTGTGCTGCCATTGATGTGTCATAGCCTGCAGTTCACACCCCCAGTGTAGGTGTCAACAAAGCTGTCTCTTACTCTCCAAGGTACACAGTGCCAAAACCAAAAAGTGGGATCCGGTTGCAAGGAAGGCGCTGGCAAAACAGAACTTTATAGTGCCTGGTTCTGTTTGACATTTAAGGGACATTCACTTGGAGGACTCCCAAACACGTAATATGCCAAGAGGAGGAATGCTTTCTCTTGAAGATTCAGTGGGTTGCTGGCTGCAGGGAGAATTATAAAGCCCTTCTGATCAAAAAGAGACTCTCACTACTACCCGCCACATGCTCCTCACTCACATACCAGCTTCCAGAAAGCCTGGTGCTATTCCAGAGCCTCCCACACAAAGGGTTTGCACAAGAATCCATGGTTCTACAGGTTCTGCTCTTACCTGAGAAGAACTGAAGACAGGAAGGTAAAATTGTAAATGGTCGTATGGAGTTGCATTTTCAATAATAGCTTTTAAAATCCTTAAAAATTTTCCCTTAAGGTATGTGTATGTGTATGTGTGTTTGTCCCATTGCTATATCTCTTAAATCAGAATTTGGGCAAAATTGGCCTCCTTCAGTATGCCATTGTAGTTGAAGAAATTTCTAGAACTATGGAATGGAACGAGTGCTTTTCTGAAGTGACATAAATTGAGATCAAAACCAAAACTAGAAAAAATGTGAAAACTTTGTGTCCTTTGACATCTTTGTGAAAGAATTGCAGGATGGCGTTTTCCAGGAGTACTTTGAGTGTATAAAACCAGGAAATAACTATGTGACATTCCTGGCATCAATACCCCAAATTGAGTGAGAGATAAAGCTGAAACAGAAAACTGCAGTGCCCTGCCTGTCATCAAAGAGCATATATTTTGACATGTTCCCAAGCCTGTCCTGGTAGACCCCCAAAGTCCTGGGGTCTGATAGTCATAGACTGGTCCTGGAGGCAGCACTCACTGGGAACTCCAAGTGCACAACTTATCTTGTATTCTATGTGAACAATGTCCCGCGGAGCCTAATTTCATGGTATCAGTTCAGAGCCAGACCTCCTAGGTTCGGGAACCAGGTTTATCACTGCCTAGCTATGAAATGTTGGGTGGATTCTTAAGTTCTTTGTGCTCCAGTTTCTCCATTTGTGAAAGAAACATGATAATAATCTTTCCTTCATAGGACTCCAGTAGGAGAGTAAATACAATGTAAAGTCCATGAACCTGAATATTTTAAAATGTTAATAACTATGATACTAACAGTGATGATGGTATTGACATGCACTTGCCACTGTGTTTTGCATCACACAAATCAAAACATCACAAAATGCTTCTTGAGGAGGAACTTCCCATCTCATAGAAAGTGGGCATAGATAGAAACAAGTCTAGGGGCACCTGGGTGGCTCAATCAGTTAGGCATCCAACTCTTGATTTCATTTCAGGTCGTGGTCTTGGGGTTGTGAGATTGAGCCCCATGTTGGGCTCCGTGATCAGCAGGGAGTCTGCTTGAGACTCTCTCTCTTTCTCGCAAATAAATAAATAAATAAATAAATCTTTAAAAGATAGAAACAAGTCTATTATATATTTTTTACCTAAAGAGGAAAGTGGGAGAATTCTTTTTACCAGGTACACCTGAGCTTTATCATACCAGCTATAAAATTTAAATTATCCTCAGCACAGCAAAGTTGTCATCTACTGGTCATGTGATGTGGATATAATAACACAATTCTGTTTACTTTCTTGAACCATTTGAATAAACATGTCTTGTAAGAAGCAAAATAACTTTTCTCTGAGTGATTAGTAGTGAATGGAATTGGAACCCCTATGAACATATTAAATGAGTAAAAATCACTAGAGTTTGAGGGATGAGCTGTTTAGTAAATATTGAGGAAAGGAAAGTCTTATTCTCTGCTTCCTCAAGTTTATTGCTACTAAAACAATGGAAAATACAGCAAATTAATATTTTGTGTTTGTTATTTTCAATTGAAATGAAGACATAAATCAGTGAATTTTTGTGTTGCTAAGAGAGCAAATATATATAGTAGTTCAATATTCCAAATTTATATAAAATTTGAGGGTTATGATTTGAGAAGTTAATATCCCAAGGAAAATTTCCAAAACAGCATCAAATCTGAGATTCCAAACAAGGCTTAATTGTTAAGAGCACTTGGGGAGCTTTATAAGATTAGAATTCCCAGACCCCTCACGAGCTTACCTAATTGCAGACTGCAGGAATGAAGCCTGAGAATTTGAATTTTTTTAAAGCACCCAAACTGATTCGTAATACAAATGGTAGGAGCCCTTAAACCAGCTATGTTTTTTTCATTCATCTTAGTTTAGTTTTTGTTAGTGGAAAACAACAAATTTTATATATTTTTCTATGTATCTTCCTAAATTAAGATGGAAGGACCCCAGTTCACTGTAAGCCTCAAGGAGAAGATTTGAAGGTGGGTGGACGTCTGGCGCTAGCATTGCAGTGATGTCTCCCCAGGGCCTTGTCCATGGTTCACAGTTGGAGAGCCCTCTTGGGACCTATGGTAATTAATGGAAAGGTATACACACACCCCCATGCATATACTCAGAGGAAACTCATCCTGAGGTCACAGCTCTGGTTACTAGAGCTATAGACATCCTGCTGATATGGCATAGAAAGAAGGGAACCTGCCAGGCCCTACCTTCTTCCCACCCATTGGCTCCACTGGCTATTGGAGAGAGGGTGACTATAAATACGATTATGCATACCTATGATAAATGATCAAAACTCATTCAAGTGCTTTTTTAGGGTCGTGTTGCAAATGTTTCTTGCATATTTTTAAATCAAAGCTGTTTAACTTAAGTGTCATAAAATGTGAATGACTGTTTTAACCTGAAGGAACTGTTTTCAGAAAAGAACATCTATTTACACATTTTTTATATTGCAAAGCCCATTGTACTATTGATGCATTTCATGTGGACTTCAAGTTTAGAAGTAAATGACCTCCAAATTTTATTTGAATTCAGCATATAATTTCTACTAATTTGTTCATTTGTCACTGTGATTATTAGTTTTAAATCTGAAAGTTTCTTCCAACTTTTGACTGTTCTCTGTGAGGAACTATATTACCTAGATCATCTTTCTAATAGCTGATGTAAAAGATATGGATATGGAAAAAGAGATTGGAATATTTGGAAGGAAAATCAATCGTTAAATTCCACATGATCATTTAAGCAGTTTGACATTGTATGCATTCGTGTAAGCTTGATACCTCATGGGTTTTAGGTATTCCTGATAGTTCCTTAAAAAAAAAAATATCGGGCCTCTGGGTGGCTCAATCAGTTAGGCGTTTAACTCTTGATTTTGCTCAGGTCATGATCTCATGGATCATGTGGTCATCCTCCACATAATGTGCCACACTCACAGGGGAATATGCTTCTCTCCTCCCTCTCCCTCTGCCCCTCCATGTATGCACACTCTCTCTCTCTAAAGTGTGTGAATAAATCTTTTTAAAAAGTCAATACTTCAGCGTCCTTGACAGCATATAGAAATCTTTATATAAAAATACATTCACTTAGAACATTTAGGATATTATTAATATCTCAATACATTTGGTCTGGAATGGGACATTTCTATCTTCTTTTCAAAGGTTCCAAATGGGATGTCTGGGTGGCTCAGTGGGTTAAGCTGCTGCCTTCGGCTCAGGTCATGATCTCAGGGACCTGGGATTGAGTCCCGCTTCGGGCTCTCTGCTCTGCAGGGAGCCTGCTTCAATCTCTTTTTCTCCGCCTGCCTCTCTGCCTACTTGTGATCTCTTTCTGTCAAATAAATAAATAAAATCTTCAAAAAAAAAAAAGAGGTTCCAAATGGACTTCATATCCCTAAGGTAAGAATGATAAGTATGTCCTATATGATACACATATGAAAGTCCTTTCACTAAATACACATAGCTTTTAATCAATCTGTAAAATTATTTGGGAACTATTGTTAATATTCAGAGTTGATAGGAAGCTTTGTAAATGATGTATAATCTTTCCTTTATCCTGGGACAATACTAACTCTACTTTTTCATGAAGTCAAGCTGAGGATAAGCTCTCCCAAGGTTAGTATATTTCCAGTAACTTAACTCTAACCCTGACCTTGGGCATAAAACCATCTTAACTGGTGATTCCATGATTTCAACCACCAAACACAGAGCTCTCCATAAAATGTCACAATTTCCTTTCCCTGTGATTTTTGCTGATATGCATGTGTCTGTGTTTATCCACATGTTTGTGCTACCTGAGTGAGCTACAGTTTTCCAAGTTTTTTTTTTTTCCTCAATGAACTGGTTTCTTAAGAAATATCTTAGACTGAGAAACCCATAGTGTAGAATAGATACAAAGAAATAGGATTTGGAGTGTAGTTATTTAACTATGGGAATCTCCATGGGTTTATCATAAAAGAAGAAAGAACTTACTAGGTGTTGGATATGACATTGGGAAAGTGGCGTAGAAATTCACTTCAGAAGGTTAGAAGAAACTTCTCATAGATCTAACACCATTCTTTGTTGGTTTTGTTGTTGTTTTGTTTTATTTTCTTTCTCATTAAAACATGCCTTCCTGGGACATCGTTCATATTCCCATCCTTTCTTAGTTTAGCAGTATTTTTCTCCATCTGTCCATTTAAAACTTAAGTCATTCCCACATAAGCATGCTAAAAAGCCCTTTTCATCACTTCTCTTTCTGCCATCCTGGTGGATTCCTTATCGTGCAAGACCCAGGCATACTGTACTTTAAGCGGAGTACAAACATCTCTTCATTTTTGACCCTGAACTGTCAAACTTTCTGTTAAGTCTTGAACATTTAGGAAAAACTCTCAGCCTTGAGGCAGAGAATTTGCATACATCTAGGAATACTAAGCAAAATGAATACCCACAATTCCAGGTGACCATAAAATTGCAGTGCAGGAAGGGAAAGGATAGTAATTATTCCCAAAGGGCTTTTAACTTCCTTTGGCATTTTAAAAGAGGAAGATTAGTGGCCTTCACAGTATACTATATCTATCACCTCTGCATGTGACGTGCCCTCAGCCTTCACCTGGGGTGGTTTAGAAGCATCCAGGTTTCTTGATGTTGACTACATTCACTTAACACAAGGACAGACTCATCAAGTAAATGGAATCTTAAGGGCATACATGAGGCTTTCATTTTTTGTACTTCTGAAAAGAGGTCATCTGTGATTTCCCATGGTGACTGCAGACCTACTTTAAAGGAACATATGAATTTATCATTAAATTGAGATCTCTTCTATAGAGAGTTGAAGGGTAGAAGAAAATTCATAGGAATTTCTTATAACTGTTCTGAAAGCAGCTGAGGCTCTTAGGCTTGCTCATCTTAATCCATATGTGTACCCTTACAACAATCCCATAGATTCCTAAACTCCGTCTAGAGTTGAGAAGTGCATCACAAATTCATAGTCATTTTATCATGGGTTCTGAGACTACCAACGAAGATGGGGCAACTGGAAATTCATAATAACCCAAGAAAATGCCTCATAGTGCCCCAAGGAAACCTTAAAAAGTCATTTGTTGAGACTGGAAGAGATCACATTTAGAGTGAATATAGAGAGAGGGACCAAGGACCAACCCCTGGAACATACCCACATGAAGGTTAAACATATGAGAACTAAAGGACATATTGAAATTGAAAGCATCTAATACAAATTTCAAGCTGACGGGGTACCTGAGTGGTTTAGTGATTTAAGCACCTGCCTTCAGCTTAGGTCATGATCTCAGGGTCCTAGATTGAGCCCCTGTTAGGCTCCCTGCAGGAATCTGCTTCTCACTCTCCCTTTGCCCTTCTCCCTACCCTGCTTATACTGTCTCTCTCAAATAAAATCTTAAAAAAAAAAAAAAAAGAATTTCAAGCTGAGAAAAATGACTATTTGAAGAAGATTTCCCAGAACTGAAGAATAATGAATCTTGAGATTACAAAAGCTATGGGAATATCTGGCTTAATGAATGAAAAAAGACCCCACACCAAAGACCATTACTGTGAACATTCAACATTGGGATCAAAGAGAAGATCCTATAAAGCTTCCAGCAATACAAACAGGTTACATACAAATGATCCAGGGTAAAATCAAGAGTAAAACTGGCGCTTAATTTATGTTCCAACATTGAAATGAGAAGTAAATGAAACAAAGCCTTTTAAATTTTGGAAATTATTTTAAATCTAAAATTCTAAATCTGGTCAAACTATTATAGACGTTTTCAAATATGCAGCATTTTTAAAGAAATTATCCTCTGTGTGCTTTTTTGAGAAAAGTACTGGAGGATGTACTCCACTGGAATAAGGAAGTAAACCAAGAGAGAGAAGGGCATAGGATTCAGGAGGTAGGGTAGGGGATCTAACAGAAAGAGGGAGTAGGGAATTCTCAAGGTGAAAACAAAGGAAGTCTGAGGAAGGCAACAGCAGTAGGTCTAGAGCAAACAATTAGTAATTGAAGGTGGAGGGCTCAAGGAAGTATGTCTGTAGGAAAAAAATTAAAAAGTACTCTGATGGTTTTAAGGGCATGGAAAATTAAACTGAGATGTATTTTATAGAAAGTTGAAGGGTATGAGAAAACTCAGCAATCAAAGTAAACCAAACAAGTGGGGGGTGGGGAACAGTTATAAGTATGGTATAGAGAAGGAGGGGATTTTTAAGAAAGGAGTTGAAATTATAATCCACTGGTTGATTCAGAAGTGAGTAACATTTATTTAGAAATCAATAATGGCTATGTGGATATAGACTTAACAAAAAATTGACAATTAATTAGAGGTGGAAAGTAGGGTGGAAAAGTGTGTGAATACATTAAAAATTTCCTACAGCTATAATGGGAATTCAAAAGTTAATGCCTTAAATGGGTAATCAGGAAATAAGAGAACAGACACATTATTGGCAACCTATTATGAGTGTTGAAAGCGACTGTGGAGGGTCTGACAAGTTGGGAGGAGCAGGAAATAAGGGAATTCTGTCTTTTAATGTAAGTCTTTTAGCACTACTTAATTTTTTATGTTGTTTACCTTGAATATTTTCATTCATTTGAAAATTTATTTAAAAAATACAGTTTGGCCCTATGTTATACATAACATTAAAATTAAAGAATATGTTCCATCTCTACTAAATATACCAAAATATACACACTATTCTAAGAACAGGAATTGAGATAAAATGAATATATATCAATTAGATTAGTTTTAGGGGTAAAGTCATTCAGTATTTGTATATATTGTGAAATGATCACAGTATGTCTAATTTATATCTACCACATTACTCACAAATTTTTTTCTTGTGATAAGAACTTTTAAGCAATTTTCAAATATACCATTAACTGTAGTTAATTGTAATTAATAATGTAAAATGTTCAATTCATGTATCTCAAAAAAGAAGGGAAAGGAGTATATTAATGTCTTTTTGGTATTGTTACACATTACCACACTTAGTTGCTTAGAACAGCTCTACTGTGGACTGACATGTGTCTTCCAAAAATTCATGTGCTGAGAAGCTAACCCCATTGTAATGGCATTTGGAGATGGGGCTTTTGGGAAATAATTGGACTTAGATAAGGTCATGAGGGTGGGCCCCTCATGATGGGATTAGTGCCCTATTAATTAAGAAGAGGAAGGGACACAAGGGTTCTTGCACTCTCTCTATGTGAAGGCACAGTGAGAAGGCTACCAGTTGCAACCCAGGAAGAGAACTGCACCAGGAACTGAACGGCCACGCTGATCTCAGACTTCTCACTTCTAAACCTGGGCAAAAATAACTGTCTTATCATTTAAACCACTGAATCTATGATATTTTGTCAGGGCAGCCTGAGCTGACTAAGACAAACACACATTTATTATCTTACTGTTCTGAAGGTCCGAAGTCTGGATGGGTCTAATGGACTAAAGTCAAGGTATCACAGAGCTGTGTGCTTTCTGGAGGCTCTAGGGAGAATCTGTTTCTTGCCTCTTGGAGCTTCTGCAGGCTGCCTGTATTCCTTAGCTTGTGGCCCCTTCCTCTGTCTTCATAGCATAGCATATCATCCTCTACTTCATGCTCACAACACCCTCTCTGCCTTTCCCATCCTCTTGTCTACCTTATTAAGGACCTTATGATTACACTGGGCTCACCCAGATAACCAGAATAATCTTCCATACTCAAGATCCTTAATCACATATTCAAATCACTTTTGCCATGTCGAGTAACCTACTCACGAGTTAGGCAACTTGGGTATGGACATCTTTGGGGAACTAGTATTCAACCTAACACAAGAGGTAAAGGGAGCGAGCAGGTATGAACAAATAGAACTTCTTTACACTTAATCCCCAAGAATCACAATTGTTGTGAATGAATTGAAATTTGTTAAAGAGCCACATTCCTTTTTATATTCAAGGTTTAGATGAAAATTCAAATTTAATTTGAAACTATTGAAAACCTCGCTATTTTGACAAATTTGGGAATTTGCCTTGTGGAATTACTAATTGTGTCCACTAAAACAAGATACATGTTAGTTAGATGCTTGAATCAAATAACTGAATTTAAACCCAACTCTGTTGCTTTCTGTATGAGTTTGGACAAAGTCCTGTGCTGAACACATTAAACACATTTAATTTCAAAAAATGTAAGCTCTTGTTTATTCTCATTATTAATTTAATTTATCTTCTTCACAAAAGGGATTTGTCTAGCTAATAAACGCTAAGCCCTGGAAGTGTATTTTTGAGCTGTCATACTAGAGTGACCCTGTTTGTGTCTGGATTGATCAACGAGTGAATAGAATTAATAAGATTGTTAGCAGAAAGTGTGAGATTTTCACGGTGACCTTGAAAATGGGACAAGCATTTCATGAAAATAATAAGAACTTCAATAGCAACAAATGTAACACCATATAGTTAAGACCAAAAAAATGTGTCTTGATGGATACAAGGAGGGAAAAAATAAAATATATCAGAGTGGATCACAAAGGATTTTTATAGAAGCTACTAAATGTAAGTATTATATTGTTAAAACAGGAGTGAGATTAGATGCCATTCTTTTGAATGCTAGTGTAATATTTAGCTATGGTGCCAACAGTAAGATAAAATCAGATGTGTTGTTCAGTTCTATCTAACTTATAAATGTGAGAATTTGACTGACCTTTTCTTCATCATTCCTGGAAGGAAAACGAAATCCTTGGACTTTCTGGAGTGATAGACCTATCTTTGTTATTCATGATGTGCCCCTTGAACCATCCTGAGTTTATGCTAATAAGATGACTGGTGGTGGGCCCCCAGATAGTTTGAGCACAGGGCCTGACCAAGGCCAGCCACGTAATTGGAGGGTAGATGCCTTTGGACCATGTGATGGGTCAGCCCAGCCTCCTGGCCTCTGGAAAGAAGGGGGCTAGAGATTAGAGATTAAGTTCAACCCCCCAGCCAGTAACTTGATTACTTGTGTGTACATAATGAACACCCAATAAAAATTCTGGACTCAAGGCTCAGTGGAGCTTCCTGGTGGGTGATATGCTGGGAGGGTTTCATGTCCTGAGGACACAGAAGCTTCAAGTTTGGGACCACCGTCCTCTGCATCCCTTCATTTGGCTGGTTTTGATTTGTATCCTTTACATAGGTGTATCAGAGTAGCACTTTGCTGAGTTCTCTGAGTCATTCTAAAAAAGTATGGAACCTAAAGGGAGTTATGGAAACGCCTTGAATTTATAGCCAGTTGGTGAGAAGTACAGTGGCTTGGGGGCCCCAGAACTGTGGCTGTCTTCAGAAGTGAGGGCGTTCTTGTTGGGGCTATGCCCTTTGATATGTGGAGTCTGACTCTGGGTGGTTAGTGTCAGCATTGTGTAGCAATATTGCACTAACAGGGAGAAGGAAAGAAAACCCAGAAATCCAAGACAGTTAATTAAATCAAACATACAGTTTTTGAAAGAGTTAAAATAATTTGACCTAAAATATAAGGTGCTAAATTACATCAGCAGCATTTGAGCCAAATGGAGTTTTGATATTTCTTAACTAGCTAAAGTGAAGTTTGGCCTAAAATGAGAGGTCTGTGGAATTCTGACAGAAGCTCTTATTCTCTTCCCTAAAGTCATGATGTCCTCACCTGCGGCCCTTATCATTCTCTCTCCATTGCTGCTGGTTAAGTATCACAGATGGCCCCTTTCTTCCCTCTGCTGTTTGCATCAAACCTCCTCAGGTACTTCTGCCTAGAGACCCCAACATAGTAACTCCATGCCCATGACGTAACTGATCCATGCCTTTTAGCATCTACCACGAAAGGCCCCAAAGAAATCCATTTGTGTGCTCTAGCCTCCCCACCCCCTCTTTTTTTTAATTTTGAGGATATGAAGGCATCCGATGGAGTACACTGTGAAAAGGCATTCTTTTCCTATATGATTTCTCCGTGGATCCTGTGAGTCCACCTCTCTCCCCATCCATTCCTTCACCCCCTAGTCTGAACTCTGGCTCGCCCTCCTGACTGTCGTGCCTTGGTAGTAGTCTCCTGGTCCCTGCCCCATGACTCATGGTTTCCTCTCCGTGCCTGCTTCTGGCTAGTTTGCCAAGCCTTTCCTCATTGCCTGGTCTAACCTCTGGGTATTAATATTCCAATTTGACATCTGGGAGACTGAGACAGAGAGGGTAGGTCACCTGCCAAGGCTGCACGGTGAGCACGTGGCAGGGCTGGGCTCCCAGCCTGTCTGCCTGAGGGCTGTGTTCTCCATTCTTCCATGCTGGTCCCCACCAGCCGAGCCTCCCTTACCAGGTGCATGCCTCCATGTCAGTCCCGCAGGCACTCCACTTTGAAAACCATGGGTCAGCACCCGAAACCTTAGTGTCAAGAAAGTGACAAAAGTATGCATGTCCTACAAAAAAAAAATTCCAAAAATTCTCTATCCAGTCATTATTGGAAGCTTATGAAATTTAGTTAGGCTTTATTTCTACTTTTCAGTCTAAGTTCTCTCTTTGGTAATTCAGGAAAATGTCTTTCTACCTTATTCACATTAAAAATATTTCAAATATCCAGAGCCTACTCTCTTGCTTTTTTCATGTGTTTGGATCTAGAGACTTTACATATTAATTCTGTTGCAAAAAAAAAAAAAAAAATGGTGTCAAACCAATTAATGTTTAAATGTTTTTTTAAAAAAAACACCCACACAAATCCAAAGGAGCATTTCAAGATCTGTTTTTTCCCTTATTGTAAGTGAAATTCCCATTAGTGGCAGCTGGGACTGAACACCGATAGAGAATGGGGTCTCTTGTTTGCAGAGATGGACTTATCACATGGTTAGCAGCTGGGATTTATGTGGAGACTCATTAAATAAAACAGCAGTGGCAGCTACCTCCTGCTGGAATACACTTGGAGGTACAGTACCTGAATTTTTCCAATCCTAGCTGGTCTTTTATACTTTGTTTTATGTCACTCTCATTTTTCTGACTGTTCTTGACATTTTCTGACCTCACAGTACTTTTATTATTATTTTTATTGCTACTATAACAATGATAACTTAAGGGCCTGATTTATATGATGGCAACTTAGCCAAGGGGGAGATTAAGGCATACCCAAAAAACATGCAGTAAATGTTCAAGTCTATTAGCCTTTCATTTTTATTAAGTGGGAAACTTTAGTTTTGTTTTGACACAAATAAATTTGGAGAGTCATGAATAACTGCAGGATTGTTATTTGTTGGGGGCGGCACATTACTTTGGGTCCTTGAGCAGATGAGATAATTTAAGACATCTTAATGTGTCTATAACTGATACATCATAATAAGACACTCAATTGACCTAATTTATTGCCTTTTTTTTTTTTAGTGATCAATAGTGGGTGTTCATTCTTTCTAAAATAATTATAATTTTCAGAATGATAAACATACCACAAATTATTGATACATTTCATTAATTGTAATAATTGAAATATGTAACTGTTTTATTTGGGAGATGCCAGACCTCCTGAGCAACCAGCAAAAACCCATCTCCCATGAGGGTGAGTAGTATTCCTCTGAGTGCCTTTCAGCCTCGGTATGCTCAGTGCATAGGCACAGGACTGCCTAGCCACATTCCCAGCAATACTTAAGCAATTTGCACGCTCATGAGCAGGCAAAGGCTAGGACTCGGTTTGCTGAAGCCCAGTGCACAGACCATGCGTCTAGGATGCTAAGGTCTCCCCCCATACCCTTGAACTCACAGTCTTCCTCTAAACTCTGCTGGGCTTGCCCAGGCTGTGAGAGGAGGCCTCTATCTTGAGTCTTTGCATTCTACTTCCCAGAGCCCAGTGCCCTGCTCTTTGGCCTGCTGGCATAGGGTTCATATGGGTGCCTGCCCTATATAGAGAGAGTGGACTCCTCTCCCTATACTCCTCACCCTTAGCTGAGGTTCTATACTGACTGCATGCTATATGTCATTTACATCTTTCTGAATTATGGTTATCAACCTCATTGATGGCTGTGATTTTATGAATTCTGGTGAACTGACTTTGACTGTACTATTGCTTCATTGTTTAACCATTTCTGTGGAGATATTGAAATAACATCTTTCTGTATGGAATAAATAGTTTGCTTGAGCATCACTAGACAGACTTTTCGGGACCTTCACAGTCTCCAAATCCTCAGACAACATATAACTTCATTCTGAATTAGCAGTGCACATGTTTTAGGTGGACTTTTTTTTTTCCTTAACCACTGTTGTATTTAACATCTCATTCTTTTATCTAATATTTCAGCTTTCTGGCTGAGAACCATCTCTGCTAGACCTCTTCATTTCTTTCACCGGCACCATCATTTAGTTTTATTTCTAAGAACATATCTCACAAGGGAAGTTTTCACCTCTTCATGGGAGTAACTCAGTATTGAATGGTAAGCAGAGGCCAGAGCCTTCTGAAACTCACAGAGCCGCTCAGCGTGGTCACTCACTGTGGCCAATTATAAGTCTAGAAATGGCCATAGCAATATTTTCAGCCTCACATGTTCTTTCAGAACCTCGCCACTCGCCTGTCAAGCAGTGGAGCCTCTTTTTTCTCCCCTGGAAATTGGTGGGCCTTTGTGATTGCCTCAGTGAATAGAATAGAAGCACAGGTCCTACCTGACATGCTGTTATGGGGCTGCTTGCTCTTGGGATCCATTCGTCACCCAATGAGAAAGTCCAAGTCAGTCCACATGGAGAAGCCTGCATGGAAAGGAACGGCCAACAGTCAGCACTGACCTCCAGACATAGGAGTGAACCATTGTTCAAACCTGAGTGTCTTCCACCCAGGCCCCAGACAATAACTCTGTCCAAATGGCTGACCCAAAGAATTTATAAAATAGTAAATCATTGTTTTAGGACACTACATTTTGGGAAAATGTGTTACTCAGACATAGTGACCATAGCCTTCACTAGAGGACTAGTTCAGACAGACCAGCCTCCCAGAGTACAGTTCAGATTCATACCTCAGCATACCTCCGCAGTCATCACATCATGGCCCCGTGGCTCCTCACCAATAGCGGAAGTGCTCACCTCTCCCATGCCCAGACTGCTGACCTAGCGCCATGTGAACACTGAGCCAGAGTGTGCTTATCACCTCCTTTCTGATAGAGCCAGCCAGTCTCGGTGTTAAGAACATAAAGAAACTTCAAAATGAGCATGCAGTTTGCTCTGTTGGAGAGAAAAATAAATAAAAAATAAAAACGGAAGTGTAGACTCTGCCAGTTTTCTGTAGACACATGTTCCCTCTCTTGAGTTATTGCTGGAAAGCAGCCACTTAGCCCAAAATGGCATCTCCTAATGCCCCTCAGAGCAGAATGACGTGTCAGTCCTGGGCTTTCTTCCTCTCTTTTCCTGATACCAACTAAAAGTGAAGCTCTCTGAGTCCCTAGGAGATGGAGAGAGCCACAAGATGGAAGAACATTGGTCCCTGAACCAATATACAGAAGACTATCATTAATTACCCAAATCAATCAAAGGCCACCCGGATGGAGAGGGGATTCTCTTATGTTAAAACTTTGCCATCTAGTACCATAGCTTCTAGCCACATGTGTCTGTTAAGCCCTTGAAACAAGGCTAGTCTGAACTAAGATTGTTGTACATGTAAACTAGATACTAGATTTCCAAAGTAGAAAAAAAAAGTGAAATATGTCAATTTTTATATAAATTACAATTTGAAATTACAATATTTGGGGTATAATAGATTAAGGAACATATTAAAATTCATTTTATTATTAAAATCCTTTTTTTATTGTGGGCACTAGAAAATTTTAAGATACCTTTGTGGGTGACTTTGTGGGTGTCATTTCTGGTAGAAAAGGCTATATTGAGACACTGAAATTCTAGGATTTGTCTGTTACAGCAGCACAAATTACCTGAGCAAACACAATGTTGCCATTCAGAAGTGTAGTTGCCTGGTTCCCAGGCCAATTGCAGGCCCTGTCCCCTACAATACTACTACACGGTTTTCTTAGAAATTGATTTCTGGAGCACCTGGGTGGCTCAGTTGGTTAAGCATCTGCCTTGAGCTCAGGTCATGATCTTAAGGTCCTGGGATCGAGCCCCGTATAGAGCCCCGTATCGGGCTGTCTGCTCAGCGGGGAGTGGGCTCCCTCTCATTCTCCCTCTGTGTGCTCTCTCTCTTTCTCTCTCAAGTAAATAAATAAATCTTTAAAAAAATAAAGAAAATGATTTCTCCAGAGTGAGAAGTTTTCCACATTCTTAAAACTTAAAGCTAAGCATTTTTTAATATCTAAAGACTTTGAGAATCTAGTTTTTCTATTATGTCATTTAGAAATAAGAAAGTTCTACAAAACATTGTCAGTTGCCATAGTCCTGGTTAAATTACTATCTTCAGGGAAATGAGACCTAATAATACAACCTATTATAATTGTATAAAACATTACAACTTTCAGCTGATAATTTTTTCTTTCTAATTGTTAGATTTTCTTTCTTAACCCACCATCAATATAGCTCTGTTTTTATTTTTTTATGCTTCATTCCAAAATTTATTAAGAGTACACATAAAAACATGTTTTTAATCCTGTTTTTCAATTATAAGCCATCTGGATTTGTTATGGCCAAAGACCTTTATGAATTATACTCCTAATCCTGTTTAGCTAATACAAGTTTCTGCTAGAAAATAATGGGTCAACTTCCTAGGACTTTGAGGTATTACTACAGCTTTATCTGGCACATTTTTATTTTAATCCTTGTCTATCAGACATCTTGTGTGCTTTTTTAGAGAAAAATTTATGCTATAACATAGATGACTTCTCCATCAAAACTACTCTGGGAAATTCTTTTTCTCTCTGCATGCTTTCTGAATTATAATGTTTGAAATATTTGGACAATTTTAATTTGCATTGGCATGTTGCAGTGATTGATTATTCAGATCTGCAAAGGCACATCTCTGATAAATCCAATGCAAAAAAAAATAGGCTTCTGTATGGTCAGTCCCATCCAAAAGAAGCAAAAATCCAACTTTGTAGAAACATTGAAAAGTTATCTTATTCTTTTCTGCAAAGCAGAGAATTGGAAGTTTCTCCACCCATCCACCCAATGTGCTCCGTTTCTACCCTATCTCTGCCCCAAACTCTCTTCTCTAAAAATTCCATGTAATCTGACTCTTACTCATCCCTTCTGTCTCTGGCCTCTTTACCCAGTATTCCTCCCAGCACCAGATAGTCCTAGGATCAAACACTAAACATCCTCAGGCAGGAAATAGGGGGAAAAGGTTTGTAAAAACTTGAAAATGAACTTTTCTGGTTTTGTCACATACTATTAGACTCTTAGAATTTTTTTTTTTAATTAGCAATCAAAAATGCCTTACCTGTAACATACAAAATGTAACTTTCGTTACAGAAGATTTAATTTCCATTGTTTTACTTGTGTCAATTAGAGTTGAAAAGCTTTTATGTTTTTATTTTTTAAGACCAGCCCATCTAGCCTGACCACCTATGCAATTATCAAACATCCTCAGCTGGCCATAGACCCAGGATAAAGGGGCAGGACTTTATAAGTCACCCACACTAACCTTAACATGTTAACATCTTTTCTGTCACTAAGTACCAGAATGACTCCTGTCTTTGTCATGTGTATATTTAAAGTTCATTAATATGAATGAATGAACTGCAGTACCAGAGAGCTAGTACTGATGTTTTCACATTTCTCCCTTTTATGTATATGCAATAGTAATTCAATTGCCACTTCTTAAGATAGCAAAGCTGTATTTACTCCAACAGCATTATCATTACCTGGGTAAAACATCACAGTTTTTCTTAAAGAGAAAAAAAAAAAAAGTTAACTTTATGTAATATGCATTTTATTATTTCAGTTAACAAGTTTATTAAGAATTTATATTTCAAAGACTGAGAACTATGCCCCTCCTTTGTATTCTTTGGATGTGTGGATTCTGAGCAATATTTAAGATTCATCTGACACTTATTAAGTCAGGTCCCAGGGATACAGTGGTAACAGAAGCACCCTTGGGACATGTATCATTTTGTGGGGAACACACAAACACACAGTTAAAATATCAAAGTCCAAGAAGACTATACCCATGTGTCAGCACCCCATCCAATAGGACTTTCCAAAAGAAGGGATGTCAGGAGTATTTGAGCTAATAACATGATTTGAGTTGTGTTATCAAGTTCCCAGTTTTTCTCTAGTCAAGCCACTCTCTGAATCTCTCTGATCCTTGGTTCTGGACTGGGAAATAGTTGTGCCTCCTTCTCAGTGTTGTTCTGAGAATTAGCCAACTTAAAACATGGCTGTACTTTGTGCCTGGTACATTGTAGGCACTTAGGTATATTACCATTTAACCCTTACTCATGCCTTCCTTGCAATTCCTAATATTTCTCTTTGCCAAGACTGAGTTAAAATCAGTAAGTTTTAAGAATGAGATATTTAGGAACGCCTGGGTGGCTCAGTTGGTTAAGTGGCTGCCTTCGGCTCAGGTCATAATCCTGGGGTCCTGAGATCGAGTCCTGCATTGGGCTCCTTGCTCAGCGGGGAGCCTGCTTCTCTCTCTGCTTCTGCCTGCCACTCTGCTGACTTGTGCTCTCTCTCTTTCTCTCTAAAAAATAAATAAATAAAATCCTTTTTTTTTTTTTAATGAGATATTTAGCTATGAGGATTTTTATCCAAAGCCCTTAGTATAGAGCATTGATCCTTTAGTGCATTTGATGATGGTCCCAGTTGCTCTAAATTCAGGTTTTTGTTTTTTTTCTAAGTTCAGGTTTTTATTGGTCCTAACAAAGTTATCTTAAGACTTGGACTAAAATGATACTATTAGAAGATAAATTTTGGAGCATTTTGTGGCCTCTGGTGAGATCTTTTTAAGTTATCTCATTGTCCTTATTCAAGGTAACTAAGAAAAATGAAAGCTCACAAAGTTTGAATTGAAGATTCTTGTGTTTGGTTATGTGTATCTAGAAACAGTGACTCTCAGAACACACCTAGATTTGGGTGGGTTGTTTTGAATGTTTTGTTTTAAGTACATGTAACTAGGTCTTTTGCTAGGAATTTCTTTGGGGCTAAGCTGGAGTAAGGAAATAAATGAAAGAATTGGACCAAATTCTGTGAGTCTGGACTAAACCAGGCCAAATTCTCTTCCCCCCATGCAGTTTCAATAGAATTCCATTGAATTAATTTTACTCGTAATAAAATCAGTTATATTTCAAGCCTGCCTCCAGACTCTCAGATCCTTTTGATCCAAGCACAACAGCCTGTTGCTGTGCAGTCTGTTGAACTTGGCTGTGAGGGTGGGACAGGGGTTTGTGTTTGAAGTTAGCCCATGTTACCCCTGCTCATCAATATTTCAGGACAGCTGGGATTCTCTGAAAATCAGCTTTTGCCAAAAGGGGAAAGGGGTTGGTTTGGGAGGATTGTGCTACTTCTAATTTATTATTCCTACAATACTATAAAATTATAAAAGGCTCCACAACCATTAAGAATATTGGAACCTGGTGACTCATCTTTCAGTACCAAGTTGAAAGGAAAGGAAGTTATGATCAGCGGGGTTCATTCCAGAGGATATTCACAGTGGGACATTATTCTCCAAACTGACAATGCAGTAAGGTTCAAGTCCACATGGTAGAGCTGCCACTGTCCTCATGCAAGGTGGCCCAGCCTGGGAATAAAGATGGCAGAGGACAGCAGAGGGAACCAGACCAAAGAGCTTGACCTTCACACTTGGAAGCTAAACCACACCTGAGGCTAATTCGGAGTGAGGCCATCAAGGAAGCAGTCAGAAGGCTCCAGAGTCAGCTCCAGCAGCAAAGGGCTAGGAGCCCATGCCACAGCTCAGAGAAACACAGTATCAGAAACCCACACCAGAGAGAATGAGCAATAAGTCAGTAGCAGGAATAGAGCTCCCTCATGGCTTCTGTCCCTCACCAGGGACCCGAGTCAGCAGCAGGGACACCTGGAGGACCAGGAAGGCAGGGGCTTCCTTTGGGGAGGTCTGGCTTCAGATCTCTTAAACAAATGCCATTTTCTCACTGTTGCTTAGTTAGCAAAGAGCTTTCTCTAACTGGCTTTTTGTCATGGGCCTCCAGTGATTTCTGCATCTTCACAGATCAGGGACTTCCCACATAAGTCAGTGCCTATGACCTTGGCGATCATATAGCACAGGTGGGTTTTCATCCGACTTCAACAGTTGCAACAGTTGCAGAAAGAAATTTACTTCCTGCAAGTCATTCTTCAAACTCAAATTGTGTGTGTCATGGGATATGATGGAAAAAGAAAAATCTGGCTCTAGTTTTTAAAATTTAGAGTTGGGTTCTTTGACATGATAGTTTTAAATTTACACGTGAAAAAAATGGTGTGGTGAGATGATGCTGCATCACGGGCCTACTACAGGTCACAGCTCTCCATGGACTTTGCACTTGTAAATCTCTGGTTACAATTCAGTCTCTCTGGTTAAAAAGAAAAATCACCTTCAAGTATAATAATGGAAAGCAAGACAGCAGGGTCTTTCTCTAAGTCACATCCCAAAAGACACTAGAGCTACTAGTGAGATGTGTGGCTTGAGAAGTGACAGAGAGCTGGACAGTATTGCTCCTCCTGGAAGAGCAAATGGGCAGAGCAGAGAAGCTCATGACTCCATGGGCCTGGTGGCCCGACATCCCCAGCTCTTCCCAGGCAGGCCAGTGGAGAGGCCCCCCTAACCAGGACATACAGCCCCACAGGCTGGGGAACAGGGAGGAAAAGAAGGTAGTATTTGCCTGATGGTCACAGGCTCCTCATGCCATGGAGGGACTACTCAGGGAGCTTTGACACATAGGTGTGCAGACCTCTCTGTCCCTCCCCTCTCACAGGCCAGTGGGGACAACCCTCAGGAAGCCTCAGGGCCACCTCAGCCACAGTGCAAGCTATTCAAAGAATGGTTATTATTTCCATTTATGGAATATATTCCATGGGTCTCCCACCATGCTTAGAACTATGATTTAGTCCACTGTGCTACTGCTATTATCTCCTTCATTGTGCAAAGGGGGCTTTGCCCAAAAGATGAGAAATAGTTATTTAGAAATAAAACTTTTGGGCCTATATCCTCAAATGCAGTTACCAAAATGTATTTTTCTTTTTCCTATCTGTGAGCAATAGGCTGCAGGCGGACAGCCTGTATTAAATATGTTTCTCTTTTTATACTTGGAGTCCCTCACCAGCTCTTCAGAAAGCATGGTTAGTTGCGTGTGGCCTGAGGAATCTCTGTGGCAGGGGGTGTCCTCAAAAGACTAAACTCAGAACGGGACTCACCAATGGAGGCAGGACTGAGGAATCGGTGATTCCGGCCACCGGTTCCATAATTGCCTGCTTGTGCCTGTTGTTCACTATCGCGTACCTGATCCTGCAGCTAGGAGTGGGCTCCCTCTCAGAGTCCCGAGCAAGTAGAGACGGACACTTTGTTCCATTCATCCATGACCCTCAACAAATGAAGGAAGAAAATGGATTGATCAGTGGCTTTTTTCTTTGACCTCTATCGATTAGAGGGACTGATTAGTACACAATATTGAATTCTGCTTTCCAGCTGCTTACGTACTGTTCTTCAGGACAGCGGGGAGAGCAACAAAAGAGCATTTTCAGGACATTTCCTGTCAAAGGACATTCCTATTTACACAGACATGTACTCATCAAGAAGAAGACGGATGTCTCCACAGGGGTCAGATGCACGGTCTTTCCCTGGAAAATCAGAGGCTGGGTCAAAAGTTTCCTTCCACAGTCATAATCTCTAGAAGCTTCTCAAGTCACTCATGGTTCTTTGGTCGCTTTTGAAGAGGATTTGGAGGAAGAAAGCCTGGGTAGAATTCCAGGCTGTTAACTCACTAGATATATGGCTTTGGGCCTCAGTGAATTCATCTGGAAGCAAAGGGAATATATTCAGCTCCAAAAGCATTGGTTAAGAGACTGTCATCGGGCCTATGTCAGAAGGGACAGACCTGGGCCTAGAGGTCAGAGGGGAGCACTGAGAGGAATGAGAGAGGCCTGCCTTTGAAGTTTCCCAGCAAGAGGCATCTTGGATCAGGGACAGAAAAGTGCCCAGCATTGACTGCAAGAGTGACCTGCCTGAGAAGGGCCACCCCACACCTAGTGGAGGCCTGTGGAGTATGGTAACCCACCTCCGGCCTAACCTGTAAACAGAGTGGAGGTTTTTGTTGTTGTTGTTGTTTTTCTTTTTTTTGCCTGAGACCGTAGCCAAGACTGATCTAGCGAGCCACCTGGGAGGGCATGGCAGCTCCTGCAAGGTGACGGGACAAGCCCTTGGAAGGAGCAGCCACAGCAACAAGAAACCTGAACTGGGAGGGCAGCGAGGGTGTTGAAGTTGGAAAACCATTTTCAGGCATACTTCTGCCTTAAAGGGAAAAAAAGAAGAAGAAGAAGAAAAAGAAGAAGAAGAAAGAAAAAATCCAAGGGGCCAAGTTCTGACGGTGGAGCTGGTACAGCGCTGGCCCACACTGGTCAGGCCGCTGCTGTCGACGCGCTTTGAGGTCTGAACTGCAAACGTCAGCAGGCTTTTTCCTGGCTGGCAGGAAGGGAAAGTTCCCTCCAGTGACAGACAAAAATAATGGATTTGGGGCAAATCGAGGCCTTCAGAGGTTACAGTGAAAATTAATGGAGGGCCACGTTAACTAATGTTGCTCTAATCCTGCAGTTTGGGGCATTGGGCTAAATTTCTGTTTTATGGCATGTTTTACAAACTAACCCATTTTAGATGTTGGAACACTGCAGGCTGGAGTGAGTTCCAGGTCAGGAAACTTGCCCCTCCCCTTGAATTCCACAGCTCTGCGGCCAATCCTGGTGCAGGGCCTGCTGTTCCACTTGTCTGCTATCTCCACTGAACCTTTCACATCAGCTCATTTATCTTTCAGGTGTTATAATCATTGACTTCAATCAGTATTCCATTATCCTAAACAGGCAATTATCTACATTGTCACTTTTGCCTTTGCTCTTTTGACCTAGGGGTCACAGGGGCCCAAGTGTAACTGAATCCAGCAAAATTATTCCCTTACCTGTCATATAAATAGTCATCCCAGCAAAATGAGACCCAAGGGGGCTTTTCGAGAGGTGTTGAGAAGGCCAGTCTAACTCGATCCTTTATTCAGCTCTTTAAGGAATGCAGTACTGTTTTGGCACTCTATCAAAATAAAACAAAGTTCCATTTTTCAGCTTCTTTTTTTAAAGCGTGCACCCCTGAGCTTACAAATGCTTCTTTGTGGCCTTCTTTATTGAAATTTCCATTCAGTTCTTCCATCTGTTAGCTGTGTTTACCACTATTTCTAGGGAAAGAATTCAGCATTTCACCTTTATTTGGGGTGTAAGGTCATAAAACTGCCTGGATTATTTCAGCTATATTTATACCAAACTTAATATTGCTTCTTTAACAGGTTTAAAGCTTTTAATTCCCTGGTTCATTATTCACGGTGAGTAGTCTGAAGAGAGCAGTTTGTGTTTTAAAATGAGGAAGGCATTTTATACCTTTGTGTTGTCCCTTCCTCACCCACCAAAGAAAATGTGTTCTACAAATGTGAATTTCATCCAAAAAAACATCTAATTAAACTCCAGTTCTCTCCTCTACACATGGCTGCGGACTGCGTGCGATTGCATTTCAGGAGCAGAGACTTGCTCAACATTGCTCTTTTTCCTAGAAATATTGTTACTGTGATTTTAGCAAACTCTTATAAGACTGATGGTGTAACACCCACCGTCAGAGCCAGGCCGCACGGATGGTGCAGACTGTGTGTGTGTGCGTGTGTATATTTATAGGTAGATATATGTGTGTGCATGTTTGGGTACACAACATGTATGTGTGCATAGGTGTGTGTGAGTTCATACATGTATGTATGTGTATGTGTGTCTATATCTATTTTTAAAATTTCTCAAAACAAGATGACTCAGCCTTCAGCAGTACATTTGAACTACATTGTTTTGAGCTACATCAAATATAAAAATGCAAACAGGCTTCTTTTTCTTATTAGACTTGCCACATCAAAAAAAATTTTTTTTTTAAGTTTCACACGTCTCCCCTGAACTTTAAGGAAGCAGTTTAGAGTAGTGAAAAAGAACATCACCTTTGAAGCAGGCAGATGTAGACAAAGTCCCAGGCTAATTAGGAGTTGTATGAGGTGAGCACAATGATACATCTAACCTCCATTTCTTCTGCCACCAAGGAGGAGCAACACACCTCTGCGGCCTAATTAGAAGGTGCTGCGAGGGGATG
The DNA here is from genome assembly GCF_964662115.1 of Mustela nivalis. Lineage (NCBI taxonomy): Eukaryota > Metazoa > Chordata > Mammalia > Carnivora > Mustelidae > Mustela > Mustela nivalis. Next base: position 134,529,622 of record NC_139024.1, read on the forward strand.
CCTGGGGGGCTCAGTTGGTTAAGCAGCTGCCTTTGGCTCAGGTCATGATTCCAGCATCCTGGGATTGAGTCCCACATCGGGCTCCTTGCTCAGCAAGGGAGCCTGCTTCTCCCTCTGCCTTTGCCTGCCTGTGCTCGCTCTTTCACTCTCTCTCTCTCTCACACACACACAAATAAATATATAAAATCTTAAAAAAAAAAAAAAAAAGGCGCTGCGAGGATTGGGGCGTACGTGAAGTGCCTATACGGTGCCTGGCACATGGAAGGCAGTCGTGGGCTTTATTACCATTATGCCTGATTATCCAGAGTGAGGTGACTAGAATTTGTGTCTACACCATTTGTTTTCACATGAGTGACTATCTGACACCTATCATCTGTGACCCTTTGTCCGATGGCTACCTACGGATGTCCCATGTTGTTGCTTCCTTGGTTGATAAACCTCGCCATTTCCCCCAGGACTTTGCCGATGTTGATGGAGAAGAGTCAGTCTTCACCCTTATATTTGATGAATTCCTGTGTTAACGGGCTCTCTGGGATAGGACATTAAGTGCCCAGATAGAAAAGAGCTAAAGCATGCTTTGGAAATTTCGTTAAATGTGGGTTTCAATCCAGTAAGTCAAGGGTTGAAACTGAGGTTCCGTATAATTGACTCTCAGGTGATGCCAGTTCCTGCTAAGCCACAAATTATTCTTTCTGTATCAAAGATCTAAGATTCCCCCAATGCTGTGTGGATGTAACACTTTGTAACAACAGAAATACCTTAGATTTTAAATGGAAATCTATGTAGTTTAACATAGTCAGTTCAAAAGAAAGGCAATAGCTCTCCCATGACTCCAGACTCAAAAGAAATAGAGAAATGGTATTTATTGACTGTCCTCCCATGACTGGTTAAGAAAAGAGAGTATCTTCTTAATCACATTGTGTTGTCAATTCCAGATTATGCATGGTTTTCAGTGCAGAGGCTGATGGAGGTACTGAGTCTCTGAACCTAACAGATTTACTTCTCTGGCTGCCCACATGATTCCAGGATTGTGGCAATGCAAATACCTATCCACACTTAGTAAAGGGGGGTGACAAAACATGCAGTAGACTGCTCAGTAGAATACTAGAATACTAGCCATAAACCCCCACACACCTCTTGGGGCCCATTTTTTATGTCTTAAAAACAAACTTTTCTTTTCATTATAAAGACAGAGAAGAAGAAATATCCATTTTAGAAAAGTTAAGGAAAAAAACACCCGACACTTACAAGAAACCACCTATCACTCATTTTTTTTTAAAATTATAAGATAATTTCTCTATATTCTGGAGAATAAGATTTTGAGTTGTAAGCAATGCAGATTTCCAGGGGGGGAAAATTGGCCAGTCACCTTTATCTCACTTCATGGCAATAGAGAGAATATTTGACAAGACTCTGCCTCCTCCCATCCCTGGATTTCTGGAGCAGGGCATCAGTCTGGTCCGTGAATTTCTCTCCATATGCAGTCTTCAAAGATGGATGTGTTTTGGCCCTGCTAAACATAAGATCAGGGAAGCTTCAAAGTATAGTGGGTTCAGGTCCATCATGTGTAGTATGGGGGCCATTCTTATAGACCGCTTTGATCTGCATACTCATTAAGATAATTTTCTAGCAGGTTGCAGTAGAGCTTCGCATTATAATGATCAACATATTAATAAAATTTGTCTACTGAATAAAAGGACCAAGCACCTTTTTCTAATGCATACAAAAGTGTCTTCTGAGCTTTCAGCCACACTATGAAATGGTAGTGATTGTCATAATTAATATTTATGTAGTCTCTCCCCTTCAGATATCTTCATAGTCTCTACAAATAGACACAAGACCATTGTTGTGACTGAAGAAAATGGAAACACAGAGATGAGCCATGAGATCTCAGTGGGTCTTAGTGCAATTGCCTGTCAAACTCGAGGGCTTTCATCGAGGGCATTAGCTCGTTAGCAGAATTCAGCTCTTCTCTTGAAGACTTGGTATTTCTCCTCATTTCTGGATCCCTGAATTTTATTTATTTATTTTTAATAATCACATTAGGTGTTATGGGTTTCAATTAAATGGTTTTCTCTAAAAGAGATGTTCCTTTGAAGGAAGTCAAAGACAAGGGGCCATCAAGAGGCCTCATCTAGGAAATCCCAGTACCCTCCCCTACCCTTACCCCTGGAATACACAATTATATGCTGAGTCCAAAAGAAATTTCTCCTTAGTCCTGGCTTCACCCTCAACACTCTGAAGCTCAGTTTCTTTTTCTTAATCTAAGGTCATCGGAGGTCTTGTGATACTCTAAGTTATATATGTCTGTAATTCAATCAGAGTGGCTGGTAAGGATTACTGCAGTAATTAAATATGAAAATTTGTTTATAAACACAAAAGAAAACTTTGGGAACTATTCCTTTTTTTGTCTGGACCGAATAATTTCTACCCTAACATGAGTTACCATGCTTTTCTGAACTATAACTTGCACACACATGTTTTCAATGTGAGCCATAGCTTGAAACATCTTTCCTCGATTTTTTGGTGGGACAGAAAGAGTGTGTGTTTATGCCTGTGTTTGTCTGTGTCTGCACATTTACACACAGTCATCATTTGGGGATGCTGATGGGCCCTAATCCACTTTAATAGCCTAGTGAGAGATTGCATCATGTTTTGTTTTAGAAAATATGAAAACTATCTGCAGCTGTGAAGGAATAACCCTCATAATTCATTGGAGAGCCTGCCTCTCTTACTTGTGGGATCTACTCCATATCTCATATCAACTCATTACTCTGTGTATCCTCCATGTATGCAGAAAGGCCACATGATAGATGCTGTACAAGGATGTTCTTTCCACAAGAGGGGGAGGCTAAACCCTGTGACACAGGAGTGATGAGGCACAAGTGAATTAAGAAGACAGTATATCTCTCCACACCAGATAATATACTGTCCTTTATTCTACAGCTATATTTATATTAATGATGTAGCTAAGAGGAGAGATGAGGGAAATAAAATTCTTATGTTTTTAATTCATTTATTAATAAAGCCTTTTTGCCAGCATATTCAGTGCTCTTTGGGAATTTTGCAAGAAAAAGCAATGGTCATGGCCTTCCTCTTTCACGACTTTCTTTAATTTTTATATGTTATTCTGTTGTTGATTTTAAATAGTTGTAGTTATTTCTGTACTTGGAGCTTGAGCTACTATTCAAAAATTCAATCTAATCTATCTTTCAAAAATGTATCATGTATAGTGGTTTGAACTTTTGACCCCAATAATAAATATTTGAACTCAAAGATACTCATAAACTGTTAATGGACTTGATATATTTTTTTTAAAACAAGCTGCACCCTTTTATGTTAAAATCTCTTCCATCGTTTCCAAGGAGACCTAAGTCTTGATTAACTCATTCTTGGAATAAGATATGACTCCTTCAATAGAGTTTCTTCTACACAGTCTCTCAAGAGGAATTGACCTAGTAGAACTCCTATGTTAGCTAGACATTACTAATTGAAAACTGAGCCAGTCCATCCAGCAGCAGTTAGAATTGCTTCCTGTGAGTTCTTAGCCGATAGCTGACCTCATTCAAAGTGAATTGCTCTCTTCTGTTGCCCATGCTGTGAAGCGGTCATGCCATGGACATTCAGATTTTCCTCTGATGCCACACATGCCTGTGCAAGTGGCAGCCCTCTTTTCTCATTCGTACAGCTCTAATTATTGTGATCCTGGGACACCCAGAACCCTTTCATGAAATGGCTTAGTGCAAATAAGTACACTTGACCCTGAAGCAACACAGATTTGAACTGTGTGTGTCCACTAACACACGGACCTTTTTCCGATACAATACCATGCTGTAAATGTATTTTCCTTGTGCTTTTCTTAACATTTTCCTTAGCCTACTTTATTATAAGAATACCATGTATAATACATATAACATAGAGAATATATGTAAATTGTTAATGTTATCAGTAAGGTTTCAGCTGGACAATAGGATATTCATAATTAGCTTTTTGGGGAGTCAAAAGTTACATGCAGATTTTCACCTGCATAGTTGGCCAGCACCCCTAACCCCTGCATTGTTCAAGGATGAACTATACAGGTGCTTCCCAATTATGAGAAACATGTCTCCCTTTTTCCTTATGCTATTCCTTCCTTGTCCCATCCTCAGGAATTTAAGAGAGAGCGAGAGAACATGCATTGGGTTTTGATTTTGGTCTTCAATTCATTGTCTCCTTCTCGTTTATTTTCCTTGTAGCAGTAACTGAAAATAGCATGAGATTCTGGAGATTACAAAAGGGCAGTGTGTACTTCGACACATAGTTGTCCTGTTTTCATAAATATCATTCTTCTAGTCCATCAAAATGTAAACCTCAGTAAGTGCAGGTTTCTGCTTGCAAGGCTGTTCTTTCTGTTGCTCTTGGAAGCCAGCAAAAACCTCTTTGCTGATCTCCCTTTTCTTTCCTTCACTCTTAAGTTTCTCTTGAGACTGATTGTCTCCATATTATTTGTTCACACTTCCCAGATAGTTCCTCTCTTTTACAGTCTGTTGAATATTTATAATAGTAATAGAGTTCGGCTCAAATATCATACTGTACCAATAGATGCTGGTGACCTACAATGTTCTCCTGGCTGGACATATCAGATGTTATAAAACTGTCAGTTTTCAATTGGACCACTTCTTACTTCTACACTATTGGACTTTGCAAATCAGTTAACAGCTCTTATCCATGGTTTTCTCATGGGTAAAAAAGAAACAGTAATGCCTCCTTATTTAATTCCAGGTTTGTTGTGAGGATCAAATGGCATATTATGAGGGTGTTTTACAAACTAAAACTAGTTTTACAAACTGTAGCACGTAGTGCTATATAACTGTAGGGTTATAACTGTGCCAATTAGTGATAGTGGCCATTTTATTGATCTACTACTATGTACCGGCCATTGTTATAAGCACTTAAACTCATTTGCCAATTTATCTTTTTTAAAGCCTGCATTAGAGGTATTGTTACCCTTATTTTACAGTTGAAGTGAATTGCCCAGCCTCCTAGACATTAACTAACAGAGCTGAGGTTCTAACTAGGGCCTGTCCAATGCCCAGGCTTTCCTCACGATTTCTCTCTGCACCCTAAGTTAGGAGGAAGGTGAGACAAAAGAAGCCACCATCAAAGCTATCCTCAGCAGGATGCAGTTGAAACTGATTTTGATTTGTTTGACTGTCTTGCAGCTGATATGCTCCAGGTTAATCATATTTTCAAGCTTAGGTATCTTAGCTCCAAAAGAATACTTTTGGGTGCCAGAGGAGATGAGGGTGTTTAGGCATATAAGGTATGAGAAATCAGTGAATTTCAAAAGTGAAAATGTCTTATGCACCTTTAACTTATTATATTTGTTTAATTTTGGTTTAATTTATCTAATCTGTGTATCTTATGAACCAAATGAAGGCTGCACGAAGTAAGGCTGAGCCTTCTGCTCCAGGACACTCTAACAGATGCTTCTTGATTGTGTTGGCAGCTTTATTTTGTAAAGAATCGTCATTTTAAAAATCCTTTCAAAATGGTTGACTGGATGCTTTTGGTTAAATGACCTGCCCTCGTTAAGAAGACCATTATGGATCCTTCTGATGAATTGTCCTCCTCTTCACTTCTACTTCCTGGTATAAGTTTTTGCTTTACTACTCAGTGGTTGGCTCTCAGAACAGGAAGGCAAGTTTGACTTCATAAAACCAACAACTAACATTTGCACAGTGGTTTACCATTTACAAAGAAAGCACTGTTCACTCCTCTTGTCTCACACCCAGTGCTGGGGGTCACTGTCATAGGACTCCAAATCACAAATGAGGAAACTGCCATCCTAGGAATGCTTTTGAGCCGTTGTATTGACAATGTCTACAGTTTCATTCCATATCTGGTTCATGGTCCTATTTTCCACTGCAAGAATTCTGTGCTAAATTTCTTTGTGTCCCACACAGTTTTCAGTGCAGTGCCTTAAACCTGACCTTCAGTAAATGTGTACTAGGTGGAAGCATGAATGAGGGAACAATCAGTGAAAATAGGAGTGTTTTCTAACTTAGGATCCAGAGATGGTCTTTAGGGGAAATCTGTGAATCTCTTAAAAGCTTAGGCAAAATATGCTCATGTATAGGCTCACACATCTGCATGTTTTTCAGTGAAGAAAGAATCCATCTTATTTTTCAGTTCTCAAAGGATTTCATGACCCAGATAATGAGTCATGATAATAATTACTGCTTTAAAAAATTAAACAGATAGCCACAAGATAACTTAAGATTTTATTTAGCATTTGTAACCAAAGATCAAAATCACCAGAAAGTTAGATTTAATCTCAGTATGACTTAAAGGCTGTCAACATTTTATGTCTGAGCTAATTGAGTTTGGTTTGTTACAGCCTAAAACAAATGAGGTTGAAGCTTGGGCTTCAGTCTTCCTATTTCCTAATATGGCCACGGATTTTACTGAGTCATACCAGCCATCTTGAAAATGCCCATGGTGGATTAAAAACAGGGCAGGGAGTATGCCAGTCAATTCCATCCCTGTTTCCTATATTCATACAACTTGGTACTTCAGCTAAGAAGTGACTAAACACAAGCTAAAAAAAAAAGAAAAAATACCCTCCTGCTTTGAGAGAGTTTCCTAAGCCAAATTTTGACACTCAAGAACATTATTTACTCATAAGACATTACATACCTTCTGTTACTAACGGTGTTTCTTAGGGGTAGAGTCCATTTCCTCTTTATCTCCATAAATACAAGATGCACTGGCCATCATACGCTGTGTATTCAGTTAGCATCAGTCATTGTTGTGGGGCTTTAGTGAAACAATTGGGAGCATATTGCCCAGAATCACTAGGTCAAAACAGAGGACTTTCCTAGGAACAAACTATAGCAGTAGATAACCTAATGTAAAGTACAATATATTTTTTATCACTGAGTACTTTCCTGTCTGTAGTAGAAAGTAGTATAATCGGGCAGAGTAAGCCCTCATCAAGGGCAATATTATTCTAGACCTTTTATCTCTTATAATGATCAAGGAATATTAAAAGGAATCCAAAGTTAAAAATCTCTAAAAGTGTTTGCAGAAAAGGTTGAAAAGTGTACAGCCTCACTTTTAGCCTGCAAAGTGTCAATACATGAATAAATTATGAATATTCAAAAGACACAAAAGATTTTTTAAACCAAAGTGTAACAATAACATGATGGTGTAGTAGCTAACAAGAAACATTTATTCATCAAAGAATTAGTAAAGTTAGTACTTCCTTGGTTGAAGCAGAAGAGCTCCAAGATAACGTATCCAAGTCTGAATTCTTTAATAGTGTATTGGTCCTATTTCACAGACAGCTGCACTGATACCTCTTTTTAGAGCTACTCTCTTAATTAAATTTTTAGAAACAAATGATAAAATGATTATCCTTGCACTTTTTGGACAGATATTATTAATTATAGTATCATTCTAAATATTTACAATATCTTCTTTCAAATATTTGTAGACATAATAGAAAACATGTCCCATGACATTATATGCCTTACTGAATTGACATTAGATATTCCTATGTTTACACACCTACATATGGTTAATGACTCATGTTACCTATTAAAGTTTCCTGTTTCCTAATTTAAAGATATTTAAAGTCCAAAGTACTGAAATGTTTATTTTTGACCTTGGGATCTTACTGCTTCATATAGTAATCTGTAAACAGGCTAAATATTCATTTTAACACCAGCAAACCCACATTTTACCTTCATTATGAAACTAAGACCTTGGTCAGCCGGGGTCAAGTTGGACACTTAGCATCGCTGGCATTATAGTTGGTGAACTCTGTCACAGAGCAGAGAGTCAAACATAAACACTGAGCATTTCTACACCAGCTTAGAGCTGGGATTAACTTGGATCACCTAGTCTTCTGCTCTTAATGAAATTCTCTCCCTTGTATTTTCATGTTTGGAAGAGAGTCCAAAGTTATCTCATGCTAATTTAGTCAGGCAGTGCCCTCCGGGGATGTCACAGGCTTCCCTGACCTCTCCAGAGAGAGATTCAGTGAAGGGACGAGGAGAATTAAACATTCCTGAGAAATTGGAAAGCAGCAGCCCCCAGAGAATTTGCAGAGAAACTCACTCCAGACTCAGCTGCCAGATACTCAAGTCACCTTTTCAGCACTTACTTGACATCTCTCTCAATCCCATCTGGCTTGATTCAGAGGTCAGTCTGGGGACTGGGAGAGGTGGCAGCTCCAAGAAGAATTCAAGGGAGGTCTAGCAATAGTACTCTCTGTCTTTGTCATTTGTTGTTATCTGAAGTACATTCAAAAAGGTGGACGGAGCAGGAGATGGAACTAGAGCTGAATTTTGCTTGGCTCTTTTTTTTTTTTTTTTTCTTTTTTCTTAACCCCAAATTTACTTTAGATAAGCTGGTATATTTATTTCTGAAATTACTGAGTTCCCTGATTTTTGATGGATGCAGTTTAATTTAAGGGTTGTTGTTGTTTTCTTATATAGGACCTCTGCAACTGATTATTTTGTAATTATATTAACTATTTTACAAAGGATGTTTTCTCTTGTGCATTTAATGAAATTTGGGTGAGGGAGGATTGGAAAATTTATTTCTGGTTTTAAATTATATTCTCTTTGTGGTTTATATTTCCTATATGAAGAATTTCAGAAAAGTAGGAAAACAAAGAATATTCTTAAATGTGGTATCTGTATTATAAACAAACTAAGAAGCTACATCTTATAGCTTATTTTCTGATATAGTTTTATTTTCTAATAAATCGAATAAAGTTCAGTGTGCCCTGCAGTAATAGTGTTAGAAGAAGGATTGGAGATCCTTGCTCGATTTTACACTCAAGTCAGATTCCAGGAAAGAGAGGGGCGGGGGGAGAGAGAAAGGGAGAAGGAAGATTAAAAAAAAACAACAGCACAACAACCTTATTGGGATACTCCTGTAGGCCAGATTACTAAACAGGCAGACCTCATATCTGGCTTCACTGGTATGCCTTGCTTAGTCCAGGTAATGTATTAAGTTTTTTAAGCTAACAGAATTTGAGAGGTTTTATTTTTTTTAGCCTAACTCTCAGTTTTTAGCATTTCAGATTTGCAACTTCTTTTACGTAACCAGAAGATCTGGCAAGACTGGTTCTACATCCCTTTATGGGAACTGTCTGCTGGAGTGAAGTTTTGTCTCTTCTGGAAGGAAGGCAATATTGTCTGGAATACCAGGGGTAAACCCAACTAGGGGGCCTTAAAGGCATTGGAGTTGGGGACCCTGTCTTAGACCCCTTTTCCAGTGCCCTGTCAAAAAAGAGAAATGATTTTCAAAGTAAAATATTTTGTTATTCTCTAATTTTTGGAAAATTATTCCTAATTTTTTGATAAATGCTGATATAGAAAAATAGTCATTTCCTCACTGGTTCACAATGTGATTCTAAATGCTTTTATCTTCTACATGGTGACCTAAAAAGAGAGTTGTCCTGGAAGGTCAACCTGTCTCTAGCCTGTCTCTAGCCACCTGCAGGACCTTGTTTAACCCGTTTTCATATCTCTAATACCCAAACGAACCTGCCAACTCTCCAAGGCTCTGTGATCTTTGCCACTGTTCGGTTTCCAGTGATTCAACACACATTAGCATAGGTTTCCTAATTTCCTTACTTTATCTGTCAAAAAAAATCATAATAATAATTTATCATCGACTCAAACATGTTGAGGCACTGAGGGAGTATTGTGTACAGCAGACCCTGCAGAGAGTCTCTTTGTAAAGATAAGAATCGTTCTAATAATCCCCCTTCCATTTTACCTCTCCAGATTTCTGAAAGTGCAGTCTGTCAGTCTGTGGGGCCAGTCTGAGGACACTTGCCCTTATTATCTGAAGTAGAGTTATTAATAAGGGGATTTGGGGATATTTAAAGAACCCAGGCTGAAGGCTCCCTTGGTGTTAAGGCTGAAAGTTGGGTAAGGGAGTCGGGTCCCCTGTTGGGTCTTTGGAAATGCCTACCACCTCCCCCACCCCTGTCGTAAGCCAGGGTGTGCTGAAAGAGTTAAAGGGCCTCAAGCCTTAACCCACCATCGGGGAGTGTCTTGGGCACTGGAGAGGATCTGGCACAGGACGTGTTTTCATGGAACTGCTTATCAAAACTAAGCTTCTGCCGTTTCATTTAGATGGGGTGGATTGGGTGGAAAACTGGCACAGAGATCAGGAAATCTGCCTTCTGTTCCTCATTCTGCCGCCGCGTGACCCCTTTGCAGGTCATTCCCCCCAGCATGTCTCAGTTTCTCCATCTGTAAAATAAGACGATGACATGAACGTTCTTTTGTCAGAAAGGTTAGGAAGCTCTTCTGATGATTTTCGTTGAAACTAGGGGCCAAGGGAGCTTTTCATGGAGGTTCTGCCTTCATCCATCCTTTAATTCACTCTTCTCTAGTGCCCTTTTATCCGATAGGAGGAATTTTTCAGATCACAGCCTTCTTGCTGCATGTTAATGTGTTGTGTTCCCACCTAACCTTCATATTGACACCATCCCCCACTCAAGGAAGAGAGCCAGTGGAGGTAGAAGCTCTTGATGCCAAAATAAACAATAAAGTTTGGAAATACTTAGACCAAGATAATTAGGGAAATGATGTTGAATAGAAGATGGCATTAGACCTATTATTATGCTTAAGTTAGAATCCAGTTCCAGAAAGCACAATCTCCAGTTAACTGATCTCTTTCAAAAGGTCTTATTTTGTTTCTTTAAAGATTTCATTTATTTAAATTTGATCACTCCTCAGTTTAGGCTCTACTAATTGGTTTTCTTCATTGAAGAAACTTCAATCAACAAGTTTTTACTACTTAGGAACTATTTACTATTTAAGAACACTTAAACAAAGGAACACTATCTAACAACAATTAATGAAGTTAACTATTCAGGAAAAAAAAAAAAAAAAGAAGACTTAAAGCCCCTCTGAAACATCTACCTGTGTAACACAAATCCACTTTCGTGAAATAGCAGAAACCCACATACAAGACAAATACGTAAGTGACCAGGATTTTTGTACTCTTTCAGAACTTGAATATAACTGACCTATTTTGGGCAAGGAATCAGAAATTCTTAAGAATGGAAATGTTGAAACCCCAGATTCCATTCTAAAACACATTTTTTAAAAGAATCAGTGCACTGAAAAATGCCGTGTTTTAAGTATAATAACAGTCTATGGAATTATCACATCATATCTCAGTGATCGTTATGGAACACTGATCTCTTAGGCATTAACCCAGGAATTTTCTCCAATAATATTATCGTTTGTAATGGCAATAACATAGAGTAGATCACAAAGTGCTTTCAATAGATTATCTAATGGGATACCTAAAATCCCAGAACCTGTGTAAGAACATTGAGAGAGAAATAAGTGGCTTACCTAAAGTGACAAGCCCAGAGTCTTAGGACTTCTGTCCGAGTTCTTTTCACTACATAACATTAAGACTGTCCTTTATGACTGCCTATTTTCCTATAAAAAAGAAAAAAACACTTGATTTGCAAAGATGAGTAAATATAAGGCCTTCATCCCTTGCCCCTGCAGTTCTGTCAGCTCTCACATCCAGCTGCAGAGCTGCATTCGGAGTGTGTTTTTGTATTCAGTCTCACACCACAGGCCCAGCTTTCAATAATTGCCTCCTATCTTGTATGAAAGTACACAGGTGCTCAGAGAAAAAGTGCCTAAGATTGCAGCACTGTTTACTGCTGTGAATAAAATCATTTTTTTAAAAACAGGACTTTTTTTTTTTTTCTTTATCCTTCAGTCTTAACCTCTGCCTCCTGTAGCACTATGAGGAGCTAAGTCAGATGAGAAGCCGGCAGGCCTGTGATGCCTGGTTCCCTTCTACGGACCCCCCAGACTGGCAGGTGGGGTGCTGGGGAAAAGCGGATGTCTCAGCTAAAGTAGATTGGAATTTCAGCAGGGGGCGCCGTTTTCTCCAAGCGTGCAGGACATCTGTGTCCCCCAGGTGGGGGGCACTGTTCACCATTACTAGCAAACATCCAATACTTGTCCTTTTTTCTCAATGGTCCTAACAAAGTTTTAAAACAGTCTGATATTGAGTTGGAGACAACAGTGAGTCATGCAAACTGACAGACTGGTTCTCATTGCTTTGTAGGTCATCATGCCAGCAGGATGGCTGGGATGTTCCCTCTAGGGTAAACCTGTAGTCTATTTCACTGTTGGAAATACAATGGTTGATTTTTTTTTTCATCCTTATTTGTTCTGGAGTCAGTCACACATAGGCAATCTATTTGAAAGAAAAAAGAAAGGCAGGAACAATTGTGCAACTGTCATTACAGCCAAGCATGTTCATTCTCTCACTGACCAAGCTCTTTAATGTCTGTGGACACATACTTCTGGAGGCCTAACCAGATAATGAGGGTAGTGCACTGGGACTAGAGGATTTATCACTTGGCAGCCGGTTTACTTGTGGGGAGACACTGGGAATTTATCTCCATGCCCTTGGAGAATTGCTTTACTGGATGTCTCTCTTAAAGACTTAATTCACTGATTCTTCAGCCCACTTATTACATAGTCTTCTCACTAGATTTAGTACTGAGTTTGTTCTTTTTTAGTTTTCTTCAACGCGATTTATTCCAGAAGATACCCCCTGAATGATGGAGCTGGCCTAAAGGGAAAGGACTCCTTGTTTATTGTCACATCTGTGGATGACCCAGTGGCCCGTAGTTTGCAACATCCTAGAACATGTTCTAAAGCTCTAATGGCACAAATCACCCTCACCCACTTTAGTTTTTTCCCTCTATGATTTTATAAAGAATTTAGTAGAAATGGGAACTGAAGATTTGCTCATTTTCAAGAGCAGTCAAAGTATACTCTAGAATATTCTGCTTGCACACATCTCAGTCCTTTAAAATTACCAGGTTCTTAATGCTCAACAGCTGTTCTTTAAATTAGTAACATTGCTTTTAAAACAAAATTCCCAATATTACCTAGTATCTCACAGTGAAGAAAAAAGACTTCTGAGAACACATTTAAATTTTTGTTTTGAAACGTTATCAGTTTGAGGTTTTCTAAATACCATTTGACTCTTCGTAAGTGCAATGAAATGGAAACACTACCATGTTCTTTGGAAAAGCGTCACAGGAATGTGAATGTGAGGGGCTTGGTACCTTCCATTTTGAAGACCTGGTACGTTGCACATCTTCCTAGGATGGTTCAAATCGTGAAGTTAGCGTCTGTCTTTTGTAAACACCACTCCCAAAGTGCGCTCTCTTTCTCTGAAAGCTGGAGACTAAAAGAATGAAGCATAGATCCTCTCCAGGCCAAGAGTTGCGTCATTAGCCCTTCGTGATCAATAAGAACATTGTGGTGGTTATTTCATAGCTGATTAACTTATGTGTCTACAAGCCAACACTTGACTTGAAAGGCTGGTCTGGTTTCTCGCCGTGCGAGCGTGGCCTTTACTAGCCTGTCCTGGCACCGAGTTCTGGGACTGCTCTTCCCTGACCGCAACCAGGGTACAGCCCTTCAGTTTCGTAGTGAGTAACCCATCAGCTGGAGCCTGTACTTCTGTGAAAGGGCATTTTGTCTTTTAGCACAGTACCATGATGGCAAGATAATTAGTGTTAGGGAGGGAAAAAAACAGAATCGAAAACCCATCAGATACCTGGTTGTGGACTCCTCACCTTTGGAGAGACCGAAAATGTAGTGGCTTTATTTTTCTTAATAACTGAGATAAATGCAAACCATTACAGGTAATTGAGCATTTAATGATGAGATGATGCAGAAAGGCATAACTTAATAAAAGTTATCCATCTGTTTCTCAGTTCCTTGTTGAAATACACTGTGTCTCTTGGCTTTTCTGTAATTGGTTTATATGGTATTGTATTTTAATTCATGTCAGGATCTTACAACTTCCTCTTAAGGTTTTTGTATTCTTCTTTGCAAACTTTCTGTTTCATTTTTAGGGAACTGGAATCCTCGCGTCCTGTAGTTGAAGTGTAGTTTTATTGTGTTCGACATTACTTTTAATTTCACCAGTTGTGGGGTAAATAAACCATTGTGTACTTGGGAAAAAAAATTGGCAGAAAAACAGAATATGTTAAAGACTCTTGCTTTTCATTGCTAGTGAGATTTCTCAACTGGAGCTTCTCTGTTTTATTTTGCCCCTGGCTAACATCTAAAGATCAGTAATAAAGCTCTATGCAAATACTTTCATGTATTTAAAGAACAATATTTTGACACTCATTGACACAAGCAAAAAAATACAACACTAAATTAGTGTTCAGGAAAACAATGAAGACATTGTTCATTCATATAAAATGAATGTGAAAAATGTTGTGTTATATTAACAGAAAAGATTGCTCCTCAGCTCTTGACCTTTACTGTTTGCTAAATGACATGACTTATGATGTTATGTATTAATAGACAACTTTTTATTGTCAATAACGGATCTCAAGCAGTCACTGATACTGGTCAGACTACTGGAAATTCTAGTCACCAAAAATAAATGTTTATTCTCCAGAGTCTGGTAGTTTGAGGTAAGCTTTGCTAAAGATTTTTAAAAATATTTTTTAGACAGTTTGGAATTTCCAAATTCTTGATAAGTTAAATATTTTGAAAATGTTAATTCAAAATATTAAAGGCTTGTTTTTCTAGATTTCATCTAGATTTATAAATACTCCCCAAAAAATCTCCTGTCACCATCTATGTGCTTTCAAAATAATTGAACTTTTAGGAGCTCTCTTGATTTTTTTTTTTTTTTTAATTTGGAGAACACAAAGGGGCTTTTTGTTCAATTTTCAGTAGTGTGGAGGGGACCTTATTGAAGGGGAAATTGTCCCTAAATTATTGCTTTTTATATATAGTGGAATTTCTTTCCTCCTGTATCACTAGGCTCCAATATTGCTGCTACAGTAAATGTTGTCTTAAATATACTACTTCCCTTTTCATCTCTTTCAATCAAGGACATTTACAGAGTCAGCATCTAGGAAATAATTATGATTACAGAAATGTTACACTCATGGATAAGAGCAAGTCCACAAGGGTGATTTGATCTCCCAGAAGAATAACACTGTTTATGTTGGGATATTTTTATATTTAGCAACCAAAAATTAAAGACATAATGATTAAGTCTAAATCTATTCAAGTATAATTTTAAGAGAATTGAGTGGGAGAGTGACTTTTAATTTGAAATCCTAATTTTTGTGAATGAGGACATTGTGGAGAAACACATTTGAAATGAGTTTAAGTGAACAAGTTAAGTGGAACACTGATTTCCAGTTAGAAAGATGGTACATGTGTCCTAGGCTGTAGTTCTTTAGAGGAGCTCAAGAATGAGCAGTGAACAGTGCTCACTGGGAATGAAAAACAG
The DNA here is from genome assembly GCF_964662115.1 of Mustela nivalis. Lineage (NCBI taxonomy): Eukaryota > Metazoa > Chordata > Mammalia > Carnivora > Mustelidae > Mustela > Mustela nivalis. The sequence continues at coordinate 134,544,952 of NC_139024.1, forward strand.
ACTAAGAATTCTCTGGAACTCTCCTGCTCCTCTTCTGTGCAGTAATTGTTTCCTCCTTTCTGCTCCATACCTCCTTTCCTGCTAGCATTTATCTCATTGGCCCTATGTTATTTTCGTTGCTGTTGGGCACTTGGCAGTCTTCAGTGTGGATTCTAAGATCTCTAATGGTGCCTTATCGCCTTTGGAACTGCCTTCCCGCGCTGAATACAGAGCCTGATACATGATTGGTCCCACGCACTCAGACTCAGCAAAGTTCTGAAAGTCTTGTTCCTTCTGCAGCTGTTATCATCTGAGTTTATTGGCATAAGGAGTAGAAACCAACTCAGAGAAATTCAAGTAAAATGGGATTTATCATGAAGAGTGTTGGGATACTTTATAGGAACTGGGAAGTGAAATCTGCCTTCCTGTTTGTCTGTGCATCTCTCCTCTCCTTGCCCCCCAAGCCTTGTAGTCTGACTTTTCCCACTCCTCTGCCCCAATATGCCTCGGTGCTCGGCTCTGCTTCTTCTGCCGGCCTCCCCTTGGCTTCAGCAGGGCTGACTGACTCTGTGTGGCAGTCATCCAGCCCCAGTGTTCAGTGCTGTCCTACTCATTCAGCCTCTGGATCTCTTATACAGACCCTTTGGAGACTGACCCAGAATATGTCAGGTCTCCATCCATGATAAGGGAGCTGGGAAGAAGAGGAGGTATAAAGACAGGTCACCTGGCTTAAATATGGCTGCCTGTTTCACTCCCTCAGCAAGAGCTGTGGGTAAGGATAGTCTTGCTTAGGGAAAAGGTTTTAGGAAGCTTCCTTGCCTAGTGTCTTCTGGCTACGATGTGGAGTTTATGGTTCAGAAGTTCTTTCTTAAATGTCGAACTTTCAAAACACTTTTCGTATATAAATGTTGGTGTTCCATAAGCCAGGCACCGCAGCTACCTTGTTTATCCCTCCCTGATAGACTGTCAGACTTTAGCAGAGTGCCTGGCACCTGCCACCTAAATTTTTCATGAATGTTGACTGACTAACAGTACTAGGTTAGGCCATAGAAGTCCATGCAACTGTTTCTAACAACCATTTGTAACAGAATTTTTACATGAAAATGCATGTTCGCCTAATGCAGTAAAAAGAACACTAAAAGGGGGAACTGAGGGTCTACTTACAGCTCTGGCACTAACTAGGTATGTGACTTTAAGCAAGTCACATACTCTCCCTGGTTTCAGTTGCCTCACCTCTCAGATGAATTGAACTGGATGAGAACATCTCTGCGGTCCCTTCCAGCTATAAAATTCTGTGGCTCTGACTAACAGAATCAGGATTAAATTCACTCCACCCTCTCAGTCTTCCCTCCCCATGCCATATATGGGTACAAGAATTTGATCATGGAGAGAAACTATATCCTCCCAGGCACCAATAACCCTCACAGGCTACATAATTATCATTGTCATCATCATCATCATGATAAATAATAGTCTTTAAACACTCACTATATCCCAGGCACTGTTCCAGGCACTTCACCTATATTAACCTATTTAATCCTAAAAACAAATACTGTTATTTGGTAAATACTGTTATTGTTCTCATTTGTCTGAGGGACTGGAAGATTCGGGAACTTGCCAGAAATTACCAGGTAAGTCCTGGAGCTGGAGTTTAAACACAGGTGGTCCATCCAAGTTTGAGCTCCAGCCACAACAAGCAGTGGTTCTCAGTGTGGTCCCCAGACAAGCAAACTCAGCTTAGCCCTGGATCTTCTTAGAAATATAAATCTTCAGGCCCCACCCCAGGGCTATTGAATGAGAAACTCTTGGGCTGGAGGAAGCCAGCAATCTGTGTTTTAATCTTACAGATGATTCTAATGCACACTAAAATTTGAGAGCTCCTGACTCTTCTCTTCAACACTGCCTTTCAACATATCCATAAGTGGTTCTGTAGGTATTTACTCCCCAGGAATGCTAATTGGGGAGTAAATACCTAGAGATGTGATATTGTTGCCCATTTGTACATGGACAAGGCAAACATTCAAATATAGGTGATCATAAGTTAGGAGCTAGTTAGACTGCTTTTCAAGCTCTCTGTCTCCTAGTTGCCATCACTGATGAAATCCATACAGGAAAAGTCTGGAGGTAGAGACAATCACAGAGGAGGAAGAAGAGGAGTATTATTCCTCCAGCTGTGCTGCAGAGATGAAGAGGTCTCCTCCAAGAAGCCTTAGCTGAATCTGACAAGTTGAGCAAATAGAATTATGGCAGCACGTCACACAGTATGTGGACTCTCCTTCCCTACAAGAGGGCAACCTACTTTTCAGCACTGACCCATCCCATGCAGGGCTCACTAGCTGCCTGTACTTACTGAGCAAGGTGCCCAGTCTGAACTGAAATGGGGTATGAATGCAAAATACACACTGGACTTCAAAGACTTAGTACATAGAAAAATAATGTAGAATGTCCTGATAATATTTTATATTGAAATGATACCATACTGTATATATTGGATTAAATAAAAAAATTAGTTTCACCCTTTTACTTTTTAATGTGACTAACAGAAATTTTTAAATGCAATGTGTGCTTTGTGTTAGATTTCTCTTGGGCAGCATTGTTTCAGACTAAGCTTGTAAAGTCCTATCTATATCTCTCGTAATGTACATCATATGGTGTGTCTATAGTTTTTATTTATTGGTAACAATGATCATCAAACCTGGAACTGAGAGAGCTATTGCAATGCTAGGACCTGTTATTCAGGGAGCCCAGAACCAGCCCAGAAGTTGGATTCCAAAGGTCAGAGTCAGACTGAGAGGTAGAACCAGGTGGTCAGGATGGGTTTGAAGGATAAGGTCACAGAAAAGTCAGAGCTGGCTTCCTGAGAACATGTTTAGGCCAGAAACCACGAGGAGGGAGATGGACGATCAGGTGGTCATGAGGATAGAGTAACTTCCTGCTGCATGCCCACAGCTTTTATATTGTTCCTGCTGAGCCAGGAACTAATTCTAGAATGGCTTACCTGGGTATGCGAGTGGGAACAGGTAATTGGAAACATCTGGTTGAGGTAGGTGGCTGGGCACGCTCCAGGAAACAACCACTTCTGGGAAGTATGTTGTGACAGTAATGGTGTCAGGGCCAAGTTAGAGCATTTGTTAAATTACAGTGACCTGAAAGTGAGTTTCCATATTCCAGGTGTTAGTCTGTGAATTACTGTTGCCCTCTTATAAGCCTAACACTGCACAAAGTTAAAGATAGACGGAGCTCTCTACATAGAAACTACAGGCCGAGATAGTAATGCTTATGTCAAAGACAAACATAGTCACTTCGTTACTATATTGAAGCAATCAGCTTATATTAGTCATTACAAGATAGCCCTTTGCAATAGATTTTTTCTAGAGAGGGCTGCAATAATCCCTCCCATTCAGCAGGCCCATTTGCTCTGTGACTCTACTACTCTTCTGATAAAGCAGGAGATCTGTTTCCCCTTTGTTGGAGTTTGGGTTGACCCTATAAACAGGAGTATGTAGAGGAAGTAACTCTGGGTCACTTCTAGGCCAAGGCCTCATGAGCCCTTGCAGCTTCTGTTTTGTAAAAAAGTTTGACCTAGATGGTGAGGGACCACATGGTTGGGGGACGTGTGAAGGAGAACTGAGGTGCATTTAGCATCAAGGACCCAGACCTGTGAGGGAGGCCAGTCCGATCACCTCGGCCACAGGGAGCAGAGATGAGCCATCTGCACCGAGCCCTCCAAAATTCCTAGCTCATAGAATCCTGAGCATGAAAAAGGTTTAAGCCACTACGTTTTAGGATGGCTTATTAAGCAGCATTAGACAAATGGGTTTATTTATATGTGGATTTCTCATTAAAGATTTTTCATATATTATCTTTATGGTCACATAATTTTGGGATATATATAATCAACTTAAAATAATTCATTATGCACTCAGAATATGTTATGCTAAACATACATACAAGCTGTAGATTTTGCTCAAATTAATTTTCAGTTCTAAGTGGCCACAAAATGATATTACATAGGATCGGAGACTATAGATACCTGTGTCAATACTGCCGGTTGGCATGGAGATGCTGCTGAAGGAGAAACCAGTTTCACTGTCAGTGCCATAGCCCTGGAGCTGAGAGACGATGCAGGCTGTGATCCGGGGAGGGGCAGAGAGGAGGCAATACTGCCAGACAGCACCATAGCAGCCTGGTGATTGATGGACTGTTCTGTGAGCAACGTGAACCACCCAAGGGCTGAAAAAGGAGGACATCCACATCCTGAAACAGAATATTATGAGTTTGAGGAGAGGGTTTAGAGAGAAGTTTGAAATGCAGCAGCCAGCCGCCCTCAATATGTTTTCCTGTATCTTCTCATACGATTCTTCAGCAAATGATCCCACCTTGTTTGAACAGTATTAATAATTGAAAAGGCACTACCCCCAGGATCTATACCAGAGGTGAAAGTGAAGAAAGGATTGCAAGAAGAAGAAAAGGAGCAAAACAGATGAATAACCCATATCCTAAGGAGTATTATTCAAAGAAAAATACATGGCTGGAGCTCAGTTCATTGTCCTCCATAGCTTTCAGAAAATTATAGGCAACATGTTTGTGTTCGGTTTGCTAAACACAAAGGTGGGCAAATTACAGTCCATGGGCCAGTGAGTGTGTTTGTAAATAATGTTTTATTGGATTAAGCCATGCCCATTTGTTTCTGTTCTGTCTGTGGCTCATCTTGTGCCACAATAGCAGAAATGAGTACTTGTATTAGGTACCATATGGCTCAGGAGCCTAAAATATTTACTACTTTGCCCTTTAAGAAAAAGTTTGCTGACCCTGGCTTAAAGAAAATAATTGAAAAAGTTAAGCTGGAAGTAATCAGGAAGTATATAGAAGAGAAAAAGGAAATCAGTCCAGAAACTGAAGCCACCTTAGCAACAAAATTTAAAATAAATGTTACTGAAAACAGGTGAACAAGCAGGAAGAAACCACATAAAATAATATGGAGAAGACCAAGCATAAAAATAATTAGATGGAGTATAACAGGCATAGAAGGCAGAAGAAAAGAGATACAACATGAGCATAATTGGTACACCTGGAAAGAAATGGAACAATAAAAGAGGGAAATACACTAAAAGATTCATAGAAGAAATAAGTACTTAACTTGAATCTGCATATGGTATGCCAGAAAAGTTCATTTCCAAATGATTCACATAAGACTAGGGGCTTTTAGGCTTTCAGTTCTCATCCAAGGATGAGGAAAACTAACCTCAGCCTTGGAATTTATAGATTGGTGTATGTGGCTGGAAGAAAAACACAAAGAGCAGGGCAGATTTTGACATAGCCTTTTTCTTTTGGTGCATATCAACCTAGAATAATACATTAACACCAAAAGTAAGAAGTAAAAGCTCTGTCACTTTCTAAATTGTGTTCTGTTGTTCTTATTAATTTATTATATAATGATTCTTTTCCTCCTTAGAAACTCAGGATCTTTAAAATGAAGATGAAGGACTCTTTATCAAATGAATCCACAAACCACAGTACATTTGGCCATGAAGAAAATTAATAGATTAAAAAGTCCTTAAGACCAGCCCCTGGTTTTATGCTAGATGGTTTTCTTGATATTGTTTTATTTATATAATCATATGGCACCTGTTTCCCAACTATGTCATAGTAAGAGGGAGTATCCCCTGCTAACCCTCAGAACTACATATGTTGGTACTGCAAAGCATAAGGCCTGATCTAGTGCAAGACTACTTGAAGTCCTGACCTAAACTGTGCATACCAGGCTGTTATCATGAAAACAGCTACTGAACAAAGTTTAAAGACAAAATGTATGTGATTGGAACCCCAGCTGGCATTTTTTAATCAGGAATTTTAATATCCATTTTTTCAAATTCCTATGATTTTTATTAGAATTATTTCATAGACCTTCTACCCTAATATATAGACTAATTATATGTTAATTAATCTATATATAGAATCATTAGATAATAAATTAATAAAAACATTGAAAAATCTTTTAAGATTTTTGTGACAGTAGCACATAAAGCACAAAGCACAGGGCTGAAAAAGCAGCAGTCAAATAAACATAGTTAAACATAACCTTGATTAACAAATCTTGTTATTCATGGATGACAGCTCAGTTAATAAGTGTTTGTGGCTTGGATACTGAACTGGAGGTTAATGGCGAGGTAGAAGCAATTGTAGAATCCAGATTTTTAAGACAAACACACATCACACCCCAAAAGGCATGCATGGAATCAGGTGTAGTTAGTCGGCTGTGGTGATGTACTTTGGGTGTTCTCCTTCACTGGTCCAGCTGTGAACAGCCTCCAGAGCTACCAAATCAAGGAGAGAGGAATGATCCTTCACTGCCTACTTCCGCGTTCATGACTTGAATGGCCAAAGAGTAGATTGTGGGGGGCAGTGTTTTCACTCAAATTTTCTACAGTTTTGACTTCTCTTAATTAGATTTAGAAAACAGATAGCTTCTATCTATAATTATACAGTTAGAAAAGAACGCATGTCCGAATTTAACTAATACACAGCCATCTACACTCGGCCTTCAGAGGTCAATGATATGGCCTCAGATTTCTTCTCTACTTCATGTACCTTAAAAGCAAAACGAATGTGAGACATGATTTGAAAACTGCACTTTTCATTTGCCATTAAGGGACATTTTTATGTTGAAAAATCTGAAGCCTTGGTACATTCCTTAACTGATTGTCTTTCCTCCCTGTGGGATGGATTAAAAAGCAGGAGATTTTTTTGTTTGCACTGGTGATCAGGTCACGGCAGAAAGTAAATAAGTATCAGAGGAAGTGGATAAGTCAGTCATATCCTTAAAGGGCACTGAAAGAATGTGGGAAGAACTCTCTTTTTTCTCCTTCATTCCCTGAGAGACAAAGAGAGAGGACTGACATCTAAAACATGTAACCTCAAAATTGTTTCTATAGTCAGAAGCCAAAGCCGAGTGGCGATTTGATCACAGATTGTGGCCTGGCTGTGTCATGGGTCATATGTTCAGCATGTGAACAGGAAGGTGAGAAGTGGTGAGCTTTTGCCTCAGTTGTGCCATCCATCAGAGAATAAATGGACCAAATCAACGTGTGCAGCTGTATAAGGAGGTGAATGGCTGAGTACTTCTCACACAGGGGCCTTTGTGTCCTGGACATGATCTAGCATTATGATGGGATGCACTGGGCCTCGGCTTTGTGGCAAATTACTAACCCATTATCACACCAGAACACAAGATCATTTATCTTCTAATCCAGAATGTCACCTGTTCTTCATTTACCAGTCAATAACCATTAATTATGCTCGGTGGAAATTTAAACAAAGCCCTTTCCCTCTGTTAAAACCAGTAAACTATTCAGTAATAACAAATAAATCTGGAGTTGTATATCCTTTCCCTTCCCATTCCCAGACTTGAGTCTGGTACAATATGAACTCTACAGGAAATGCCTAGAAATTGATAGGTCAAAGGCCACAGATAGTCTGATGGAAAAGAAAAGAGCAGATTCTTGGCACTCACTTTAGTGAAAGTGAGAGGCTCCTACGGATCCCCAAATTCCTGTTGGGGAACAAAACAAGTACCAGGGAACTTGTGCCCAGTGTTTAAAGTAATCCACCATTAACCAGTAATCATATTTTCTCCTTTTATTTTTAGCAATCCCTTGCTTTCTTTCACATGACTAAAAATATAATTTTTTCAAAACCATTCTAGCACAACATAGTGTTTCAAAAGAAATAAAATAAGCTGAGCAGTCCTGAAAGACCTATTTTAAATGTTATTTTTAGAATGGAAATTTGAGTAAAACACATGTAAGTGTATACACTAATCCCTCAGAAAAATGTTCAAATAGAAATCCTAGCCAGAAGCATAATTTAGTTTTTCCTAAAAACTTTGAAAGTATTTTTGAAGAAAGCCAAAACAAGTGTGTGTGTGTGTTCGTGCATGTGTGTGGGTGGGTGGGTGTGTGTGCGTGTGCGTACACTCAAGGGAGATGAGAGGGTCAGCTTAGCTGGGGAAGGGTGTCCAAAGGGCAGGCTCAGTCCCAATGAAGTCAACAATACTGTGTGCCATTGGTCACACGGAAACTCAGTGAGATAATATGAATTCATTCCAAGGACTAGACCTGGGGCTCTTGTGTGGGATCTGGAAGGAGTGGTCAGAGTTTCCAGACAGAGGAGAGAAGAGGGCATTCTAGGCCACAGGAACTGCACGTGCAAGACATGGAGACACAAGGAGCTAGCCCCCCACCAGATCTCTACTAATGCACATGTGCCTCAAGGCCCGCAACAAAAGACACCTCTGTGAGGACCTTAACAACAGAGGGTGTTGTCACAAGGCTTGGCCAGCAGACCTGGGCTGCATTTCAGACCCCAGAGCATTTTTAATAGTGGGCAAAAGCCCTGAGTTCAGGGAGGTACAAATATCTTGGAGACTCTGTGCTACATGGACTATCCCAATAAAGAGAACCTCTTGCATGTCCTGCCTTTTAAAAATGGATCAAGTATTATTATAAATACTAACCTTACTAGTGTGAATTTTTAAAGTGTTGTGACTCAGTTCATCAGCTGTGATCTCTTAATGCAAAATGACACCTGTAGATATTTTCATGAATGCCAGCAAAACTCCCTTCTAGCCGACACTTTGATTAATTACTTCTAAGTATGTCGCTGACCCCAATCTACTGCCATTGTCCCACCCAGTGTGCGTGCCTTGAAGCCACATAAAACTGTCAAAAGTCTCATCCTCCGTAAAACAAAAATAATATTGAAAAGTCTTATAATAGACCAAGAATACAAAATTTTCACAAGAAATAACTTTAAGTAAAAGATAAATATCTGGGTTTTTTTTAATTTTTTTAGAAGGGTGCCACCAATTCAAGTGAATAAAGAGGAATTAAATCTTTTTGGGTTACATCCTCTGAGAAAGAAGGTGCTCCACTGCCTTCAGCAGCTTGTCTTTCAGCTGATTCAATACCAATGAGGGAGATGCCAATCTGAACAGTTTTCTTTAGATATTGAACCAGAGTGTAATACACATAATGTTGGGGACTGTGTTCTAGTGAGGTGCCTGTTATTTTCACCTATTTTATTTTGAAAAGTGGATGAAAGTGATGGAAAAAAACAGTTGTCGCTGTTGTTGGAGGCTTGGATTTTTCTTAAAGAGGCATGCTGCAATCACATACAAGCTATACTTTTGTGGTTTTTAATCTACATCTTCAATCTGTATAACAAAATCATTAAAATTAATGCACAGTTCCAAACTATAGAAATGATAGGCCTGTGTGCTGCTGATAAAAGTTGTTATAACCTACTGGAGCAGGGCTGTGATCATTGCCACCAGTTTGTGTCTGAGACACGCAACCGCACTATTGCTCAGCTAGACTTCTTGTTCCTATTGAAAAAGTGCACCACTCTGAAGCACACACTGAGCACCTGACCTTGAAATGCTGCCTGATGAATCCTGAACTCTGGTACATTCTTATTACCACTCAAATAACTTTTTTAAAAGTGGCAGTACTGTTCATTACATAATTGTTTTCCCTTTAATGATTCTTGATTTACTTTGCTTTTTGATGTCAACACCCTGAAAATTTTCTAACTTTATTGTTAGGAAATTTGGTTCTACTTTTGAGGAAGATCATCTGTCTTCAAATGACTTTTCCTTACCTTTTGTCCATGATGTTAAGGAAAATTGGGCAATTCTTTGTAAGCTCTTCTTTTCTTAAATATACTATAGAAAGTTTATTTGCCAGAGATGGTTTTGAATGTCTTGTTCCTCTAAATTATAGCCCAAAGACCTGCTATGTGAGAATCAAGGTGCCTAAAACATGTCTTCCAGCCTATTGGTGGGAACTTCTGTGTCCCAGGCATCTATGCTGAGATGTTCCCCTGATGCTTCTGATGCTCATTAAAGTTGGAGAACCACTACTGTGATGTTGAGAATATTGTTTTAAATTTATGGTTATTTTCTAGCTGTGCGTGTCAACGTATTCAAACAAGGAGGCCGTTAGACTGAGGTGACATTTAATTCCTTAACAGCCTATGTAAGTGAACCAAAACCTAAGCCAGAGTGAGTGCACTCAAATCCAACAAAAGGAACCTTAGGAACAACCAATCACAAACAGTTACCTCTGCTTTTTCAAATAAGGCAACATGTAAACTATAGTCAATCACGTAATTCCTTTATTTTGCTTCAGTGTCTACTGTATGAAAACCCTACACCTAGTTCCTGTTGGTATAGCACTCTTAACCACCTTTGATTTAGTGCTGCCTTATTCAAATTTATGTATGTTCCCATAAAGTCTTGGGGGGGAAAATTAATATGCCTCAGTTTACCTTTTAGCAATGTCCATATCTAATTTTATTTTTTTACAGATTTTTTTATTCATTTGAGGGAGAGAGTGAGAGTGCACGTGTGGTGGGGATACAGAGGGAGAGGTAGAATTCTAAGCTGACTGCATGCTGGAGCATAGCCCGATGTGGGGCTTTATCTCAAGACCCCAACATCATGACCTGAATCAAAACCAAGGAAATTGGCTTAACCCACCATGCTACAACCCTCCAGTTACATGTTTTTGATACAATCATGTTTCTCAAGTGACAGGTGGATGCAACTTTAACTTGGATGTGCCTCTCTCTCTTTCTAGGCTATGTGGCTGATGTTGCAGAATGATGAGCCAGAGGATTTTGTCATAGCGACTGGGGAAGTCCATAGTGTTCGGGAATTTGTAGAGAAATCGTTTTTGCACATTGGAAAAACGATTGTGTAAGTATGAATTGATTTCCGGTCACATATCAGACACTTGATGGCAGGTTTGCATGTGTGCTTGCTCTTCCAACTTGGTTTTGTCTTTTTCCCCTTTTAGTCTCTTGTAGAGCAATACATGGAGTTTCAATATGAAACAGGGACTTTGTTCTGCATTACATCCAATCCCAGTTATATTTTATCTCTTTTTTTTTAAGTTTTTAATTTTTTTATTTTTAAATTTTTTCTATGGCTGACACATGGTTTACTGTGATTTAACTGTAGGTACTCCTACTCTTACTAGATCAATGTGATAATATTATATAATTGTTTTTAATATTTTCATCTATATTTTAAAATTTTGAAACAACAAAAAAACTGAGAGAGAAATTTCAAATCCATTACAAACAGTCTTCTTTTCTTTGAACCATTGAGAGTAGGTTGCCAACCTGATGCCCCATCACCCCTGGACTTTTGTGTGTATTTCCTGTAAACAATGGTATTCTCCTACATAAACACAGTACAGTGGTATTCTCCTACATAAACACAGTACAATCATCAAAATTAGGAAATTCACAATGATAGGTTACAACTCTCTAATCCTCAGATTTCATTTGAGTTTTGCCAGCTGGGCCAATGATATGCTTTATACCAAAATGATCTAGTTTATAATCATGTGTTGCATTTATGTGCTCTGTTACACAGATTTTGGAGTGAAATTTTTGGAATGTTTGCAAGATTTTTCTGAAGTCCTTTATTATAGATGGAAAAAATTTTTTCTGGTAATTTTATATTGTGTTAAAACATATATACACATACACAAAATTTGCTATTTTAACCATTTTTAAATATACATTTCAGTGACAATAAATATATCCACAATGTTATACAACCATCACCACCATCCATCACCAGAACTTTTTCATCTTCCCCAACTAAAACACGGGACCCATTAAACAGTAACTTGCCATCCATCCCTCCCCCCAGCCCCTGGCAAATACCATTCTACTTTATATCTCAAAGAATTTGCCTACTCTTGGTACCTCATATAAATCAAGTTATATAGTATTGGTCCTTAGTGTTTGGCTTATTTCATAAAACTCAATATATTCAAGATTGATTCATGTTGTAGCCTATATCATCATTTCATTCCTTTTTAAAATTGAATAATATTCCATTATATGTATATGCTACATTTTGTTCATCCATTCATGAACACTGGGTCCCTTCCAGATTTTGGCTATTGCAAGTCATGCTGCTGTGACATGGATATACTGATATTCACTTGAGTTCCTTCTTTCAGTTCTTTTGAATATATAGTTAGGTGTAGAATTTCTGGGTCATATGATTATGTTTAACTTTTTGAGAAACTGCCAAACTGTTTTCCAAAATCCATTTTTGAAATATAAGAAAGGATTTCTACTTTGAGCTGTGATAGAATGACAGAAATCAGATTAAATCTCCTATCTTAAAAAAAAAAAAAGGAAACTACATAAAATATATGAAGTAGTTGTTTTAGACATTGGACAATAGGTAGTGCAGGTCTGTGATCTTTGATAGAAAAGAAACAAATGAGGTGACCCCTGCAATCACTCTGGGCCTCTTCCTGGAGGCACAGTCTTAACCATGAAACATGAAAGAGGCACTCCAACAGAGAAAACTGTTTTGCTGAGTTGAGGAGGTAGAGGTCAGAATTTAGAGTCTGAGTCACCTAACATTAGGGGGCAGAGTTCTAGAAAAGTGGGCTCTACAAAGAAAAACCTCCAGAAATCTGTATAATGACCCCATTCAGTTTGTATTGAATAATAAGAAGTAACTTAGATGAAGAACTCTCTGGGAGCTGGGAACTGAGCATTCTTCAGAGCTTACTCAAGTCTAGGAATCATTTGCATTTCAGCCAGTCTCAGTGGAGAGAACTTTTTCATCACTCAGAGAAGTGATACCAATTCTAAAGCACTATGTCTCAATAATGTGGCTAATCCTGAGAGTAAAGGCTACTCCAGACTTAGACTAACAAACTTTAAGTACAAACTTCAAAAGGACACAAGGAACAAACCTCTACCATAACAAAGCCCAGCATTCTTCAAAAGAAGAGAGTAAAATCTAGACTCATAACATAAATTTCTTAACATTCAACATTCAATAAAAAAGAATGAGTAGGACTGTCAAGAAGCAGGAAAATATGGCCTATACCCAAGAGAAAAACCAATCAGTAAAAACAGTCTGGGGAATAATAGAGATGATGTTATAAAGCACTCAGAGATGTTAAAAAGCTATTATAACTACACTCAAATATCTTAAGAAAAACATGGGTTTAGTGAGAAGAGTGAAAAAATATATATTTAAACATAGCTAGATGGAGCTTCTAGAGATGGAAAATTAAATATCTGAAATGAAAACTTCACTGTTGGTATCAAGAACAGATTAAATATTGCAGAAGAAAGGATTGTTGAACTATAAGTATATAGAAGTATAATATTAGAAATTATCCAAGATGAAACATGGAAGAAAAAAAAAAGGCTGGAGAAGGAAAAAAATAATAATAAAAGAGAACAAACAAAAAATAACAGAGTCTCAGTGATCTGTGAAATAATATCAAGCTACCTAACATGTGTAACTGGAGTCCCAGGAGGAAAAGTGGGTAGATCACAGAGGAAAAATTAAATATTGGCCAAAATCTCCCCAAATTTGGTGAAAACAATAAAATCACAGATCCTTAAGAGACACTGTATCCCAAACAGGATTAACACAAAGAAAATTTCACCAGGGCCCATCATAGTCAAATTACTGAAAATAAATGCTGAAGAGAAACTTTTAAAGGCAGCCAGAGAAAAAAGAGAACTGTTTACAGAGGAACAGATAAAAGAAAGTTTTGTTATCAGAAACTATGTAAGACGAAAGACAGTGGAGTAACAGTTTTAAACTGCTGAAAGAACCCTACAACCTAGAATTCTATACCCAGAGAAACTGTTTCAAAAATGGAGGTGAATTAAAGATTATTTTCAGACAAACAAAGGCCAAAATAGAACATTGATAGCAGACATTTAGAGAAAAAGAAAATGATAAGAGTTCTAGGTGTGGATTTCTAGGGGGGAATGAAGATCAAAAGAAACAATAAATATGTTGGAAAACAGAAAAGGTTTTTTCCCTCATTTTAAAATTTCTTTAAAAAGAAATTGGTTAGAAGTAAAAATCATAATGCTATATTATGAAATTTCTAATATGCATAAATAAATTATATGACAACAGTAGCATAAAGTATGGGGCAGGATAGAAGCATTTCATTAGTTTATTGTTTGTAAGATTCTTAAACTAGATGCAAATTGATATAAAATTATTCAGAGATAATCTGAAGTAAGTTGAAGTGCATACTACAAACTCCAGAGAAACTACTAAAAACAAAATAAAAAGTAGCAATAAAGCAATAGTAGAGTTAAAAATGGAGTCCTTAAAAAGTGTTTCATCTAAAAGAAAGAAGAAGAGACAATGGGAACAAATAACAGATGGGACAAATATAAAACAAATAACTATATTGATGATTAGGTTCATTAAATTCTCTAAAAACAAAGAAACAATTTGTTGCACTTGATAAAAAAGCTATATGCCATCTACAAGAGACACACATTAAATATAAACATACACGTGAAAAATAAAAAAGATGAAAAGAGAGAAAATGCAAACACTAATCCATAGGGACCTGGAATGGCTATATTTATATGTGACAAATTAGACTTCATCAAATTAGAAGGTATGAGTCATTTCATAATTTAAAAGGGATCAATTCATCATGAAGACATAGCAATTTTAAATGTATATATACCTTATTACCATTAGTTCAAAATACTAACAGAACTGAGGAAAAATAGACAAACCTTATATTTGAGTACTTCAACACTCTTCTGTGGATAGAAAAAACTAGAACAACATAATAAGTCTACTTGACCAAATTGACATTCTTAGAACATACCACCCCCCTAGCCCAGAGCAGCAGAATACATATATGTTCAAATGTACCTGTAACATTCACCATATAGACCATATTCAGTGCCATAAGAGAAGTTTATAAATTTTGAAGTATTAAAATTACAAGAAGATGTTTTCTGACCAAAATGAAATTCAATTAGAAATTAACAACCAGGGGCGCCTGGGTGGCTCAGTGGGTTAAGCCGCTGCCTTCGGCTCAGGTCATGATCTCAGGGTCCTGGGATCGAGTCCCGCATCGGGCTCTCTGCTCGGCAGGGAGCCTGCTTCCCTCTCTCTCTCTCTCTGCTTGCCTCTCCATCTACTTGTGATTTCTCTCTGTCAAATAAATAAATAAAATCTTAAAAAAAAAAAAAATTTCAAAAAAAAAAAAAAGTTTCTTTAGAAATTAACAACCAAAAAGAAAAAAAAAATGTTTAAGATCCCCAAACATTTGGAAACTAAACAACACACTTCTAAGTAATTCACAGGCTAATGAAGAAACCACAAAGGAAATTACAATATATTTTAAACTAAATGAAATGGGAACAGCATGCCAAAATTTGTGGGATCTAGCTAAAACAGTGCTTCAAGAGAAGTTTGTGACTTTGAGCACCAATATTGGAAAAAAAAAAAAAAAAGATCCCGAACCAGTTGTCCATTGTAAGAAGTAACTTCCCTTGTAAGAAGCCAGAAGAAGAGCAAACTAAACCCAAAGCAAACAGAAAGAAGAATTGATAAATGTAAGAACAGAGATTGATGAAATAGCAGAAAAACTGGAGAAAAATCAGTGCAACCCCAACCTGGATAAACTTTCATCCAGACTGATCAGGGGAAAAAGAGAAGACATATTTATTATATGTATTAGAAATGAAAGAAGAAACATCACTACAGATCCTGCAGATATTAACAGAATAATAAGGATATATTATGAAAAACTTCTGTCAGTGAGTTTTTCAAACTAGAGGAAATGGACAAATTCTGTAAAAGATACAACATTGCCAAAACTGACTGAAGAGAAAAATAGAACTCTTGGTTCTATCTCTTAGAAAACTCAATTTTGAGTATTTAAGAAAGAAAATAATACCCTTCCTAAAAACACTTAGAAAAGAGAATACTTCCTAACTCATTTTATTTGGCCAACATTATCCTGATACTAAACACAAAAACTGTTTAAGTGTGTGCAGACTAGTATTCCACATAAACATAGAAACAAAAAATCATTACAAAAATATTAGCAAATTGAATCTATCAGTATATAAAAAGTTGATATATCATGACCAAGTGGGATTTGTCCTAGGAATCCAAAATAAGTTTATAATTTAAATATCAACATAATTCACTGTATTTTAAAAAACGGAAGAGAGAAACCATGTGATTTTTTTCAATAGTTATAGAAAAAGCATTTGAAAAAAATTTAATGACTATTTATTATTAAATAAAAAAAAACTTTCAACACACTAGGTAGGAACTGAAGGAAATTTCCTCAAGTTGATAAATAGCCTCTGAGAAAGCCCCACAATTAACATCATACTAATGTTGATAGACTGAAGGCTTTTCTCCTAAAAATCAGGATCAAGGCAAGGATGTCTCCTTTTATTATTCCTTTTCAAAACTGTTTTGAAGATCCAAGCCAAAAATAAAACAAGAAAAAGAAATGAAAGGGAGAACTATATCTGTCTTTATTCACTGATAGCATGATGGAGTACATATAAGTATTCTACCACTGAAGTAACTACTAAAACTAACAGGTGTATTTAGCAATGCCACAAGATACAAAATCTGTACATAAAAATCAATTTTACTTATATGTATATAAAAACACTGATCAGAGAAACCAAAATAGCTCTAAATAAATAGAGGAATATACTATGTTCTTGGATTAGAGGACTGAATGTTGATAAGATGTAGATTCTCTTAGAATCTTAAAATCAGTCTATAGATTGAGTGCAGTCCCAATCAAAATCACAGACATTTTTGGTAAAAACTGACCCGCTGATTCTAAAATTTATATGGAACTGCAAAGGATCTAAAATCATTTTGAAAAAAAAAAAAAATCAAACTTCCTTTAGCACTTAATCTGCATGATATTGACATAAGGATAGATTTATAGATCAATGGAACAGAATATAAAGTCCATAAATAGACTCTTACTTGTACCACCAATTAAATTTTTACAAAGATATCAGGGTAATTATTGGGGAAGGATAGTCTTTTTAATAAATGGTGTTGGAATCCTGAATAGCCATACTATGGGGGTAGGGAGTGAAACTCAATCCATAAATCATACCATACAGAAGTTAACTGAAAAAGGATTATCAATAGAAACGTAAGAGTTAAAACTAAAAAACCATTAGATGAAAACATAGAGGAAAGGTTTTGCAGCTTCAAGGTAGGCAAAGATACCCTTGTTTCTCTACTAGGTTGAATTATAAGAGTTTTTATGTTTTATGTTCTCTCAGTCCATGACTGCCTTTTCAGTTTCTCAACAGTGCCTTTCAAGTAGCAAAAATTTTATATATTCATGTAATGCGATTTATTATTCTTTATGGCTTTTTGGTTTCTGTGTGTGTTTGCAGTGAATGTTTATATCAATTTGGGGTGAAGCCAAGGATTTCTTAGGACACCAAAATCAAGAGCCATGAAAGGAAAAAAAAAAAAATGACAAACTGAATATCACAATTAAAAACCTGCTTTTTGAAAGTGACCATTAGGAAAATGAAAAGACAATCATGATCTGGGAGAAAATAAGTGTAATACTTATATCAGACAAAAAAACTTCTATCTGGACATGCAAAGATCACCTATAATTCAAAAATAAAAAGACAAATGACTCAATTTAAAAATGGGTCCAATATCTGAACAGATAACCTCACACAAGAAAATATATAAATAGCTATTTAGCACATGAAAAGATGCTCAACAAGACTAGTCAACTGGGAAATGTTCATGAAAAGCACAATGTAACACCCCCATTAGAATGATCACCATGCCCAAGTACTGTTGAGGATGCTGAAACAGCTAGAGCTCTCATACATTAGTGATGAAATATAAATGGTACAACCACTTTGAAAAACAGTTTGGCTTTCTTAAAAAATCAAATCTATATTTATCACATGACCAGCAATTTTCCCAGGCATTTACCAAAGAAAAATGAAAATGTATATCTACATAGAGTCTTATACATGAATATGTTTAATGGCTTCATTCCTAATAATGCATTGCCTTCCCTAACATTCAATCAACGAGTAAATGAATAAACAAATGTTATGTATCTGTACAGTGGAATACTATTTAGTTACAGAAAGGAGTGGACTAGGATGAATTTTAAAATCTAGTGATTTTAAAATCAAGCATCATTACTTAGTGAAAGAAGGTCAGCCACAAAATAGTACATACTGTATAATTCTATCTATATGATATTCTTGGAAAGAATAATTTGGACTGATCGAAAGCCAATCAGTGATATTTTGAGTGAGATGGGCTGAGTTTGGGGTGGTGACTGGGAAAAAGAACAGGGAAATCTTTTAAGGTGGTAGAAATGTCTCATATCTTGACTATAGTGGTGATTGGATGAATGCAGGCATTTTTCAAAACTCATCAAACTATACCCTTGTTAACTATTTTATTATTTGTAAAATATACCTCAATATAATTGATTTTTTTAAATAAAAGGATTAGAAAACAAGGAACTTAAAGAGCCTATCATCAAGGAATATTTAAGTGAATTTAATAAAGTGTTATCACACTATTTGAAATAATGCTTAAGAGGACTTTGAATAACATAAAGTATGATGACAACAATCTTAAACTAAAAAAAAAAAGGATACAAGTTTAGATCTGTTGTATGATCTAAACTCTCTAAGACTATGCCTACAAAAGATTAGAGGAAAACGTGCCAAAAATTTAACAATGGCACTTTCCACATTGTAGAATGTAGAAAGTGTGTGTGTGTGTGTGTGTAGTGAATGTTTATATCTACTATATATATTGCTCTGTATCCAAACTGTCTGTGAGGAACTTGTATCCTTTTTTATTGAGAACTCATGTTATACACATTTTTTTAAAATATCAGGTAGTATTATAAATGAATCCCCAAAGAAGACTCTCTCTTTTTTAAATTTTTTAAAAGATTTTATTTATTATTTGACAGACAGAGATCACAAGCAGGCAGAAAGGCAGGCAGAGAGAGTGAAGGGGAAGCAGGCTCCCCACCAAGCAGAGAGCCCGAAGTGGGGCTCGATCCCAGGAGCCTGAGATCATGACCTGAGCTGAAGGCTTAGGCCTTAACCCACTGAGCCACCCAGGTGCCCCAAGAAGACTCTCCTTTGGAAAAGTGGATGAGACTTGGCCTTTCTCCCATCTTGAAGATAATGTTTGCAGTCACCAGGCCATTCTCTGACCTGTACTCCCATGATCCAAATGCCTATTTTCTGACCTAGCACAGTCCCTCACAAAGTAGGATGCTATTCCAGGAGATGTCGATGAAAGCATTCCATGTCTAGTTCATTTAGAAAATACTGAATATTATAAACCCCCTTGGAGAATTGCCAGTAAAGAAACTGTTTAACTTTGTTTAGTTCAGCATTTTCCAAGCTTAATTTTTAAGTTTATATTAAAAGCTTACACAAACAAGAGTTCTGTGGATCACCCGCTGGGAAATGTTCTTCTGTCGTTCAAACCTGAATACCAGATACCTATTAAGTCTGACTCCTTCCCTGTCTTCAGAAGTAGTACTTGCCATTGGCAGTTTCTCCGAAAAGGTACAGTAAAGCAGTTGAGTCGGTTTTACTAAAATCTATTTCAAATTTCAGGCAGTGGACTTCATTTTGTTTCAAAAGTCACACTAACCACAAATCAAGCTTTTAGTGGTATATTAAAAATTGTCTCTGAGTGGTATATAATATTTTGGTAAAATACAAAGTTTTTTTCCAAATTCTTCCAGAAAAAAGAGATTGATATGAGGTGCTAATCACTTTGTCACTTTTGTAAGAGTCTTCTGGGTGGCCGAGCATCACCCTGGCAGCACTCACCTGCCTAGTGCCCAGGTCTTTCTGTGTTATACCATTGGAGTTGTGGGAACAGAATGCTTACAGTGCATATTCTTCATAGTTTGTCTGAAAATATCAAATTCCTTCTCAGGGCTAGATAATAAAATCATGATGGTTTTGTGAATGCTGTCTGCAAGTTCTGTTCTATTGTTTGTTTTTTTTCAATTTCCTTCCTCTGGATCTTCTTAGGGCCCCATGCATCAGCATACCGATCTCAGCTGGAGGAAGAGCAGGGAAGCCACAGGCAATTTCATGTGCTAAGGCCAAGCCTGCTCCTTAGGCTTCAGAGTTCCTGCTGCAGCTGTGAGCTCTGACAGGCCAGCAAGTTCTTCTTGGGAACAGTGTCCACACAGTCAGAAAGCAGGCAGAAAGGAGCAAAGAAAACACACTGAGATCTAAACAAAGCTGGGAAGGCCAAGGATAGTATTGTACCTCAGTAACTCATAGATTATAATTTGCAGAAATATGCTTTTCTAAACTCTTCAGGAGGGCAGACCTCTTTCTCCCAAGGATGCTGTTTTCATTTCTTTATTTCAGACTTCCTAGCTTTCATTCCGAAGACATTCGTCCTTCTGTCTACACAGCCTGGCATGCTATTGTGTTGTAAAAGCACCATCTTCCCATCCTCGTGCCACATCCCCTGAGCTTGAATCCCAGCCCCATAGCTACCAAAGAGAGTCATTTACGATCACTCTGTCTCCATTTTCCCACCTGTAAAATGGGGATAATAGAATACTGACTTCACAGGGATGAAGTAAAGAGTAAATGGACTAAAAATATATGAAGCCCCTAAAACAGTGCCTGATGTTTCAAAGCTCTGTATAAGTGTTTGCGATTAATAAATGGGTAATTGATTGAAAATAAGGGATAAATAAAATGTGAGAACAGTAACATTAGACAACTGGTTTTATGTGTGGAGACGAGAAATGTTTTATGTTGGTGTGACCAGGCAGAACTGAGTGCAGACACTCATTGGAGAAAGGTCACTGCAGGGGAAAGAACACACTTGCCCACCTGTAGGTGGATAGAGGTTGTGGACATAATGAGACATCTCTTCGTCTCTAACTCCTGACCCCTCCTGAGAAGTAATGGGCTATTTATCAGAATTAGGACACCTTTTTACTCCAACTCTTTCCTTTGAAATTCTGTGAATGGCTTGGGTTCTCTCAAAATGAAGACTTTTTTATTATATCATGTTAGTCACCATACAGTACATCATTAGTTTTTGATGTTGTGTTCCATGATCCATTGTTTGCATGGAACACCCAGTGTTCCATGCAATCCATGCCTTCCTTAATACACACCATCAGGCTCACCCATCCCTCACCCCTCTAAACGCTCAGTTTGTTTTCTAAAGTCCATAATCTCTCATGGTTTGCCTCCCTCTCTGATTTTACCCCCTTCACTTTGCCCGTCCTTCTCCTAATGTCCTCCATGCTATCCTTATGTTCTGCCAATAAATGAAACTATATGATAATTGACTTTCTCTGCTTGACTTATTTCACTCAGCATAATCTCCTCCAGTTCCAACAATGTTGATGAAAAAGTTGGGTATTCATCCTTTCTGGTGACTGAGTAATGTTCCATTGGGTACATCTTCTTTATGCATTCATCTATTGAAGAACATCTTGGCTCTTTCCACAGTTTGGCTATTGTGGACATTGTTTCTATGAATATTGGGGTACATGTGGTCCTTCTTTTCACTATATCTGTATCTTTGGGGTAAATATCCAGTAGTGCAATTGCTGGGTCATAGGATAGTTCTATTTTTAATTTTTGAGGAACTTCCACACTATTTTCCAAAGTGGCTGCACCAACTTGCATTCCCACCAACAGTGTAAGAGGGTTCCTTTTCTCCATATCCTCTCCAGCATTTGTTGTTTCTTATCTTGTTAATTTTTGGCATTCTAAATAGTGTAAGGTGGTATCTCAATATGGTTTTGATTTGAATTTCCCTGACAACTAATGATGAACAGTTTTTCATGTGTCTGTTAGCCATTTGTATGTCTTCTTTGGAGAAGTGTCTGTTCCTGTCTTTTACAATAGCACCAAAAACCATAAGATACCTTGGAATAAACCTAACCAAAGAGGTGAAGGCTGTATACTCTAGGAACTACAGAACACTCAGGAAAGAAATTGAAGAAGGCACAAAAAGATGGAAAAACATTCCATGCTCCTGGATTGGAAGAAAAAACATTGTTAAAATGTCTGTGCTGCCCAGAGCAATCTATACTTTCAACGCCATCCTGATCAAAATACCAATGGCATTTTTCAAAGTGCTGGAACAAACAATTCTAAAATTTGTATGGAACCAGAAAAGGCCCTGAATTGCCAAAGAAATGTTGGAAAAGAAAAACAAAGCTGGAGGCATCACATTGCCTGATTTCAAGCTAGATTATAAAGCCATGATCGACAAGACAGCATGGTACTGGCACGAAAACAGGCACATAGACCATAATAGAGAGGAACATAATAGAGAGCCCAGAAATGGACTCTCAACTCTATAGTCAAATAATTTTGACAAAGCAGAAAAAAATATCTAAGGAAGAAAGACAGTGTTTTCAGTAAATGGTGCTGGGAAAACTGGACAGCTATATACAGAAGAATGAAATTCGACCATTCTCTTACACCATACACAAAGTTAAACTCAAAATGGATGAAAGGAATCCATCAAAATCCTAGAGGAGAACACAGGCAGTAACCTCTTCGACACTGGCCACAGCAACTTCTTTGAAGACACATCTCCAAAGGCAAGGGAAACAAAAGCGAAAATGAACTTTTGGGACTTCAAGAAGATAAAAAGCTTCTGCACAGCAAAGGAAACAGTCAACAAAACAAAGAGGCAGCTCATGGAAAGGGAGAAGATATTTGCAAATGACACTATAGACCAAGGGCTGTTATCCAAGATCTATAAAGAACTTCTAAAATGCAGATGTGGAATTAGTAGGTCCAGGCAGGGCCTGAGATTCTGAATCTCTAACAAGATCCTAAGTGATGCCCGTGCTGCTAGTCCACAGAACACACTTTGAGTAGCAAAGCCTGAGAGAATTATAGAATCTCAGGTTTGACATGAACCTTGACAATCATTGAGGCCAATCCCTTATCACTTTCTACCTTGTTATTAGTCATCTCTGATTCTGCCTTCCCTGGTAGGCTAGACAGTGGGCTCCTTCAGAGCATTATTTAATTCTAGTACCCTTCCATTCCTTTCATTCTGCCCAATATAGTGTCAGACATTTAGTAAAATAAAACAAAAATCAACAATTTAATTTATGGAAAAATAATTTTTGGAAATTGGAGGATTTGATTTTAGGGTTGTCTTGAAGGGGCGAAGGAGTACTTGCTTAAAAATGAAAAGACTTAAAAATTCCAGAGCTTTCCATGAGAACAGTTCAGTGAGCACCTGCAACTGGTTTGTTCCTTTTCTTCTTTTTCCATCCTATCCCTTCCATCTCCAGTACTCATAATATCGCCTAAGTGCCAGTTGAATTTAATTGCAATTGGATTGAATTTATCATCTGATAAACTGAGGTAAAAAGAGTGCTCTGGACTTTCCATTTCTGTCATTAATAAATTCAGGAATGCACTAAGATGAGATGAAGAAATCTAAAACCCAAAAGTCATACACCCCCTTTTTCTTTCATATGGCTTGGAAAAGGTAGACCAATAGATGACTGGAACCTCTAAAGAATAAAGCCAAAGTTTCTGGAAATTGCTTCTGTTCCTACTGACTAAAGCAATCCCTAATACGAGATGAGATGCTATGCTCATAATACAAGTCATGTCAGAACCTAAGGAACTTTGGTTTATTTATTAATCATTAGGTACCCAATCCTACCCGTTCTTGATGAATCAAGTTCTTACAAATGAACTAATCATTTACTTTATAAAGTAGTTTGCTTACCTCAAAAACATTATAATAGCAATCTGTCAAAAATAACCTGAAAATTGGAGAATGTCCAGGAGCTTATCTTTTTGGAAAAAGTAACATGCTTTCCTATAACATTTTACATTTTAAAACATTTGACATTGCTTAATCCCAAGACTGTGGAAGTCCATAAACCCATGACCAATGTCCTTATTTGTAGTATTCTTGAGGTAGTTTTGCTTCTGAATTGTAATATGTAGAGCAAAAAATTTTAATTTGAATTACTTTGTATAAATCGTTTTTCATTCACTTATGTTTTCTTTCTTATTTAAGCTAGCTGACTTATAAATTTATTTTCCATAAAAAAAAATTTTGCAGGAATCTAACATTTATTAAAGAAATCAAAGAAGGTATAGGCAAAGTATGGTCTTTTTTGTTTTAAATACAATGCTGCAGGTTGAAAATTTAAACAAAAATTAAAAGTGTACCTTTGTAATGTAATTTAGTCATCTAGATTATCTTTATGCCCTCAATTTCCTACTTTATAGAAGATATGTCATGTTTCATCTTCTGTGGATTTAAAAATGTATTGTGGATTACTTATATTGGGATTGAGGGGGTTTTTATACCTTTTAAATATAGAATTCATGTTGCTTTTATTTTTTTAATATTTGTAAGATTTAATTTATTTAATTGTCAGAGAGAGGGCACAAGCAGAGGGAGTGGCAAGCAAAGAGAAAAGCAGGCTCCCTGCTGAGCAAGGAGCCTGATGTGGAGCTTGATCCCAGGACCCTGAGATCATGACCTGAGCCAAAGGCAAACACTTAACCAACTGAGCCACCCAGGCATCCCTTCATATTGCTTTTAAATGACCCTCTGAAGGCTTTATTAAAATGCATACATAAGAAATCAATATCCTCCACTCTGCAGCAGAAAAAAAACTTAACATCTTAGTCTGTGAAGATATGTGCACTTTGTGTTTGTGTTTTCTCAAGGAATCAACATGACATTTTATTTTTAGGGGTGTTCTATTGAGCTCCAAAAGTTATGAAGGATGATATAAAATAAATTCCTTTTTTTTTTTTTAGTGTGTGAAATATCCACGCTAATGAAATCTTAAATATAATAAAAGTATTTATAGTAGGAAGGAGAGACAAGTGATTGAGCATTTTTAGGAGTCAGAATTTTCTTTTGTTTTTAAGGAAGTGAAACTGAACTTAAAATAGCCTTGAAGATATTCAGATCCAGGACTTGGTAGTCTATCAGGGCTCTCTTTGCTTCTTGGAATGCTGCCTTCATTCCCTCAACATGTCCCTAATGCAGAGGACATCACTGATAGCATTTCTGGGGACATAGAATAACATGGTGAATGAAGAAAAGAACCTTTTGACAGTTATCCATGTGGAAACCTCCTGAGGAGGGATTCTGACTGGGCCCACTGGGCCCATGGTAACCTCTAGACCATTCACAGAATCCAGAGTTATTTCCTAGTTCCCGCCTGTTGTTAGGGTTAGAGAATTCTGTGCTTGGCAGCCCCATAGAAGTCGCTGATCTAACCCAGGAAAGGATCAAGGTCCTTCCCCCAACAGGGGGTGTTATTTCTAGAAGAAAGGCAGAAAGTGGTATTCAGCAGGGAAAAACAACATGTTCACATAGCATTTAATGATCATTTAGTATGAGCCCAAAAATGTGCTATGAGCTGACCACTGACTCAGTTCAGTTCCAGGGCTTGGGGCACTGTTCTCACTGAGAAGGAAACTGAGGCACAATGAAGTTAAATATCCTCCGAAGGTTACTCAGCTAAGTGAGGGGTAGAGCCAATGTGTAAACTGAGCATTTTCTGACTCAAGAGTCCCTTTCTTTATATTGCACTTTTCCTCCTACTTGTTTCCATCCTTTAAAAAAAATACTCTGAATGTGATGGTTGCATGCTAACAGTGGAGTCACATCATAGGCAAACAACTTGAAAAACCAGATCCAGGCCCAAATGCCTCTATGAAAAAGAAGCCCCAACCAGAATGCCAAGAGAGCAAAAGAAGTTAAATCTTGGCTTGTGAACCCTCACAAGCCCAAGTTCTGGTGGAAAAAGCAAGATTTGAAGGTTCTTCCAAGAATAATCTTCACTCTCTGCAGTTTTGTTTCTAAGCTCTTCCACTAGAAGCAAATTCCCCCTAACTGTAGCATCGCTCTGTTTCCTTGAGCACCTCCTGTCCTTTGAGATCTGCAGTTGTAAGTGAATGAGACAGGCCGGGTGTCTGTCTCAGTCACCATTGTCCTCAGTGCTTACAACAGCTGACCTATGATACCTTCTTACTTGAATCCAAATGGATATCCAAAAGCCACTGTCCAGAAAAACCTTCCAAGAATGCTCCTTATCACCCTAACTTGCCCAAGTTAGGTTCATCATGGATCTGTCTTTCCTGGTGGTGTCAGCTACAGAGAAGCCACTCTGCTTCTTACCCCTGGGAGCTACTAGGGAGGGATGATAAGGACCTTACTGCACACAAGGGTGTGGCGATGGAGCATATGGGCTCACCTGAGAAAGACTTAGAATCAGTAGGATTTGGTGAACAATTGACTCTAGAAGGTTAGGGAGAGCTTCATTAGTGGTGCCGTCATTAAGACAGAAAACTTTCTGCCCTCCCACAGTTTGCCTGCTGGGCTTTATGTGCCTTTATGGGTATTTTCTCTAAACCAAACTTTTCCTTCAACCTCATTATTACAGGAGTGTCGTATCAGACACACAATCAGCATCTGGAGCGTTCTCACTTTAGCTCTTTTAAGATCTGTTAATCACTTTTCAATTCTGTTACTGTTTTTGAAATTATCTTGTAATTTTCACTGGAAATGCTTGGAAAATGTGTTGCCATCTGTATGTTTAGACTTGGTACCAGTATTTACTCTTGTGTCTTTGATATCATTTGAGTGAGTTTTGATTTGAATTTATTAGAAAATAGTACATCCATTTCAGTGTAGGTGAGTAGAAGACACTTGGGAGCAGATCAGTACCAAGTACGATCCTGATATCATGTAAGGTGATATGCTGGACAATTAAGTTCCCATTTGGTCACTTGTATTGACAAGGCATCCTTGTGACAACAAATGTGTTCTTCTAAGGGTGTTTGTTTATTTGGAGGAGGGTGCATTGTTGGCTTTGTTTTTAGTGTAATGTTTTGCCTTACACTTTCCCATCAACTTATTACTAAATAATGTGAAAAGGAAGCACTTTTCTCCTATAATTAAAGTGACAGGAGCATAAGCTAAACTGGCAAATCCTTCTCTTGACTAATTTTCTGTCATTAATCTTATTAAATTTTAAGAAGAGGGTTGTAAGAGTAGCCTGCATACTTGTGAGCCACCACTGTCTGTGCTGGGGGTAAAAAAGACGTTTTGGCCAATGGAAATATTTATCATACTTTGTGGCACTCTGTCTACATTTTAAGTAAGAACGGCAAGGGGCAAAAAATTACTATACATTTAAAAAGAAACCCATTTCTGGGCGCCTGGGTGGCTCAGTGGGTTAAGCCGCTGCCTTCGGCTCAGGTCATGATCTCAGGGTCCTGGGATCGAGTCCTGCATCGGGCTTTCTGCTCAGCAGGGAGCCTGCTTCCTCCTCTCTCTCTCTGCCTGCCTCTCTGTCTACTGTGATCTCTGTCTGTCAAATAAACAAATAAAATCTTAAAAAAAAAAAAAAAAGAAAGAAACCCATTTCCAAAATCGTTCTGGCTAAGATAACAAGTCATTTTGTGCTCATGCATATACTTCCCCTAACGGGGAATTGCTCCCTGGTGGTTGTGATTTCTGGCCCTTGGGCCTTGAGGATGAGGGTGAGGAGGCCTGTAAAAAGTGGAAGGCCAGTGGATGGAGATTGGGATGTGAATCTTTTACCCCTGTGACTGGTGCATCTGCCATAAAGCACTCAAAATCACTGCTTCCTCAGTAAGTTACCTAGTTAAGTGGCCAGCATAGTTCCTAAGACATAGATACTCAATAAATGTGCTCATTTCTCCTACTTTCTTTTTCTCTCAAAGTGAAACTCATCTCAGAGAATCAGAAGACATTTCCTTTTCTTTGAGTAGTGCAGGCTCTAATTGCCTGACAATAAGAACATGTTATTTACGAATATACACAAATGGATGTAGATATTGTGCAAATTTAGAGTATCTGTACTGAACTAGTATCACCATGATCACAATTGGAGCAATGTCTACAGAAAGATGGATTTAAGTGGGCTCTTGGCCAACGTGGGAGATATGGATGGTAGTTAAGAAGAGGGAAAGCATTCTAAGTGGGTGGAAAGGCATGAGAAAAGGCATGAAGGCAAGAGTTAGTAAATTGTATGTGGGCGATGGGCAAGCTGATAAACTGGGTTGGACCAGCCTGACCACATTGGGCATATTGAGAGATATTCACACCTACTATTCCCTCTGCTTCACTGTACTTCCCACTCATTCTCTAGGTCTTAGCTTAGACATCCTCCCTAGCCCAGCATCCTACACTCAACCAAGTCTTGCTAGGTGCTCTCCTGGTCCTCTAACCACCTTCTCTCATCATTCATACACTATATTGTAGTGGCCATGAGACTTGAAGCCGCTTCATGACAAAGACCATCTAGCTTATTCATACCTGTGTCTTGCACCTGGCTTAGCTTACTAGGTTCTCCTAGTAGGCACTTAACAGGTGCTCAGTGAAGATTGATAGGAGGTAGGAGGAGAGGAGATGGATGGATAAGGTTGTGCGAATAGAGAAGGTACAGATGATGGAAGCCCTAAGCTATGACTGGGATTCATACAGATGTCAAGCCACTGTCCTTAAATTGCACTTTCCCACCACAGCCCCTTGGTAAGATCTCTGTTCATTTTTCTTCCTCCAATAAGACAGAAGAAACTCTACCTGCATTCTTTGGGTATAGACAGGATGCCCCAGCTGAGTTAAAAGAAATAAAATTAAAGCAGGTAGTTTAGAGCCTGGTTAGCAATCCAAGCAAGGATAGCATAGAAACACCAAGGCTCACTTAAAAACTAGCAGCACATTTGAACTTCCCTTCACTGCCATTTTTACATCTGAGAAGAACCATCTCTAGGCTTTTTCCTTTTTGATTTTTTGAGCTACCCTCATTAGACATGATGACCACACAAGACTTTTTTTTCATTGAGTTAATCATACCAATGTGATTTCTCAAAGATAAAGCATAAGGAAAGACACTTTGAAAGTACAATTTAAGTTTCACAGTAATACTGATAAAAAGAAGAAAGCAAGGAAAACATTGACCAATCAAGAACTCTTACTGGTAATAATGTCTGGGAGGGGCACCCCAGGAAAATGACAGTGACCTTTTAAGAGGACACCACACCCGTTCTGCTTATTCCAACTGTGTGAGATAGAGGTGTCGTCTCATGGCCTTCCTGAAATTGTTCAGCCCCCTAAACTCCTTTCTCTCCACATATAAGCTGCAGATTATACTGCCTGTCTGTCTCCTGGTGTGGAGATTTATCCGTTGGCATTAACAAGAGGCCCATGATATGGAAAGCGCAAAATAGATGTAGTCGTTACTCTAACAAGTAACAGGAACAGCTGTGTAATGGATTGAAATTTTACACTTTTTGGTGTGGTTGATTATTCATTAATGGCATGTAATAGCTGAAACCTCCTTACTTAGTAACAATTGTCATTATTAATGTAAATTAAATGGATTAAGATTGAGCATGAATGGAGTCTACATTTCAATAGCCATGTTGTCTTTCTGTGCACAACTTAAGTTCTCATACACACATGCTACAACCTTTACACTAGTGTTGTCTCAGAAATTAGAGTAGATTTTGTGATTAAAACAGTGGTCCCCTGAACATAAAAATTATACTCTGTCTTCCTCTCCTGTTCCACTAACCAGTCGCCCCTTACTCCTTTCTGGGAACATCCCTTCCCCCTGGCCTTAGGATTCAGCCCTCTTGCCTCCTCAAAAAACTATCAGTTATCTCTCCCTTCAGCTGTCTTTCATGGCTCCTTCCCATCAACATCTTGACATTGTTGATGCCTTATATTGTTAAAAAAAAAAATGCATCCCTGCAAATATGCATTCCCTTCAGACACTGCTCTTCCTTTGTTCTATCAAAAGGTACCAAAGAGTTGCCTCTTCTCGCCACCTCTTTCTTTTCCTCCATTCCCTTCTACACCTACACCTCAGTCTACCTTTGCCCCATCACACCGTCAAAGCAGCTCTTTCTACCATCCCCAAGGACCTGCACTGCACTAAATCCAATGGACCTGTTTCAGTTCTTCAATTCTTGACATCTCCCTGTTGTCTGGCATTGTTGATGTGCTCTCCTTTCCTTGGCAAGTGCTCCTCTTTCCTCCGTTCTACAGTTTGCCTGCAGTTCGCTCTACAGTTTGCCGGCTTGTTCCCTGATGGCTCCTCCTCAGTCTTTGCAGACTTGATCTACCTGCCGCATGAGTGTTTTCCTCTGTGGATGTATTGGGAGCTGGGGAGTGGATGGCATCACAACATCAGCTCCTCAAGTTGTTGAGAAGGCAGAAGGGAGGAGATGTGGAGGAAGCACTGGGTCTTCAGCGGGGAAAGGTGGGGCTGAGCTCACCAGACCACTGAGAGGGAGCAGGTGGGAATGGCCTTGGTCAGTCAGAGTCTGCTGTTTGTAAACCTAAACTTTGTTTAGAATGATTTTTTTTTCCCTTCCTTGTTGGGGTTTCTTTTTTCCAGTTACACCAGCACATAATTTAAATTTTAGTCATTGCATGGGAATTGTCACAAACCTGAGTAGTCTCCCGCCCTCTACTCCCTCTTCCCCATTTTCACAGCTATTGCTACCCAATGTTTGGGCCATTCTTTGGGTGCTTTCTGTCTGGAACTGTATGCTCTCCTGCTCTGGTAAATTGTCTTGATTTACCCCAAGAAAATATTTGCCCTGCTCTATGTTTTTCTGTTCTCTTTCTGGAAATCCTATTGTGCTCTATTATACTCTTTTAGCTGATTATTTTGGCATTTACCTTCATGTTTCAAAGTAAAATGTTTTTATTTCTGGTTCTTGATTTTTATCCTCTTCTAGGTGTTGCTATTGGCCTCCTTATCTTCAAAATGAGTGTTTAGTTTTCTTTTTGTTTTCTTTTCCTCCCCTTGCCCTACCCCTCCATTCTCTGAATATTCTATTATTATATTTTAATTGGAGGCTAGCTTAATATTCAGTGTTACATTTTCATGACTGATCCATGATATGATTTTCAGTAAACCACAATTACTTTTTCTTTTCCATACAATTGTCACTTGTTTACCATAAAGCTAATAATTCTCATTTATATTCATTTGCATTATTTCCTATGTATTTACAACTAAATTTATCCCAGACCTTGCCCCAGCTGTCTAAATCACCTTTGAAGGCGTTCAGGCCTGTGGGTTATTCCCCTTAGTTATGTCTTCCTGTAACAGGGCCTCTGGAACCTTTCCATCTAATCCCACCTAGACTGGTGGAAAGTTGTCATTCTGTGATCTATCTTCATTCTCATCTGGGAGGGTTTGCTCAGCCACTCTCCTGGGTTCTCTATTTCCTGGCATCTTTTTAGAAACTCTTTGGTTTGATGGAGCAAAACCTTAATTAGATTCCTAAGAAGAGTGCATGGAAAGCAAATATTTTTGACCAAGTATATCTGAAAATACCTTTATTCTGTCCTCAGTATTTAAAAGGTAGCTGATCTATATTTGTTGGTTGGAAATACATTCCCCTCAGAATTATGAAAGCCTTGCTCCATTGCCTTTTAATTTACAGTGTTACTGTAGGAGGCTGAGAGCCATTCTGACTCCCTGCCCCTGTGTGTTCTTTCTCTGTCAGTCTTTCTCTTTCTCCTGCTCTTCTGAAATTTCATGTGACATGAGTCCTATTCATTATTTAGGGCATTCCATTGGGCCCTTTCAGTCTGGAAATGCATGTTCTTCTGCTCTGATCAATTTTCTTGATTTAACTTGATTATCTGCTCTGCTCTGCTTCATTTTTTTCTGTACTTTTTCTGGAAATCCTATTATACTGACCTCTTGAGGCCATCTTCTGATTTTCTTATCTTCCTTCTAGCTTTTCATATCCCCATCTTTTTGCTCTCCTTTCTGGAAGATTTCCTCAATCTATCGCTAAAATCTTCTCTTGAATTTTAACTTTTCAATTTCTCAAATCATTTCTCTTTTTTTTTCAGATTGTCCTTTGTTATATAGTATCATATTTTTGTTTCTTTGGTACATGTTCTTATCTCTGAAGATATTAAGATGGAATAGGAGAGTTTTTCTCTGTTTTGTTTTACTTTCTAATTACCTTTCTTCTTTATTCTATTTCTCCCAAGTTGCAGTTTTTCAATTCATTTGTTATTTCTCTTCAAAAATGTTTTCCTTATACATCTGTCTGGTAGTACTTGGTTTCCTGTTCATGTTTAAAAGTGGGGGCCTGGGGCACCTGGGTGGCTCAGTTAAGCGACTGTCTTTGGCTCAGGTCATGATCCCAAGGTCCTGGAATCAAGCCCTGCATTGGGCTTCCTACTCAGAGAAAGCCTGCTTCTCTCTCTCCCTCTGCCTGTCACTCTGCCTACTTGGACTCTCTCTGTGTGTGTCTGTCAAATAAATAAGTAAAAATCTTTAAAAAAAAAAAAAAAAGTGGGGGCCTACCAAAATTAACAAGACAGTAAACAACAAGTGTCGGAGCAGATGTGGAGAAAGGGGAACCCTCTTCCACTGTTGGTGAGAATGCAAAGTGGTGCAGCCACTTTGGAAAACAGTGTGGAGATTCCTTAAGAAATTAAAAATAGAGCTACCCTATGACCCTGAAATTGCACTACTGGGTATTTACCCCAAAGATACAGATTGTAATGAAAGGAAGGGCCATCCGTACCCCAGTGTGTTCATAGTAGCCAAACTGTGGAAAGGGCCAAGATGCCCTTCAGCAGACGAATATATAAAGAAGACATGGTCCATATATACAATGGAGTATTGTGCCTCCATCAGAAAGGATGAATACCCAACTTTTGTATCAACATGGATGGGACTGGAAGAGATTATGCTGAGTGAAATAAGTCAAGCAGAGAGAGTCAATTATCATATGGTTTCATGTACTTGTGGAGCATAAGGAATAACATGGAGGATATTGGGAGAAGGAGAGGAAAAGGGATTTGGGGGAAATCAGAGGGGGAGACAAACCATGAGAGACTGTGGGCTCTGAGAAATAAACTGAGGGTTTTGGAGAGGAGAGGAGAGAGTTGGATTTGGGTGAGCCTGGTGGTGATATTAAGAGGAGGGCATGTATTGCATGGGGCACTGGGTGTGATGCATAAATAATGAATCTTGGAACACTGAAAAAATAAAGTTTTAAAATAAATAAATGAATAAAATAAAAGTGGGGGCCTACACTCTCACCACTCTTTTTCAACATAGTACCGGAAGTCCCAGCCTCAGCAATCAGACAATGTAAAGAAATAGAGGGCACCCAAATCAGCAAAGAAGAAGTCATACTTTCACTCTGGTGAAAATGATATGATACTCTCTGGAGAAAACCCAAAAGACTTCACTGAAAAATTGCTAGAACTGATACAGAAATTCAGCAAAGTTGCAGAATATAAAATCAATGCATAGAAGTCAGTTGCATTTCTGTATATTAACAATGAAGCAGAAGAAAAAGAAATCAAGGAATCAGTCCAGCCATAAGATACCTAGGAATAAACTTAACCAAAGACGTGTAAGATCTGTATTCTGAAAATTATAGAGCATTAATGAAAGAAATTCAGGATGACACAAAGAAATGGAAAAACATTCCATGCTCATGGATTGGAAGAAGAAATACTGTAAAAATGTCTATGCTACCCAAAACAATCTACACAGTCAGTGCAATCCCTACGAAAATACCATCAGCATTTTTCACAGAGCTAGAAAAAACAATTCTAAAATTTGTATGGAACCAAAAAAGACACCAAATAGCCAAAATAATGTTGAAAAAGAAAACTAAAGCCAGAGACATCATAATTCTGGACTTCAAGCTCTATTACAAAGCTGCAATCATCGAGACAGTATGGTACTGGCACAAAAACAGACACATAGACCTATGGGACAGAATAGAGAGCCCAGAAATGGACCCTCAACTCTGTAGTCATCTAATCTTCAACAAAGCAGGAAAGAATGTCCAATGGAAAAAAAGACAGTGCCTTCAACAAATGGTGCTGGGAAAATTGGACAGCCAGAGACAGAAGGAAGCTGGACCACTTTCTTACACTATTCACAAAAATAAACTCAGAATGTTTGAAAGACCTAATGTGAGGCAGGAATCCATCAGAATCCTAGAGGAGAACACAGGCAGCAACCTCTGTGACCTCTGCCACAGCAACTTCTTGCTAGACACATTTCCAAAGACAAGAAAAACAGAAGCAAAAAGAACTATTGGTATTTCATCAAGATAAAAAGTTTTCACATGGCAAAGGAAACTGCCAACAAAACTAAAAGGTAGCCTACGGAATGGGAGAAGAAATATGCAAATATCTTATCAGATAAAGGGCTAGTCTCCAGAATCTATAAAGAACTTATCAAACTCAACACCTGAAGAATAATCCAGTCGAAATAAGGACAGAAGACATAAACAGACATTTCTCCAAAGACGACATAGACACATGAAAAAATGCTCTACATCACTTGGCTTCAGGGAAATATAAATCAAAACCACAATGAGATACCACCTCACACAGGTCGGAATGGCTAAAATTAACAACACAGGAAACAACAGATGTTGGCGAGGATGCAGAGAAAGGGGAATCCTCTTACATTGTTGATGGGAATGCAAATAAGTACAGTCATTCTAAACAGTATGAAGGTTCCTCGGAAAGTTAGAAATAGAGCTACCCTACAACCCAGCAATTACACTGCTAGGTATTTATTCAAAGGATACAAACAGTGATTCAGAGGGACACATGCATCCCAATGTTTATAGCAACGACATCCACAATAGCCAAACTATGGAAAGAGCCCAGATGCCCATCGATTGATAAGTGGATAAAGAAGAGGTCACACACACACACACACACACAGGAATACTACTCAGCCATCAAAAGGAATGAAATCTTACCATTTGCAACAAACACTGTGGATAGAACTAGAGCATATTATGCTGAGCAAAAAAAGACAGTCCAGGGGCGCCTGGGTGGCTCAGTGGGTTAAGCCGCTGCCTTCAGCTCAGGTCATGATCTCAGAGTCCTGGGATCGAGTCCCACATCGGGCTCTCTGCTGAGCAGAGAGCCTGCTTTCCTCTCTCTCTCTGCCTGCCTCCCCATCTACTTGTGATTTCTCTCTGTCAAATAAATAAATAAAATCTTTAAAAAAAAAAAAAAGACAGTCCAAGAAAGACAAATACCTTGTGATTTCACTCATGTGGAATCTAAGAAACAAAACAGATGAACATAGGGGAAGGGAAGGGAAAAGAAAATAAGATGGAAACAGAGGGAGGCAAATTATAAGAGACTCTTAACTAGAAAACAAACTGAGGGTTGCTGGAGGGGAGGTGGCTGGGGATTGGGAAAATTGGGTGATGGGCATTAAGGAGGACACTTGATGTAATGAGCACTGGTGTTATTTGCAACTAATAAATCAGTAAATTGTACTCCTGAAACTAAAATAAATAAATACATAGATGAATAAATATTTTTTGTCAGCTCTTCAAATTTAAAAAAAAAAAATTTTTTTTTTTTAAATGGGAACATAAAAGCCTAATTGGGAGTTTTTGAGAACATGGTTAGAGCTTGTTGACTGTGTCACTGTAGGGAGACCTGACAGGACCATTTAGTTAAAGCATCTCTGATGCAAGAGAAGAGTCTTAGTTTCCTGCCTGGAAGGAGATATGCCTGACTGCCAGAGCCCTGGGGAGTCTCAGCATTCAGCACATATACCTCTCTGAATTTTTCCTTCTTTTCAGCATGGTGACCCCACCCTTCAAAGCCCAGTGACCTTCAGTCCTGGGAACTTGTTCTCCAAGGAGGGTGAAGCAGTTGCCAAGTGATGTGGAATCTGGGAGGGGACTGGGCAACACACTGCTTCTCCAGGAAAGTCATAATCCGCCCTCACTTCCTGACATCTGAGGGCTTCTGCAAGTGTAAATTGGGTTCATTCTCAGCTTCCCCACTGCTGGCTTAGGAGTCTGTTTTCTAGAGCTTCTGCTAAGTCCTTTAACACTCATCCATCTGGCTTTCTAGCTTCCAGAATTTGGTTTCTCTTGTCTCTTTCTTATTCTTTTAGCCCTTGTGAGTTTATTCCTTTTTTGAAAGGGGTCTGGGGAAGAAACAAAAGTGTACAAACCACCACCTTTATCCAGAACCTAATAAAACTTATAGGATGACTTTATCTCATTTTCTAAATCATAGCCTCTGGCAACCTCCCATTTCCATCTCTGTGTCCTAATAAAATAGTAGTTTTAAAAATAATTCCTGAGGGGCGCCTGGGTGGCTCAGTGGGTTAAGCCGCTGCCTTCGGCTCGGGTCATGATCTCAGGGTCCTGGAATCGAGCCCTGCATTGGGCTCTTGGCTCAGCAGGGAGCCTGCTTCCCTCTGCCTTCCCTCTGCCTGCCTCTCTGCCTACTTATGATCTCTGTCTGTCAAATAAACAAATAAAATCTTAAAAAATAATAATAATTCCTGAGCACTTCGATGATATTCAGGTTGCCAAAAGGAGTGCCTCATCTCCTCCCTTACTTTAACTCTGTCTCCTAAACTTAATACAGTTGATTTTGCTTTTGTTGTTCATTAAAGGAGTTCCTAGTTGAGTAGATTTTAATAGCACCTCATCTTGCCTTATTGTGCTTGATTCCATTATTCTTGAATGCTTTCTATTGCAATTTAATGCTTATTAGGAGCCAACAGTGTATTTTAAAAATTGAATTATGCAGGGCCTCTGCCCAGAGAGCTGCTGATCTAAATTGGTGGGTAACAATTCCTGTTAGTTAGCTGAATCCTTGATTCCCTGTCAAGCCATCTTCCTTTCTTAACATCCCAGCTCTGCTTTGAGTCAGAACATTGCTTGTTAGGACAAGTTAGCTGTTACCTTTTGCTTGTTAATACAAGTGTTTTGTGTATTCCTATAACTGAATGTTTTTTGGCCCTTGGCCGAAACTTTTACTTACTGCCCGCATGCAGACCTACTGCAAATTGCAAAGTGGTTTTTGCCAACTCCGTTCTGCTTTGAGTCATTTCCTGGTTACAGCTGATTATTCAGTCCAACTAGATTAATTGTAGGGGCAATGCCATACCCCTAGAGATGGTTTGAACTGTAGACAGCATTTGTAAGATGGCCGCCCAGCAGACAGTGTTCACACAGAGGCCAAGAAGGATTGTGTGCCTGCAGCTCATATCCACAGGTGCCCAAGTGACAGCAAGCTTAAATCTATCTTGCAGATTCCTTCCATCAGTCTTTTTCCGTTTCAACTACTCTTTACTAATCTCAGATGTTAGCATATGGCTGCAGAGTAGTCAGAGGGAATAAGTAGTAAATGGGAAAATTCAAGCTGGTCCAGCAATACAACCTGTTGGTATGAATGGGAATTAAATGCTTTCTTTTAGTTGAGCGTGAAGATATACAATTAACTCATCCCCTAAAGCAGGGTGAGCAACCTATGGCCTACTGGCCAAAACCTCACCTGTTTTCTACTGTCCTCTAACGATGTTTTTACAGTTTTAAAGGGTAGATTTAAAAAAAAAAAAAAATGATGATGATGAGAAAGAGGAAAGGAAGGAGGAAGAAGAAAACAGAAGTGGAAGGAGGAAAGGGAGGAATATGTAACAGAGACTGTATGTGATCTGTAACACCTAAAATCTTTACTTTCTGGTTCTTCACAGAAGCTGTCAGCCCCTACTCTAGAGACACAATTGGCTCTGCCTCATCCCTTTCCTGCCCCACATGTTCCCTCCCCAGGCAGGGAATGCTCTCCAGGTCTTGTGTGTTCATGTGTGGTTTCAAAGAAATAAAATTAGGTTTGAACGTCCAGTTATCACACTTGTGACATCTGAGCGGATTTATCAATAAGAAGGACAGTGTTCCCAGTATGTATGTGTGCACGTGAATCGGTGTGACACATGGTAGATTACATACCTAGCTGCTTTGGGGGTAAACAGCAAAACTATGAACGGTAATTTTGTTAACCCTTTTGGCTTAGCGGGAGATATCGTCAGGAAGACATGCTGAACTGGTTTCTCTTTGTGAGTACAAAATGGCAGCCAAAATAAAAACATGCTTATGAGGTACAAATATCCTTTCACTTACTGAAAGCCTAACCAAAGAGAAGGCTTCACTTAAACATTAACTTTGGAATTAGGGAATTTTTAAAAAAAAATAATGATTTTACCAGTTATTTTCCCTTACTGTAGATATTTGTCTTTTCCTTATGAAATGTACAGGGATGGGGCACCTGGATGGCTCAGTCAGTTAAGCACCCGACTCTTAGTTTTTGCTCAGGTCACAATCTCAGGGTCATGAGATTGAGCTTGCTGTGGAACTGGGAGTCCACTGGACTGGAGTTTCTATCTCCCTCTGCCCTCCCCCTCCTCTTGATTGCATGGGCCTCTTGCTATCTCTCTTTCTCTAAAAATAAATAACTAAATCTTTTTTTTTTTTTTTTAAGAGATGTACG